>NW_028076767.1:34072266-34728353 GCF_014824575.4 Sturnira hondurensis
AAACAAAATCAGTGACCTTTCACTTTGTGGGATGACGCCCCACCCACCAGAGCCACACCAGTCAGAGCAGGATTAATAAAATTCAACAACTAAAAATGGATTTTAATTGATTATTATTCTTCTTCCATTTGGGAGCTTATTATTCCATTTGGGGGGTTGGAATCAATCAAGAAAAAATAAATCACAGAATAAGAAAAACGGTATTAAAAAAACAAGAAAGTAAAAAATTATTCATATTGTGGAGAAACTTCTTAGCTGTAAAGAAAGTATATATAGGGAATAAAATTTCTAAAGTATGGGGAGTCTAGATTATATAAGCTTTAAAAATGAGGTGGAGATGTTTGGGTTTGCAGTGTTTCTGAATAATAGGGATAACATGACAACTGATTCAGCCTGGATTATTATATGGGCTGAATAAAATAAGCAGCGGACCAATTAGGAACTAAAGACATAATCCAGGTATAAAGAACATAAAAACTTGGCTTGTGTTGAAACCCATAAGAAGAACTGATGACTCAAAGGGCACTTTTTAAAAATAAATAAAAGATATTAAAAGAATGACTATAGGGATTGAATAAAGAGGCCATCAAAGATGGCTTGGCAGTTTAAAGCTAGGGAAACTTGGACACTAGATGTTGAGGGTTATGAGATGTATTTTATAGTGTTGAAAGCTAATTTTTTTTTTAGTGCCTGACATATTGTAAACATTCAATAAGTATTTATGGATGGATGAATGAATGAGTGAGTGAAGCCAGGGCATCTGAGTTAAGTTGAAGTCATTCGCACAGAGGTGATGATTGAATGAGAAAATACCAATTTTTCAAAAAAGCCAGCTTAGAGAAAGCCCCGTCAAGGATAAAGCCCTGCAGGACAAACTCTGGGGGCCTGAAATGCTGGTGATATATGAAAAGAAACCAAATAAAGAGAAGTTATAGAAACCAGCAGAAAACCTGGGCTATGTAATCAAAGGTTAAAAAAGGTTTCAAAAAAAATCTTGTCCAATGAAATAAAAAGTTAGAGAATGGACAGGATACAGAGAACCAAAAAATCTGACTTAACATGATAACAGGAGATCAACTGGTGATGTTACATAGAACAGCTTCAAAAGAATGGTGAGGATAGCTGTCAGATTGGAGGGGATAAAGGGATTTGATAGATTGGAAGTGGAGGCAGGTGTAGGTCATGCTCAGAAAGTACTAGACTGTCAGCGACAGAATATTCCCTTCCACAGTGACATCTTCAAGGAATGTTGTTGACCTCTTCACTTTCTGCCAGGTATTTATCCATCTCTAAATTTCTTTACTTAAATTAATTATACATATATATGCTATATATGTGATATTTTTATTTATACTAGTAAAAAGCTGAGAAGAACTAGAATCAAATTATTTAAAACACTCAGGAGTGCCCTAACTAGTGTGGCTCAGTGGACTGAATGCTGGCCTGTGAACCAAAAGTTTCAATTTCCATTCAGGGCACATGCCTGGGTTCTGGGCCAGGTCCCCAGCTGAGAGGCAATCAACCCATATTTCTCTCGCACGTCGATGTTTCTCTCCCTATCTTTCTGCGTTACTTCCCTTTCTCTAAAAACAAATACATAAAATATTTTAAAAGGGTAAAAAAAACTGAGGAGTAGTATGAATAGTGTTAACTATGTTAACAAAGTTTTAGAATGTTAAAATACTAGGGAGTGTATGGTGAAGTTTAAAATAAGTAATTTTATGTCAACAAAAAGAACGTGGTGGGTGGTGAGGTTAATTGAATGTGTTGTCTAAACCACTGGAATAATTTTAGAAAATGTTTGGGTCATTCATCAACTGATCCAGTTTGTTAAGGAAGTGTTCTACATTTCTACACTTTAGATGGATGATTTAGAAAGCCACAGTGCTTCCCTTCAAAGCCTGTCTTACGGTCGACATGCAGCAGGATGACCAATTGGTCCAATGCAGATTTCTCCTCTTTTTTTCTTCAGTCCTCTCTCAGTTGAGTCAGGAGTTTCTAGTAACATTTTTCCCCTAGAAATGCTCCTCAAGAACCATTTGTTTTGTCTTGGCTGGTGTGGCTCAGTGAACTGAGTGCTGGGAGTGTGAAATCAAAGGGTCACTGGTTTGATTCCCAGTCAGGGCACATGCCTGGGTTGCAGGCCAGGTCCCCCAGTACAGAACCTGCGAGAGACAACCACACATTGATATCTCCCTTTCTTTCTCCATTCCCCTCTCTGTAAAAATAAATCAAATCTTTTAAAAAGTATATTTTCATCATTTATTTTACATGCTAAGTAGGTTATTAGTCTTTAAGCTTGACTCGGACTACTTTATAATGTTTTTAAAAAGTATTTTTTATTACAGTGTACAGTATCACATTAAAAATATCTAGAGTTTGCATGTTCTTCCATCATCAAAGATCAGTACTGCATGGAATTTTATTATTATTATTCTACAAAAGGAGGGGAATGATATAGATTCAGTGTGCATGGACTCCTGTTCATCCGTGTGTGTATGTGGCTATTTATGTCTTGGTAGCATAAATGATTCTAACTCAAAAGCTGTAGAGTCACACAACATGTGCTCATCTCCATGGTAACCATTTCTAAGATAAACGCACTTCTGAACAATGGTCCCAAAATAGTCCGTTACCATTTTTTGGTAGATTTCCATTGTAGCAGCAAAAAATAAATTTGAAAAACCTTAAATCATTTCTTAACCAACAAAGTTAGAGCTAATAAACATATATCCAAACCTCCCTGCAGAGAAACTATGGTTAGTGCAATCAAAATTTCTATAGTAAACTCAAGATTTCATTCTGTCTGATTTTTATCTATGATTTATCTATAGATATTGCTTCTCCTGCAACTGTCTGGCTTCCTACATTTTAGCCATTTATCCCTTCTGAGCTTTCTTGGCTATAAAATGAAGAGGAAAAAGTGATCTCCCAGGTCTCTTTTAGCTCTAAAATTTTATGATTTTATGATTTCTCTACTCAACTTGGACCATTGTGAGAACAACCTTGGGAAATAAAAACAATTGAAACCTAAGTCAGGCAATCTTTCCCCTTACTAGTTTAGATTAAAGAGTTTTAAAAATTCCATGGCAACCAGAATAGGGAAACCGAGAGAGAGAGTGGGACATAATGGCCAAGTGATTTACAGAAGATCCCAAGCTCCTGGCTTCAACAAAACTAGGAAAACAAGCCCTGGCTGGTGTAGCTCAGTGGATTGAGCCTGGGCCTGAGAACCAGAGGATCGAGGTTAGATTCCCAGCCAGGGAACATGCCTGGGTTGCAGGCCAGTTCCCAGGAGGGGACTCATGAGAGGCAACCATACATTGATATTCTCTCTCTTTCTCCTTCCCTTCCCATCCGAAGATAAATAAATAAAATCTTTAAAAAGAAAGAAGGAGCATCCATTCTCATATTAAAAAAAAAAACAAAAACAAAACAAGGATACCCCTCCTGGGGGAACCTCTTCTCCCCTGATCTTTCCTCCCTAGAGATCACATCTAGGAAGTAATATCTAGGCCTCAGATGTGTTTCAGCTCCAGAATCAGAAAAGCAGCAAAAACAGGGAGGGGATGCCAGAACCAACGGCAATGACTACAGACCCCCTGCCCTGTCACTGACCAATCAGTGGAGACCATGACCCTGAAGGGGCACACCTGGAAGACCAATGAATATTCTACTGAAACCCTCCCCTGAGACCACCCCTAAGATTTCTACCTATAAGAAATTGACAAAAGCCTCAAAACAAGGGACCTAGCATGAGCTCTCCTTCCTGGGAGTAGCCCCAGCCATTCCCTTTCCCTTCTTCCTCCGCTCCATTCCCCACAGGCACACGTCTCCTAAACTCTGAGGCCATGGCAGCTGCCAGTTTGTCCCAGGCTGATCTCCTGAACTGGTGCCAAGGCCCCCTTTTCTTTGACTTCCCCGTGAGCTAAGGCAGCCTAGGCTCCCTTATTGCTTCATCTATGCTAAGCCTTTCCTTGTTTTCCTGTCTGCAGCTTGAACAAACCCTCATAGTCACCTGGACTCATGTTCTGAAATCTTTCCAACATGAAGTCAAAACCCACACACTACAGCTGGCCCTCGACAGACCCACTCAGGGCCAGGCCCCTGTCCAGTAACATCATGAATAAGTACGAATAGGATGTACCAGCAACAGATTTCCAAATGCGCTGCTTTATACATAGCAGCTTTTGGAAGCCGAAAAACTGGCTGGCTCTGCATTAGCAGCAGGTTTCTGAGACTAAATTTACAATTTTTCTGCAATCGGTCTGAAGCAAACTAACTGGCTTATGTAATATGCAAAAGTCACCGGATCTCTTTAAAGCACTGTGCATTTCATTAAGGAGGCAGCTACCCTGCACTACTTATAGCAGCTGTTTTCGAATGGTGTGCCACAAGAATTTTTAAAACATGCGATACCTCACTATTTAGTCAGGGGTACTGACCTCTTTTCCCTTACATTGTCAAATTAAAAAATGCCAACAGCCAACACAATAATAGTCATCTGGTGTGAATAGATAAAAATTATACCTGTTTTTTTTGTCAGAGCAGCACACAATATATTTTTGGTGTGCTGCAGAACTGTAGCAATTAATTCATGTGTTCCATGAGATGAAAAAGATTGAAAATCCCTGATGTATAGCAATGAGAGAAAGGGGTATGTAGGCAAACGGTAACTTGCACACAACTCAAAGGCTTAGTGCTTAACATCAAATTCCATTTTTTTCCTTGCACTGAACTATTTAGTCAAGGTTTTCAATTAAACGTGATGCAAAACAGCTTGAGCTTCCTGCTTTCAGTTCTGCTCACCTCGTGTGGGAGGTGCCAGAGGTCTGGTGGCCAGAGGAGGCAGATAAAGAGAGACCTTGAGGAGTGGATCTACAGTGGGATATTTAGTCCTGATAAATGTTGATTACCAAGGCTAGCCTACCACTTCTGTGAAGGATTACCATAGAGTTGGTTGCAATGTATTGAATTGATCAGGAAAGAGATAGTTTTCACGCCTCTGGATGATGGTCTAAAAAATTTGTTTTTTAACATTTATGTCAGGTTGAATCTTGGATACATAGCGCATGGTCACTTGGGTATACAACTGTTCATTTCACATTGTGTCTTTTTCAGTGGACATAACACAGTTCAGAATGATTCTGAACCTTAGGTTCATGGAGATAATAGAGGATTTAGTGACACTGCAGACTCTTTAAAATTGCACTAAAATTTGTATATTTTTGTGGGAAGGATATAGCTTCATTAAATTTAAATGGGGGTCCATGATACAAAGCTAATTAGGAGGCTTAGTTATAACCAAGAATTAATTTGGCCTATAAAGACCAACAAGCAAAAAAAACAACAACAACAACAAAAGAAAGACGACCGCAGCTCTGTTTACATGTCTGCTTCAACTGCTTGTGGGAAACAAGTTGTTCACTTCATTCCTTTCTTCTGATTCAGTTCATGAGCTTTAAGGCTATGTCATCCTCTCTCTGTAAACAAGAGTGAACTAGACTGCTATTTCAGAACTGATCGCACAGCCAGGGTTCTCGTCTAATGTTTGGAAGTTCTATAATTTGTAATGTAGTGGTTGTATTTTTAGCTAATACAGTATACAACAGAATTGCTGGCATTTTTTGACTAATCCATTAGATAACACAACTATTTTATATTTATGTTGACTTAAAAAATGTTCACTGTTCAAGAAAATTATTCTATAATTAAGAGCTGACACAAGAAAGTATATGCTAGTTTGATTTAATATGCTATAAAAATTCTAAATGTAGAATCCATTATATGAAATAAGTAAGTAACTTAAAACTACTTAGGAAGCATGGCTTTTCTTTCTTCACAAACTTATAATTAATTATGGATTCTGTTATGTTAAATATAGTACAAATGAAGACCATCAGGAATGGGAGAAATACAAAAAGTAATTTTAGAAAATTTGAATAAATTTTGATTCTAAAGTTTGGTTGTAAAAGAATAATCAATTGAAGGGATTAGGGAAATAATTGACAAAATGGTAAAATTTTAACATGTAAACAATCTGGGTGGGGACATTGTATATTCATAGTTTTAAAGCAAATATAAAGGATTTGACAGTGGAGGCTTAGTTGCTACGATATGATAGTGGTTAAGTAACACTGGATTTGAATTTAAATAGGAATACAATGTTGAATTTAAGCATCAGTGAACACCTGACTTACTTTAGTGATGTTTTAATGGGGGGAAATCACCTTATAATGAGTTTATAATATTTTAGTATAATGTATATTTCATAATAAGAGAAAATTTAATGTCCTTAACATTTGCACATAATCAACCCTTAGAAGCTTAATGATTATGGTGTGTGTCCAACACGAATACTGAAAAAGTCATTTTCAGAAATTATTACTTTGAAATAGGAGTTTGTGAAGCAAAGCAATGTTAACACAATTAGGTAGGTTTTTAATTTTTTTTTGGTTGAATGCTAAAACACAATGAATTAGCGATTACTCCCTTACCATTTAATGCCTTTGTCATTCTCCCTTTCCACTGCATTTATCTAAAAAAGGAAATATCCACAACCTTCTGTGGTTTTTTTTGCCATGTACCGATGTAGAAAATCAAACAATAGGGCAGAACAGGGTAGTAATTATAACAACAACAACAACAATAATAATGCCAAGCACCATTTATACTCACTGCATTGTATTATATAAAGTACAATGCTAAAATTTATCTCAAACATTTCTCACAACAATCTAGTGAGATAGATACAATTATTCCCATTTTAGGTCAAAAATTGAGGTTCAGAACACTTGAGTCACATGCCCAAGGTCACGTGCTGTACAAGGCAAAGCCAGTAGTAGAATCCTGTCATTCTCACCCCAGAGCTTAGGCTTTTATCTTCTAACCATTTAGATTCATGCCACCAAACTCAAATGAACATTTAACATCTTCCGACATGTCACCTCCCTGTTAGGCTGATGGACTATTTCTATTTCCCTGAGAACAGAGAAAATGTTAGAAAAGTTTCTCACCTTGCCCAAATCAATTCTACTGATCTACGTCAGGGCATATATCAAGTGGTTAATAGCCTGTGCTCTGCCCCTTACCAATTGTGAAGTTAGGCCTAATGTCCCCCACTGTTTAATAGGAGTGGTAACATGTACTTACTTTGAGAGTTTGTTGTGAAACGAGACAGATCAGTGCATGTGAGGCACTCGGAGTAGGACACAATATATTGCAAGTCCTCAATACATGTTAGCCAGTATCGTTATCTTGTCCCTCCCTGCAATTCCCAATCAAAAATCAGTCTATGTGTCATCTGCTTCCCCTCCATCTCTTTTTTCCCTGTTTCATCAAGGCTTCTGCTCCTTTGATTACCCCTTCTCTCTGTGCTGATGTTATATATCTCTTCCTTTCTACAGGATAATCTGACAACTCCCAAAAACCCCTCATATTATCCCTCCAGCTACTGTACCAGTCTCTAGTCCTCTTCACAATTCTGTTGAGTCTCACTAACTGGCTTGATTTATTTTATTTTACTCCTAAAAATTGGAGCTCTTCAAGGCTTTGAACTAGGCCCTATTTTCCTTTAAAAAAAAAAAAACACCTCTCTCCAAAAATGATCTCAGATATTCCCATGGTTTAAAATAACGTCCATATTCTGTCGATCTCAAATTTGTATCTCCAGTCTAGACCTCTCCTTGGAGGTCCAGTTCAGTACACAGTACTCAATATCCTTCCAATTTTTGAAAGACTGTTCCCTTTTGGGGCAGACCAAATGTAAAAATGTAAATGAATCTCATCTGTTTAGCTGGAACTTAAGTATCATCAGAGGCTTATCCTGTACTCTAATTCAAATTTTGTTCTACCACTTATTTTGCCAATTTTCCCTGTAGCGTTCTAATATTGAAAAAAACACTTAAGAGCCCTATCTGGGTAGGTCAGTTGGTTAGCGCATCCTTCTGATATGCCAAGGTTGCTGGTTCAATCTTCACTCAGGACACAAGCAAGAATCAACCAATGAATGCATTAATAAGTGGAACAACAAACCAATGTTTCTCTCTCTTTCTTCCCCTTCCTCTCTCTCTCAAAAAAAAAAATCCAACAAAAAACAAAACTTGCTCTGGCTGGTGTGGCTCAGTTGGTTGGACCTTCATCCCATAGCCAAAGGGTTGTGGGTTCAATTTCTGGTTTGGGCACATGTGTGCGTTGCAGGTTTGATTCCCTGGCCCAGGTGGGTGCAATCCGTAGTCTCTGTGTATACAGGAGGTGGCCAATTGATGCTTCTCTCTTGTGTCAGTGTTTATCTGTCTCCCTTCCAAAGTGTTACCATTAAAAAAAGGCTTGAGAGCAAACCAAAAAGATCAACCAATATTGTATGCAATAATAACATATTTATTATTTACTATTTAAATATAAGTCAAATACAATACATTTCCAAAAGAAAACCAAAAACTCACTGTGCAAAAAATTAAGAATTAAAAACAATCATAAACTGAAATTGTTCATTACATTAGCATTTTTCTGCAGAGAAAACTGGAGTTTTTTGTGTGACTTTAAAAGGAAAGATAAACCTATCTTTTGTTTTGCAGAAGCAAATAAATGTGTGAAGTTCACTATCAAAGATCTGGCAGGCTAAACGTTGACCCTAATTGGATGTGAACAGTCAAGATCAGCACTGCAATTAATTTTTCATTGTTTTCTTTTTGATCTTTTCGGATCAGTTCTATTTCTGGCATCTATTCTGCTGACTACTGAGACATCTTATATTTCATTCAGGCCAGTCTTTGTTACTCCTTTGCAATACCAAGTTGCAATCTCTGGCTAAGTCTTAACTCCTTACTTCATTTACTACAAACACTGGATACTGTTGCTTCATGTTCTCCACATTGGCTTTCTTAATCATTTTCTAGTGGAATACATTTTCATTTCTGGTGGTGTTTGGATGTCAGAGAACAGAACTTGATTTAGCGTGTATGTTATTGCATATCTTTTCCATAACCACTGTTAAACAACAGTGAAATCTTCTATTGCCCTTTTCCATAGTTCTTCACCCATGTTAGTCCCTCTGTTTACATGACAACATAACTATATGCAGTCTTTAAGCAGCATAAAAATGACAATTCCTTGAAAAACTCCATTATTTTATGTACATATGCCTGATGCTTCCCGCAGCTTGACCCACTTTTCTCTTTCTGCAATTTGTCGGAACTGTAGCAGGTTCCCAAAGGAGGAATGAGGACAGACAAACACAACACTTGTCTACTACACTATTCCCAGGCTGTAGCTAAGAGACATTAGGTGATACATAGCTAGTACTTCCTGGTTTGAAGTCTGATAGGGAAAAAAATGGTCCAATTGTTTTTAAGAATAAGAGGAATTCTAGTTACCTTTGACAGGAGACATCCTAACCAAAGAGATTTATTCTAGGAATCCAAACAGATGCCTTTGTTAAGTAGCAGCTCAGAAAGAGCTGCCGGGGGGAAATAAAGGCAGGGTCCTCGCCATTACAATCTAACAAAGAACTTAATACAGGAGGCTAGGAGCAAAAGAAGTCATGTCTCACCAATTAGTAACTCAGCAGTCCTGAACTGGAATTGATAAGATTGCCAGGTGTCCTAAACATCATGAGTAAGAGGAAAGGGGGTAGTCCTCAAAATTCTATACTGGGAAAGGGAGACTCTGTAACAATGTCACTAAGACGAAAGAGCTTTTACGGACTGAGAAAGAAAGACTTTGTAGCTGTAGAGGAGGGAGACCTAGAAACTAGCTAAGGTGTATGACCCCCGACCCCCAATAGTCAGCATACTTAGATTAGCCAAGTATCCACCTGTAGCCTTGGCTCAAGTGTATAGAACAAACTCACTAACTTAAAGACAACTTTCTGTGTCGGGTATTTAGGCTTGCCAGGTGCCTGCTTGCAGCTCCATGCTTGTGCATTTCGTAAATAAACTTGTTATCTCATTTCCACTATACGTGTTTGTCTCTCACTTGAATTATTCTCTTCCGGGCCAGCAAGAGCTGAGGAGGGAGAGGAAGGCCTCCTGACTCAAGTCTCTCTCCCCATCTGTAACACTTTCGCATGTTTTCCTCTCTTCTTGCCTTAAATAGGTAAACAACAACAAGCTGCCTAAACTAATGATAAAAAAGCAAAAATTTATGATTAGCAGAAGTATTACAGAAATAATTCTCATTCTAGTTTCTAGAGAAAGAAAAGCTAAGAAAGCCACCTAAAATGGCTGGTGTGTTAGAGGAAATTATGGCAGAGTCCAGCTGTTAATTGAAGAAAGTTTAATCAAAGGACTATTTATGAAGGTTTGGGCAGAGTTAAGAAACTCCAGAAGAAACTACAAAATCATGTTCAGTGAATGCATGACAAACTTATGCCATCCCACTGGCCTCCAGTGACATCACAGAGTATGAATGAACTTGAATCAGACCGATAAAGGATCCAAAACCAGCTTTACCACTTTCTTTGGGTGTGATCTTTGGCAACTAAAAAAAAATCTATCTGCATTTCATTTTCCTCACCTGTAAAAAGAAGATGAGAATATCTCAAAAGACTGTTGACAGAGGTAGACGGAAAAATGTAACTTAAATGGTAGCACCTGACAGTGCCGAAACACTTAATGTTAAATTTAATTATTATTCCTTAATATATTTTAGTAAAGATATTATAATGTTGCTCACAAAACTATTATTACTTATACAGTTTGCTTTAATTAAAACATAAAATAAAAGGAGCTTAAGTAAAACTTTCTCTTCCATACAAAATCCAGATATAGAAAGGCCAGGTTTGGTATGGCGGTTCTGCTCTAAGAAGCCCACTCATCTTTCATTTCTATGTTTGTTTATTTTTTAACGATTTTATTTATTTATTTTTAGAGAGAGGGGAAGGGAGGGAGCAAGAGAGGGGGAGAAACATCAATGTGTGGTTGCCTATTGCACACCCCCCACTGGGGATCTGGACTGCAACCCAGGCATGTGCCCTGACTGGGAATTGAACTGGTGACCCTTTGGTTTGTAGGTGAACACCCAATCCACTGAGCCATACCAGCCAGGGCCCATTTCTATGTTTTACCATCTTTTGTAATTGGTTATTGTCCTCATGGTCCAGGATAGTGGTCATTGCATCCTTGTTCCATGTGACAGAATGAATTAAATAGGGAAGAATTGGCAAAATGAGAGCAGCAGCAGTCTTTAAGGAAGGTTCTTGAAAGCTTACATCCTATTGGCTGGAACATTAGTCATATGGCCACAGTAGGCTGCAAGGGGGGCTAGGAGATGTAGTCATTATTTTTAGGGGAGAAAGAGACAACAGCTTTGTAAGAATGAACCATACTGCAAATCTTGTCACAGTCAGGAACTGTTTCAAATTATCTTTATTATCCTCGAGTCCCCAAAAGTCATTTTTATTCTCACATTTGTTCTATATTTCTTCACCATTGAATTTTTCCCGACTTAGCATTTATAAGTCTACATATTTTCTGTTCCACTTCTCTCTTTGGCTTTATTTCTCCTAGTTTTTTTCTTGTATGTAACAAACATTCATAGTATTTTCCTCCACTTTTTTACTATTTTGTAATTATGAAAGTTTACTTTCTGCCTAAAATGTTGTTTCTACAAGTTTATCAGTCCAAGACTTCCCATTCAAAGCCAAAATGTAAGTTACTCCTAAAGAGCTCTCAGAAACTTGGGGTTGAAACTGCTTTCTCCAGGTCTTCTCTTGGAGACTTGTATCTCAGGCTGACTTACATTACACTTCTTTACACATATTTCTATTCTCACCAGAATATGAATTCAAGGAGATCAAAATCTGCATCTTATACCACTTCAAATCTCCTTCTAGAAAAACAGCACTTTGCATATTTTAAGTATCTGATTGTTGAATTGAAAAATAGAGTCCATTCAGGATTATTACTATAAATACTTGAATGTTTTATAATATATACAAAAAGCTATATGCCATAGATTTGTTTCTGAAATTTTATGAGTAGAATTTTATAACCAAATCATTGTAAACCATATTTGGGGGGCACAAAATGTAATTCTATTATAAATTCTTTTATAAAACCGACATGATGCCTCTTCCTATTTAAATACTATCCAGTTTGGATTTTCAAATGTTCGCTTTCCTTAAAGTGGATACCAGTATACTTGTCTCAATAAAAAAATAAGTATTTAAACATAACTTTTACTGTATGTAAATTATATCAATAAATCTGCCTTCTAAAAAGTTATATATATATATATATATATGTTCATACTTTTGAAGGCATACAGTCTGTACTAGTTAAATTTACCAGTTAATTTTCTATGATTACTACAAATATGAAACTATCATCTACTTTTTATATCTCTTTGAAGGCTTATAATAATTTTAGTAATCTCTGAACATGTTCTAGGGACAAGCTTCTTAGCTGAATTAAACTATTTAAAAATTTTTAGTGTGAAAGAAACTGTGAAGGTTATCCTTTATATGATGAAGGAAATAAGATCTTCAATTATGCTTTTGAAAACTTAGTTTCCTAATCATTAAAAAACTTATGGTTTTCCAGAAAACTATATCAGGAAAAAAATCCACAACAGGAACAATTTTTTCATAATAATTTTATAAGGTGATTCACATGGTATATTTTCAAAAAGTGAAAAACTGAAAGAAAATATAAAATGACATATATCAGTTAAAATTGCCATAAAATCATACAGGCATGGTAAAATATATGATTTTTTGTAAAAAAATTATAAATACGATTATTGCTTACATATTATAAGGCACTCACAATATATACTATACATACAAGCAACTTCAAAAGAGTTGGATGTTACTAAGAAAATGTTTTTTGATGCAAAACATAGAGAAATACAAAATTTGTTACTTCATCTCAACCTCTTTTGGTCGAATCAATATATTCTGTTCAGTCTAGGGCCCATATGTCTAAAAATTAGTTACAAAAAAAGTGAATACTAACGAGACCAGTACCTACAGCATTCTCTCTCTCTATAAGGAACTGAGTTATAAGCAGCTAGACATGTTCAAGTTCTTATGAAAACATGATGGTGGCTTTTCCTGAGAGGTAATAGTAGTATTCAAATTATAATATGGTACTATTTTCTTGTTTTCTCTAATAAATCACTTTTGAAAAACTAGAAAATGATATAAGCTTTCATTGGTGGGACTCTAATTCTGCCTCTAGTCAAATTTGTCTTGGTCCCCTAAAAGAGCACATCTTTCCCCCAATACTCAACACCTGTCAATTTTCTTTTTCCAGGTCTGTTCTCACTATCCTTTTTTTTTTCAAAAGTAAATTTATTGATTTTAAGGAGAGAGGGGAAGAGAGAGAGAAAGAACACCTTGGAATTCTTGTACCCCTTAGTAGTGCATTCATTGGTTGCTTCTGGTCACTTCTTCTATGTTCTCTGACCACAGACGGTGACCCCTCTCTCTAACCAACTTAAGCTACCAGCCAGGGCTGTTCTGTCTTAAGCTCCAGATGCTTGCTTCCTCTAAATTAACATCCTAACCATCAGGTTGAAAAGTAATCAGATAAATTAAACCCTCCAATGTGTTATTGACTTATAATAGCTTAATAGGTGATCTCTAGTGTGTTTGTACTTTTTTAGAGAAGAAATCTTTAGGCACAAAGCCCTCATTCAAGGTCATGAAGTTCTACCTATAGAACTTCAAGCGGAAGCACAAGGTCAGGTATGATCGACTTTCTGGTGGATGCAGGGCTTTTTTAATGCCTTTTAAATAAAATCCATTCAGTCCACTCCCTTTCTCTCCTTGGGCTACTAAAATGAAGGTTTCCGTAGGAAAATACATATCAGCATTACAAATTGTTTTAAAGACTATTCATCACAATTTCCTCATAAAGTGTTTTGATCGATCCAATGATATTTTTACTCGTAGAGTGCCTTTTTTAAGGTGGCAGAACATTTTGTCATTCACTTAAAATCAATAAATATAATAGAAAAGGTTAGCACAACCAAGGAAATTGAGTCCAAAAATATCAAAGAGGCTTGAATCCTCTTGACTGGAATTCCTAACTCCAGTCGATTTACCTATGTCATTGATTTCTTCACTTTTGGAACCATATCTAATATATTTGGAGTGTGGCTAGAAAGAAACTGATGGGGGGAAAAACGTGCTATGGAAAAGTAGTAGAAAGTTTCCAAGAAGAGTGGGATTTGGGGTGAAGGCCAGAAAAAAAATGGGAGCGTTCCTTCATTCTTTAAACAAGAATTTATTTTTTTGCCGCCCTCACACCAGGGACTCCGGCGTCTTCTCCGGATGGGTGCTTCTGGCAGACAAATTCCGGATTCGGATTATCTCAGGAACTTGAGTTGCCCTCGCTTCCGACCTCCTGCCCCACAACCCTCCTCGAGGAGGGGGAGTTGGGAGGGGATGGGGGGCAGCGATGCCCACTACGCCGAGCACGACTGCCGTGTTCATCCGGGAGCGTCTGTCAAACAGTGGGAGGAAAAGAGCGTGGAGCCGCTCACAGGCGAAACTCTCCTGAAACCAGCACCCTCCTCCCACCCCGCCCACGGGCTTCTGCTAGTTTCTTTAAGGAGGTGGTGCGGGAAGGCAACTTTCGGAAACTTGAAGGAGGGGGGTCGTAAGGCGAAGTGGGACGAGCGTAAATGGGACGACCCCCCTGCAACTAGATCCGGGTTTAGGGCTCCCAGGCCGAAAACAGGGGCAAGAGGGCGGGCCGGGCAGAGTCTGGGCCCGCGCCGGAGGCAGCTGGGCGAGGCGGAGGGGGAGAGGGCCCCCAGGCGCAGTTCCCCGTCCGGCCTCCTGGGGGCGCCGGCGTCACCGATCAGGTGACCGACCGCTCGTCCGGGGCTGCGGGAAGCGGCCTCGTTCTCAGCCGGCGGAGACGCCGCCGCCGCCGCCACACCTAGTGGAGGAGCCCGGGAGGGCGGCTCGGTGGGGGCTGGGGACGGAAGGGCGGCGGGCAGAAGGCAGGAGGCTGCCGGGGAAGGGACCCCTAGGCGTCCGCCGCTGCTCGCTCCGTCACCGGCGCGGAATTGGGGCTCAAGGGGCATGGACGCGCTGCCCTGAGGCGGAGGTCGCGGGCGGGAGGGGAGGAGGCCGCAGAGAGGTTGCGGTGGCCGCGGGCCGGTGCCTGGGCGCGAGAAGGCCGGCGGCGGCGGCACCACCACCACCACCACCACCGGCACCAGCACCTCTTTCACCATGTCGCGCTCCGTGCTGCAGCCCAGTCAGCAGAAGCTGGCGGAGAAGCTCACCATCCTCAACGACCGGGGCGTCGGCATGCTCACCCGCCTCTACAACATCAAGAAGGTGCGCACGGGCCGGCGAGGCCGCGGCGGCGGGGCTGGCGGGCCGGGGAGTGCAGGCGGCGGGCGGCGCCCAGGGCTGAAATCACGGCACTGCCGCGTCGGGCCGGGCTCCGGCCCCGGCCCGGCCCAGGGTCCCGGGGAGGCGCCGCGGCCTATTGCGGAGTCCCGGGCGCCTCCCCGGTCGACTCTCTGGCCGGCCGGAGGCAGAGAGAAGCCATTTCCCCGCTCCGGTGGCGGGATCCCGCCGGGCCCTGCGGCGGGTGAGGACGCCGCCGCTGCCGCCTCCTCCCGGGGCCCTTGCCCCCGGGACGGGGTCGGCAGGAAAGGGAGGGTGGTCGGGGGACAAGATTGGGGTGGGGTAGGAAAACTTGTATGTTCCATAACTGAGGTTGAATGGTAAGAATCTGGCGGAGATCATAGCATTTCCCCCTAATTTTTGGTGTGTAAGTGCGAATGCAGGAAGGGGTTGACTAATCAGGATGAACTCCGCACCCCTTCTCTTTGCCACTTTATTTTAGATTGCTAGATAAAAGCCACGAGTGAGCGAGTTGACGATTGCCAATTATTTCATTTTGAAGGTGAAGAGGAGGGGGAAGTGAGGGTGGAACCAATTTTCTTCTGAAATACTTCTGGGCTGTGAGTCACTGGAACAGGAATAACAACCTTCCCTCCCCTCTTTACTCCTCTTAGTTTTTCCAATCCTGTCTGATAGTAGTACCAAAACACCTTTCTTAAAGTTTGTTGTGTGCACAGAATAAAAACTAAATATATTGCTATTACCGCTGATCTATAGCATATTCAGATAAGTTGAGTAGCTATAGCTAATAGGCCCATTGCAAGTCTTGACATAGCTTCAGCAGATTAAGGAATGTTAACCTGGGTTGGAGTTAAGAAAAATATATGTCAGGATAGAACAAATATATTAATTTATCTTAGGAGAAAACAACCAAAAATTTTTTTCTTGTAGACATGATTAGTAAGTTTAAAGAATTTGATAAAGAGGAAACGAAGAGCTATTTTCGGTACAATATAGATCCTTAGAGTTTCCAATGTGTACTTGATGTCGTATCTTCATGATTATTATTGTTGGCTTTTTACTGTATCATGAATATTTCCTTTTAGTTTAATTGTAACAATAGAACTACAATGCTTGTAAATTAGGGCAGCTGAAATAAGAATTAAAAAAATTAGATCATGGAGTTCAAGTATAAAACTGGTTTACTTCAACAATGTGGCAGACACTGTAATTCTGAAGGAGAATACTGCCCTGGCTTAATGGTGAAAAATTTTGTATATGGATAGCTAGGTTCCAGTTGCTCACCTGTAGGAAAGAGGATTGATTGCCTCGAAATCCAGTGCAGTCTGGAGAGTAAAGTGCCCATTCATTTTGTTACATGTTATGTGACAGGGACTCAGCGTCTTTACAAAGAAGCCTTCTGTGTTTACCAGAGTCTTGGTTACAAATTTCTGTAGGTTGCGAATAATTTAATTTTAGATAGTGTTACTTTGAGGTTGCATTGACCTGAACTTTATATTGTTAGATTACACTACTTAACAAACTTGGAAATTGATTACTATATGAACTTTATCCAAAAAAGGAGCATTACTAAACATTACTAAAAGTTACTAGACTTGTGGTATTGTGGTTAAAGGAAATGGTTATGATGGTTTCCAGAAGAGGAAGTGAGAGTAACATCAAAAGTGATTTGGGTAGTTGGGCAAAATACCTTTTTTTAAGTATTCACTAAACATTTTTATAGTAAGAAATGCACTAATACTTTACATATTCCACCTTTATAAATTAAGTAAGATTAAACTGAATTCTAGACATTTGAATTTTTATACTCCCAGTTCACTGCTTTTTCTCAAAGGCATATTTTCTTTCATTTCCTGTTTTGAGAAACTTCATGCTCTTGTTTTAATCGAACTATCAAAAATGTTTAAATGAGTTGAGTATAATCATATCAGAGTGTTGAATATTTTGAGTTACTGAATTGTTGTATTTTAGCATTTAACACATAGTTATAGTTTGTTGAGAAATATTTTGTCTACCTTGCCTGATTGTGCAGTGAGAGTGTTATTCGTTTTTTTAAAAAATATATTTATTTATTTTTTAGAGAGAGAGACAGGGAAACACATCAGTGTGTGGTTGCCTCTTGTGTGTACCCCCTCCCCCGCACTGGGGAACCTGGCCTGTAACCCAGGCAAGTGCCCTAAACTGGAAATGGAACCAGCAACCCTCTGGTTCAGAGGCTGGTGCTCAATCCACTGGGCCACACCACCAGGGCTCATTTTTGAATCACTAGTATAATAGTAGTAATTACCTACCCATTTTACTCCAAAGCTATGTTTTAAAAAACCAGGTGCCTATATTTGTATACAAGGATTTCTGATACCAAGAATTAACGAATTAGACACAGCCTTACTATGCCATGTGACCAGTGCTTTGGCTTTTTGCCTGGTCCATGAGGCCTTCATTTAGGCCATGTTAAAGTGGTAATATAATATCTACTGTAAATATTTAACATATATAAATGTATATATATAATATATATTTAACATATATAAATGTGTATATATATAATCTTGCTCTAGTTTTAATAATAGTAGATTTGGGTTTCTCTCCTTGTGTAATTCTGCATACAAATACATCAGATAGATTTGGAATCTTTCAGCCTATGTAGAGGTGTCTATAAGACTGGCGGGTCTTCCCTGCTGGCTAGGGATTGAAACATTTGTTCAAAAACCTTGCCAAAAAAAAAAATGAGTAAGATCTGCTTATCCTGTGTTTATAAGGTTCGTGCTGTCTGCATTTTTATGACAGTATAAACCACATAATCTTTTCAATCTCAGCCTCTTATAGTCCTCAAAAAAACCTTCTACCATATACTACATATCTGCCAATCAGTTATCATGTTTTAATTAATGCATGTGTGCATTAGATTGTCAGTCAAATCTGATTACTTTGCTCTGTTTTAATTGGAAGTGTGCAGTGGAATATTTTAGTGAGTATACAGAATGGAAAATACTTGCAGTGACCTATAATCAAGAATAGTATGCTTTAGCCCTAGCAACTCAGTTGATTGGAGCGTGGTCTATACAACAGAAGTTGTGGGTTTGATCCTGGATCATGGCAGATACGTACATTGTGGGTTTTATCCCTTTTTGGGGATGTTTCTCTCTCACATCAATGCTTCTCTCTCCCTCCTAACTGCCCCCCCTGCCCTGTACTCTCCCTCTCTTCTCTCTCTAAAGTCGGTAAACATGTCCCTGAGTGAGGATTTAAAAAAAAAGAGTAATGTGCTTTAATGCTCATTAGGGGGAAAGTAACATGGTTTACTGAAAAATGCTTTCCATTTTTTTAAAAAGAATTTCATCAGTTGGAAAATTTTTGAGATCTTAATATGCACAGGTTATGGAAACATTTTTAAGTATTTTATTTAATTTTAGAGAGAGGGGAAGGAAAGGAGAAAGAGTGGGAGAGAAACATCAATGTGTGATTGCCTCTCATGTGCCCCCTACTGGGGACCTGGCCTGCAACCCAGTCATGTGCCCTGACTGGGAGTCAAACCGATGACCCTTTGCTTCACAGGCCCGTGCTCAATCCAATGAGCCACACCAGCCAGGGAAAATTTTAAGGCAGTTGTCTAATCAGGGATATGGGAACACATGAAGGAGGATTTTAGGGGAAGGATGTGAAAGTGGTAGGTAGTTTTACATTTAAATATATTTGTTTTTGAATTATTTAAAGTTTTACTTTCCATTAAAAATATGTCTTCCCTTTTCTAGACCTTACGTAGTGATTTTTAATATTTAAGTGTACTTGTATATCTGTTAATGTGGCATGGCAGGCAGTGTGGTAGTGGTGGTAGAGAATATTGGACCAGAAGTTAGACCAGCTTTCCAATCTTCAGCCTGTCACTGAGAATTCTTTAAAATTGAGTAGGTGTCTTGACTCCTGTGAGCTTCATTTCTCCTCATTGGTTAAATGGGAGAAAGTAACTGTGACTGGAACACTAAAGTTGATTCCAGCTCTGATTATGTTATCTTTATAAGTTCATTGTAAAGTAACAGGGTAGAAGTTATAGCTCATTTTAGACAGTAACTGAGCTCAGTTTAGTTTTCCATAATATGGGATAGTTAAGCTCTGCCTATTTCACTAGATCATTTGTGAAGATAAAAGACTATTAACAATGTGAAAGTTGTTTAATAAAATGTCTAAATGTAAGGTAGTATTTATTTAGGAGTCTCAGCAGTCATTTTGGGCAGCATGTGTATTTCTGAAATTTGACTGCAGTTTAGCAAACACATCCCCAGCTTCCAAAAGAAAACATTTTTGCTGAGTTTTAAAATACTTTTTGTTATTTATGCTTTCTTGTTTTTTCTCTTCTTTTCCTATACCATCACCAACATGAACTTGATAACTCTGTATACCAAAAAGGTCTCAGTCAATATTTTTTCTGTTGTTAAATTTTTATCTCAGCTGTATAGGGCAGAAATGACCCACCCAAACCTTTTTTTACATGGAAGATTTTTACAGATTTTAGCACATTTTTACTCTTTGATTAGAGCAATATTTTTTCTTCCATGGCCCTTTCCCCATGATTATGGGTGCATTTATTTCATGAGGAAAAACACTAGTGGAATAGCGTGGTAACAGTGAAAGTTATTAGCGGGTATCTGCTTATATAATGGGGAAAAAGGATGCATATAAGAGGTGCAGTACATGGCAAAGGGAGGGCGTCCAGCTTCCAGCCTTCATTTCATGTTATGTGGCTCTTCATTTAGAATGTCATTTTTCTCTGTTGATCAGTCAGGTTCCAAGGATTGGATTGTGGCACACTCTAGATTAATAAATTATTATCACTGTCAGATTTTTTTTATCCCAGTGGGGTTTCATTATGAAGAGTCTTACACATTCAGAATAAGACATTTTCTTTCCATAAATCTGAATTTAAATAATATATTTTTTATTTAAACAACAAATCTATTGTGTCTGTTTGTAACTTTATTTTTTATTTTTTAATCCTCACCCAAGGACATTTTTTTATTGTTTTTTTTTTTTTTTGGAGAGAGAAGGGGAGGAAGGAAGGGGGGTGGGAGAGAAAGGAAAGAAAGGAAGAAAGAAACATCAGTAGGTAGGCTCCCTGACCCAGGATTGAACCTACAACCTAGGCACGTGCCCTGACTGAGAATTGAACCCACAACCTTTCAGTGCATGGGATGATGCTCCAGCCAACTGAGCCACACTGGCCAAGGCTGTAACTTTATTTTTCAAGGAAGCTGCTTGTATAAATGAGGATTTGGTCATTCTTGTTATGCTGGATGGTAGGTAAGGAGAAAAACACTGAAGGAAAAAAAATTTTTTTGTGGGGGCAACTTTGCCCTCAAGTCTCCCTGTCTGCCATGGATGAAAGTAAATACTACCAAGACATGATCTGCTTGGGGAGGAGTGGTGGCCAGTTTCTCAGAGGAGAAAGGCTGGGAGCCCCTTCCTTCAGGGGCTTTTATTGGGTTGTAATACACAGGAATACAGGGCGGCAAGGATCAAAGTAGATAACATTTCAAAGAAATCTGAGGGCTTAGTCTGAGTCAGTGTCTGTCAAATAAGGGGGTTGCAGAAACTTTGGGGGACATACTCATTTCCTGCTCAGACCCTGAACATGTGAATGAAACCACTCTTAGCAAAGCAGGTTTCACAGATTTTTAGGAATTCTTTCTAATGCCTGATGATCCCAGATCCTGCTCTAGCAAGGCAAGGAGCTGCACCACCTCCCCATCACAGGTTTTCAGGCTTAATTGGATTAGAGCCAGGAAGTGCTTCTCCCAGAGGACATGGGGACTGGGTTATGTCAGAGTAGCAGGGGCGGGGGCATGGGGGACAAGGGTCCATTGTTCCCTTTTAGTTGCAGCCCCCCCTCCCACCCTGAGTCCTTCCATGATGGCATCCCAAGTGATTGAGTCTGGCTTAGGTTGCCCCTCCTCTGAGGGGTCTTACCCATCTCTGACTTCCAACCATGCTTTGGGGGCAGGGTGAGGAAACCGAGGCAGCGTTTGCTACCAGAGACAAGCTTTTGTCTCCTGCGGCTTGCATTCTGGAGGTTGCTCACTCATCCTTAGCCATGGTGGGTAGTTACAATTCCTGAAACCAGTCAGAGTGGTCTCCAACAATTTTTAGTTTTCGAAGTGGCAGTGATAGGTTATCTTGTGTTTTCTTTGTGGAATTGCTAAGTAATTTAAATATTAAATTTTCTTAATAATTACAAAAATAGCATACTTATTGTCAAAAACTAAAACATTACAAATGTGTAACTTCAAAAATTCTCTGCCTGCCTATACCCACTTTTAAAAATGAGCTGTATGTACATATACCCTTTTCTGTACAATTGCTGACATGTACCATGAGTATTTTTTTTCCATGAGTATTTTATTATGATTAAATTAAGTTCTTTGAAAAAAAATAGAAGCAGCATGGTGCAGTTTACATAAAAATGAAATTGATGTTCTGATCATTTACTTCTATGCTTATATTTCACGAAAATAAAAGCGGTGGATTTACTTAGCTAGTAGCTACATCCAATGTTAAAAATGAGGCCCAGATGAAAAAGTTTGTTTGAGTTGAAAGTTCTTGTCCTTGCTGGTTAGGATGATTGAGAAATCTAATTCATATTCTTTTTTTTTTTTTTTTTTTTGTAGACAGAGAGGGAAAAGGAGGGAGAAAGAGAGGGAGAGAAACATCAGTGTGTGGTTGCCTCTCAAGCACCTCTACTGGGGACCTAGCCTGCAACCCAGGCATGTGCCTTGACTGGGAATTGAACCACTATGGCTTGGTTTGCAGCCCGCGCTCAATCCACTGAGCTATACCAGCCAGGGCTAATTCATATTCTTGTTTGATAATTTACTAGCAATGTTAATATTAAATATAATTTCAATAATGATTTTGGGTCAGGTTCATTAGATGTACATTTTGTATGTTACGAAGAATTAAATAGTTTCATCTTTTTAAGTGTAATAAAAATAATCCATAATAAAAGTTATGCCAGATGTTATTTAATGAGTTCTTGCTATCTGCTAAGTATTTGGAAGTCTTTATTTGTACTACACCTGTGATGTAGTACCTATTTTATAGATAGAGCAATTAAATTATAGTGGTTAAGTAATTTCCCCAGTTCTTACTTTAGAAAATAAGAATTTGGATTGGCACCTTTCTTTCTTGGGTCCTGAATCTGAACTCTTTTCATTATTTTTGCCATTAGATTTATATTCATTAGTGAAGTTTTTGTGGGAGATACAAATTTTTGAAGACATAATAATGTTAAAGAAATAAGTAATTATATTATAGAAACAACTTTCTTCTTTACTGTAGATTACTTTTGTTTGAACTTTATATGGATCTATATGAAAACACTAAGGTTATACTATCTATATCAGAGTGATTATTAATGGAAACTTCTGTTTAGCCTTGTGATCTATTAAAATGAGAAGTAGTTTAGAATTAGGAATATTAAAATTCAGTTTAGTCAAACAATTTTGGGAAAATATATTTACTTTTCATATTTATACATTTTTCTTTGTGATTGTTTTTAAAATTTAGTCTTTGACATAAATATGCAAGCTGAAATACTAACCATATGAGTAATACTAGAGAAAATAAACTGGAAATTTTGCTTAAATTGGGAGAAGAACACATATAAAGCAGAAAGGAAGTTGTGAACTGAAAAACTGAAATAGCATTTATCTTACTTAATTTTAAGGACATAATGCAACCATTTCCTCACTTTGGGATGTTTTGTTTTTAACTCTTAAATTTTGGGTATGCTTTCACTCATTTCACATTTTGAATTCTAGTCAGATGTTAACAATTTCACATTGAATAACCCTGCAAAATGAATGTAAGAAATGAAGTTAAGGGAGCATGCCTAGTAACTTTGTTTCTTTCTGTCTTGGATTTAGCAGAATTAGTAGTACCCTTTTCTTGTCCCAGTGTGTGTTTTTTTGTTGACCGGTTTTAGTATTGCCTTTATTAGTAAATGTAGTAAAACCTCCTCAATTTTGACCATATTAGAAACTTTCAATACTGTATTTAGACTTTGATAAGTTTACTTCATCTGGCAGTGATGAGAAAATTAATTATTTCTTCAGATATTATACTGAAATGTTTTACTTGAGTAAGTCATATCTGATAAGCTTTTGAATTGTTAGTTTGTAAGTGGGGTGTACATGCACCACTTTCAGAGGAACCTCTTGTTTGAAGTAGAAGAGCCTTTACTGGCAAATACTTTCTTAGTGCATAGTTGATTAGAGTAGATACTGAACTACAATAAAACTGCATCTTTAAAACTATTTTATAAGTCTTATGAGCTGTTTCAGTTAGTTTCAAATATTTTAGGTTTCCTTTTCACTCATTCATTTATTCTTCATTTATTGAATGTCTTCCTGGATATGGGGAAACATACTTGTACATTAAGGTGCAGTTTCCAGTGCCAACAAGTCCAGTGGGTGAGAGTGACATATAGACATTTAACTAACTGTGCAGTGTTTAAGTGTGGTTGTGGAGTCTTGAGAAGGGAGTTAAAAATTCTAGTCTGTGGGAGATGGGAGGAAAAGATAGTTATATTTGTGTTGATTTTAAGTATGAGCACAAGCTTTAGCCAGGCAAAGACAAGGAGTAGCCAGTCATTTAAGATTCCAAAACTTTTATTCAGTAGATATATAAAGATACAAAAGAGGCCCTGGCCTAGTGGCTCAGTTGCTTGAAGTGTTGTCCTGTACACCTAAAGTTTGCGGATTTGATTCCCCATCAGGGACCATACCTAGGATACCAGTTTTGGGCGAGTGTGGGAGGCAACCCATGCATGCTTCCCCCTTTGTTTCTCCCTCCTCTTCCTCCCCCCCCTTAAAATCAATAAACATATCCTCCAGTGAGGATTTAAAGAAAAGATACAAAATACACGTTACAAAATACTGTATTAATGTCTAATGTCCTCTTTGCAGGCATAAAGCCTCTAAACTTTATTATTTTCCATACTTGCCGTATATCCAATAGGTTGAGAGAGCTAGTAGATTCTAGATAGATTCTGATACTTTTAAAACTTTGGATAAGTTATTTAATCTTTCTGGGTTACAATTTCTTTATTTTTAAATTGAGACCAGTGGTTCTTAGTCAGGTATGTGAAATATATAATAATTTTGAAAGATTTAAAAAAATACACACATCTGGATCTTGACCCAAACATACTGAGTAAGAAAAAGCCCCTGAAGTGGTTCTGATGTTATGAATCATTAAAATAAGTAAAATGTAAGTTATTACTACCTCTGATTTCTTTCTGGGATGATTAATTGTTCACTGGTGATTTAATTTTGTTTTCTTGGGTGTAGCTAAATTTCTGGAATGCTGGCTGCATGTATGCTTTCTCCTAGCTAAACCATCTGTATGGTACTTACTTGATCTCAGCTTCTGGTATGCTCCAATTATACATATATTTTTTGTTCTCTAAACTATGCTCTTCTTATTGATTCTTATTCTTGCAGTCTTAAGCAATGCCTAAGGTCATATGGGTTGTGATCTACTGGACTCTAGATAGAGTTCTTAATTATTATAAGTATTTCCTTTAACAGTAGTATAATTTTATCTGTCACATTAAATAGTTGTAAGTTTTTTGAATTGAACTGGAAATTTAAGTGTATAAATATTTAAATTTGCTTTCAATACTAGAATTTTAAATTACAGTATTTTATGCATTGTGAAAGCATTCTGAGTCAAGGTAAAAGTAAAACATAAATAAGGTTTTGGGGTGGTGATTTTTTAAAATGTGGTTTAGATATAATTCTCTTTATTGTATGGTAAAGTAGGGTTGTAAGATTCAGGTGCAATTTTACCTCATAGTCTTTCTTTTTTGGGAGGTGGGGTTGGGAGAGAGAAGTACTCAAATTTTATTTAATTGTATTGGTAATATGTTACATGTTTCGATTTAGTCTTCTTGGTAAGCCTGTCATGCTGTATTAGTCTAGAATATATTGATAATTAGATATAGTAGTATATATCATTTTCTTAAATGTGGTACTTTAAAAGGTGATACTTTTAAGAATAAGAATAAATATTATATTTTTATAGTATTGTAGCTGTAGTAGGATCAGATAGTCTTTCAGTTGTACCAGCTGCAGGCTGTTCTTAAATAAGGTTGTCTGTGGTTGCTTTACCTCAAAATGAAGTATCTTAATTTTTCAAAATGAAAAATGAGTTAAGGTGGGGAAGAAGAGTAATCTTTATAAACTGAGACATCTGGTTAGTTGGAATTTTGCTCTGCTACTTTAATGTAGTAGGGAATCCTTCTTAATTGAATTATTAAGTATGTCTCTTTGCCAGGATGTATTTATATAGATGTTAGCTTTTAGTCAAGCTAACTTGACTAAAGTTATTGTTTAGTCAATAACTAATAACTAAAGTTATTGTTTATTTTTTTCTTTTTTGCCTCAGTATCCCCCCAAGTGTCTCTATTGCATTAAGAAAATAAATCAAGTAGGTCGGTTTCAGAAAAAATAAAATTGGGCCTAGGACTTAGTGTATAGTATCTATGATCCTTGTATTTATTTACTGGTAGTTTTTGAGTGATTGGGGTATGACAACAATACACATACTCATGTAATAGGCCTAAAAACTTTTTATTGTAGATTAAAATTATTATTACCTATTTAACAGGTGAAAAAACTGAGACACAGAGAAGTAAAATCACTTTATTATAGTTACATAGAAAGGAAGTGATTGAGCCAGGATTTGAAAATAGCCTATCTTAGAGCTCCTGTTCTCAACTACTAGGTTAAACTTTTTTTTTAAAGATTTTATTTATTTGTCTTTAGAGAGAGGGGAAGGGAGGGAGAACAAGAGGGAGAGCAACCAATCAGGTGGCTTTCACCCTAGCTGGGAACTGGCTTGCAACCCAGGCATGTGCCCTGACCTGCAACATTTTGCTTTGAGGAATGAAGATGCAACTAAGCCACCCTGGTCAGGGCCAAACTCTTATATAAGTATAGGAAGTTTGGTATGTTTAGACTTAGGGTAAATGAAGGAATATGTGATTGGGAGAAGGAACTGTAGTTATTATTGCTAGTTCTGAATACTGTGATAAAGACTATTCTGTGATTATACTTGAAATTTTTAAAAAAATTATTGATTTTAGAAAGAAACATCGATTTGTTGTTTCACTTATTTTTGCATTCGTTGGTTGATTCTTGTTTGTGCCCAGACCAGGGATTGAATCCATAGCCTTGTCTTATCTGGTGATGCTCAAACCAATGAGCTGCCTGGCCAGGGCTGTGATTTTTCGTATGAGACTTGTACTTGGGTAATTATAATTATTACAGCGATTATTAATAGCAGCTAACATTTTTAAAGCACTTAGGTGCCAGCCCCTTTTTTCAATCTGTACATTCTTTATCTCTCTTCTAATCCTCACAATGACCCCATGAGGTAAGTACAAATTTCTTCATTTATACATGAAGAAACTGAGACCTAGGTTATGTTATGTAACACAGTTGAGGCCGTGTGGCTAGTAAGCAGCGAAGATTGAAACCCAGTCAGTCTTATTCCAGAGTCTGTGTCCTTAACCTTTATGGCGGACTGTCTCCCAGTTTATTGTGTTTAGTTATAGCTTACTGAGCAGTGTGGGGGAAAGGGAAATCAATTCCAAGGAAAGGAGATTATACACCATTTATTTTTCCATTGAAATGAAATTATATTTGTTTTCAGTGTAAGAAGGAAGAGCTGCTGAATATGTATTTTTACTTACCTGATTAAATCCTTATATAGTAAAATTTGTAATCATGGGAAGTAGGTATAGTAGACTATCATTTTTATTATTTGTTAATCACTAATTAGAATGGATAGCTGATTTTTTAAGTAATTAGAATGTGAAAGATAGTATATGTCATAAACTGAACATAATTTGAAATCACTTTAAGATTCTGCATTATCTCAGTCTTATTATGAAACTTCATTTTTATTATGTCACTGATGTGAGGAAATGCTAATCTGTAGTTATTCTTATTGGGATAAATTCTTCAGTTATGTAGTTCTTAGTTATTCTTATTTTATAGTGTAATGTTTTTGGAAGTGGATTAATGAAAAGGTTAATTTACAAGAGATAACTAGTCTTCTGAGGAAAAGTCAGATATATTTTAATATTTATGATGTTGAAATGGAATTTACATAGAAGCCTTGTGTCAGTTTCATTAAAGATTATGAAGTTCTAAATTTCTTAATGTTAATTTTGTTATATGTAATTATGTGAGAATTTGCAGAGTTCTTACTGCATTCCTATTTTCATTTGGAAAATATAGGAATGTTTGCATTGATTTTCTAATTTGGCTTGGAGGGAAGTTAGGTGGTATTTGAAAAATAGTTTCTATTTGAGCTGAGTGCAAATCACTCAATAACGATTTATTCTTATTCTTGGCTACCATTTCTTTTTAAGGTATGTAAAATTTCACGGTTTTGCTCCTATTTTTATAGTTGCATGTAGTCTTTATTTTTCCTTCCAGAGATATTTTAAGTTGATTCAGAAAGAATACCATGAAACTGACATGGTTGTACCCTTACACAATATTTGAATATATATGAGTAGTAGAAACTCTGTGACTCTATTGTATACTACAACTTGCTAATTAGAAAACCTTTAAAATTGTAGCACCATAAAGTTCTAATCTTGTTTTGGTATTCATAGTCTGCAGTGCATAAGTTCTCTACTGAAACGTATGTTATAGCTTGACCATTGTTTACACGTAATTTTCTCTCTTTTTATTACAATGCTTCCCCAGCAAGGACAAGTTTGGAAGGTTTGCAAAGCTTTTCACCTTCCCTCTGCCCGCTTGCCCGCTTTCAGATCAGTTTCATGTTTCATAACTTCTCTTTCTGCAATCTACAACATGGCTATAGTAAACAATGAAAAAACATCAGATTGTAGTGATGTATTTTCTCATATATAGTAGAGTAATAAAAATTTTCAAAGGACACATCCTTTTTAAAATGCAATAAAAAGTTAAATAGGAATGTTATAATTTTAGTGATTCCCTAAGAAATAATGTCTCATTAGCAAGCAGTTAATTAAATGTCACATTATGAAACAGTGAAGAATATTGAAGATTTATTCTATATTGCTAAGAGTTCAGATAAAAAGTTTTTAATAGTAATAGTAATACCTTACATTTATGTAATGCTTTACAGTTTAGAGAATGCTGTACTGCTGATGTGGTTGAAATGTAAACATTTCCATTTGTTCTGTGTATACATATATATAGAACAGATGTAGATTTATTGTTTGAAATGCTGCTGGTGTAATGGAAAACACTGCTGGAACTCAGATGTTCAGAGGAACAGGCAACACACTTTAGTACTGTAAAAACAATTTTAGCAGCTTCCAGTTCTTTTGAACTAGGGTTCTTGTATTAAAATGTTGATAGTGAACAAGGAAAACATTTTGGAAAAGATATTTAAACATAAGCTTTTATTGTATAACATTTAGAAAAAAACATTTTTAGTATTTTACCTAATATAAATTTTGTAATATTTTATTAGCTTCAGATGAATACAATACTACCTCAAACCAAGAATTTTTTTTTCCTTTTTCTTTTCTTTTCTTTTTTTTTTTTTAGGTTTGAGCTTTTTCCTTCACTGCTGTTCTGCGCTAACTGCTTTAAAACTTTCCATGCATTTTTTTTCAGTAGAAGAGCATCTCTGTACTGTCTCCCATTGCATATTTCAGCTGTGACAACCCCTGCACTTTGNTATAACATTTAGAAAAAAACATTTTTAGTATTTTACCTAATATAAATTTTGTAATATTTTATTAGCTTCAGATGAATACAATACTACCTCAAACCAAGAATTTTTTTTTCCTTTTTCTTTTCTTTTCTTTTTTTTTTTTTTAGGTTTGAGCTTTTTCCTTCACTGCTGTTCTGCGCTAACTGCTTTAAAACTTTCCATGCATTTTTTTTCAGTAGAAGAACATCTCTGTACTGTCTCCCATTGCATATTTCAGCTGTGACAACCCCTGCACTTTGCCTATTCATTTTATCACCTGCTCACCAAAAGCAATAAATATCTCTCAATTCTGATTACAGATTTGCTATTGTTTCTTGTTTTTAAAGGGATGCATTTCACTTTTTTTTATCACTGTTGTTTTATAGGCATGTGGAGACCCCAAGGCAAAACCCTCCTACCTTATTGACAAAAATCTGGAATCTGCTGTGAAGTTCATAGTCAGAAAGTTCCCTGCTGTAGAAACCCGCAACAACAATGTAAGTCATCTAAATTTTTGTATTACTTAGTTTTAGCTGTCAAGGGAAAGTAATGGTCAGTAGAATTGTTAAAGTACCTCTTATTCATCTAATTCTTTATATTTTGATGTGCAAATTATGTATACTCATTAAGGGTTTTTAGAGATAATGTTTGCATCTCTGAAACTAGAACAAATGACTGAGCTACAATGCCATTTTTTTGTGCACAACATAAGATCTTAACTTCTTATACACTTCTTCCCTTTCAACTTGCAATAGAGTAAGGTAATAGTTATGTATATATTCCAAATATTTATATGACTAGTTGGGGAGTTTTTTCATATAGTCATAAATGTAACTTTGTTTTGATGTTAGTCTTCATAGAGCTTGTATTTGTTATTAGTAATTAAGTTTAGTTTTAAAATATATTTGTTCCTTTAGTATTTTTATAATTAAGAAACCCATTTTTGAAATTTATTAACCTAACAAGGTGATGGTGTTAAGATCTTTGTTATCCCATATTACTTTTCTCCGATGAAGTTTTTTTTAGTATATTGAAATATAGTCATTTTCAGAGTTTTCCTGATTTGAAATAGTATACCACTTTCTCATGGCTCATAACATCTCTGTGAGCTCTTCAGAGAATCTTAAGAACTATATATGTGAATTTCCATCAGAGTAAACATAGTTCAAGAGTATGATGTGTTTTCTTCAAAAATTGGCAAGATTTGATTAAATATGTAATCACTTTAATGACAGTAAAACTTTTGTTAAAATGTAAATAAGGAATGTTTGCTGTTCTTGATTTGCTAGGCAAACTGTTCATAATAATGCTGTTTTTCCCCAATAATTTTACTTCCCTTCTCAACTTGTGGCATACAATTGATTTTTTCAATAACAGCTTTAGTGAGATATTTATATCATACAGTTCAGCCATTTAAAGTGTACAATTCAGTGTTTTTTTGTACATCTGTAGAATTGTGCATCTAATACCACAATCAATTTTAGAATATTTTCATCCCCTCCCCCACCCCTGCCCCCAAAGCTTGGACCCATTAGCAATCACTCCTGCCAACCCCTAGCACTAGGCAAACACTGATCAACTTTCTGTCTGAATGCCTGTTCTGGAGCTTTATATAAATAAAATCATATGATGTGGTTTTTTGACTGGCTTATTCCACTTAGTGTAAGGTTTTCAAAGGTTATCCAAGTTGTAGCATGTATCTGTACTTCATTTATTTTTATTGCCCAAAAATATTACATTGTATGGCTATATCACATTTTTTAAAATATATTTTATTGATTATGCTATTACAGTTGTCCCATTTCCCCTCCACCCTGCACAACCTCTCCCACCTACAGTCCCCCCCTTTAGTTCATGTCCATGTGTCTTAAGTTCTTTAGCTTTTGCATTTCTCATGCCATTCTTGCCCTCTTCTTATTTATTTTCTGCCTATCATCTATGCTCCTTATTCTCTACCTTTTCCCGCTTTCTCCTCTTCCCACTCCCTTGTTGCTATCCCTTCTTGTGATCTCCATTTCTGTGGTTCTGTTCCTGTTCTAGTGGTTTGCTTAGCTGTCGTTGTTAATAATTGTGAGTTTGCTGTCATTTTACTATACACGTTGTTTATCTTCTTTTGTTTTAGATAAGTCCCTTTAACATTTCATAATATAAGGGCTTGGTGATGATGAACTCCTTCAACTTGACTTTATCTGAGAAGCACTTTATCTGTTCTTCCATTCTAAATGAAAACTTTGCTGGATAGAGCAATCTTGGTTGTAGGTCCTTGTCTTTCATGACTTGGAATACTTCTTTCCAGCCCCTTCTTGCCTGTAAGGTCTCTTTTGAGAAATCAGCTGACAGTCTGATGGGAACTCCTTTGTATGTAACTGTCTCCTTATCTCTTGCTGCTTCTAGGATTCTCTCCTTCATTTCAGTCTTGGCTAATGTAATTATGGTGTGCCTTGGTGTGTTCCTCCTTGGGTCCAACTTCTTTGGCACTCTCTGAGCTTCCTGGATTTCCTGGAAGTCTATTTCCTCTGCCAGACTGGGGAAGTTCTCCTTTATTATTTGTTCAAATACGTTTTCCACTCGTGGCTGTTTCTTTCCCCTTCTGGTACCCCTATAATCTGGATGTTGGAACGTTTAAAGATGTCCTGGAGGTTCCTAAGCCTCTCCTCATTTTTTTAAATTCTCATTTCTTCATTCTTTTCTGTTTGGTTGTTTCTTTGTTCCTTCTGGTCCACTCCATTGATTTTAGTCCCAGTTTTCTTCCCATCAATATTGGTTCCCTGTGCATTTTCCTTCATTTCACTTAGCGTAGCCCTTATTTTTTCATCTAATTCACAACTAAATTCAACCAATTCTGTGAGCTTCCTGATCACCAGTGTTTTTGAACTGTGCATCTGATAGGTTGGCTATCTCTTGGTCACTTAGTTGTATTATTTCTGGAGCTTTGATCTGTTCTTCTGTTTCAGCTTTTTTTGGTCTGGTGATGCCTGTCACATAGTAAGGGCCGGAGCTTTAGGTGTTCACCTGGGCAGGGCAACCCAGTTGCTGGGTTGTGATGCTGTATGTGGGGGTGGGGTTTGAGAGGGAACAGTGGTACTTGCTCTACTCTCTGCGAGTCCTAAGTCTCTTCTGCCGCTTTCCCCAGGTAAACTGGGCCCTTCTGGTGCTGATTCCTGGTGGGTGGGCTTGTGTATGTTCTAGGACCCTGTGGGCCCCTCCAACGAACTCTCCTGTGAGGCTGGGAGTCTCTCTCTGCACGTCATACCCCCAGGTGTTTACAATCGGTATTTTGAGGCTTTATTTCCTGGCGCTGGGACCCTGGGTTGTGCAGTCTGTCTTGCTCCCCAGTTTATGTGCACGCGAATGTGGGACTGCCGCCAGGTCAGTCAGCTGCCTTGCGTGCAGTGCCTCGCTTCACAATTGCCACCTTGCTGGGTCTGCCTGTTGCCACCCCACGCCCAGGGTCTTCCAGCCACTGCCCGTGTGCCTGGTGTCACCACTCCTTGCATCGACCCTTCTTTGCTTGGCCACCGGACTCTGCCCCCCACCTACTCGTCTGGATGAATGTGTCTATTTCAGCTCCTTGGCTGTCTCACTTCCATACAGTTCAGTTTTCTGTCACTTGTGGTTGTGATTTTGTTTATAAATTTTTGTTATCCTTATTTTGGTTGTGCGAGGAGGCACAGTGTGTCTACCTATACCTCTATCTTGGCTGGAAGTCCTCTATACCACATTTTAGTTATCCATTCATCAGTTGATTGATAATTCAAGTTTTTTTGCCTTTTTGACTATTATGTATAATACTGCTATGAACATTTGTGTAAAAGTTGTGTCAACATGTTTTTCTTCCCCTTGGATATACAGGGTTGGCAAAAGTAGCTTTACAGTTGTGAGTATGCAAAACAATGGTTTACTGTGTTGTTATTTACTTATTTTCCATAGAAACAACTGTAAACCCACTTTTGTCTCATTGTATATATGCCTAGGAGTGGGGCTGCTGGGTCATGTGGTGATTCTTGTGTAACCTATAAAATCAATTTTAGAATGTTGAATGTTACGACCGTAGGATTTACTCTGGTTGTCTTGTTTGGAGACTTGGAGTTTTGTCATAGGGCCTTTACAGCTATTCTGTGTCATAAATGCTATTCTGTTATCTTTTATCTGCTTAGGTACTGTGTCCTGGGAATTTGTGAGGTTTTGTGATCTCAGTTTTGATCTGGGCCTGACAGAATTCATGTGAGAAGTTCCTAGCCAGCTTAGGTTAGGAAATAAGAAATGAGGAGCTCAGTTTTATTATTAATATTTTTAATTTCATAGGTGTAGTTAATGGAGGTTCAAGGACTGGTGATAATGGTAGGATCAGAGATTAATAGCAACTTTCAGATTTCTGCCTCCTAAGTGCGCTGAGGAAATAGTATTGATATCACAGTAGATTTTTTCCTTCTTATTTTTGGATGTGACTACTGTATAAATATGTGTCACAGAGTATGTTTACTTTATCTCAGGGGTCAGGGAAAATTACTGGTTTAGCACTACTTCTGTTTTGATTCATGTCGTACTAGCACCACTTGTCCCTAATTTCAAAAATGGCATTCTTCATGAAATGAAGAGTGTTTGAAAAATCCAGGAAAAAAATTTCTCCAAGTTTTTAAAATAGATCCTTACAGAAAGACTAATCATATTTTGCAGTCAAAGTTGTTAGTTCTTGATTGTTTATTTGGTAAATGCTCCTGCTCCCATACTTTTCAGTCCCATTAGAAGCTGTGAGCCCATGGGTGTCTGGTATACAATAAAGGACGGCACTGCAGACAGATAACAGGGTTGCTGCCTAATGTGGGCTCAACAGTGATGATGTTGGGCTCTGTGTAGAGTCACTTTTACTGTCTTGCTCAGGCCTCTTTGTGACCAGATATAAACTTCTGTGCCTCCCAATTTTGGATTCAAGGGAAGTCTGAGCTAAGGAACTCTGTATTTTATTAACAAGAAAATACAGTTTTGCCCAAGAAATTTTAAAAGTCATTTTAAGCTATTGTTCAGGTGTAAGTTAAAACTATTTTATGAAACTTTTTTTCTTAAAATGTTTAAACTCCATTCCCCCCTATTTACATCTAAAAGCTAGCTTGTAGTTTATTTTAATTTTTTAAAAATATTTTACTGATTATGCTATTGTCCTAATTTTTACTCCCTTGTCCCCTTCTACCAAACTCCTGCACTCCCTCAGGTAATCCCCACCCCATTGTTATGTTCATGGGTCATATGTATAAGTTGTTTGGCTACTCCATTTCCTATACTGTAGCTTACATCCCCATGACTATTCTGTAACTACATATTTGTATTTCTTAATTCCTTTACCTCTGTACCCATTTCCCCCTTCCCCTTCCCATCTGGCAACCATCAAAATGCTCTCTATATCCATGATTCTGTCTCTGTTCTCCTTGGTTACTTAGTTTGTTTTTTAGTTTCAGTTGCTTGATAGATATGTATTTATTGCCATTTTATGGTTCATAGTTTTGATATTCTTTTTCTTAAGTAAGTCCCTTTAACATTTCATATAATAATGGTTTGGTGATGATAAACTCCTTTAGTGTTTTTTTTTTTGTGTGTGTGTGTGTCTGGAAAGCTCTGTGTCTGCCTTCGATTCTACATGATAGCTTCACTGGGTAGAACAATCTTGGCTGTAAAAGCAGGGATCTCCCTGCTTTTCTTGACTTTGATTATTTCTTGCCAATCTCTTCTAGCTTTCAAAGTTTCTTTTGAGAAATCAACTGAGAGTCTTAGGGTATTCATTCCCCTGTAGGTAACTGACTGCTTTTCTCTTGTTGCCTTTAAGATTCTCTATTTTTCTTTAACCTTTGGCATTTTAATTATGATGTGTCTCAGGGTGGGCCTCTTTGCATCCATCTTGTTTGGGACTCTGTGCTTCCTGGACTTGCATGTCTATTTCCTTCACCAAATTAGGGAAGTTTCCTTTCACTATTTTTTCAAATAGATTTCCATTCCTGCATTTTCTCTTTTTCTGGCACTCCTATAATGTGAATGTTGGAATGCTTGAAGTTGTCCCAGAGGTTGCTTACACTATCCTCGTTTTTCTGGATCCTTTTTTCTTCTTCTGATTGGTTGTTTCTTTGCTTCCATATGTTCCAAATCATTGTTTGATTCTCGATTCATCCACTCTACTGTTTCCCTGTAAATTGTTTTTTATTTCCGTTAGTGTATTCTTTGTTTTCGACTGGGTCTTTTTTATGCTGTTGAAATCCTCACTAAATTCTTTGAGAATCCTTATAACCAGTGTTTTGAACTCTGCATCAGATAGATTGCTTATCTCCATTTTGTTTAGGGCTCTTTCCGGAGTTTTGATCTGTTCTTTCATTTGGGCCATGTTTCTTCATCTCCTCGTCTTGGCAGCCTCTCTGTGTTTGTTTCTCTGTATTAAGCTTAGAGATTCCCAGGCAAAGCTATGCTGCTATGACTTATTTTCTTCATAGTGTGGCCTAATGTAGTAGGTGTCCTGTAGGGTCCAGTGGCACAGCCTATTACCCAAGCTGCATACTCTGAGGAATGCCCTTTATGTGTGCTCATTATACCTTCCTCTTGTAGTTGATCTTTGATTGCTATTGGCAGGTCAATGGGAGGTATTTACTGAGGCCAGTCAGCTATAAGGACTGGTTGTGAATACCGACCACCAACTTCCACCCTCTGTGGAGGATCAGCTATCAGGTGCAGGGTGGCGTTGCTCCAGTGTAGTCTGTAGCTGCCCACTGAGTGTGCAAACTCTGAGATTTCCGAGGTATTATAGGCCAAGGTCAACCCCCACCTGTGTTATGTATGCCTTGGGCCACCCTGCCTGAGTTGTAAAGCAGTCTGAAGTGCCTGCTACTTGTCCTGGGTTTGGAGATTTCCAGGGGAAGCCAAGCTGTGAATCTAGCCTGGCTGCTGCTAGGGCTGGGCCTGGGGCTACTTAGCATAAAGTACAGGGGCTGGGGACTTACTGAGGCTGCTGTGGCTTGAGAGGATTTAGGAAATTGTGAGGCATAAGCTAAGACCATTCATGTGGTTTACCATTCATATGGTAAAGCCATAGTTAGCAATTTGGGTGAGCATGGCAGTTGGGTGGGAAGGAGGAGTCTTGGGGGATCTCCAGGGTGGGGCAAACAGTGTTAGCCAGGTTGATGGAGTCTCAGATATGGCACCTGCCTGCTTTGTGGCTCTGTGGCTCTGTGCGGGAAGGGCTCAGCAAAGAGACAATGACTTTTTCCTGCCTTTTTGTCTGGGACAAAGCTGTCCCTCGGCTCCCATCTTGATACCAGACACTTCAGTTCTCCCTGTATGCAACTGGCGCCTTTCAAACTGCTACCCTGATGCTGGAGCTCAGATAGAAGTGAGTCTGTAAGTCTGTGTGTGGATTCCTTAAAGGGAACTGCTTGGGACTGCAGAAGTTTCTTCCACCAACTCAATCCTTGTTGGTTTTTGTAGCCAGAAGTTATGAGGACTACCTTCCTGGCCCTGGAGGCCTGGGCTGGGGGGCCTTTTAGGGCTAGGACTCCTTGCTCCCAAGATATCCCTCCTGAATTTTTATCTACCACAGATGCATGTGGCAACAGCCTGTTTTGTGTCTCTGCCTCTCCTGCCAATCTGGATGGATATGATTTCTTTAATTTTATTGTTGTCAGACTTCCATTCAGCTTGATTTCTGACAGTTCTGAGTAATGATGATTCTTTATTTTAGTTGTAATTTTGATGTGGTTTTGTGAGGAGGTGAGCCGTGTTTGCCTAATCTACCATCTTGTTGGGAAGACTAGCTTGTAGTTTTTGAAACAATAAAAATATCTGGCACAAAACATCATTATGGATATTGCTTATTGTATATTGTAGTATAAATTTTTAGATATGATTGCCAAAGTAATGGGAAAATGATATAAATTATTGTCCTGTATGTGTTGAATCAGGTCCGAGCCCCATAAGGATGAATACATTGTTAGTGAGACTGATGCTGTAAGAGTAATGTAAGGATTCTGGCTGAGGTACAGGCTATTATTGAAACTATTTGAAAATTAAGTTTTTAAACTTATAGGGATATTTTGTGTTATAGGTATTATCTCCTCTCTCAAGGAGTTATAAGGTACTATAATAAATTATATTTTTAATTAAGTAACCCACAAGGTCACTCAAGGAAAGAAGAGAATAAAGCAACTCTAAAACTATTACAATTGGCAGTAAAGTTGGTTCAGGGACATAGTGTTAGAGTCTGTTTTTAAATACCAGATTTCATCGCTAGTGCTTGGCACACAAGAGGCACCTAAGAAATGCTTGGTAAGTGAATGAACCAACTTCATATGCCTTAACTTAGCTAGCTTTCATTTATTCAAACATTGTCTTAGATTTATGTTAGGATTCAAACTTATTGATGCTTTTTAAACATTTTGTTATGTTATCAGTTAAAAAATAACTATACTTTGTAATAGAGCTATACAAATATTTCTCATTAATGCTTTACTAAAAGTAACATAGAAAAAGAATGAGTCCTTGCTTCTTAAAAACATAAATGTATATTTGGGGTGGGTTGGTGATATTGGAGATGGTTGTAGATAGGCCCTTGACACATGCACTGTGGTTTAGTTCCGGGTTAGAAGGAAGGGGTGAGGAAGCTAACCTGCAAGTTAGTCTCTCACAGGGCATTCTTGATCGTGTCATGGCTGCCATACGGTGGTTGTATGCTGGTTAAGAGGATGGACTTTGGAATCAATAATCCAGAAATTGAGTCCTGATCTTTCCACTTCTGAGCCAAATGATTTTGGGCAAGTCATTTAACATCTCAAGGCCTTTTTGCTCTTATCTCTAAAATGGTGCTAATACTGATCTCAAGAAGCAGTTTAATATCTCCTAAAGCACTTAGCAAATTTGTGTGACAGTTGCTTTTGAAAAACTGGGAAGGCATTATTCATATTACCTCTCTGACTTTTTTTATCTACCTTACTGGCTTTTATTCTAGGTGCCCTTTAACTGTGGTTTTTACATGACCTTCCTCCTTCCCTGCCAGTTTATTTGTATGAAAACATTTACTTCCATGGTTTCAATTAAGTAATATGTTATTGTGTGTCTTCTAGATCTGAATTCCAGCTACCCTTTGGATGGTTCCACATCCTAGTAGCAAATTTTGTGTCCAGTATTGAACACATGATTATCCTGCATTACTTTAGGGATTTTTTGTTTATTTATTTATTTTTTAATTTATTCTCTGCTTTGAGCCATCAGAAAGTCATATGACTTTTATAAAACATCAAGGTGGTCATTTAGGGCTTGCCAGCTTTAATATCATATCTCTTGAATTTATCCCCTTCAGGTCTGTGTCTCCTTATGGGACAAATGCTATGACATCCTAAACTGTTTTTCTTTTTTTAAGATTTTATTTATTTATTTTTAAAGAGAGGGCAAGGGAGGGAGAAGTAGTGGGAGAGAAACATCAGTGTGTGGTTGCCTCTTGTGTGCCCTCCAGTGGGGACCTGGCCTGTAACCCAGGCATGTTCCCTAAGTGGGAATCAAACCAGTGACCCTTTGATTAGAAGGCCAGCATTCAGTCCACTGAGCTACGCTAGCCAAGGCCTAAACTGTTTTTCATGCCTCCTAATTTACCCTCTGTTGCTGTCTCTCTTCTCCCTCTCCCCAGCTTCCACAAGGGGAAATAGAACTCAACAAAACTTTCTCTGTGATCACTCACATCTGTTTCCCTAGACTATGCACTCATCTTTGATTCCTTGTTATCTAGGACATTGTAGGCCAGCAAATAATACTTCTGTTTTGAAAGGATTCATCTTGTAAAATTATGTGACAGGGAGTTTTGTGTATATATAAATATCTGTATATCTTTACGCACACACACAACACAGTGGGCAAATGTAGGTTTACAGTTCATATGGAAAATAATACAGTAATTAATAAATAACACAAGATCAAACTGTTTCACGGACTCATGACTGTTAACCTACTTTTGCCCACCCCTGTATACGTGTACACACACACACACACACTCTTCTCCAATGGAAATTTAAAGAAATATTTGGTCTTACTCTATTAAACTTGCCAAAAATTCAAAGAATTTTTATACAATGAGAGCTAATATGTCAATATTCCTTTAAAAAGTTATCATCATCATCAGCTAATTACTCTTCTACATGTAACAGTCTTTAATTCAAGCTTGAATAAACAATAAATAAAGGAATGAACCCCTCACTAGAAGATGTAAGTGATTCTTTTTGATACATTTAAAAAGTATTTGAAATAGGTCAAATGCTGGCAGGGGATTGTATCAGCATTAATGACCCTACCTGAAATTGTTTAAATTTTCCTTTCTTTTTAATATTTCCCAGAATAACATGAATACATGGTAGTGAATCAAATAATTTAGGATGCAAAGTGAGTGTATCTCCTAACCACTCTTTCCTACCCTAGTCATGTTCCTTGGAGAGAACTTTGTTTTTTCAGTATTTCTGGAGGTTATCTCCAGAACTGTAAGGACTTTAATTATTATTATGAGTATATATTCATTTACCAACTTTAGACAGTATCTATTCTTTGCTATAGAAAATGAGGATTTAGCTCATTAAATTTCCTCCCATTACTTACCCTGTCCCCTTTCCCTGATGCTGGTTTTTTTTGTTGTTAATATTTTTGGATCATTGGTTACTTCATTTTAAAACTTTTGAGAAATAAAGTTCTTTATTTTTATATCCTCACTCCTGATAATTTATACTCTTATGTTGTCAAGATTGTTAATTATATCTTTTGGTTTTGTAATCATAAATGTTCTGAGATTGAATTATATGCTGATTCTAAAAATAAAAAAAACTTTTAATTATTCTAGTAATAAGAATAAAGATATGAGTATTGTTACTACTTCATTGTCACACTTTGGGCTTTCGTATAAGTGTAAAAATAGATTTATATATTTATAAGTAATTGTATACTATAATATATTAAAGAGAAATGAATTCTTCTAGAATATTTTATGGTTAAAGTTGTTTCGTAGGTACAACATAATTGTCTAGAATGACAACAGGTCTTCAAATAACGTCATTTCCTTCAATATCATTTTGTTACAATGTTGATGAAATGCCTTAGGAACTAAACTCTTGTTTATGTTAATTAGCCTGTGGTAAATTGGTTTTGTTACACATCAATTTTCTTAAAATCACAGAACCTATTGACCATGGTAAGTAAGGACTTACTGTACAGTTATGTGCCTTTATAGAATTCTTAAATTTATCCAGCTTAATCATTATATCATCTTTGTGCAAATTTTTTTCTGGCACCTACTGTCCTATTACCATGTCTTCTGATTCTCCTGAGGACAGTTTGGGTAAGACTGCTGGGTAGCTTTCACCCTGGGACATCATGGAGTTTGGGAATTTGCTGAAATTGTGTACAGAATTTACGTATAAATGTATTTTTCAGTTTTCATCATTCTTTGGTTCATATGATCACAAAACATCTGTTTTAAAATCAGATAATTTTGTGAATCTTCTATGTATAGTGGAACCTCAGTTCTCGAACTTACTTTGTTCTGGAAAACTGTTCAAGAGGCCATTTGTTTGAAAATTGTATTTCCTTATTGCCTGAGAGACATGTGACTGACTGTTCATTGTGACTGACTGTTCATCACTGGTTATCAGTATGAAAGGTTGGGTCAAGAATTGAGACCTGAAGTTTGTTAGACAGCTAAGACATTTTCTCCATGAGCAATTTGGTTGAGAACCAAGACATTTGAGAACTGAAGTTTGACTGTATTCTCTTTTTTTTTGTTTATTGTTATTTGGTTACAGTTGTCCCTATTTTTACCGCTTTGCCTTCCTCCACCCGGTCCATCCCCCACTCCCACAGTCAGTCCCTGCACTGTCTTCCATGGGTCATTCATACATGTTCTTTGACTAGTCTCCTCCCTTCTTTCCAGCATTATCCCTCCGCCTCCCCTCTGGCTGCTGTCAGTCTGTTCCGTGTTTCCATTGTCTCTGATTCTATTTTGCTCATTAGTTTATTTTGTTCATTACATTATTTTTTTTTAAGTGAGATCACCTGGTGTGTGTCTTTTGAAACTGGTGAATATTATGCTAAGTTTGACTGTATTTTTAACTAAACAAAACTATAATCATAACCATTTCAGCTTATGGATGTTTTCTGTTTTCCTGCAGTCTGCCAGTGAGCATTATACTAGGGTTTCACAGTGTAGCCCCCAAGGAGATGCATTCCTGGCATTTGCATTCATCTTTTTTTCAAATTTGCTAAAGTTACATCTTGCCTCTAGTGATAGTTTTTTAGCTATATTTCAAACAGTTGTAAATAGTCCCTTTGGTTGAAATGGTGATTGTGATACCTTTTACAATAGCAAGAGATGTTACCAATACATTCTGATATATATAGATACATGATCCTATATATATGATCTTATATTTGTATGTGTATGTGATCATATTCATATAATTCATAAACGTGATCATAAAAGATGTATAAATATATAAATGTATATTTATTTTACTTATATATTTTTGGGGGGGTAATTTCTTTGAAGGGGCTTTTAGCCACTTTGACTTGGTACCCTTTTAGCATGTTATCTCATTTTTCACAGGAGATTTGGTCTTACCTCTTATTAGATCAAAAGTTGTTTTGGGTTTTTTTTTTGCTTTTTTTTTTATTGTTCAAGTACAGTTGTCTCCATTTTTTTCCCACCACTCCCCCTGTCCCACCCATCCCCACCTCCCACTTTCGATCCTACCCCTCTTTGGCTTTGTCCATATGTCTTTTATACATGTTCCTTGATGACCCTTCCCCTTTTCCCCCCTTTATCCTTCCCCTTTGGTTACTGTCAGTTTGTTCTTTATTTCCATGTCTCTGGTTTTATTTTGCTTGCTTGTTTGTTTTATTGATTAGCTTTCACTTATAGGGGGGATCATATGGTATTTGTCTTTCACTGCCTGACTTACTTCACTTCACTTAGCAGAGTGTTCTCCAGATCTGTCCATGATGTCATGAAGGGTAGGAGCTCCTTCTTTCTTTCTGCTGCATAGTATTCTATTGTGTAAATGTAACGTAGTTTTTTCATCCACTCATTTACTGATGGGCAGTTAGGCTGTTTCCAGCATTTGGCTATTGTAAATTGTATTGTTATGATGGGGTGCATAGGTTCTTTTGAACTGGTGTTTCAGGATTCTTAGAGTATAATCCCAGCAGTGGAATTGCTGGGTCAAAAGGCAGTTCCATTTTTAGTTTAATGAGGAAATTCCATACTGTTTTCCACCATAGCTACACCAGTCTCCATTTCCACCAATAGTGCATTAGGGTTCCCTTTTCTCCACAACCTCGCCAGCACTTCTTGTTTGTTGATTTCTTTATGATGGCTGTTCTGACTGATGCAAAGTGATGTCTCATTGTGGTTTTAATTTGCATCTCTCTGACGGTTAGTGATGCTGAGCACCCTCTGGGCCCTCTGTGTGTCCTTGGAGAAGTGTCTGTACAGGTCCTCTGCCCATTTCTTAAATGGATTGTTTGTCTTTCTGGTGTTGAATCATACGAGTTCTTTATATATTTTGGAGATCAAACCCTTGTCCCAAGTATCATTTGCAAATATATTTTCCCATATATTTGGTCCCCTTTTCATTTTGCTGATGTTTTATTTAGCCATGCAAAAACCTTTTATTTTGATGGAGATAAAAATTATTTGCCAAGATCCAAAATAAAAGACAGACAAAAACTGCAATGGAGTAAATAATAGATTTGAAAAACACTTTTTAAAAAAATTCTTCTTAGCACTCATTTTGGCTAAAAATGTTTTAAATACATCCATTTTTGAGGACAATAATACATAGATATAGGATGATACACTGTCTGAGTTCTCATTGTGTAGGGTAGGATAGAACATACATAGAGAATTGGGAAATAAATATTTTTAGTTGCCTTTTTAAGAAGTATTTTATTTTGGGAGAGTATTATATACTTTCTTGGCACAAATAGCCATGGCTGCTTTCTTTTGCCTTGGGGCCTTTATGCTGTTTTAGTATCTGGAACAATCTTTCCCCCCCATATTCTTTCTCTAGGCTAACTTGCACTTGCCTTTCAGGTCTATCCTTTGATAGCACTATTTCAGGGAAGCCTTTTCTAACCCTTTCACATTAGGTTAATTGCTGCATGTATGTTTCCATAGTCCCGTCTACTTATCATTCAGTTTTTTATTTAAAACATTTACTGAATGCCTTATGAGACTACCTATTCTGGGAATGAGGATCCAGCAGTGAATAAACAGATCAAGTCATTATTCTTGTAGAGCTTACCTTCTCCTGGACCGATAGACCATAAAAAAGAATTGGAACATAGGTGAGTTTTAAGAAAAATAAAGCGGAGTAAATGAACAAGTGTAATAGTGGGAAGATGCTAATTTATTAAGATGCCCAGGAAAGGCCTTACTGAGGAGGAGGCATTAGGGCAGATGTTTGAAGATAAGAGGGAATGAGGTCATTTGGAGAAATAAGATTCCAAGATCTTTGGCTTGAACAAATATAAAAATTTACAGGGGTAAGGAAGCAAGAAGAACAGGTTTGGGTTTGGGGGTCCAATAGCTCAATGACTAGATATGAGGTGTACTAGAAATCTGAGTGGGGCGTTGAATAGTCAGTTGTATACGGATGGTCCTTTTAATGATTTGACTGATGATTTCTGTACTTTACAGTGGTATGACAGCAATATGCATTCATTAGAAACGATACTTCTAATTTGGAATATTGATCTTTTCCTGGGCTAGCAATATGTGATAAGGCTCTCTTTTGTGATGCTGGACACTGGCAGTGAGCTGCAGCTCCCGGTGAGCAAGGTCATCACAGGGGTGAACAATCAGTACTGTACAGTGTATTGTGTTGCCAGCGTTTTTGGACAGTGTATTTTGTGTTTTTACATCTGATCATGTCCGCAAAACACCCCTCTGTGTCTCCTTTTTGTGTGTGTGTGTGTGTGTGTGTGTGTGAGAAGAGGAGGAGGAAGTTAATTACTTTTGAAATGAAAATCAGGAAAATTGCCCAGCTGTAAGCTAATGTGTTTTGAGCATGGTTAAGGGTAGGCTAGGCTAAGCTATGATGTACAGTAGCTTAGATATATAAAGGCATTTAAAAAAAATTATTCATTTATTCTTAGAAAGAGGGAAAGGGAGGAAGAGAGGGAGAGAAACATCTATGTGAGAGAGAAACATCAGTTGGTTGCCTCTTGCACAGTAGCAACTGGGTACCTGGACTGCAACCCAGGAGTGAGCCCTAATCCGGAATTGAACTGGCGACCTTTCTGTTTGTGGGACCATGCTCAACCAAGTGAGCTACATCAGTTATTAGGGCCAAAGGCACTTTCAACTTAAGATATTTACAACTTAGGATGGGTTGGTTTGTCCTGATGTAACCCCATCATAAGTTAAGGAACATTTGTATGTGTCTAGAGTTTAGGCTAGCATTAAGCTGAGAATCGAGTTGAAGAGGAATTACTGAGTGTTTTTAAGAAAGAGGAGTGGAATAGTCATTGAGGAGTGGGAAAGTGTATTGACAGGGAAAATGGAGTGATGTTGCTATTCATTTATTGTTAATGCTCATGAATTCAGGTTGATTTTGACTCAGCATAGGTGTATACTTTCTCCTGTTGTGGATTTTGTCAGACAATTAGGATGGAGAGAGGCACAAAGGGAGTGATAGAATAATGGGCCATTTAATCTTCAAATGAATAGAGATGGAGGTAAGACATGAGAGGGTGAGTGACAGTAAAAAGATGGTAGTCTGAATGGATAGGAGGTCCTCTGAGTTCAAAGAATTGATGAGTTCTTAATATCCTTATTAAGAAGGTATAAAGGTAGTCAGTGGAAATTAATTTCATGCCGATGCCACTTTACCTTGTCTTCAAATTTCCCTAAGTTTGAAGTCACATATATTCAAAAAGGCCAGTAAGAAGCCAAGACAGTTTAAGTATAAACATTATTCCTGTTTAAAGACATGACAGCGGGGAGACTTAACATGAGCCACCATTCTGTCAACATGTAATCATGTAACAAAAATAGTCCCTGGGTGCCCTTTCAGTTCTAGGCCCTCCTTTAACTTCCTGTGTCACTCATTGTCCTCACTACCCTTAGAAGCTCTGATCTTTGTTTCTATCTCTCCTATACTATTGTGTGGGTGTGCTTTTTAAACATCTTTCATGTTATTACCAGTTGGTGAAGGTCTTTGTCTTGACAGGCATGTGGGAATTAATCGTTGTCATTTTTCACCATCTTTGAACCTTGAATATAGAAGTTAGTTGTGGTGTTACCAGCTTCTAAAACTGGACATTTATTTTTAAAAAGGTGAGTTTACTGTATATCTACTTATGCAATGGTCACTAGACTATATGCTTCTTTAGGGGCAGGTCAGAGTTTTATTCAGAGTTTTACCCACAGCTTCTCTTCCAATGTTTACCTAGAGGTTACTTTTCATATTATTTACACCTTTGAATAATACCTAAGAGCTAGGAATTTCCCAGGTAAAATGAAAGTACATATCTGCATAAAAGTATGTTTATAGCAGCTTTCATTATGCATAATAGCCTAAAACTGGAAGCAATTTAAATGCCCATCAACTGATGAATAGGTACATAAAATGTAGTCTGTTCATATAACAAAAATACTATTCAGCAGTTCAAAGGAACAAACTACTGAACCTACTACATCATTGATGAACTCCAGAAATATTAGGCTAAGTGAAAAAAGCAAGGTGCAAAAAACTACGTCATATGATTCCATTTTATGGGACATGTCTATCAAAAGGAAACTTACCGAGATGGAAAACAGATCAGTAGTTGCTTGGGGATGGGGGTAAGAGTGGGATTAACTGTAAATAGGCACACAGGAACTTTTTGGGATAATGGAAATGTTCTAAAACTAGATTTGGTTGGCGGTTGTACAGTTCTATAAATTTATAAAAAATGCCCTGGCTGGTGTGGCTCAGTGGATTGAGCGCGGGCCTGCGAACCACACAATCCCGGTTCGATTCCCGGTCGGGGTGCATGCCTGGGTTGCGGGCCAGTTCCTGATTCCCATCAGGGGACACATGGGAGGCAACCATACATTGATGTTTCTCTCTCTCTCTCTCCTTCCCTTCCCCTCTAAGATAAATAAATAAAATCTTTAAAAAATTTATAAAAAATATTTAATTGTTCATTTATGATGGGTGATTTTTATGGTATGCAAACTGTATCCATAAAACTGTCAAAACAAATGGTATTGAGTAACCAGAAATGGCATTTTAGAAAAAAACAGTTTATTCAGAAATAAGGTTTTTGATTCTCAGCTATGCTCAAGCTTGTTGAGTTTACTAAGGCAAAATTATAAAAAGTGTGTTTTCTAACACACTGTACATTAAAAGATACTCTCAAGAACAAGTGATAATAGAGTAGTAGAAACTTAAAAATTAAAAAGTCAGTTGGCAAGGACTTTTTAATGTTGGCAGATTACATTGCACATATCAACAGCACTAGAGTTTATCTTGACATAAATAACATTGTAATTATTGATTACAGTGATGACATCTAATCAGTAAGAAAAGCCTGATTATTTCTGTGTACTCAGGTTATGAAAGCAGGGTAATCACATATTAGAAAGCTTTAAAAAAATTCTCACCTGAGGATATGTTTATTGATTTGAAGAGAGAGAGAGAGAGAAACATGGATCAATTGCCTCCTATATGAACTGCTTCGGGGGATCGAACCACCAACTGTGGCTTGTGCCTTGACAGGGAATCAAACCTGTGACCTTTTTGTGTACTCGATGCTGCTCCAAAGTAACTGAGCAACCTGGCTAGGGCTAGATTTTTTTCTTTTAATTATTAAAATCTAGTGTAAAAGTACTAGTATTTTCATTTATAATGAAAATGGTGCCATTATATTAAGATAGTTGTGTTGTCATTAACACAATGTGATGTCTTTTATACAAAGATGTGTTACACCTCACCAACCACACCACACTAGGACATATAATTCGTGATTTTCTAGTACTAATGGTAAAATTAGTTTCATTAGTTTGTGCTAATTTGACTATCTTGTGACTGGAAATCTTAAACTTCCAAATTTTTCCTAATGTAAGTTAATGAGCTCAGGTGGTAAAATAGAGGTTGTTTTAATTTGTATCACTGAATTTTAGATTAATCTTTATTGCAGTTACCTACTGCTGCATAATAGACTACCCCAAAACTCTGGGGGCTTAAAACAACTTATTCATTGTCATCTGTGGGTTAACTGGGCAGTTCCTCTGCTGGCCTTACTAGCCTTAGGTAACAGCTGCATTTAGTTGGTGGGTTGGCTGGGGATGGGCCCAGCTGGGTTAACAGGATGCTGAGCCTCTCTTTCTTTGTCATACGCTGTCTCATGTCTCTTCACTCATGGCACTTTAGAGCAGTGTTCCAGAAAGAGCAAAAGCTGAAGCCTTAAGGCCTCCGAAGTTGTGTCTCTTCTGCTGCTTTCTGTTGCTTAAAGCAGGTCATATGCCAGCCGAGATTGTAAGGGTGGAAATATATTCAGTTTTTGATAGGAGGATCAGTAAAGTCTTATCAAAAAAGGACATAGATATGGTCTCCACTTTTTTTTGCCCTTCTGTTTTTTAAAATATAAAACTCTTCTGTTCTTTACTTTCCTTCACTAAACAGGTGACCAACAATGTAAACTTGAAAAAGAGCACTTTAATATATAAAACGAAGAGGTTGAATTAGAGAAGTTCTTAAAAGCTTCAGTCTGTGAAACTGATGAAGTTAGGGTTAAATACAACTGTTTCCTGAAAACAGAAGAGCTTTAGCTTTGCTTGTTCCTAATTCTTTTGTGTCAGTGTATGGCAACTTGAATGTTGAAGTGTATGGAAGGGATGTTTTGAATTTTGAAATCTGGTTTCCCCTGATTGGCATCATACCCTCATCTAGTCTGTTTCTGTGCCTGGAAAATGAGGATAAAAATATACCTTGATTGGGAAGATGAAAAAAGTTCTGGAGATAGATGAGGGTGATGGTTGCACAACAATTTGAATGCATTTTTAAGTGTGAATTAGGCACACTTAGAAGTGGTTAAAATGGTAGACCTCATGTTAATGTATATTTTACCACAATGAAAAATGTACCTTGAAAATTAGTTATGCAGATTAAATTTAGCAACAGATCTTTTTATTTATTTATTTTTAAATGGAATTTATTGTGGCGACATTGATTAATAAAATTATATAGGTTTGAGGAATGCAGTTCTATAATAGATCATCTGTATATTGTATTGTTTGCTCACCCTCAAAGTCAAGTCTTTTTCCATCACCATTTACTCCCCCTTTACCCTCTTCTTTCTCTCCTCACCCCCACCTCTCTGGTAATCACCATACTTTTTGTTTGGTCCAGGAGTCTTTCTTTTTTTTTCTTTGCTTAATCTCTTAACCCTTCCCACCCAGCACCCAAACCCTTCCTCTCTGACAGCTGTCAGTCTCTCTGTTCTCTGTATCTGTGAAGTAACAAATTTTAAAGTAATGATTATTTTCTAGGTAAGTGTTAGGATAACTTTTTCTAAAATGTATTATCCTTTGCTCAAAAAAATGCATTTCTAAAATACTGACTGCCAGTAGAATCAATTTGTATGTGATAAAAGAAAAGTTCTACAGTGTCCTGTGCACCTTTTTAAAAATGAGTAATCTTTCTGTTAATTTAGATTTTCAGGCAATCCTTGGAAATTTGCTTATAATTGATATCAATATGTCATCCTCTGTAGTACCTCATTTCTTTCTTTCATGCTTTTCTATACTGAAAGGTCATAATAAAATATTTTGTCCTGTTTTCAGGATTTATTCAAGGGATTAAATCACTGCTTGTGTTAGGATGCATGAATTCATTTGAGACATGATTTGATATCTTTGTTGAATTCATTTATAATCAGTGCAGTTTAATAATTGCCTGTATGAGTTTTATGTTGAGAAACTTAAGGATTGATTATTTATTTACTTATTTATAGTGCATTGCTGTGTACCAATATTCTAGATGCTGGAGATATAGCAGGAAGTAATACAAACCTTGCTCCCATGGACTTTAAATTCAAGTTGGGATGTTAGACAAATGTCTAAAAGGAATACTCACTTTCATTTGGAGAGAAGTGGTAGGAAGAAATAGAAGGCAGGTTAAGGAGTTAGACTAATGAGGGTGTGGAGATTATTTTAGATAAGAGTGTTCAACAATGACTTTTCTGAAGAGAAGTGAGGTGCGGGAGTGAGGTATGTGCGGAAGGAGAGAACGGCATCTCAGACATGAGAAAGAATACGAGTGCAAAGGCTCCGGGGTGGGTGCACACTTGGCAAATTTGATGAACACTGCAGACCAGTATTGAGTGACGCTGGGTCTTAGAGGAGACTAGGTCTTAGAGATAGGCAGGAGTCCTTTTGAGATTTTATCCTGGTAAGGACTTTGTGTTTTATTCTGAGTGTGATGGGAAACCATTGGAATTTTCCTGTCACAATGAGATGATGAACTAAGAAAACCTTGTTATGGATGCTGAACCTAAAGAACCACTGAAATAATATTAGGCCAAGAAGATTTGCAAAAACAGTATAGAGTTGCCATGTTTTTTTCTTCACCTGGTTTTTAACATCTTACATAACCATCACTGGTATCATTTTTTGAGGATAGTTAGTATATTGCTTTAAAATGCCACTCTCCTGCTGCTGTGTGGAGAAGAGTGGAGAGGCAAGAGCAGAAGTATAGCAGCTAAGTAGGAGGATACTGGAGTAGTCCAAATGAGAGTTGATGACTGCGGGGGTGGCTGTACAGCTCTTTAAAAAAGGTCTTTTATTTTAAAAAGTCTGGTTTAGAATATCATACTAAGAAATAGAACAAAATTTTCCCTGAAACCAAACTCTTGTACTCAGTTCTTTATTAAAAGGAGCAAACAACTAGCATAACTTAGATGGAGAAAATAATTTATTATGCATAAGCAGTGTTGATAATGAAAGAAGATAATCTAAATGTATGAATAAAAAACTAAAGCTACATTTTTGCCTGTTGAAAATCAGTAAATTGGCTTTTGTAGGCATTAATTTCTTATTGTAATTTGCCAATACTTTGAAAGAATGAAAACTAGTACTTATTTTCTAGGTATGTATTTTGGTATGGAAAATGTTTTTCCCCCTTTTATTTTTATTGTTGACACTAATACAGATGTCCTCACTCAGCCCTCCCTTTGTTCTTTGCCTGTCTTGACCCATTCCCCAGACCCCCTTCCCTCTGGCCATCATCATATCTATGAGTTACACATATATGTTCTTCGGCTAATCCCTTCACCCTCTTTCAGTGAGTTCCCCTCTCACCCCTCCTGTCTGACAGCTGCCAGTCTGTTCCGTATGTCCATGCCCTTGTTTATATTTTGTTCATTACTTTATTTTTTTTAATTGAACAAAGATTCATTTCCAAGATTTTTATGTACAAAGATATGACCTTATTTTGCAGTTATCCTGACTAAGTTTTTACACATTTTACTTGAATGTTAAGAATAATGATCCATAGTTAGAAATTCTACTTAAAAAAATTGTCCTTAATTTTAGAGAGATAGGAAGGTAGGGAAAAAGAGGAGGAAACATCGATCGGTTGCCTCTCACACACTGCCAGCTGGAGACATGGCATGCAACCAGGCATGTACCCTGACCGGGAATCACACCAGTGACCTTTTGTTTTTCAGGCCAGTGTTCAGTGCACTGAGCCATACCAGCCAGGGCAATAGTTAGAAATTTTAATTAAAGCATTGCACACACACACACACACACACACACACACACACACACATATATATATATATATATATATATATATATATATAGTTAATATACTTAATCTCTGTATTCATGATATGCTATTAAAGAGAATAAAATCAGTTCCTCTTGAAATTGTGCTTTTCTAATGTACTGTTCTGTAACATCAATTTATTACTGCTCTACGTTCTTACGCCATTTCCTGATTTTTATTTTTTTAAAGATTTTGTTTATTTATTTTTAGAGGGGAAGAGAAAGAGAAAGAGAGGGAAAGAAACATCAGTGTGTGGTTGCACCTTGCACTTCCCCCACTGGAGACCTGGCCTACAACCCAGGCGTGTGTCCTGACTGGGAGTCGAACTGGTGATGCTTTGCTTCTCAGTCTAGCACTCAGTCCACTGAGCCATGCCAGCCAGGGTCCTGATTTTTATTTACTATCAGACAATGAGATGATGAATTAGGAAAACCTTGTTATGGATGCTGAACCTAAAATTCAGTACTTTTTGGTAGTTTTTACTCCATTTTAATAACTAAAATGTAGCTTTTTAATTTATTATTATTATTATTATTTTGCAGTTGAGGCCTAAGAGAATTGAAGACACTGCTTGTTGTCATAGTTAAATTCTTTCATGCAGAGCTTTATTAAGTTTATTTTCATTAGATAGGGAACATAATTGTAATAGTCTCATAGAGATGTTGAGAGGATCATGTGAGATACTTCCACAGTCTTTAGAATAATACCTGGCAAAGAGTGCATATTCAGCAAATATTAGTGGTTTGGGATTAATTAAAATACCTTTATTCTTGCTTATTTTGAAGAAGTGGTCTGTGGGCCTTATTTGTTATTCACCTACTATTTAACAAGCAGCTCCTGGTTGCCAGGCTCTGTTAGAGGTCCCATGTACATTATCTGCGATAACTGTATGCATCAGTTCCCATTTTGATGATGAGGAAATTAGGTTCTGAGAGGTTAAGTCTTTTAGCTGTGGTAGCATAAAAGGAGGTAGGTGTGGGTAGGTGCTTTCTAGCATCACCTACCAAAACATGTCATCTGACACTAACGGGTAAGAGTCTTCTGAACTGTCCTGATCCCTCATCTGATTGATGTTTGTATTGGGAACTTCTTTCCGTGCAGAGCTGTGCCATAGAGGTTGTGTAGATTAAAAAATTAAATTTGGTACACTGTCTTACATGTTAGATAGCAGTGCTATAAAGTAGAAGGTGATACTATTAGAAATGGTACACATTTTGAAGAGGGAGATACAAATAATATTGAACAGGGAAGAGGTTCAGTCAGGGTTGTTTCCTGAAAATGCAGTTAACATTTAAATTAAGTGGTTTAGGAGTAATGGGATTTGGATATACAATAGGTAAGTGGTGGAATTAGGACACCTCATTTGAGGAAACATTAAGAAAACAGGAAATATGTATAGAACATAGTGAATTGTTTTGACTACTGTATATTGTGTGTAAATGCATGTAGGGGAAATTAGATTGGAAAGATAGATTAGAGCCAAATTATGTAGAGCTTTGAAAACTTGTCTGATTATTTTGAATTTAGACATCTGTTAGTTCAGTAAATTATTAGCTACTGTAGAGACTATTTACGTATGGTTTTGGGGGAATGAAGTTGAAGGAGAAATTTAGACTGTAATGAGATTTTATTAACAAGGGAGGTGCTAGGCATGTGGAATGGTAGAAAAAATATTTTTTTAGGAGTAAGAAGATGACATTTCTAATCCTGGCCCTGTAATTAAGTAGTTATAAAACTTGGGGAAGATTCTTTTAAGTTCTGTGGGCATCAAGTTCTGAATATGTGAAATGAATGTTTAAAAGATCATTAAGGCCTGTAATAAGTATGATGGTGAATGTGTTATTTTTGTCCAAATTAAAAATTGAAAGGAGGCACTATTAATAATGAAGCTCAACAGAGACCAAATTATAGTTGTGCCTCTTATCCTGTTATTATGAGTCTACTTTCACCTGTTAAATATTTTCAAAACACAAATTTAAAGTACTGAAAAGGAGGAAAAGGGAGTAAGACATCAATCATAAATATTTGATGTTGTTGAACAAGGTAAAGGTAGTGTAATCATATGGAATAGAATCATTTTAAAATAAATATCTTTGATGTGATGGTAATAATTAAAAATGTTCATAAAAACATAGAATTGTTTTGAACCATATATTGTTCAAAATAAAGTCAGCAGCTACTCATAGGTAAAGCTAAAAACAGTCACATGGCACTATAAGTATATACCTTCATTTGCTTGGTATTTGTGCAATGAAATATTTCATTTATGTATGTTTTCCAGACATAATTAATTTTTAAAATTGCTTTGGGGACTTTAATATTTAGGGTAATTTACCCTGTAGTAGTCGAATCTACCAGATTGCTGGGTTTGTTTTATATAGTCTTTTTATAGTGGGTTTTTGGGGGGTTTTTTTTTGACTCTTCTCCTGATGTTATGTTCACTGCTTTAAATACTCTTGCTTATATAATAGTTTAATGTAGTTATGTATAGAGGCACCTCTTACCTCAACCCCTGGTGTAAGTAAGTATACAAAGAACAGTAAGAGGACCTCAAAACTGTGAGGGCTTTCTCATAGCAAGTTTGAACCACTTTCTCATTTTTTCTCATTCAAGTAGACTAGTGATTCTTAGACCTTTAATGTGCGTTCAGATCACCTCAGTATCTTGTTAAAAGGCAGATTCTGATTCAGTAGGTTTGAGGTGGGCCTGAGAGTCCACTTTTCTAACAAGTGCCTAAATGATGTGGAAGTTGTTCTTCTGTACACCGCACTCAGTGTCAAGGTTCTGTTTTATTGGACTTCCGGTAGTCTCATGATAGAGGGCAGTAAATATGACTGGATTCTTTCATACATCATATTACTGGTAATGGTTGTCTTAAAAAGAATAGTTAGGACTTCTAAATTTGATCATACAACTAATTGAAATAATATTTGTCTTTTGTATTCACATTTTCCTCTTTCATATGTTTACCAGTGTCTTAACTCTAGTTTTGCTTCTTTCTCATTTCTTTTTTTGTTGTTGTGGTTTTTGCTTTTGTTTAATGTATTATTGTGTTTTGTGGATCTGGTCAGGGAACCTTTACTGTATTTTATGTTTGTATCTACATTTTATTTTGCATGCGTAACGTGGCTTTGCCTGGATGTTCTTTTTGGTAAGTTACAAATTTCTAAAACATTGTTTTTTGTAGTGTAAGTTATAATATTTTTCACCTTCTTTTCTTCCACTTCTAGTAATGTGATCATGCTCATGAGTGGTTTTTAATTTTTTCAAAGTTCATTTGATAATTGTTTTTCCTAACATTTTACAATTTTCCTTAATAGTAGTGCAGTTTGGTACTAATCTGCTTTGATTCGTTTTTTAGCCTCACACTGTCAGTTGCTGATCACTATTAGCAGTTGGTGTCTCAAGTATTTTTGTTTTTTAAAAAAGCTTTAATCATCTAGAAATATTGTTCTAAAAGCGTGTGTTTTCACATAGCAATCATAGAAGAAAATAGTTTGTAGTAAAATTAAATATTTTTGTTCTTGGTGAACAGTGCATTCTAATTTTGTTTTTACAGCAACAGCTTGCACAGCTACAGAAAGAAAAATCAGAGATTCTGAAAAATCTGGCATTATATTACTTCACATTTGTAGATGTTATGGAATTTAAGGTATGTTTTTTAATACATAAAATTTAACATTTCAGAGGTTGATTTAATATTTGTTAATTTGCAAATTGCTTTGTCATTTGTAGATAGTAAATTAAAATTCTTCTAGAACTGAATTTTCAAATATATGTTATTTGTGTGTTTCTGAATTTCACATTATTTATATAGGTAAAAGATTAATATAAACTTTTATTTTCAGGACCATGTTTGTGAATTGCTCAATACTATTGATGTTTGCCAAGTCTTCTTTGATATTGTAAGTGTTATTTTCAGAAGAATTTTCATTTCTGTTCTTTATTTCTAGTGTAGTAAGGGGACCAAATCCTTTTCTTTAGAGAAAATGTATACAACTCATATATAAAGTTTTAGCATTGGTTACTTGGCTTCTTTTGTACTGTGTTTGTAAGATAAGGAATTAAAATGTATTTTTTTACCATGTTAATTTTTTTAAAAGATTTATTTATTTATCTTTAGAGGGGAAGGGAAGGAGAGAAGGAGAGAAGGAGAGAAATACCAATGTATGGTTGCCCCTTATGAGTCCCCTGCTGGGAACTGGCCTGCAACCCAGGCATGTGCCCTGACTGGGAATCGAACCGCAATTGTGTGGTTTGCAGGCCCGCGCTCAGTCCACTGAGCTACACCAGCCAGGGCTTTACCATGTTAATTTGAATCACTGCATGTGAGTCTTGTACTTACTGAGAAGTATTTGTTCATTTTAGTATTTTAGTAGAACCAGTTAAGCAAAGTTTAAGTACGTAATGATTTTCTCTGTAAAAGGCCTTCTTGATAGAATCTTTCTCAGTGAGACACTTCATAAATAGGAGAAGTCAAAGTGAAAAACGTCTCCGTTGACTTGATGGCTAAACTTTCCTTTTTTGTTTTTTTCTTTTTTTTTCAAATTTTTTATTTAATTATTTTTCAAGTACAGTTTTCTGTCTGTTTAAACTTTTCATTTACTTAATACTCCTTTTCTTGCTTAGTGAAACTGGCTCTAATGTTTTTTAAAAAAAATTTTGTGTATTTTCTCAAAGATTTTATTTATTTATTTTTAGAGAGAGGGGAGGGGAGGGAGAGAGGGAGGGAAAGAAACATCAATGCATGGTTGCCTCTGGCACACCCCCTACTGGGAACCTGGCCTGCAACCCAGGCACTTGCCCTGGCTGGGGATCAGACTGGCAACCCTTTGGTTTGCAGGCCCGCACTGAGTCCACCTAGCTACACCAGCCGGGGCTCCAGTGTTTCTTACTCTTGTTTTGATTATTCTTTTAAACTACTGTTAATTTGAATAGGGCAATAATAAACTCTTTTTCATCCATAAAATTGTGTCACAAGCCCAAAACTCTATTTGTAATTTCCAAATTTTAGACATGTTGTTGGTGAAAGGAATTAGAATTTCAGAAATGGGGATAAAATAACTAACTATAGAAAGTTGTTAGCTTGTAGTAGCTTCCCTGAAGATTGGTGTGTGTATGCATGTATGTGTTTAAAAGTTGGTAAAATAGGAAGGAGTTAAACTTGATGTTTTTTTTCAGACTGTAAACTTTGATTTAACAAAGAACTACTTAGATTTGATCATAACTTATACAACACTAATGATACTGCTCTCTCGAATTGAAGAAAGGAAGGCAATCATTGGATTGTATAACTATGCTCATGAAATGACCCATGGAGCAAGGTAGACCTGCCTTATAAAAATCTTTATGAAATTCTCAATTTGATGGCTTACTGCTCAGTGAAATTTGATATGTCTATTTTAAGTGACCGAGAATATCCACGCCTTGGTCAGATGATTGTGGATTATGAAAACCCTTTAAAGAAGATGATGGAAGAATTTGTACCCCATAGTAAGGTAAAAGCTGCTTTTTATTTTTTAAATAAAGATTTAAAATAAATTTTTAAAAGATTTAGAAAAAAATTTTTAAAGAGAGAAAAAGAGAAGGAGAGGGAGATAAACATGGATGTGAGAGAAAAACATTGATTGGTTGGTTGCCTCTCATACATGCCCGACCAGGGAGTGAATCCACAACCTAGGCATGTGCCCTGACCAGGAATTGAACTGGTAACCTTTTGCTTCGTGGGATAATGCCTAACCGACTGACCTGAACTGGTCAGGGCAGTAAGAGCGGGTTTTCAGGTGTGCTTTAATAGTCATGTGATAGAGGTTAAGCGTGGAAAGTTAGTGTGTCAAACTTTTAGGAAAAAAAATGTATGAATAATAACTATGCATAGTTTTATCTAATTGTGAACCAGTCCACTAATTAGTTAGAGTTTGAATAGTGTATAGAATCTCAGTAATATATTGATCCATTATAGTTTTTAGATTTAATACAGGGTATAAAGGAAGTGAAGTTTACTATTTTGAGAATGACTCCTGCTACACCAGACTGCCTGAGTGCTAATCTCTGTTCTGCCAGTTGCTAACTGCAGTGTTGGACAAGTTATTTAACCAATTTCACTGTATGTCAGTTTTCTTACCTGTAAAAATGGAATAATAGTATCTAATTCTATGATTACTATGAGGATTAAATTAGTTACTTCATTAAAAGTATTTAGAAAATAGAGTATTTGATAAATTTTAGCTATATTATTATAATATAGGCTCTTAAAAGAAAAAAATTATAGGAGTTTTGTGGAAATAATTTGGAATGTCTCTCCTTTATGATATATTAAAAAATAGGGTTTAATGAAATAATTTTGCTTTTAAGGAGCCTTGCCATTATGACTTCTTTACTAATGACTTCTTAGTGATAATTCAAAGAACCATTGTCCCTGAACATATCAAGGAAATTTATAGTTAGCTTATTCATCCATATGATTTATAAATAAGGAAGTGAAGGCTGGAAAAGTGACATGAAGGGCCATTTTTCAGCAATAGTGGTAAAACCAGAACTAAATCCCAGGATATTATTATCTTGGTTCATTGTTCTCTTTGGATGATAAAAGAATTTTTAGTAATAGAGCATTTTGTATGAATCTGTGCCCCTTTTTTTGACATATAGTTAGCACCAGTTTTTGTTCTTTTCCCACTTCATTGATGGAAATTTCCTCAGAGGCTGTTGGATCTCTTTTTTAAGTTCTCCATAGTCATTAGCATGTACTAGACTATTCATAGTTACTTGAGGAGAATTGACCTTTTAGATTAGATCGGTTATTTTCTAATCTTGATATTTCTGATGCTCCGTGATATGTCAGAGTATGGTGTATTTGCTAGGATTTGTTCAAAATAAATTAACTTTAATTAATTAATTTTCAAAACCTATTCCGAATCATTTGGTGGAGTGTAATAATAATACAGATTTCTGGTGTCTAGTCCCATAAATTCTTTTTCACGAAATTTTAGGTGAATCCCTGTGTTCTGTGTTCTGAACAAACTCACTGGCAATTTATATGCAGCCTGATTAAAGAATCATTGTACAGAATTTTTAAGAAGCAGGGATGAATAGCAGAAGACAGTTAAAAGCAAGCTAGAAGCAGATGAGATGAAAAATTAAATACCTCGATGGTAAAGCTGTAGTTAACAGACCAAGTGGCAAATAGAAGTTAAGTAATTTATTAAGATAGAGTTCAGTAGGTTATTTTATAAGGCATTCCACAAGAAATATGAAATATGTTGATCTCTATTAGCACTTTAATTGTATAACCTTAATGTTTTTTTCTTTCAATGAGAACTATCAGAATAGAAAGTCATACACAAAAGGATGGCGCTAGGCTTTCTACGCCTTTGAAATAAAGATCCTAAAATTGCCAAACATTTTGACTTTTAAAAAGTAACATGATTTCATGAGCTGAACCCTTGTCCAGTAACGTAGAATCTATGTAGTTTTCATGAGACTTAAAAACAATCTAGAAGAGGGTCACTGAGCACCTCAGAGAAAGAAACATAGTTATAATTGGACTGTGTTGTTTTAAGATGGCACAGTTAGAAATGTACGGTGGTTGTGACTGGAATTTAAATGGAAAAGGAAAAATAAATTTTTATTCCTCGATTTTCTTTTTTTCTATTTTAATTAGTCTCTTTCAGATGCACTAATTTCTCTTCAGATGGTATATCCTCGAAGGAATCTTTCAGCTGACCAGTGGAGAAATGCCCAGTTACTGAGTCTCATCAGTGCACCCAGCACAATGCTTAATCCTGCCCAGTCTGACACCGTATGATTCTCTTTTTCCCTTTTGTGAATGAAAATAGTAAACTTGATTAAAAAATCAGTTAAAGTGATATTGCAAAATTCTAATTAATATTATTTATCAGTGAAGTTAATCGTAAAATGCTCAATAGTTAAGTAATACAAACTAGTGTTTTTATTTCTAGATTTTGATGCTAAATAAGTTAATACAAAGAGTAGGGTGAGTACTTTCTTTTAAAGTTTAAAAGTTTTTTGTGTTCTCTATGGTAGAAAATTTGGAAAGTGCAGACATTTATAAAGAATAAAAACAAAAACTAACCCTGTATCTTACCAACTAGAGAAAATTGTTATTATATGTTGTTATATTTCTTTTCAGTCTTTTCTCTGTGTATATGAATATAGGGTTATGCACACATAGTTCCTGATTTGGGTGAGGCAGTGAGCATCCATTATACATAAATCTTTTTTAACTTGACTACAGTTTTATCCTTTGGAATACTGCAAACTCTGAAATAGACTTGGGAAGTTTGGAAGCTATCATCAGATTGAATACGATTTAACAACAGTACTTTTTAAAGAGGGTTTTAAGGTGTGTAAATTTGAAAGCAGCACCACTCTCATTGTCCTTTTTGGACTGCAGGTTTAAATATAGGTTATGCAACTTTTCTCCAGCTTTCAAATTTGTTGTGCTATTTGAGCCAGCAGTTGAGTAGTGAGAATTCTTAGGAGTCAGAGGAGAGTCATTCAGTATGGATGTTGGGTTTTTTTTAAATAAAGAATTTCTTTTAATCACAAATTTATATTTTCTCTTTTGAAGATGCCTTGTGAATATCTCTCTTTGGACGCAATGGAAAAATGGATTATCTGTAAGTAAAATTGAATCGTTTCGTGATTACCCCTCAGATTTTAAGTTTTAGAGAAAAATAACAGAAAACATGTGTTACTCTGTGCTAAACCTTCTATATGGCCGTACCTCATTCAGGCCTCATACTGACCCTGCCTGTCGGGGTAAGTGGTCTGCTTTATAGAAGAGGAACTTAAAACGTAATCCACACTGGTAGTGAGTGACAATGACAAAGAAAGCATCCAGGCTAACTCCAGTTCTCATGGTCTACATTATATTGTCTTTCAACAAAGCCATCAAAACTAAATTTTTGTTTTGTTCTTAATGATTTTTTAAGTATTGCATTTATTCAGTTAAGGTTTTGGTATTAATTTACTTCAGAACGTATAATAAGTGATTCATATGTTTGGCAGTTTGTTAGTTGAAGGGGAACTAAACTTACTCCTCATTTCTGCCCCTAAGAAGTTCACAACTGTGGGGGAAGTAGACATAGAGACACACCTAAAATACAAAATGAGAAAAGCTGTAATGTAATTCCTTTTACCACCCCCAGGTCCACGGGCAGAAGGGAATAATTCTGTGCAGTTTTGTGTTTTATATGTTACAATTCTTTTAAAAAGTTTTAAACATTTAAGTATTTTTAAAATGTTACTTTATTTTTTATCACCATTTATCCCCATACCCTCTTCCACCTCCAGCCATGCCCTCCCTCTAGTCCTTGCCGTTCTTCTTTCTTGATTTGTTAATCTTTTGATACTGTGTACTGACTTTCACTACAGTGTACCTCTATAGTGAGAGACCAGTTTTTCTTTTTTAATGATTTTTGGATTGATACTCTTATAAAATACAATAGAAATGAATTACTAGAATTATCAGAAATAAAGTAACAAGCAGACTTGAAATGAAAACTTACATTTTTAATTATTAGATTTAATTTAACAATTAGATTTTGTTAAGGTTTCTATTCTGAAATAACTATCAAATTATTATAAAAGTTTCTAAATACTTTTAGCCCTGGCTGGTGTAGCTCAGTGGATTCAGCACAGGCCTGCGAACTAGAGGATCACAGTTCGATTCCCAGTCAGGGCACATGCCTGGTTTGCAGGCTGGTTCCCTGCAGGCCGACTCCCAGCAGGGGACGCATGAAAGGCAACCATACATTGATGTTTCTCTCCCTCTCTCCTTCTAAAGATAAATAAATAAATAAAATCTTGAAAAAAAGTTTCTAAATACTTTAAATTTTTCTATTCAGTCTTATTATGCACTGGCACTTTGAGTAGCACTCTTATTAGTATAAAAGAGGTGGAATTTATTAGTATAAAAGAGGTGGAATTTAGCACTGACTCTCTGCTCTTAGCCATTTTTAGTCATTATAATTTTCTTGCATTGATCAGGTTTGTGGTATTTATATATTTTTTATAATTATAGCTAAAATTTTCATGCTTTGTTTTTTAGTTGATTCAAAAACCCAGCTTTTGAAGTGTTGATTTTGCTCAAATACATAGTGATCCTTGGTTGTTTTATGTTTATGAATATGTGGCTGAAGAATTGAGGTGATGAGTAGATTTAGGGGGCACATGTGACCTCTAGAGTTGCATAGCACTGTTTTCCCTTAAATGGGAGTACCGATTGCAGGACTTTGTATAGTGAACAGTGAGATGGGTCAGAAGGCAGGCTATCCTAGAGGAAGATAAGTGGGCATGAAGAAGGGAGACACATTTGGGTAACCCGTAGTTGCTAAAATAAAGAGGATTTACTCTGAGTTTGCTGCTTTCATATATTGAGCCATGAGTAGAATGAATATAAAGGTAAAGAGTTACCTCACACTATGCACTTTTTTTTTTGATCCCAGTTCCCACACTAGGGCTTTTCTACAGAAGATAATCCATTTTCTTTCCTTCCTTTTTTAAAAAATATTTTATTTATTTTATTTTTAGAGATGGGGGAAGGGAGGGATAGAGGGAGAGAAACATCATTGTGTGGTTACCACCTGCCTGTCCGCTACTGGGGACCTGGCCTAAAACCCACAAATGTGTCCTGACTGGGAATCGAGCTGGTGACCCTTTGGTTCACTGGCTTCCACTCAATCCACTGACTTATACACCAGCCAGCGGAGAAGGTGATCTATTTTCTTTAGGGGTGTGCTCTTTGATTAGTTCAAAGTATTGCCCCTGAACCAGGAGCATCTCACATAAGAACTTCTTAGATGTGCAGAGCCTTGATCTCCACCCTGGCTGTACTAAATCAGAAACTCTTTGGATGGATCCCAGCAATTTGTTCTTTAATAAGCCTTCCTGGTGATTTTGATGCAATCAAAAGTTTGAGGATCATAGGTCTACAAATACATTATAGTCTGGGGCCAAGAATTACTGAGGGTCTGGAATTTTGAAGACACAGATATTTGAAATGCAATTATAAAGTAACTTATCCTGATGTTCTTTTCAGTGTTTACTCTTGTTCTGTTGGCTGGGCTCAGAGGACTCAGGGAAAGATCTCTCTTTATGTCTGGAGTTTGGATTACTTATTCCAGTCTCTTTTTAAATTGATAGAGAGTCCAGTTTTATGTACTTTCTATCTTCAAAGATTTTCTTTAACTTTCTTGTCTAGTATTGGTCTTCTGTTTTGTTCTCCATTATTTTTATGGGGTTAAATTAAAAAAAAACTATTCTTTTATTCAGACCTTGGTAGGAAAAGTAGTTTAATGTGTAACTTAATTAATAAACCATCCTTTTAATCTTGAACAGTTTATTTTAAATTAATTTTTGTTTCTATCATAAACAAATGGATATGCTTTAATTTGTAACGGAAGTCTTGTCTTAAGGAAATAAAATATATGGTAATCCATAATATAGCTGATAATGTTTTTAGAGAAACCTTTTACCAGCAACACTTTTGTGAAATCTAAGCAAGATGTGAGACACTAAGTGAAACCTCATTTTACTCAGGGGTTAAAAGTGAAAAGAGTTAGTACATCAGCAAAAAAAATTATTTATAAACAAAATTTCTCTTGAGGATTCTTTTAGTTTTGGTACATGTATTTTTCTTTGGTTGCATACAGGATCAAATAATTGGCTTACATCTATGGGCCCTGTTGTATGAAAAATATTTTTATGCTGGAAATTCAAGGATGTAAATATACTGCTGCACGTATAGACTCCACAATAAATACCTGTTTAAAGAGTTAGCTCGCTTGTGTAGTGGCACTTTTAAAGAAAGGTTGCTCTAAGAAGAATAAAAAGATAAATGGCAATTTATGTGTTAATGATTCAGGAGTTTAAAGATGGGAGTGACTGTTGAGAATTTTAGGGAAATCTCACAGAAAACATGATTGCTTTGTAACTGGACAGTAGGCATTGAATAAGTGTTGAATGAATGATAAAAGAGGGTTTATGGCCTATTGTAGAAGGTTAGAGAAGAGGCATCAACAAACATATATAGGATTATAGGGTGGGGACCCCCAAAAAGCAGAGTTATCTTCTGGAGGACAGGCTTTCCCCGCTAGGTGAGGGTTCTAGGAACTCATGTGTATCAGTGTACCAGCCGGTGTTGTGAGAGGCTGTGTTTGGCTTCAGTGAATTTTTTTTGAAGACTCTTTAAACATTTTCCAGTTTCACGATGAGTGATTTACATGTGCACTTGCCCACATCACGCTGAGTAGTTCAGCAGTTTTTGACCAAAAACAGCATGATCCCCATACTCCACCCTCCCTATTCACCTGATCTTGCTCTGAGTGACTTTTTTTTGTTTCCCTGAATGAAAAAAATCTTCAAAGAGAAATGTTTTGCTGATGTGGAAGAGGTGAAACAAAAAATGGCAGAAGCTAAAAGGCATAAAAATCGATGAGTTTAGAAACTGTTTTGAGCAGTAGAAAGAACATCTTGATAGATATATTGCATCAAATACACTTTTAAAGGTGACTGAAGTTTAAACATGTAAGAATAAATACACAATTATTAAACAAACAAACAAACAAAAAACACAATTATTAATAACTTTTGGGAGGTTCCCCTAAACAACACAGAAGTGATATTTTTTCCCCATTTTGTCAGTCCGAGTTCAAAGAACTAATTTTGCTGAATAGAGAAAATTTTTGAAAAAGTAGTATTTTTGCCATCTTGTATGTATGTGAATTATGACCTGTCATTTAAAAGCCTCAATTTAGTGATTGTGTTTACATTTCTGTATTTTTGAAAAGCTATTTTGTAACTGAAAGAACTTAACTTTGGGGAACTTTTATATTTGTATTTACTATTCTTTTTTATTTAAAGTTGGCTTCATTTTGTGCCATGGAATCCTCAATACTGATGCAACAGCACTGAACCTTTGGAAGCTAGCTCTTCAAAGTAGCTCTTGCCTCTCTCTCTTTCGGGATGAAGTTTTCCACATTCACAAAGCTGCAGAAGACTTATTCGTAAACATACGAGGGTATGGCATTTTCAAATTTTTTTTCTTTTTGTCTTTTTTGGATAAGGATAATGAGTGAGTTATCTTGATTGAAGTTTTGGAGATAGAGAAGGGTCATATCATGCAAGAAAATACTGCCTGTATCATCTTAATAGTCACAGTAAGTTTTAACCATCATCTTGATGTGGTACTATTCATATTTTTTTATGGGTAACCTCATCGATTAAAATATCTAGTGTTTCTGCCCCTTTCAAACTTGTATTGCAGGAGAAAGAAGATAGGTCCTTTTTTGGAAATCATAATATGATTTCAGAGAAAAATATTACTGAAAGAACCATATACATTTTAGAGTTTTGAATTCTTTAAAAGTGCTATTTTAGATTACAGTGAGTTTATAAAAATATATGAATCAAAAATATCTCATTAAATTAATTATAACAGTTATAGATGACAGACCTCTGCATATTGGGAATTATGTTTCCTTAATAGGAAGGTATTCCAGATGACTCATTTATAGTCATTTTCTGTAAAGCAAATAATTTTCAGAAGTTTGTTCCTTTAAATTTTTAATGCTTGCATTTTTTTTTCCACATAAGGTTCTATAGCCAATATATAAACGGCAAGTTGATCTCAGACTTGGTAGCAGTTATGAAATCTTTTGAAATTAGGAGCATCTGAAATACCTTGGGATCCCCTGTAACTGGCACTGTTATGCTGGGCTTGTTAGTTTCAGCTAGAAATTAAATTTACTACATTTATTTCATATCCTATTTTGTAATGTCCTAATTAAATTGAGATAAAAATAAAGCACCTGTTAGTTATTTTAAAATAAAGGTATGCTTAACACTCACTATTAAACCAGTATGTCTCAAATTTTAGTTTGCATAAATTACCCTGGAATGTGCATTAGAGTCCATGTTCCTGGGCATCATTCCAAACCTCTATCTCCTGTATTTCTTTCTCGGAGAGGTTAAAGGAATCTGCCCTCCCAGATCGGAAGGACCGNCCCCCCCCCCCCCCCCCCCCCCCCCGACACAATAGTTTATTGAGGTAAAATTTACAAATAGAAATGTAAACATTTTAAATGCAAAGCTCAGCAGCTTTGCGTATAAATACTGTAGGTGAATGCCTAGATCAAGATATAGAATATTTCCGTTATAGCCAGAAAATTCTCTTTGGCCTCTTTCTGGTTAGTACTGTCACTTTAACCCCCCTCCCCTCCCTCACTCAGCCCCTCTTTCAAGTGTTCATTGTTTTGAATTCTGTCACTATAGGTGGGTCTGACATTCTCATGCAGGTAGTTTCTCAGTCATGGTATGAGAAACAGTACCCTGTGTACTTTTGGGGTCTTACTTGGTTTTTATTTTAGATGGTGGAATATCCAGAAGTACCCAGGTCATAAAGATTTTATTGAAAATCATGAAGCTTATATGATGTCTTAGCATATTGGCAATCTTTGTGAGGAATCATATTTATATGTAAACATTTAGAACCAGGTAATCTGTATATATTGAGTGAGCTTTTGTTATGTATGATACAAGTAAGTTTAATGACACTATAAAATGAGTTGTCTTTTGTTATGCTGTTTTAAAATGATAAATTTACCATTTAAATATCTCTATTCAAAGTTGAGAAGTTTTAATTTTTTATTAAATAGTGAATGATAAATCCAATTTAAAATGTGAATTATCATGGTAATTACAAGTCAAACCCTACTTATGAAAGCTTTATACAAAGGACAGTGATTACAGAATTAGTATATTTTGGACATGTGCTCAAAGAACATACACCGTATTTTTCAGACTATAAAATGCACCCTTTCCCCCAATTTAGGAGGAATAATGGTTCTTAATGCTGCTGTTGAGTTCTGATTACATTTACATTGGTGAACTATTATGTTATTTATATTATTGAATATTTTACCACATTTTTTGCTTCGAAAATTTTTCCCTCTTTTTCTCTAAAACCTAAGTGCATCTTATGGTCCAAAAAATATGGTAGTTCATGAGTTGAAGTTCTTAGTGTTAAGTGGTAATTAGCCTGGTTTTCAGGAAGATAGGTAGGTTTTCTTTAAAATTTTAAGAATTTTGAGTTTTAGTATCTGGTATTTGTGAAATTAACATGTATTAATATATATTTCAGATGGCACCCTTAAACTGTTTGATATTGGTGGTGTTTTGTGCTTAATCAAATGCTTTCCTGCCCCAATTTTCTCTACCATAAAATCCCCATCCCTAAACAGTCAACTAGAGTTGATCAATAGTATATGTTCTTTCACACAATTTTTTTTAATGCTTATGAGATTGCATAAGAAGTTGGAAGTGATAAAAGGTCAGAAGTAAGAGCTTTGTCAGCTCTTTAAATTTTTAGAAATCACTGTTTATTATATTACAAGTATAATCTCTCTCGGGCTTAAAAAGTATATTAAATAAAGTAAAAATCTACCTTGTGAACTCCGTTTTATTATTGGATTAATGTATTTTGAAATTTATTTTTCTAGGAAGCCTTGACTGGGTACTTAAGGTGTTAGCTAGCAAAGGATGTAGATAGACACCTTCCATGCATGTCCAGTTTGAGGGCCAGTTTTTCTTGTTGATAATATGTCATTTTTAATTGACTTTTAGTATTTGATGAATTTATTTTGACCATTATTGCTCAAATTAAGATTAACATGGTTCCATTTTTTTTGCACATAGCTATAATAAACGTATTAATGACATACGAGAGTGCAAAGAGGCAGCAGTGTCACATGCGTAAGTAGTTCTGTCTAATCTGTGGTACTTTGGATCAAGAAGAATTTATTTCTTTTTTTTTTAAATATTGTATTTATTTATCTTTAGAGGGGAAGGGAAGGAGAGAGGGAGAGAAATATCAATGTATGGTTGCCTCTGCCAAGGACATACAATGTATCATGTGTCCCCTGCTGGGAACTGGCCCGCAACCCAGGCATGTGCCCTGACTGGGAATCGAACCTTGATCCTCTGGTTCTCAGGCCCGTGCTCAATCCACTGAGCTACACCAGCCAGGGCCAAGAATTTATTTCTTAAAGCATTATTATGTTGAAGTGAGTGCATATTGATGGTTTGCAGAATGTGATAGAAATGGGAGACTTGTAATCAATAAGAAATAAGTATATGACCTCAGTATCTGTAACCTTAGAGTTAGTGCAGACTGATTTTAAATATTTTTGAAGTATTTGTAAAAATGTTCTAAGGAAGTACCATACAAATGAGTTTTGTAGATCATTCAGGTCTCTTACTGCTGCTCTGCTTCTGTGCCCAGTACTTTGCAAGTTGGGATGATTTTTGTATTTCTTCATGAAAACTGACATACCTTCATATCTTCCAAATAGTATTTACTTTTTGAAGTATGTTAACTGCACACCTTTTTCAAATTTTAGCGAATATGTTTGTTAGTAAATATATAGATAAATTAAAATTAGAAATTGGTATATTTTATGTCTTTTCAAATTTCTTGGGAAATAACCACAGACATTTTGATAGTTCATTTAATTGCTGTGTATATAGAAAACTGGTTTAGAATGTTTATCTGACTCATTGGTATTTTTATAAGGCAGAAAGAAGGTAAGTACTACTGCCATAGATGGAAAATACAGAACCATGGTTTTAGAATTTTAGGTTTAGGCTATAGGATGAATATTGGGAATTTAAACCATCTTTTTTCATTGCTGCCTATGCTACATAATTTCCTCATGCATGTTTTTTTCACTTAAATGAAGGGCTTGTATTTATAACAAGATCATTCTGTAGTATAAATAGTACTTTGGACTGTATTAGAATTGCTCTCCTATCCTCCAGAAATACATAAGATTATCACTTCTTCATGAGATAGACCTTATTGTAGCGGGTGTATGGTGTCACAGCCATCTTATAAATATCTTTTAAAAGTAAGACATTTTTATTTATTCTACTTATTATATAAAATAATAACAAATGTTACACAGCAGTAATTTCTATCACTCATTACCACATGTCAAGTACAGTACTTTATAATTTTCCCTCGATGTTAGTAACCACAGATTTCTTGCAGCAACCCCGTATAGTAAAATAGTAAAAAATATTAGCCCACTTTCTTAGAAATTATACCAGGTTACTTTATTATTGTGAGGTAAAAAAAGCGTGTCATTGAAATTAAAATAACATTGTTAAAATACTATATAGGAGGCATGAAAGATGTATCTTCTGGGAGAGGTGTCATCATCTCTGTTTTATAGATGGCTGAAGCTTTAAAAAGGTAGGACTTAAGGTCACATAGGCAGAGGTGGATTTTAATCTTTTCTACAACTAATCTACAGTCTCACAGCTAAATTTCTGGTATTGCATACATCTGATACTTGGTTTTTTGGCATGTACTTGATGTGTGCGTGTGTTGTGTGTGTGTGTCCATTTATTTTTGCACCTGTGTAAATTTAAAAACTTGCTTAAAGTAGTGTGTATTTTGCATAGTATGAGGACATGGAATAGCTAGAACATTTAATAATTTTCTCATGTTAATATATGAGAATAAATTTTTTGCCTTGTACTTTATTATTCAAATATTGAATACCTAGTCTATGAATACCTATGATTATCCTTTTCTTTCCTTATCTTTCTCTTTTTGAATTAGAGTACTAAATAGATCTCATCCAAGTATTTTTATTGAATATAGCTCTGTTTAGTCAGCTTTTTATATTTAGTAGAAATATGCTTAGTAAATAAGGATATGTATAATTAGATGTTTATTGTTGTATTTATTGATTTCTGTGTAGGGGTGACAAAGAGGTATACAGTAGGAGAATGAGTGCTTTCCAGGATTTTACAGTCCTGTTTATAAAATGTCAGGCTATATGGTACTAAAATTGCAGAACTTAAGCAGAAATAGACATCTGGATATTGGGAAATGCTTCTTGCAGAAATGGTCTTGAAATTTGGGTGGTACTTTGATAGGTAGAGAGAAACAATATAAACATGGTTACAAAAGCAGCACAAGAGAGGCAAGGATAAACATAAAAGTGCTAAATCATTCGATGACAAATGCATAGAACATGGTATTTGTATGGGGCTTCTGTTTCATAAAATGAAATTTTTGATATTCACCCTAAAATGATGTTACTTAATCTACAATGATAATTTTAGTAGAAACATAAATTATAATAGCATCTTTTCCTATAGTGGTTCAATGCACAGAGAAAGACGCAAGTTTTTAAGATCTGCACTGAAAGAATTGGCTACAGTTCTCTCTGACCAACCTGGCTTGCTGGGTCCCAAGGTAATTGATTTACTTCTTATTTCAACTAACCATTCTATGTTTTCCTCACTTTTTCCTTGTATATATGCTCTCTCTCATACATACTTCCAACATCTCTTCAGTTATCTCATTTCTGTTAATGTCTTTTTGAACTTGAGTTTTATCAATTCTTGCCAGTCATTTTTATATTTATGAATAGGTTTTGTTTTTAATTTTTGTGTGACAGTAAGCAATGCTGTTTTGTTTTGTCTTAATTAGGCGCTTTTTGTTTTTATGGCATTATCCTTTGCCCGTGATGAAATTATCTGGCTACTTCGTCATGCAGATAACATGCCAAAGAAGAGTGCAGATGACTTTATAGACAAGTAAGTTAGCAACATTTTAAAAATTCTGTTTTGTATATTTTGATTTATAGGCTGTGGAATTTGGGGCCTTTGAAGTAAAATTATTTTGAATAAATTTTAAGGCTTTTCATGTTTGTCATAAATATTTGTAAAATAGCACTAGGTGATATGATTTAGAATGCAAAGTCAGCTTGAATTTAAAATTATGGCTTTTAATGCTTCCTTTCCTAGTACTCTGGGGGGAGGGCATAAAGTTCTTATTTTCTTGCTATATCCAGTAGTTTTCCTGTGGAATTCATTTTTCAAAGTGACATACACAAAAATCTATGAATTCTTTTTTATTAGTTTATTTATTTAATTGTTGTTCAAGTACAGTTTTCTGTTTTTTACTCCTATCTCAGCCCACCCCCAAATCTAAGAATTTTTATGGAATTTCAACCAAGTGTGTCATTTGAAATGTCTTTTATTTTTGCCAAGTCCCTCAATAGAAGTTAGATAAATGAAGCAGAGAAATGAGAGCATACAGAAAAATCTTACTTCTTTCCAGTCATCTTTTGTGTTTTTGAAAATGGTTATTTATGTTCATTTGAGTTTTCCTCTATCAGTTTTTTAGTCTTAGCTTTTCTTTTGCTTTCTTTGATTTGTTTATTTGTATAAAGTAATTTTAAAACATAGTTGACATTAAATGTTTAACAATGGTTTTTCTTTAAAAATTTTCTTATAGTAATATCAAAGGTATTTCACATGTTGATAATAATACATTTGAAATCTTTTTCTTGAATTTAAACAAAAGGCACATTGCTGAATTAATATTTTACATGGAAGAGCTTAGAGCACATGTAAGGAAGTATGGACCTGTGATGCAGAGGTACTATGTGCAGTATCTTTCGGGCTTTGATGCTGTTGTCCTCAATGAACTTGTGCAGGTAAAAGCTATTTCATACTATTCTCCCTTTTGTTTCTTCCCTTCTTTGTACTAACTGATCCGTTTCTTCAACAAGTATTTATAAAATCTTATCATGTTACATGGTAGAGATACAAATGTAAATGACTCATGGTCATTATCTTTTTAAGGGGGTCATTATCTAGAGGGGAGAATGCGCAAGTTGTGGTTCAGTGTGATAGGCATTATGCTTCAGTATGTACAAAGCTCAGAGTGAACACAATGCAGGGAATGATTGTTTATTTTGCTGGTGGAGGTATACAGTACAAGCCCTTCCAAAAGAAGAAGTCAGTCATAGATCAGATTTATTACTAGCAAAGATCACCCTGGCTCATTGTGGTTGATGGCTTACTGGGGGCCAAGGGAGAAGGCAAAGAGATTAGAAGAAAATTGCAGTAGGCTAGGTGAGAGCTGATGAGAACTGAACTTGGACAGTGTCTGTGGAGTTTAAAAAAAAGAGATCATGGAGACATAGTTGATAACTAAGTATTAGAGGAAAAGTAGAAGATAGATCTTTTTGCATAGTGTGTTAGAGGATGGGTAGTAAGAAAAAAATACAAAAAAACCCAGACGCCCTAGTTTAAACATCTTAATTTTATTTTCAATTTGAATTTTTCTCTATTTTTAGTTCCAGATTTTTGTTTGTTTGTTTTTGGCTTTTCATAATTTCTTTGTTTGGTATTTTTCATTTTAATATAAATTTCTTTTATTTTCATTCCCAATAAGCTGACTGTAGAGAAAATAGTATTTATTTTGCTTTATTTTATAAAATCACAGGTATCTAAAAACCACTGTAAGCTAACATACAGTATGAAGGAAGAATATCACAAATTCTTTTTACATTAAGGCTGTATTAAGACTCTAAAACTACTCATCTTCCAAAGAAGTAACTGTACATGAAATCTTCATTTTTTTTTGAAACCTACCTAAACAAGCAAATAATGTCATGTGATTATTTACCTTAAATTAAATACAGCTTCCAAGTTATTCTAAGCTAGTGTTTCTTATTTTTATCCACTAGATGGAGCTCAGATGCTTCCTTTCTAGAATGTCTACTAAAACAGAGAGTAGAAAAGTTTGTTTCATTCCTCCTGTGTTATTGCTTTACTGCAGTTTTATCTGAATTGTTATTTCTTACCAGATAAATCGGAGGCTGTCATGCTTTCACAGTCTAGAAAGTGAACCAGACTTCTGGTTTCATTTCATTTGAAACTTGCTGTGGCTAGTTGGATACTTACTAACAAATTGTACAGATTTTTGTTATCATGTTAAACTTCTTAAGTCATTTGGTATCTTTTATGTAAACTATATGTTAACAATCTGAGAAAATGAATTTCTTGTTTTTACTGGGATTATAGTGGTAGTGGTAGCAGCAATAATACTAATTAATATTTGTCAAATTATTGATAGTATATTTTATTACATCTGTAGAACAATTCTGTGAGGGAAAGTATGGTTATCATTATTTAAAGAAGAAAAAAAAAAACCTTATGTAACTTGCTCAGCATTGCACAGCTCGTAACAGCCAGTATTCAAAGTGGTGTCTTAATCAGATGTGTTAACTTTTTACCACCTCCTGTGTTGTAAAGCATAAGCATAGTGTTTTTAATCATTTTGGAATTTAAATTTAGAACTAAGATTAACATATTACTGTATTTTCAGACTATAAGATGCACCTAGGTTTTAGAGGAAGAAAATAGGAAAAAATTTTTGAAGTAAAAAATGTGGTCAAATATTTAATAACATAATATTTCACCAATGTAAATGTAAAAAGAACTCAACAGCAGCATTAGCAGCCATTATTCCTCCCAAATTTGGAGGGGGGGATGTCTTAATAGTCCGAAAAATACAGTAATATAGTTCATTGTAATAAGGTGTTCAATTATTTTTTTCATTGTAAAATATAGATAACAAAATTTATTTTTACCATTTTTAAGTGTACAGTGACATATAAATTCACACTTGTGTAGGTCTTAATGTCTTATTTATGCTGTTTGCAAGCTAAGTATCTACTTTTAAAAAATTTATTATTTATCTATTTCAGATGGAGTTTATAAAAAAAGTTTTTTTAGCCAGTTTAAGAGGTATTCTTTTTGGTTCTAATTTTGTTGAGATATAATAAAAATCACCATTTTTTAGTGTATGGTTTTTCTTCGGCAGCTATAAATGCACTCATAGCCACCCTAACAATCAAGGTGTGGAATACCTCCAACACTTAAAAGTTTTCTTGTGCACCTTTGTAGTTGATTCCCTCCTTGACTGACACTCATCTACTTTTTGTCACTTTTTGCCTTTAAGAAAAAAATCATATAAATGGAATCATATACTACATAACTTTTAAAAAATTTCTTTCAATTAGCATGTTTTTGAGATTCATTCATTTTATTGTATGTATCAACATTTTATACCCTTTTTATTGCTGAAAAATATAATATGGATATCTGACTACCAGTTGATGGACCTATGAACTATTTCCCAGTTAGATGATTTTAACATTGTTCTTTTTTTTTGTTTCTTTTCAGAATCTTTCTGTTTGCCCTGAAGATGAATCCATCATCATGTCCTCTTTTGTTAACACAATGACTTCCCTAAGTGTAAAACAAGGTAATAAGGCTTTTAAATAAAACCATATTTTCCTTTAACTAGGCTTTCAAATTTGACTATTAAGGAAAAGACTTAACAGTTAATAGTTAAAGGAGCACTTATTTTTTGGACATACAGTAGTATCCCCTTATTTGCAGGAATTATATTTCAGAATTCCCAATGGATGCCTGAAACTGCAGATAGTACTAAACCACACATGTATATCTTCATGCACAGTTGGCCCTTGAATAACACAGGGATTAGGGGTGCTGGCCCCTTGAACAGTTGAAACTTAACTACTGATAGCCTACTGCTGACCAGAAACCTTACTGATAACATAATTGATTAATATGTTTTGTATGTATTTGTATTATATACTGTATTCTTTTTTGTTTTTTTAAATATTTATTTATCTTTAGAGGGGAAGGGAAGGAGAGAGGGAGAGAAACATCAATGCATGGTTACCTCTTGTGCAGCCCCTGCTGGGAACTGGCCTGCAACCCAGGCATGTGCCCTGACTGGGAATCGAACTGCGGTCCTTTGGTTCGCAGGCCCACGCTCAATCCACTGAGCTATGGCAGCCAGGGCTATATACTGTGTTCTTAAAGTAAGCTAGAGAAAAGAAAATGTTATTAAGAACATTGTAAGGAAGAGAAAAACACATTCATAGTACTGAGTATATATTGAAAAAAATTTTGTAAGAAAGTGGACCAGTGCAGCTTGAACCAATGTTGTTCAAGGATTAGTTGTGCTGTTTTTTCCTATATACACATACCTGTTATAAAGTTTAGTTTATATTTTATGCACAGTAAGAGACTAACAACAACTAATAATAAAATAGAATAGTTATAGAAAATGAACTATAATAAAAGTTATATGAATGTAGTTTGTTTCTCAAAATAATGCCACACTCACCTTTTTACTTAAAGGAAGCATTTACAGCTTCTCTTTGGCATATTCAATTTGCCAACGTCACTGTTGCACTTTTGGGGCCATTATTAAATAAAGTGAGGATCACTTGAACACAAGCACTGCAGTATACCAAGATACCTGATAAATGACTAGCTAGTGGGTACTGTATGTGTTATGAATATGCTGAACCAAGGGATGATTGATGCCCCTGGGAATTTTAAGTTCAGGTCTGTTTGTCTTAAAAGATGTCATATACTACACTGCCTCTCTGTTATTTGAATACTTTATTTCAGTAGGTTTATATAGTGTTTTGGTTTTATATTCTTTAAGTAAGAGGTATCAGAAACCTTGACAGTTTGAGTAATAAATACATTTATTTTATTACACTTACATAATGTAACTATTATAAACTTGCCTGGTGACATTTGGTTATATAGAGTTGTATTGTGGAACTTGAGTGTGCTGTTTAAAGTTTCTGTTCACTGGAATCCTCAAGCTCTATTCTAGCTCCTTTAAGTTGACGTAAAAGCAACACTGAAAGTCAGAGTTGAATGCTCTATACTTTACATTTCTCTGAGAATGCAACTGTCTCCTTTAACATCATCTTTGTTGGATTTGAGAATTATTTTACTCTTAGCTATTAAATTTTTTTATTGTGAAATACACAGAACACGAAATTTACTATCTTACTGTTGTTAAGTGTACAATTTGGTAGTGTTAACTTATTTCACATGGCTGTGCAACCAATTTCCAGAACTTTTTCATCTTGCCAAACTGAAAATCTATAGCTATTGTACAGCAACTCCCCATTTCCTCTTCTCTCAGCCTCTGGCATCCACCATTCTTTCTGCTTCTATGAATTTGACTGCTCTAGATACCACATATAAGTGGAATTATACAGTATTTGTCATTTTGTCACTGATTTATTTAACTAGCATAATGTCAAGGTTCAGCCACACTGCAGCATATGTCCAAATTTCCTTGTTTTTTAATGCTCAATAATGAACCACGTTTTGTTTATCCCTTTATCTGTTCATGGACATTGGGTTGCTTCCACCTTTTGGCCATTGTGAATAGAACTGCTGTGGACCCTGCTTTTAATTAGTTTGAATGTATACTCAGAAGTGCAGTTGTCTTAGCTCTTAAAATTTGAAATGCGATTATAGATTTGTAAAAATGTTAATTTGTTTTGTAAACTTTTCCTTTTATTGTAGTTGAAGATGGGGAAGTGTTTGACTTCAGAGGAATGAGATTAGATTGGTTTAGATTACAGGTAAGAATAACTTCGTAATTTTCATTATTCTGTTATTAAACACCTTAGTTAACATGAAAACATTACTTAAAATGAAAAAACATTAGTTGTTGTTTACCTATTCATTCTTTTGTTTAATTATAATCTTTACCGCATAGAAGAATCTTTCTTATTGATATATAATTGACGTAATATATTAGTTTCAGGTTTACATAGAGATTCAATATATTGGGAAATGATCACAATAAGCCTAGTAATATCTATCACCACACAGTTATAAATTTTTCTTGTGACAAGAACTTTTAAGATCTACTCTGTTAGCAACTCTCAAATATATACTACAGTGGTGCCCCCTGCCCTGGAGGGGGTATGTTCCAGGACTCCCAGTGCGTGCTTGAAACCATGGATAGTACCATACCCTGTCTGTGCTGTTTTTTCCTTTATTTACCAACCTGTGGTAAAGTTTAATTTATAAGTTAGGCACAATGAGAGATTAACAACAATGATTATAAAATAGAACAGTTACAACAATATACTGTAATAAAAGTTATGTGAATGCTCAACATACTGTATTGTACTGTAGTCATTCTTCTTGTGGTGATGAGAAATGGTGTAGTACCTATGTGATGAGATGAAGTGAGGTGAATGGCAAAGGCATTGCAATGAAATGTTAGGCTACTATGAGGGTTACTTAGACACAAGCACTGCAGTACTGCAACAGTTCGATGTGATAACTGACAAGGCTACTGAGTGACAAATGGGAAGGTAGTATTTTATGCAGTATAGATACACTAGCCAAAGCAGTAAGTCACATCCCTAGTGGGATGGTGTGAGAATTCATCATGCTACCCAGAATGGTGTGCAATTTAAAACTTATAAATTGCTTAATTCTGGAAATTTCTACGTAGTATTTTCAGATCACGGTTGACCACAGATAACTAAAATTGTAGAAAGTGAAACTGTGGCTAATGGGGCTGCCACACAGTATTATTGTGATACTGTACACTATATCCCAAGGGCTTATTTAACTGAAAGTTTGTACNATTCCCAGTCAGGGCACATGCCTGGGTTGCAGGCCAGTTCCTGGCAGGGGACACACGATAACATTGTGTGTCCTCGGCAGAGGCAACCATACATTAATATTTGTCTCCCTCTCTCCTTCCTTTCCCCTCTAAAGATAAATAAATAAAATATTTAAAAAAAAAAAAAGAAAGTGAAACTGTGGCTAATGGGGCTGCCACACAGTATTATTGTGATACTGTACACTATATCCCAAGGGCTTATTTAACTGAAAGTTTGTACCTTTTGACCACCTTCACCTATTTCACTCAATCCCAACTCCCTGCTTCTAGCAACCACCACTTGGTTGTCTTTGTCTATGAGATTATTTGTTTTGTTTTCTTATTTTTTTAGATTCCACATATAAGTGAGGTCATATGGTCTTTGTCTTTCTTTGTCTCATCTCACTTAGCATAATGCATTTAAGGTCCATTCATATTTTTGCAAATTGCCTTTTTAGGGCTGAAAAATATTCCAGTGCATGTATATGTATATATGTACATGTATATGCATATACAGACATATATACAGTGTATACAAACATTTACATATACATAGAGACACACATACCACAACTTCTTTATCCACTTATCCAGCAAAGGTCACTTAACGTTGTTTCCATATCTTGGCTATTGTAGATACTAATGGAGTGAATATGGGGGTCCAGATTTTTTTTTGAGTTAGTGTTTTCATTTTCTTTGGCTAAATCATAAGATGATGGTTCTGTTTTTAATTTTTTGAAATACCTCTGTTAACTTTTCCGTGGTGGCTGTACCCGTTTAGATTCCCACCAGTAATGTATAGAGGTTCCCCCTTTTCCACATCCTTGCCAACACATATCTCTTGTATTTCAGATAATAGTCATTATAACACTAACAGTTGAGAGGCAGTAAGTCCTTGTGGTTTTGATTTGCATTTCCAGGATGATTAGTAATGCTGAGCATCTTTTTATGTACCTGTTGGTCATCTGTATATCATCTGTTTAAATCATCTGCCCATTTTTAATTTTTTTGATGACTTTACATTTTATTTATTTTTAGAGAGAGGGAGAGGCAGGGAGAAAGAAAGGGAGAGACACATTGGTGTACATGAGAAACAATAATAGGTTATCCCTAGCATACACCCATCTGGGGACCTGGTCCACAACCCAGGCATATACCCTGACTGGGAGTTGAACTGGTAACCTTTTGGGTGCAGGATGATGCCCTATCCACTGAGTCATGGCAGCCAGGGCCATCTGTAAAATTGGATTGTTTGTTTCCTTATTGTTAAGCTGTATATAGAAGAAACATTTTGTGCTAGTCATTTAAAGTTTGATAAACATATTTCTAACTTAGGCTGATATAAAAGGTTTTGAATGAAATAGATTATAATTTTAAAATGTCTAGATATTTAAATTCCAGTCTCTTGATTATTTTGATTCAAACACAGGGTCTGGCAGAAGTAATGCCTACTTGAGTATGGTTGGTAGGGTAATACTATGGGTGTAATTATTTATAGTTTTATTTGAACATTTCACCTAAAATGTCATAGGGTGTCCTGGAGTGTGATATTATTATGTTACAGAATTACTTGCTTATGATTTTGTAATAAAAGATTATGTAGTAAAAAGGGCATTATTTGTGCTGGACCCTGTATTTAAAGTGAAAGCACAATTTTTTTTGACAGAATATTTAAAATCTAGAACCAGTTGATAGAAACTGTAGGTTTCTGGGCCATTTATAATACTCTATCATTAATACTCATCTCTGCCATTGTAGTGTGTGAGCACCTGTAGGCAATAATAAATGGGGATAACTGTGTTCCAATAAAACTACAGTAACAGGCAATTGTCTCACAGGTCATAGTTTATAATTTCTTTATCTGTTGCTGAAAATTTAATTTTTATGAAATACAGAAATAAATACTAATAAAGTATTGTATTTTTAAAATTTTTATTTAATATGTAACGCTCACATAAATTGTTTTGGGGAGCCTTTAACATCCAAGCCTAAAATCTTTGTGTATATGTAAATTTAATGATATAATTTAATTGCTTCCTAAATATTTCGATTATGGGAAAACAGTGGCCCAGTATGTTTAACAACTTCATATTTTAAAATGTGTATATTAGTATGTTCTCCTTATAAAAAGTCAAAGTATCCAGAAGTAAAGTAAAAAATGAAAGTTTGTACTTTTTCTAGCCTCATTCCTCAGTAATACTTTAATAACTGGGCATATCCTTTTAGGTGTTCAAACTTGTGAACGGGATTATACTATATACTCTTCTGCAACTTAAGCATAAAATTTTTATTGGTTTAATTAAAACAAATAAATGTAATATAAGGAGTACGTATTTGCAGAAGAGATTCTTAGATGATCATAGTCTCAGGAAGGACTGGATTCCTAGGAAGAGTACACCTCTGGCAGTTTGCTTAGCTCCCATAGGTGCTTTTGCTTTTGTTAGGGTGTTTCCTTACAACTTCAAAATACATAGGCATTTTCTTTCATGTTCTGTGTTTTGTGGCAGCATATTCTTAGAGGTGATTTTATAACTGAGGTCAAAAGAATTAAGTAATTTGCTTGAGATTACAGAGCTGATTGGGAGATTAGGAAGAACATTTAAAATACCACTATCCCAAAGTATTAAATGTGAATATACTGTAAATTATTTTCTTCCTATTGAAATGTTTATTTTTAAAATTTTTATTGACGTGACATTGGTTAATAAAATTATGTAGGTTTCAGGTACAGTTCTAATACATCATCTGTATTTTGTGTGTATTCATCACCTCAATCCAGGTCTCCTTCCATCACCATTTTCTTCCTAGTAAAATAAAATTTAGAAATTAATATTTCTATTTTTAAAAGCTCTGAAGCAATGTAGAAGTGGAGCTTAAAAGTAAAAAATAGAAGTAGAATTGCTCAGTCAAAGGATATGCTCATTTAAGATTTTTGAAGTCATTGTCACGTGCTTGAACTGTTTCAGTCTCCTGCTCTGTTTGTGAAAGTGCCTAGAATCATTTGGGTTTGGAGAATTTTGTGGAAATTTAGGTGCATTTCAAATGTACCATTGTTAAATACTTCCAGGATTATTAAACTTACCCATTTGAATGAGTCACTTGAGAATTTTAGCTTTATTCAATATGGTAGAATATAAAGCATTTCAGTGAGCATTAAGAATGTAGAACTATATATCTCTGTGTGAGATTTAAAAAAAATAACATTTTATTTATTTTTTAGAGAAAGGGGGAGGGAGGGAGAAAGAAAGGGAGAGAAACATTGATGTGTGGGAGATACTGGATTTTTAGGACTGTAAGATGCACCTAGATTTTAGAGGAGGAAAATAGGCAAAAAAGTTTTGAAGCAAAAAAAAAGTGGTAAAATATTTAATAACCTGTGACGCTGCTCCACTGCTGCCCCCCTCCCTGTGAGCCAGGTAAGCTACATTTGGACTATAAGACGCACCCCCACTCTCCCCAAATTTGGGGGCAAGGTACATCTTATAGTCTGAAAATAGGGTAATTTTGATTTCATTTATATCAGATGACTCTTGTTATGTTGGATGTTTTCATTTTTTTGTGTGACAGTCTAAGGGAAAACAGGTCAGTACCTCTGAGTAAATAATCAGGTATTGCATGTTTTAAAAATTCTTGTGGCACACTAGTTGGAAATTGCTGGTATAGATGATGAAAAGGTCAACAATGAAGGTTCCAAGCCTACAGACCACACTGTAGAAAATAGGAGATAAAATTGAACAGTATTTTGTAATACGTAGTAGAGTACAGATAGAGTACAGATTCTCTTTTGAGGATTTTGTAAATCTTGCTATGGAGACAAAGCACACAGTATGAAAAATTAAATAGCAGTTGAAAATCTAGAAGATTAAGTTAACAGATGTCATTGACAGAGCATAATTATCAATTAATTAGTTTTCTCAGAAGGAAGAAAACTTTTTCAAGTTGAAATTGCTAGTATTGGCTTATAGAGAAAGCGACAATTTACCCAGACTCTGAAAGATGAATAGAATTGAATAGGAAACTGGCTTACATAGGAAAAGGGCAAACACAAAGGAAAGGGCAAGTTAAGAGACTTTTTAGTCGTAAAGTATTACTACAAAAGAAGCAAATCTTTACAAGAGATGAATGGTCACTGATTAGGTAGGAGGACAAGAGTTGTTAGATATAAGCACACGGCCAGAAAGATACAGAAGTGTGTAGACATCAGTAGTTTTTGAGTAGAGCAGGGCCAAAAAGGAAAAGCCTTTGGGAGAATTTTATAGTATACTTTGTGCCTTCATTGGAGTTCTATCTAATTTTGATCCGAAGGTCATTGGTCTTTTATAGGTTGCTTTGATCTTTCTTTGTCTTTTTTCTAGTCTTAAGAAAGACATACAGTCTTTGTCATCTTTTCCTACTTCCTAAGGCAACTCTTTTCCCCTATATTATTTCTTTAGTTCCTTAAGCATCTCCAGTTGCTTTTTTATTTATCTTCTTCCTTCTGTCTTCCTATTTACTTGGGTTATTCATATCTTAGACTTTTATTTAAACCTATTTTCCTTATTTTAGTAACGTGTTTTTACTTTCATTGTTGTCAGGCAGTTCAAATGAGTGCTTTACATTAAATTATCTAATTTTTTCAACATGTTTTATCTGAACTTGTTTTCACAGTGATATTATTAAATTCTTCATAGTCTAAAGCTGATTTAAAGACAAATTAAACTTCATTTAGACTTAGTTCATGAAAATGTCTGGAGTAGCCCTGGTCGGGTAGCTCAGTTGGTTAGAGCATTGTTGGTGCCTGTAAGTCCTCTATTCATGTCCCTTCGCTTGCCCCTTCCCCTTCTTTTCCCTATTATCCCCCTTCCCCTTCCCCTCTGTTCACTATCAGTTTGTTCTTTATTTCCATGTCTCTGGTTCTGTTTCGCTCATTTGTTTCTTATGTTGATTAGGTGCCAGTTATAGGTGAGATCATACGGTATTTGTCTTTCACCCCCTGGCTTATTTCACTTAGCAAAATATTCTCTGGTGCTATCAGTGCTGTCACAAAGGGTAGGAGCTCCCTTTCTTTCTTTCTCCTGTGTAGTATTTTGTTATGTAAATGTACCACAGTTTTTTGGATCCACTCATTTACTGATGGGCACTTAGGCTGTTTCTAGCACTTGGCTATTGTAAATAATGCTGCTGTCAATGTTGGAGTGCATAGGACCTTTTGGATTGGTGTTTCAGAGTTCTTAGGGTCTTAATTCCAGCAATGGAATTGCTGGGTCAAAAGCCAGTTCCATTTTTTGTTTTTTGAGGAAATTCCATCCTGTTTCCCACAGTGGCTGTACCAGTCTGTGTTCCCATCAACAAGTGTACTAGAGTTCCCTTTTCTCCATAACCTCGCCAGCACTTGTTTGTTGATTTCTTTATGGTGGCTATTCTGACCAGTGTGAAGTACCACATCTCATTGTGGTTTTAATTTTCATCTCTCTAATGGCTAGTGATATTGGGTATTTTTCATGTGTCTGTGGGCCCTCTGTATGTCCTCCTTGGAGAAATGTCTGTTCAAATCTTTTGCCCATTTTTTATCAATTAAAAAAAATTAAATAAAAATGAATGTCTGGAGTATATCTTGCCATCAGAAGATTGCCATCATTGTTCCTAATTCTCTCCCCTTTTCTGGCAGACAGAAACAACAAAATATAAAACTGTCCTCTCTGTGGTGTCTGTATTTTAATGAGTGATAACTTCATATAGTAGCCCCTTGCTATTGTAGAGGCTGAGATTTGATTTTTATCCTACTTGCCAGATAATAATTATTTTGTCTCTTACTGTTTCACAAGTAATGGCACAAGACATGGATTCCTGGATCCAAGACAAAGGACTTAATTATTCACTGCACAAGAACCAGCATGAGCATCAGCATATATGCATTATTTTTCCCTTGCTTCCATGTCCCATGGAGGTGGTGCAGAGGGACCCAGATGAATGCTCTGTATACAGTGGGTTTGTGTTTGAGCTGAGGAACACTGAATTTGAAGACCCTTTGTTTTTTTTCATCAACAGTAAGCTTACTTGCTCTTTGTTCTAGAGGGGGTGTTACCTCATTCCTCAAATTGGGTAACTGCAAATAACAACCCTGAGAAATGGCCTGAGTAATGACTGTTGAATAGTCTAAGCTTGCATTCTCGGCATATTCTGCAAGATGTGTAGGTGCACATGAGATCCATGAAGGAGTGTTTCCCAAAAGCCAGGACACTGACCATCATCCATAATTTTCCTGTTGCCCACCATATCTAGTGCCCACCATATCTCAGTTTAAACTCTTTTAAGTGACTGCCATTGTAGACCTGATTGTCATAATCCTGTCTGGATTATTGCCCCTACTGCCTCCTGACACCTCTGTCTCCTGTTTCATTTTTGCTTATTCTTCCCCATTTCCTGCCCCAAAACAATCTTTCTAGAACAATTGGCCATTGTCAGAGAACCTTCAATGGTTTACCACTAAAAGTTTAGATTCTTTAACATGGTATAAAGGGGTCTGCGTAGTGTGGCTGAATCTCTTTCATTATTTTACTTTCTTCTTTGCGCTCAAACTAGCCATAGTGGACAGTATTTATTCTGTAGGTATCCCTCCTATTCATTCTCTGCCCTTCTGAATGCCCATTATCCATGGACAGAATTCTGCTTTCCATGAGTTGGTATCCCTGTAGTGGAATTTCTTTTCCTACAGGCTGACCTGATGGTTTTGGTTAAATCCTCATCATTTTGGCCAATGTACAGTAAATTTAACATCTTTAGTGCTTTTCTACAATCCATCAGTTACTAGTGTATTTTAGTACCAGTTTTTAATGATTCATTATATTCTAAAATCATACTGAATCAGTGTGCAGTGCTTACACTCATTTGATTGTTTTCTGTGTTTTTCTCTCAAGATGAAAAATTACTTTTGGTATGGTTAACATGACAATTATTTTATACATTTGATATTGTAACTTCCATTTTTTGAGGGGTTCCAGATGAATTACACATGTATTAGATTCTGTCTTATGGGCAGTAGTATTTCATTTATTTCAAGAAATTTTTTTAAGATTTTATTTATTTATCTTTAGAGGGGAAGGTAAGGAGAGAGGGAGAGAGAAATATCAATGTATGGTTGCCTCTCATGCATCCCCTGCTGGGAACTAACCTGCAACCCAGGGATGTGCCCTGACTGGGAATCGAACCATGATCGTGTGGTTCACAGGCCCGAGCTCAATCCACTGAGCTACACCAGCCAGGAATATTTTAAGAAATTCTTGATAGAAACTTCAAGTTAGCGTCACTATGAAGGACTTTTTTTTTGCTATGTTAGAGATTTTATTTTTTAAGTATATTTTATTGATTATACCCCAATTTTTTCTCTTTATCTCCCTTCCACACTGCACCCCCCAATCCTCCAGCATTCCCCCCTTAGTTCATGTTCATGGGTTGTACATATAAGTTCTTTGACATCTTTGTTTCCTATAACATTCTTAACCTCTCTTCGTCTATTTTATGCCTACTAATTATACTTCTTATTCCCTGTACCTTCCCCCGATTCTTCCTCTCCCCTCCCCCTACCTGTTGAAAACCTTCCATGTGATCTCCATTTCTCTGATTCTGTTGATGTTCTAGTTGTTTGCTTAGTATTTGTTTTCGTTGTTATTGTTGTTTTAGGTTCTGTTGTTAATAGTTGTGAGTTTGTTGTCATTTTATTGTTCATAGTTTTTGATCTTTTCAATTTCTTAGGTAAGTCCCTTTAACATTTTATATAATAAGGGCTGGGTGGTGATTTACTCCTTTAACTTGACCTTATCTGGGGGGAAGAACTTTATCTGTCTTTCCATTCTAAATGATAGCTTTGCTGGATGGAGTAATCTTGGATGTACTTGGAGATCCTTGGCTTTCATGACTTCAAATACTTCTTTCCAGCCCCTTCTTGCCTGTAAGGTTTCTTTCAAGAAATCAGCTGACAGTCTTATGGGTACTCCTTTGTAGGTAACTCTCTCCTTTCCTCTTGCTGCTTGTAAGATTCTCTTTTTATCTTTAATCTTGGGTAACTTAATGATGATGTGCCTTGGTGTTTTTCTCCTTGGGTCCAACTACTTGGAACTCTCTGAGCTTTTTGGACATTCTGGAAGTCTGTTTCCTTTGCCAGATTGGGGAAATTTTCCTTCATTATTGGTTCAAATAAGTTTTCCATTTCTTGTTCTTCCTCTTCTCCTTCTGGAACCCCTATGATTCAGATGTTGGAACATTTAAAGTTGTCCCAGAGGTTCCTAAGACTCTCTTCACTGTTTTTGAATTCTTGTGTCTTCATCCAGTTCCAGCTGGATGTTCGTTTCTTCCTTCTGTTTCAAATCATTGATTTGAGTCCTGGTTTCTTTCCTGTCACTGTTGGTTCCTTGAATGTTTTGCTTTATTTCACTTTGGGTACCCTTCATTTGTTCTTTCATTTTTTGACCAAGCTCAGTCAGTTCTGTGAGCATCTTGATTATCAGTGTTTTGAATTCCACCTCAGATAGGTTGTGTAGCTACTCATTGAGTAGCTCTTTGCTACTCAAAGCTCTTTTTCTGGAGTTTTGCTCTGTACTTTCATTTGGGCCATATTTCTTTGCCTCAGTGCACTTGTTAAGTTGTAAGGGGGCAAAGTCTTAAGTATTCACCAGGGCTGGGCAACCTTCTTTGCTGCACTTTGGCGCTGCCTGTGGGAGAGAGGCCAGAGAGGGAGAGTGCAGCTCATTTGCTGAGCTCTAGCCCCAGCTTCCAACAAACTCTCGTGTAAGACTGGGAGTTTCTCCCACCATTGCAACCCCTGCCACAGTCCATAGTCAGCTCTGAGTCTCAATTTCCCCATTCAGCTGTCCCTGCTTACCCAGTTTGCCACCTTGCTGTGGGTTCCCTCTGTCTGCCCATTTTTGCCAGTCTCCTTCCTACTGGTATGGTTGGTCTGGTTGACTGTTTCTTTAATTCCTTGGTTGTCAGAGTTCCGTGCAGTTTGATTTTCTGGCACTTGTGGTGGTTTATTATTTTTAGATTGGTTGTTATCCTTGTTTTGGTTGTGAGAGGAAGTGGAAGGTTTCTACCTACGCCTCCATCTTGGCCGGACTGTTTTACTATGGAGAACTTTTTAAAGGAATTGTTACTGATACAGTGTCATGATAAACTTAAGTATTTTTCAACAGTGGGTTTCTTAAGAAAAACTTTCTTAAGTTTTTCCTCCCTATAGAATGACAATGCTAAAGTCATTGGTCTCTAAACTACGTTTGTTTTTACTGTACTTTTACAGGCATATACTAGTGTGTCTAAGGCTTCGCTTAGCCTTGCAGATCACAGAGAACTTGGAAAGATGATGAATACAATAATTTTTCATACAAAAATGGTGGATTCCTTGGTGGAAATGTTGGTGGAAACATCAGATCTCTCCATATTTTGGTATGTTATAATTATCTTTAAATCAGAACTTGAGATATTCAGAATCTAAAGGTATCTGTCTTGATTTCTTTTTTAATACTAATATAGTCCTTAAGACAGTTCAGTAATAATAAAATTGCAAGAATAAAGGGACTAGTCAACAACTGCTTATAAAAAGAAGTTTACCAAGATGAGATTTTATATCTATTTTTATTTCTCTATTTAGAGTAGCTCTTTCTAGTGTGAATTTATTTTTTACACTTTTTTTTTTGAGGAGGTGAAAACAATCACTTCAAATTGCCCTAAGGCCCTCCCTCTTGCATTATTAGATTAAGCAAAAAAAAAAAAAGTTGTGGATTAGGGTTCAATAGAGCAAATGTTGCAAATAAAATAACAACTAATTTCACTCCCTAGTATTAAATTGGACATTAATATTATGAAGTGGTGACTGCTCCTTTCGTTGTGCTCCATTCTCCTTTGCTTCTATGTTTAGTTATACTTAGTAGTTTTTAAGTTTTTGGCTCTTTCCTTTTTCTCATTATGTGGTCCTAGAAGGAGGGTCATGTTTTATATCTTTAGTGTCTAACATAGTTGGTACATAATAAATACTTGAATGAATATATGAACTTGATCATGAGTTCAGGATTCAAATTGAAGTATTCTGGCTCAAAGCTATACAGTAACAACTCTATTTCTGCTTCTTGGCCTTTTTTCTTTTGGGAGCTGATTAGGATAACCTAGTATGTCCCTTTATTTCTAAAATGCTGAGATCATCTCATTGGATAGTGATAGTATTTCCTATGTGTGTAATAGCTGTCATTATGAAAAGCTTTTCATTTTTAGAGTGTAACCCAGTTACACTGATTTGGGCAGTTTTTAGGGTGGCTTTATTTAGCAGTATTGCACGAGAAATCCAGATCAGACAGGGAAGGCATCAGGTGTCTCTTAAAGTAAGTCATAAAACAGTACATCACATGTCAGTGTACAAGAATTTTTCAGGTTATTTTGAGCTGTATTTTATTGCCTGTCCCAAAGGTGTCAGGGAAAGAAAAAGGAAGAATTTCTCTTAACATATTGTTGAGCTACAGAAAGGTTCCTAATGTAGAAGAAGGACATAGCTATTAGTAAGTTCTCTTCTCGTTCTTGGAAATGAAAGCAATTGGAGTAATGTTTAAAATTTTTAATTTTCAGTTATTTTTATCCATTTTATCATAATCACATTTTTATTTTGTCATATTCAAAATAAAGATACCATTACTGTTTGTCTTATTATTCCAAAATGTACTATATTTTACCAACTTATATTCTTTTACAATTAACATATCTGAAATCTGGAAGTAATTTAAGATTGGTGCTGTGTCACTGTTTAATTGATGTTTTTCTTTCTTAGTGGCACGTAATAGTGTTTATTAAAATTAATAGTACCTTAATTTTGTTGATATTTTTTAAAAGATTTTATTTATTTTTTAGAGAGAAGGGAAGGGACAGAGAAAAAAGGGGAGAGAAACATTGATATGCCAGAGAAACATCTATCAGTTGCCTCTCACATGCCCTCAACCAGGGGCCTGGCCAGGAATTGAACCCACTGGGAATTGAACTGGCAACCTTTTGGTTTGCGGGATGATGCCCATCCTGCTGAGCCACATCAGTCAGGGCTTTTGTTGCAATTCAATAATGTGGGATTTGAATGTCATGCATTCATATGCTGTAGATATGGTTTATTTTCTGTTTTAAGTTTTTGAAAATTTGCAATGTTATACAAAGAATATTTTTATTACTCTGGAATGATTATTGGTGCGTGTAAGCGATAACTCTTTGGAAAAACAATCAGTTTCTCAAGGGAATAATACTACCAGTTGGTGACTTTTATTTACTTGAATCAGATTAACTATAAGATACTGTATCATTAAAATTTTATTTGAACTGTAGAAATTGATTCTAATTTTTAATATTGTTCTTTATATAGTTTTTATAGTCGTGCTTTTGAGAAGATGTTTCAACAGTGTTTGGAGTTACCCTCTCAGTCAAGATACTCAATTGCTTTTCCACTACTTTGCACTCATTTTATGAGTTGCACACATGAACTGTGTCCGGAAGAGGTAATTTCAGAGTAGTACTCTGACTTACATTGTATGCAGAGTAGACTAACCCAACCAAACACGTAGTTGACCGAATGTTCACAAAGTCATGATTACCTAATCTAGCTTCCCATCTAATGCATCCTTATGTAGAATCAGAAGAATGCTTGAATAGCTGTTTGATATGGATATAATAGATATGATGTATATTTGGATGAATGGATAAATATTTATCAGAACATATTGTAAGGTCACTTAAAATTACCTTTATTAAAATAAGTGGTGGGTTAGGTATTATTATGATAAAGTTATATACAGTAAGTGATTCTGCATGCTTTTCCTCTTAAACTACCATTGAAAAGACTTGAAAATTGCACAAATTAGTGACTAAACATAAACATATCAAAAAGGAATTTTAGTAACTTGCCAATACAATATATACAGTAAGTAGAATCTAGATTTGCTGGTATTTGTAAAATATACACATGCTGGCCTGTAGGCAAACAGGAGTTATTAAATAATTAAACTAATCAGTAGTTTTATTGATATCACCTATCTATCCAGAAGGTATTCAGTATATCTTCTAAGTTTTGAAGAACAAATGTCAGTCACTGTATGAATGTGGTAAGAATATAGATTAAAATTAAATAGTGTATTTCTTTTTAATTTAGTGTTGAGTCCCTTAAAACTGTAGAACTTAATAGAAAAGAAACTTAGAGATAGCAGTAGCATTATTAATATTTTAAGCATTAGGTGACATCTGTTGTGGGCGGTATCTCAGTGTTCCATTGGAACCAGACTCTGAGATGGAGATTAGCCTGCAGAAGTTTACTGGGGAGTGCATTTAGGATTAATAGTTGTGAGAATATTAACACCCAATTTAATAGATTTATAGAGTGTTTAGATTTAATAGATTTTTTACCTCAAGCTTTATATAACTAAGATGTATCATTATTTTATATAATGGTGTATCTTAATATTTCTCATTAAGTTACCCAGCAAAATCCAATTAATTTTATTTGGGTGGTATCATTCCTTGAATCCATTCTCTATTTTCCATTGCTTTTGTCACAATGGTAGCTCAGATTTTTAATGTTCTTTATATGCATTCTTGAACAGTTTTCCTGCCTTTAAACCTGTCTAGTACAGTGACACCAGTGTACCTCTTTTGTTTCTTAACATTTTATTTATTTATTTTTAGACAGAAGGGAAGGGAAGGGAAGGAGAAAGAGAGGGAGAGAAACATCAATGTGTGGTTGCCTCTCACGTACCCCCTGTTGGGGGCTTGGCCCACAACCCAGGCTTGTGTCCTGATTGGGAATTGAACCAGCAATCCTTTGGTTCATGGGCTGGCACGCAGTCCACTGAACCACACCAGCCAGGGCCAGAGTGTCTCTTCTTAAAGAGTGGTTTAAATCGGTGGTTTTAAATCAATGGTTCTGTATTGCAAATGAAAGTAAAAATTTTCTTACACGCATTTAAAATTTTCAACAATTTACCCCATTTTTAAAAATTGTATTTAAAAATCTTTGTGAGTAAAAAATACATATATATCTAACATAAAAAATGTGCCATTTGGAGCCCTGGCTGGTGTAGCTCAGTGGATTGAACTCAGACCTGTGAACCGAAGGATCGTGGTTCGATTCCCAGTCAGGACACATGCCTGGGTTACAGGCCAGTTCCCAGCAGGGGATTCACTAGAGGCAACCATACATTGACATTTCTCTCTCCCTCTCTCCTTCCCTTCCCCTCTAAAGATAAATAAATAAAAATTTTAAAAATGTGCCATTTAATTATTTTTAAATGTACAGTTTAGTGGCATTAATTATCTTCATAGTGTTGATCAACCACAAAATGATATCGAAACTCTTCCTCTATTAGCCACATCATCTTTTGCCTGGATTATTGTTGCAGTCTGCTGAGTGATCTTTCTGCTTCTGCCATTGTCTTAAAGTCTCTCCTCAGTGCTGCAGCTAGAGGCGGAGGGCAGATCAAGAGACTTATGACATGTTAAGAAACCTTACTGATTTTGTTTTCCAGTCTCAGCATTTCTGAGATATTGAAGGGGAGTAGTGAAATCAGCTCTGTACTTTAAATAAGTTAATCTAGTAAATTTGAAGCAATGCTAGTTCAGTGTTGTTTTTTTAGGAAGAAGTGATAGCAAGAGAGATCTTTATCTTTCAGGAATCAGAATTTGTTTAAACAAATTCGTAACTATTTGTAATTTGAAATTTTCCTCTAAGTGAACCAATATTTAATTGTACCTGGCTTCTTCACCCCCTGTAAAGTTTTAAAGGGCATTTTAAATAAAATACATTGTAAGGTATCTTGATAGATGAAGTAACAGATATTTTGCATGTTTAACTATTTTTTATATACTTTTACATTATCTTTATTTTAGCAGCACAAAAACAATGTATGTAATAATAATCTCTAACCCCCACTCCTTATTGTAGAATAGACTTTAACCTTATTTTCCATGTTTATTTAAAGTGTTTGTTTCAAACTACTTATTATTATTAATTCTTCTTTAACAGAGACATCATATTGGCGATCGCAGTCTTTCCCTATGTAATATGTTCCTGGATGAAATGGCCAAACAAGCTAGAAATCTTATAACTGATATTTGCACAGAACAATGTACACTTAGTGACCAGGTATAAATACTTTAAATGTCTCCTTACAGGTAGGAAATTTGTTTATGAAGGCAAGAAAATTAGGTTAGACAGTTTTTTTTTAATTTTCTATTTTCTTAGACTTAGTAAACTTATTACCTCTCATTTTGAAGCTCCGTTATTGTTGTTTTTTTTTTAAATTGCCACTGTCTTTAGGATTACTTACATTACAAAGTCCAGCCCTGGCATTAGCATTTAAGTCCCTTCCAGATAGTTCACACTTTTTTGTTCTGCCTGCACTAAGGCTTCATCACCTCCTAATTCTCATTAGATTGCAAATGCTTCATGTCCTAACATAGTTTTGTTCTTCTAGGCCTTTTTCTTCCCAATAAAACATTTTCTTGTTCTTTGCTTGCCTAGTCTTTTTTTTTTTTTTACTTATCCTTTAAAGTGCAGTGCTGATATAACGTCCTTTGTGAAGTGTTTCTTCACATAAGATTTACCTATTTCTGTTTCCCACCAAGCTTAGGCTACCTCAGCTAGGTAAATACTACTCTTTATTTATATGTCTGTTCTTAGTGCTAGCATGATATTTCCTGCGTAGTCTGGACTCAGCTAAGGTTTACTGGAATAGTTAATGTGTTTCAAAGTAATTGGTGTAATTGTAGATTTTATTCTTTTTAAATTTAGTTGCTGCCCAAGCATTGTGCCAAAACGATTAGTCAAGCAGTGAATAAGAAGTCCAAAAAACAAACTGGTAAGAAAGGGGAACCTGAAAGGGAAAAGCCAGGAGTCGAGAGCATGAGGAAAAACAGGCTGGTAGTGACCAAGTAAGCCATCGCCTTTATTATGTGTCATATTGCTACAGGGTTTTTTTCATTTTTTGTATAGCATTCATATTGAGGAAATGCTAGTAACTATAAATTCTCCCTTTCCTAGTCACGTTTCTTACCTTTGTGAACTTGAATAAACATTTATTTAGTGCTTATTTCATCTCAAAATACAGATTTTGGATTTTTGTAAAAAAGATATAATGGATGATATTGTCTTGTCTTCATATACAGAACACTGAAAGTCAGGTATCTCTAAAAACTTAGGGGTATCCTATAAGACATCTTTTATTTTCAATTTATTTGAAATCAGATATCTGAGACTTTATTTTGGCATGTTGGCATGGATAGCTGATACCATTATTTTAAAATGGATATTTCAGAATAGTTAGCATGCAGGGCTCGTTTTATTTGGATGGGGAGGCATAGGTAAGCAATAATTGGTTAATTTTTTTTTTGTTTGAAGCAAATTTTCTACCTCCTTGCTTCCTACATTGAGCCCCTGTTTGCCATTATGTAGGCAACTTTCTTCCTCCACAACAGAAAGTATAAGAGGAGTTGGGAATGATTGTCTTGGAGTGGAATGAGCTTTTTCTTGTGTATTAAGTCAATATAGTCGTTCTCATCTGAAGATAGAAACTAATGATGTTTATCTTTAGAAAATTGTTCTCATATGTTTGGGCTATCCTTAGAGATTTTGAACTTAGTTTAGGAGAGAAGTTGATTTCTGTAATTATCATCCCCAAATAAGATCTGATATATTTATAAAATTAATATTGTAGTGTTGTTATGAAATGTTGAACATTTTATTTACTGTTTATTACCATTTTTTTCAGCCTTGATAAATTGCACACTGCACTTTCTGAGCTGTGTTTCTCTATAAATTATGTACCAAACATGGTAGTTTGGGAACATACCTTTACCCCACGAGAATATTTGACTTCTCATCTGGAAATTCGCTTTACTAAGTAAGAGAGAACATAAATTGTTTTTATTCACATAACGAGTTTGTTATATTTATTGTTCATACTCGTACAGTATATCCTTTTATGTGGAAAAGCATCAGTAAAATTGTTATAATAGAAAGAATAATGAATTGGGAAGTATGAAAATAATGAACTGGGAGCTATTTGAATTATTCAGATTCTCGCCCTGTACTTGTTGTTATAAACTAGTTCTTACACTGGTCAAGCCAGTTAATTTCATTGAACCTTGGCTTCCCTTTTAAGAAAAAGAGAAATTTGGAGCAAGTCAGTGTATTTCAGCTGGCACGTGGCAATCCAGTGGGTCATGAAATCAGATTAGATGGATTAGATGGTTGTAATAAGCATGTGAAGAAAGAAAAAGAAGGGAGAGAAGGAAAGGAAAGAAAGGTGTAAAAAATTAATGCATTGACTATAGTAAGTGTACGTATTACTTCATGACACGTTTTAGATATCTGTACCTACACGTATGTACTGACATGTATCCAGTTGTAATGCTGGATACATACCTTACGGGGGTAACATTTAAATGTTTGAAAACCTCAGGACTAGATAGACTCTTAAGTCTTTTCTGGATACAAATGTATGCTATTAATGCCAGTAGAATTCAAAACTTTTGAGGCATTCAGTTCTATTTAGAGCTTTTTAAGTTATATATAATGTTTCTTGAAATGATAATTGCATGTGAGAAGTCAGAAACTTTCAACTTTATAAATGTTTCTTAATCCTTTTTCTAAAGTTACACACTTACTAAAGAAAATAATTGATTTTATTGTGGAGAGCAGGAGGATAGATGGAGGTGGAAGAGGATATGGGGGGATAAGTGGTAGTGGAAAAAATACAATAAAAACATGAACTATTAAAAAAATACTGATTTGACAAGTTTGTCTTAAAGGCCTTAAAGCAACTTAATAAAACAGTATTTGCTAAAGAGTTTTCAAAGCTTTGCGGTCATTAACAAGTAGTATTTGTACCATATGCTTAATTAACATTGTGTTAAGTGCTATGATTAGTACTGAAATGATAGAAAGCTTCAAGCTGTAGTTGGTGGGAGACCATATAAGCAGGCACTGACTTGAGTGTAAGTCATCAGGTGACTAGAGAAGGGTCAGGTGTTGAACAAAAACTGTTGCTGTCCTTTAGTAAGGTAGTTATCCTGACAGTAGAACTCAGGGTGCTCTAGGATTTAAACCTAGGGGACATTATGCCCTCTGGTATTCATCATTCCAAAATAGGTGGGGGTGGTAAAGTGGTGGGTGGAAAGTAGGATTCAGTTTATAGCTCCCATGTTTTTCTTTGGTAAATATGTAGCATGGTCCACTAATCCACAGAGAAGCAGGTAACTCTTTTTACCAAACATTTCTTTCCTTAGTAATCAGGATCAAGCCAAGGCTGTAAACTTGCTTACCTGGGAAAAGTCTTTACCACCACTTATAGCTTATGTTAGTTGGCTGATTTTAGTTAATCAGTTGAGCACACTCTTTAGACTTAGGGCTATATACAAGGATAACATTCTTGTCTTGAATTGGTCTTGGACTGTTTCTACTGATGAGGTTTGTCTGTTTTTAAGGATTTGTTCTTGCAGATACAGAATCAAGAGCTTTTCAAATCTAAACTTAGTGACTATTTTATGAAATAGAGGTGGCCAGTGTAGGAAAAAATCATGTAGGAAAGTATTTTCAAAATTTGTGGGGTTTTTTAAGCTTATTCAGTTTCTTGGGATATAAATTAAGTAGAACTGTGTTTCATGTGTTAGAAGTGATTAAAGAACAATGAAGTTTTGTTTGTTGTCTTGTTTTGACTATAGTGCATTTTGTTGAGAGGCAGCACTAAGTTAGGCAGAAGTGTTGCCAAACCCTGCACCCACCAATTCCAAACAGAGTGACCGTGATCAGTTTACTTGAGGTCTGAGTCTTAGTTTTTTTCTTCAAATGTGAAATGGTGGTAATAATAACTATAGTAGGGTTACTAATTATGAGAATTACATCTAATACATATAAAAGCCTGAAAAATTACTGGCACTTAACAGTGCCAAATGAATTCAAGCTATGGCTTAAATAGTTTGTTGTACTTGCTACATATGATGCATTATGTCGAAGACTTTATCCTTAAATCATTTTTATTACTGATGTCTTTAGAATTTTTTAAGTCACTTGATTAATTCCCATTTCAATAGTACCTTTTAGATAGTCTTTTATTTTTTTAGGTTATTTTTTGGAAGATGATAGTAATTTCATGGCTTTGTAATAAATTGCATTTGAAATTTTATTGCTTATTTAGTATTACAGATTAGTAGGTTGAATGGTCTGCTTATATGCATGCAAAAGTCAACTCTTTTCTTATTCTTTTTTTACCTCAGGTCAATTGTTGGAATGACTATGTATAATCAAGCCACACAAGAAATTGCAAAACCATCAGAGCTTCTAACAAGTGTAAGAGCATACATGAGTGTACTTCAGTCAATAGAAAACTATGTGCAAATTGATATTACAAGAGTATTTAATAACGTTCTTCTTCAACAAACACAACATTTAGACAGTCATGGAGAGCCAACCATTACAAGTCTATACACAAACTGGTAAGGAACACGTGGAAATTTGGAGTGATATAAAGTTGTAATGAACTACTTGGGAAAGTTATTTTTTTACGGATAAGTGCTCATTCGCATTATCAGGCAACTTAAAATTATATGAAAGAATGTATACCATAATAAATTTTGGATTAAACAGTTTTTTCCAGTTATAAATTTACTTTTCTTCTTAGGTACCTGGAAACTTTGTTAAGACAAGTCAGCAATGGTCATATAGCTTATTTCCCTGCAATGAAAGCATTTGTGAACTTACCTACAGAAAATGAATTAACATTCAATGCAGAGGAATATTCTGACATATCAGGTGAATAATACTATGCAGTGTTTTAGAGAATGAAGAAGCCTTGATTTGTTTTTTGGCTTTTGATTTTATTATGAGTGTTTTCATTTAATTACATGCATAATCATACATTATATCTTAGACCTACCTTTACATTTATGTCACTTTTACTTTAGAGACTTCTCAAGATTTTTGCATTAGTAATTGGCTTCTATAATATAATATTTCAGTATGTTAATGTTCTTAAAGTATTTGTTCTGTCAAAGTATACAATTAATTACATTTCCTTTCAGAAATGAGATCCTTATCAGAACTGCTAGGCCCCTATGGTATGAAGTTCCTAAGTGAAAGCCTTATGTGGCATATTTCATCACAAGTTGCTGAACTTAAGGTAATGCAGTATTTACTAATTTTAGCTTATAAACATGAATTCCTTAAAAACATTTTAAGAAAATGAGCAGCAAGCCTAGAGTGTTAATTGCTTTAACCTGACATGAACATTCTCATATGCAAATGAAATTATAACACTAGCACGGTCTTTTTATTTTATTGTTTTTTATTACCATTTATCCCTCCTATACCCTGTTTCACCTCCACCCACCCCTCTCCCCACCGCAGTCACCACTTGCTGTCTTTGTCCACACATCTTTAAATAGCATCTTTGTTTTGTTCTGTTTTACAAATAGTAATCTGATTTACCGAAAGTCAAATACATAGGATAAGCCAATGCCTGCATTGTTAATAATACTTTGCTTAGTGAATAAAATGGGTGGCAAGAGTCAGTGTGGCTAAAGGGAGAGGCAATATTACCCAGTGGTTATGGACTTATACTTTTAAATCAGACTCTCCTGAAATTCAGTCCTGTCAGTTATGAGCATTGACTTTGGGCAAAATTTGAACTCACTATGCTTTTACTCTGAGAGAATTATATGAGCTAATTAATACATACCAAATGTTTGAATATTCAGCATAGTGCCTGTCACAGAGGAGGTACCGAGTAATCTTATTTTGGTATTCATCATGTTGTTATTACCTCATTGTTCTTTTTTAAAAGACTTTCACAATTCTTACATAGAAGTCAACTTTTAGATATTTCATAATGTAGATTTTAAATGCACAAACTTTGTACTTAATGTAGTTTTAAGTACACAAACGTCACAATGTTAGTTTTGCTCCTTTACAAGCAGTATCTTTTTATTAGATTCATTCCCCTATAAATACTTTATCTCTTTTCTATGCTGTTGTCCTCAAATAACAGATTTCTCATTTTCCGTTTACTTTCTTGTGTTCCTTTCCATATGAGACAATAGAAGAATTGTGGCCCAGCAATTTTACTTTTGCCAATAATTTTTTATTTAAACTGAATAAATAGGGACTTCTAAAATTGTTAGCACTTTTAGTACTTCCTTGCTGTTTAATGTGGCCATTTGAGTATTGTGATGTAGTAACGAAAATTAGTCTGTTTGGATTTCCCTGTGTTATCTATGAGAGTTTAAAGGCACCTGATGACCCTAATAGTACTGCAAGGATCTGGCCTTTTACTTTTCCTCACCTGCCTCTCCAGCCTGGTTGGCCTGCATATTGTGTCACCTCAAATAATCTTCATGGAGCTATGCCTTAGATTGCCTCCTCATAACATTCATGTATTTTTCAAATGTCACCCGATCAGAATATTTTTCCTTGTCCCCACTTTAAAATACCAAGCATCACTTTTTCCAGACTTTTTATGTACATAAATTCCTTTAAGTTATTGGAACTGGAATTGGCCCTATTTTACCAATTTTGAACGTAAGATCAAGAAAGATTAAGTAACTTGTACAGGCACGCATGCTTAATAAAGTGGTGGAACCAGAGTTTGAACCTGTATCGTCTACCTAGCTCCAGTGCTTACACAGTGTGGTGCTGTACTGTTGTTAGAAATGAAGGGGATCAAGCGTTCATCTAACCCACCCTTACCTGCTGCTTGGAACATATACTACATTTTCCTGGGTGATGATCTGGTCTTTCTTTTGTGACTGTTCTGTAGATACTCTGTTTTGGTCACTTCTGGGTTGTCTTCCTGGCAACATTGCGGGAGCTGGTCTTTGTTTCTGGAGGTATCGGTAGCACTAACCTGTCCAAATGGGATTCCCATCTCCAGAACAATGTAGAAAAGTCCACATCTTACTCAGACAAGCTCTGGGATGTTTTTATTCCCCCTTTTAGTAATATTCCATTGCCAAAGAATTCTATAGTCTAATCCACTAAAAATGTTGTGTGTACCAGAGGTAATGAAAAAGAATCTCTACAGCCTGCTTCACCACTTCCCAAAACAAAGGGGAGACCCTCCAGCCTCAACAATAGTAGGTGATGCTCTATTGGTCCCAGCCCCTGCAGTTCAGGCTGAGCAATCTATAAAAATTGATCACCCTGAAATTGGTGAAGGAAAACTCAAGCCTGTAACTTCATGGGAAGTATCCTCCACTTCTGTAACGGAGCAACCATTAGAAGCAGCAGCTTGCTTTGCACAACAAGAAAAGCAAAAACAAATTAAGCTTGCATCTTTAGAAGGTGTTCCGAGCCAAATTGCTTGCATCACTCAGTAGGCCATTGTAGCTCAGAATGCTGCAGTTCAGGCCGTCATCACCCACTCCAACATATTGAAAGCAGCCATGGATGGTTCTGAGGTTGCAGGTGAGAAGTCAGGTCAGTGGTGCACAGTGAAGGGTGCATTGAAGGAATGCAGAAAGGCAGTAGATAAGGCTGCCGTACCCTTCTCCAAGCCAAAGGACAGTTAGGAAGATAAGAAGTATTATTGAAAATGCAAAGAGATAAGAGGTTGCTGTGGCCAAATCTCATAAAACTGCTACAGAGGGGAAACTTCACAACATTATAGTTGGTCTGGATAATGTGGTCCAAAATGTTGAACCAGCTCAGACTGAAGCTGAAGTTTTGTCTCAGTATCATGAGCTAGTGGTCCAAGCTCAGGATGACTTTAAGCAAGAACTGGACAGTATTACTCCAGAAGCCTTGCCAGGGTGGAAAGGGATGACTCTGACTTAGCTGACAAGAAATCTTCCAATGATCTTGTTAGACGTTATCCGTTATTTCTGGATCTTTTACTCCTTGTCTTAGTAATATTTTTATAAATTTTGCCCTAGTTTTCTCCTTAAGTGTTAATGTTATCAAATATATTTTTATTCTTGAAAAGAAATAGAAGGAGCTTATGTTTTAATATTTCTCATATCTTGGAGTGATTGCATTTTCTTTCAGAGATTACTAAAATTTAAAGTTAATGTGATAATAGTATAAATAATCTTGGCTTTTTAAAATGCTATTAAATTTTCTGATTTAAGAATGTTGTTTCTTGGCTGGATTCCTATTCAAATATCTGATAATATTAAACTTAAGTCCAGAACCTAGATGAAAGAAACTTTTTATGTAAGACCTTGATTCATTATCTTTGAGAGGCATGGTTGTGAATTAGCTTGGGTTTCTTTTTTTAATTAATTTTTTTGAAATTTAATTTTGTAATTTTAATTGTTTAAGTACAGTTTTCTGCCCTTTACCCTCAGCCCAGCCCACGCACCCCCCTTGTTATTGTCCATGTGTCCTTTATACTAGTTCCTTCAAACCCTTCCCCCTTTCCCCTGAAATTCCCTCCCCTCTCCTCTCTGGTCACTGTCAGCCTGTTCTCACTTTCAGTGTCTTTGGTTATAATTTGCTTGTTTGTTTGGGTTATATTTTGCTTATTTGTTTGTTTTGTTGATTAGATTTCTGCTAGAGGTGAGATCATATGGTATTTGTCTTTTACCACCTGGTTTATTTTGCTTAACATAATGCTTTCCAGTTCCATCCATACTGTTCCATCCATACTTCTTTCTTTCTGCTGCTGCACAGAATTCCATTGTGTAAATGTACCATAGTTTTTTGATCTGTTCATTTACTGATGGACACCTAGGTTGCTTCCAGCACTTGGCTGTTGTAAATTGTGCTGCTATGAACATTGGGGTGCATAGGTTCTTTTGGATTGGTGTTTCAGGGTTCTTAGGGTAGTATCCTAGCAGTGGAATTGCTGGGTCAAAAGGCAGATCCATTTTTAGTTTTCTGAGGGTTTCTTATTAAATGTAATATGCTACAAAATCAAGATGTTTTATGATACTAAACCATTTTTTTTCTAAAACTTTTTTTAAAATATTTTATTTATTTATTTTTAGAGAGAGGGGAACGGAAGGAGAAAGAGTTGGAGGCAAACATCAGTGTGTGGTTGCCTCTCATGTGTCCCCTACTGGGAACTGGCCAGCAACCCAGGCATGTGCCCTGACTGGGAATCGAACTGGCGACTCTTTGCTTCACAAGCCCATGCTCAATCCACTGAGCTACACCAGCCAGGGCTAAAACTTTTGAAATTAGCAATATTCTATTTGATTATCCATATTTGACCTGATTTTTCATTTTACTTTTATAAAAGCTTGCACATTTTACTAATGATTTAATGTTAGTTACAGGAAGACTTAAAAATTAGATTATATTTTGGTATTTAGGGGCTTCTTCATATGGTCAGCCATAAATATGAAAGCTTTACAGATCTAGCATTATAACTTTATCATTTACTTTTCTTCAAAACAAAGCTAGTCCTAATATTCAATCTTCTGGAATTGCACAGTGCTTTAACATGATGTTCTTAGAGCTCCCTCTTCAATAGTTGCAAGAAGTGATCCAGATTTCCCTGGACTCAACTATTGGTGAATTATTAAGACCCGGAGAAGGTGCTAGTCATGACCTTAGTCTCAGCCTCTGTGTACTGAGGCACACACTTCCAGGGGCACTCTTGTATAAGATAAGAAATCTGATGATGATACTGTAACAGTGTTTTCTATAGATAGTGTGCTGTATACTATTCTGTCTCATTGAATTAAATCTTCAGAAGTACTCAGTTTGTCAATGATAATTCTAATTGTTTTACATTTTCAGTGGCCTATAAAATTGCTTTCTTTAGAATAACCTATTTAGGAAATTACAGAAACAAAATAACATACAGAGTTTTGTTTTTAATATTAGTAGGCTAGGTTATTTAAACCATCTCATCTCCTAAAAACAATTTAAAAACCCTGAGAGACATACAAAGAAAAAGAGTGCTCTTTAAAGAAGAGCTATAGAATCTTTTGTAGTTCATAAGCATGATAATTGGGTAACGCTCTTATGTGACATGTGCCTCCCACAAACCTTGTTACGACATCGGCACATTACCAGTCTGACATAAGGAAAAAAAAGAGCTATAAAAGGATGGTATTTCTAGGCCAGAATCAAGGAGAATGAGAGAACTCAAGATACAAGCCTAGCACTGGAAACGGCTTTTGACCTCCGGACGTCTGCTGATCCAGAAGTAACATTTGTAAATTGATCTTTAATTTTGGTGGGCTTGCCAGGTAAGAGTGTAAATAAAACCCAAAGCCTGCCCACAGTGGGGAGTGTAAAGTCTGCTTAAATTCCTCTTCACCTTTTTTACATATATATCCTGAAGGGTTAGAACTTCAGGATAACAGTGAACTGGAGGTGACTTACCCCTCCCCAGAATTTACAGCTTTGTTACAGTGTTGCTCTCTTTTTCTGATAACTATTGAGTCTTGAACCTGGAATAAGGTGGTCCTAGATTAGTAGTGTCTTTCCTAGGGTACTTGGCAGAAGCTAGTAAGAATTCTCTCTGGACAAAGGTGTCTTAATTAGGTTTCAAACGATTTCTGCAAGTAATTTTTCAAACACAGTGATCTGCAGCTGGAGAGTAGAAGTCTGTTGAAGATCAGTAGAGGGCAGAGGAAGGAGGTTTAGTGCATCCGGCTGGCTGACCTGAATCTTAAGTCATATTTCCCCTCCCTCTCCACCTTCTGTTCCTGGTATTCGTGAATTTAAAGACCTCCTTACTGACATTGCTTCCAGATGATAAGTTGTATGTATAGTAGCCCCAAAGAGACATGTAATAACCCTTTTCTTTTCAGCCTCAAGTCTTCCTTTTTATGCCACTGCCTGCAATTTCTGAGGCATTCATTAGCTGGCCTTTTGCATTTGTTTAGAAGCTCCTTAGAGGAACTTGCTGAACAAATTTCTCATCTCTATGTATTTTTTGCTTATTTCCATTTCTAGGAACTTGTTGGCATCTGTCATTTGTATTTGTTTCCTCTTATTTCTTTTGTTATTGTAGATTTATGTCTTTTTATTCCTCAATTCCTGGGGGAAGCATACACACACGCACACATAGTTATATAGTTTTATGTATATATATTTACATACACACATGCAATTTAAAAACCATGAGAGAATGTTCTTTAAAGGACTATCTATATGTATCTATATATCTATAGATATATAGATATCTATAGATATATGTAGAGAGACAGAGAAACAGATTCTCTGCATTTAACCAGCATGTCCAACCTAGTTTACATACTTATTTGAGAATTCCTATAGGAAAATATCTGAAAGTGAATCAAAGGATATGAACATTGAAATTTTAAAAAATATTTTCAGATATCCCTCTGAACACACTGTAGCCCATACTATCCACATTAGAGCATGATGATGCCTCCAATAGCATTTTAGTCTTTTTGAAATTAGTGCCTAAAATGTTTGGGGGGTAATTAAAATGTTTTTAAAATCATTCTGTAACATCTTACCTTTATTTTCTAAATTGACAAACTAAATGTTTGTCAATTTAGAAAATTGAGACAGTCTTTATCTTTCTTATGTTAAGAAAAGACAGCCTATTAAAAAAGACAGCCTATATCTTTCTTACGTTAAGGATGACCTTAATTGTTTTATTGTCTGTTAAGCTGAAGACCTTTTTGTTTCAAAGAGTAAAGTTGTGTGCCAATTTAAAAAAAAAAGGAGAGTGTCTTTATATTTAATGGTTGTGAATAAATCGTGTGTTAGACATAGTCAACACTGAATGTGTACTTGTGGTAAAACACGTTTATTACTTTCTGGAGAAGAAAACAACCAGTCTTCTTTTCTACTAAAATTCTTGGGGTGTTTCATTTGGAGTAATGCCTGTTGAGTCAATTTATTCTTCCAATCCTGCCAAAAGAATTGTTTTGGCATTTCACAGGTCAGTTCTTCAGTTCTTCATGAAGTTCTGGAAGCTTTTTACTTTATCTCAAATGGAGCAGGAAATTGGAATATGAATTGTGTCAAGAATATGATGTTCTTTTTAACAGGAAATGTTCTTCTTTTTATTTTTTATTATTTTTATTATTTAACAGGAAACATTCTTCTTTTTATTTTTTTCTAGTATTCTTGATTTGTTTTAAGTGATTTGTCTCAGTTTGTTCTAAACTATTTGGTTGGTAATTCCTAGTATTACTTCTAACTTTCATTTTATTTATCAGTGATATTAATCAATGGCTTTAAATGTATAGAGCATTTTGTTTCAGGATACAATTGAGGGAGAAAAGAAAAAAATTAATATATATATAATAAAAAAATTAATATATATATATTTAATTTATAATATATAAAAATTAAATATATAAGCTATACTTTCAGGAGGAGACATAATTAGCTTCTTAAAAACAGTAATGTGTTAACAAATGCTTTAGATGAATGGTTCTTAAAGAATTGTTTCCAGAGCAGCAGCAGCAGCAGCATTACCTTGGAATTTGTTAAAAAAGGCACAGTTTTGGGTTCCATCTCAGACCAGCTAAATCAGGATATGTGGGGCTGGGACTCAGCATTGTGTGTTTTAATTAGTAAATTACCCAGATCAGTCTGGTATACACTGAAAGATTGGGAACCACTTATTTAGGGATTAAGGGGATGGATTTTTAAATCAGACAAACCTATATTCAGATTCCGAGTTTTACAATTCAGTATCTCTGCTACTTTGGGCAACTTATCTAACCTCTATGAGCCTTAGTCTCCTCAGTTGTAAAACTGGAATATCCTCTCTCTCATTTGGATCAGAGTAAGTGGGATTCTTTATAAATTGCCTGGTACAAGAGCTTAAAAATGATTAGTATTCTTAGTATTAAATATATACTATAGTTTACTGGTTCTAAAAGTTATTTCTGAATAATATTTCTGAAATTATATGTCTTACAGTCAGATGTAGAAAACGTTTCAGTTTAATTGATGAAGTTTCTTTTTCTTGCCCATAATATAATGGTGCATTTAAAACTCATTGGTGTCTTTGATTCACTGACATGTGATATTATATTAAAGGTGACTGAGCACTGTCAGAATTTAGCATGTAGTTTGAGCATATATTGGTTGAATCAAGTTTTAGAATAGGACACATATGGAATTGACCCCAGAGAGAGCAGGCAGTATAGTTAGAGTATAGGAGATTGTTTAGCAAATAAATGTGACTGAAGCTGAACATTTTTCATTGGGTTCATAAAAAAATAATCTGATATAATATCAAGTAAACTAAACCAAAGTCATACTAGTATAGGAAAAATGATTTTTATAGATTTCCTGTATAGTTATTCATGCTGCCCTTGAAACACTTGTCATTAGCCTTTGGCTCATAACAAAATCACTGTGGCACTTTAACAGTGTGTTTGCAATGTCTCTATACCTAGACCTGCTGGACTGAAATAGGCAGGGGTGAAGCTTGCATATGTGTATTCAGAACTGCATATGTCCAAATCCAGGCCATTTGTCTTAGTTACACTTTTTAAACTAAATTACTTTTCTAATGCTTCTTTAAAGAAAAATATTCTTTAATGAGTTACACTTTTCTTTTTTAAAAATTTTAAAAAGATTTTATTTATCTTTAAAGGGGAAGGGAAGAAGAGAGGGAGAGAAATATCAATGTATGGTTGCCTCTCATGCATCCCAGGCCTGCTGGGAACTGGCCTGCATTGCAACCCAGGCATGTGCCCTGACTGAGAATTGAACCATGATCCTTTGGTTCGCAGGCCTGTACTCAGTCCACTGAGCTACACCCGCCAGGGCTACGCTTTTCTTAAATAGTTGTCCTTCACTCTCTTCCCTTATTAAATCCCTTTCTTCTTTCTATTCTCTTTCCTTTCTCAATGATTCCTGAAAAAGAAGGTAAATTGTTGACATTTCCATTTGATAATTTGTATTGGAAAATACTGCTGTTACAATCCACGTGAAAGTGGTACCATACCTCAACAAGTTATTCTTCTTCTGATCGTATGTATCCAGCAGTGAACTCTAAGCTATTTTCATCTAGGTTAAACAGCAAGAATTTTTTTTCAGTGAACTTATTGCTTTCTATATCCACTTCAGTGTCTGCTTTTTATTATTAATACTGTTCTGTGTGTAAGAATAAGATATGCCTTTATCCTACTACTTACCTTTATTGCTTTTTTTCTTGAACTCTTCACTTCCTGAATTTGTGAACTGAAGAAAACATTAAGCCTATGTGAATTTGAAGATTCCCTTAGTAAAACAATATATATGTGTGTTTATGTATATATATATATGTGTATATGTATGTGTGTGTGTGTGTGTGTGTGTGTGTGTGTGTGTGTGTATATATAGTGTCGAGCATCTGGATTGCATGAATTGTATTTCCTATATGCCAGGCTATAGTTTCCAAGCATGCTCTTATCTCATTAACACAAGGAGGTCTGTGTCTGACCTGGGATTTTTCTTCTTTTTAGAAACTTGTGGTGGAGAATGTTGATGTGCTAACACAAATGAGGACCAGCTTTGACAAACCAGACCAGATGGCTGCACTCTTTAAAAGATTATCATGTGGGTAACTTACAATACTTTTGATAAGTATTAAAAGCGGAAGTATTTAGCTTTTGCTCAAAATTTGTAAACATAAATATTGTAGTAAATTATGAGCAGTACTCTACTTACAAAGAGAACTGAAGTCATACTTACTGATTCATTTAAAAGTAGTCTGATTTGAGAAACCAGGTTTATTTTCCCAAATAAAAAATAATCCTTAAGAAAATTAAAGCCATTTTTGTTACATATTCTACTTTTGATGTTTTTCTTTTAAATGTTTTACAGAGATCTGTCTAATTTTATAAAGCTATAAAATGAGTTAAGGGTTACTTTATTAGCATGTCTTATCTTGCTTTAAAAAATAGAAACTTTTAAAATACACATTAGTATGAAATTATGTTACAGTTTGCCTTGTAGAACAGATTAGTGGTTGCCAGAACTATAAACAAAGAATGAGGAGTTTTAGGGTTTGGTGAAACTGTTCACCATAGTGGTGATGTTGATAACACAAATCTGCATATGTTCATCTTTTTCCCTAGAGCCTGTATACCAAAAGGGGAGAAAAAGGTCAGGTTCACTATATAATACTTTGAAAAATGAAATTTAAAAAGTGAAAAAGATTCACTTGGTAACATAGGAAAGAGGGATATGAAAAATATTTAGTAGGCAATTACTAAATATCTGCTTGATATTTAATAGTCAAGTAGATGAGAATATTTTCTAGTTTTTTTGTTTATTTTTATTTATTATTTTAAGTAAAGCATATTTTGAAACTTTTTTTTTAAGATTTTATCTCTTTGTCTTTAGAGAGGGAGGGAAGGAGAGAAGGAGAGAAATATCAATGTTTGGTTGCTTCTTGTGAGCCCCCTGCTGGGAACTGGCCTGCAACCCAGGCATGTACTGGCCTGCAACCCAGGCATGTGCCCTGACTGGGAATCGAACCGCGATCGTGTGGTTCGCAGGCCCGCGCTCAATCCGCTGAGCTACACCAGCCAGGCCTTTTTGTTTATTCTTAACATTTTTATATTTTCCATCTTTTCCTCATTTTTTAATACTCATTTGACCACCCCACTAGCCTTAACCCTAGTCAATGTTCTACTAATAAACAGCATTTGATGGTATTGTCTGGTTAGAAGCAACTAAGCCACTGTACTGTTCAGTCCCTGTTTACTATTAGTTTGACTCTCCTATTTGTGGAATTGAAACAAAATAATAATTTTGTTAAAATTATAAGCAGAATTTGTAGGTTTTCAAAAAATTCATAATTCTCTATCTAGATCCTATTTACTTGATTTTGTGTATCATAGTGGCAATTTATGACCTGTGGAATTGGCCAAAAGCAAGATAAATTTTGTCCTAATGGCCCATATATATTGTATATTTTTAAATAGATTTATTAAGTCTTTTTTGTGATTTGGAGAAAATAATTTGTTAACAAGGCCAACAATCAATCTTTCTGTGAAATTCCTGAGAACTTTTAATATGTGTCATTACTGAACATACTTAAGATGAGGTTGTAGGATAGTTTTTGCAAATGTGTTTGATTAAATTCTGTGTAACAGCCTGGGAAAATACAGGATGTCACAGTACTGTTTTCTTCCATTCCCTCTTCTGGGTTCTTCTTTTTCTGGCCTGGACTACTCTTCTCATTATGCCCAACTTAGGTGACATTTTTCTCAAGATAAATCTTTCTTTTTACCCTCATTTCTTCTCTCCTTTTCTTGATAGTAACAATTCTCTATCCCCACTACTTAAATAATCATTTCATTGAACATCTTATTCTGGGTCTCAGCCACTCTGGTGAGTGCTAGAGATAGATAGAAAGATTAATAACACTGGTTTCTGCTCATGTGAAATTTATAACATTTGTGCCTTACATCATTTTGTTAACACTACTATTTTTAATTCTCATCACATTTTGGCTTTTATTATGCCTTGTTTGAGTGTTACAATAAAAGATACTTACAGTAAAGTTTAAACAAACTGCATAGGAGTTAGAAAATCAAACAGTTCTCCTCCTTCCTATTCAAAGGTAATAATAGTTAACAGTTATCAGTCTATCTCTCTAGAAACTTGTTATGTATATATAAATTATATATATTTCTTTCTCAAGTGTGGTATTTTCTTAGTTATCTTGACAGTTCATTTAGACTTTTATTTAAGGTCTAGATTACTATTCTATTTATATTCTTATTACCTAGTTGAATGCCTTNTCATGTGAAATTTATAACATTTGTGCCTTACATCATTTTGTTAACACTACTATTTTTAATTCTCATCACATTTTGGCTTTTATTATGCCTTGTTTGAGTGTTACAATAAAAGATACTTACAGTAAAGTTTAAACAAACTGCATAGGAGTTAGAAAATCAAACAGTTCTCCTTCCTATTCAAAGGTAATAATAGTTAACAGTTATCAGTCTATCTCTCTAGAAACTTGTTATGTATATATAAATTATATATATTTCTTTCTCAAATGTGGTATTTTCTTAGTTATCTTGACAGTTCATTTAGACTTTTTTTTAAGGTCTAGATTACTATTCTATTTATATTTGTTCTTATTACCTAGTTGAATGCCTTGTATATGGGGAGTAATTCAATAAATGTTTGTTGGCTTTTTAAAATAGGAAGGTATTGATTCTTCAAATACTACTCTCCCTTGGTTTTATTAACTAGGTTTTAATATTGAATATGTAGTAACAATTTTTAGAGTAATGCTCTGTAACCAAAATGTAAAGGATCAAATTCATTCATGATCTTTAATAACCTGGGATTGTGAAAACTGCCCATGATCTCAATAGTCATTTTTTGTTTCTGGGCTCTCCAGACCCCAGCACTTAAGAATTGAGCATCTCCTAGTTCTGGGGCCATTTGAGCATTTACCTCATATCCACTCTGATCAGCCCCCTCTTCCCCACCCCCCCCCAGTCTCTCTTTCCTCCTACCTATACCATTTCTGAGATATGATTACAAAGGTAGCTGCTTATGTGATTGTTTCAAGGTTCTGGTGAACCATCAAAACAACTTTAAGAATACAGGGAACTTCATTTGCAGTAAACTATAATTTTCTTAATTTTAATATCAACTTTCAAAACATTGGCCTCTTTAATCATTTGTTATAATCAAACTGCTATTAGTTGTGCCTTTTATTATGGGAATTTTATAACTAAGAATTTTCTCTAAGGTTAAGAAAGAATCCAACTCACACTTTCTTCTCTTCTCTCCTTCCTTCAAATTTAGCTGTTGACAGTGTCTTGAAGAGGATGACAATAATTGGTGTAATTTTATCCTTCCGCTCATTGGCACAAGAAGCACTTAGAGATGTAAGAAACCATTATAAGTACATATTCTGTATCCAAATAATTCCTTTTAGTTTATCAGAAATTAAGTTACTCTTTAAATTTATAATTGGCAGTGATATAATTAAAACTCCAGTTTTCATAGTTATTTAAAATAAAGTATATAGAAATTAAAGTTACTTAAATGTAGTGTTTTTTAGGATTTTATTTATTTATTGGGTTAGCCAAAAAGTCTGTTCAGTTTTTTCTGTAAAATAAAAGACACATTTTTTATTTCGAACAATAACTTTATTGACTTGGATGTTTTGTGTACATGACTAGATAGCCATGGGATACAATGTTGATTGCTCTCAGTTAAGGTCTTGGTTTGACTGCTGTCAAGTTCAGCTGGTCCATCCGACCGTGGAGCATCACACAGTGAAAAATCTCTGGCATGAAACTTCACAAACCACTTTGGACATGTTTGATCAGTCACCGTGCCTTCTCCATACACTGCACAGATCTTTTTCTGCGTTTCAGTTGCAGTTTTACCTTTCTTGAAATAATAAAGCATCATATGCCAAAAATGTTTCATATTTTCTTCCATCTTCAGTATTAAAATGGCTGCACAAAAATTCACCAGTTTTGATAATTTTTTAAATGTATGTTGATATGACAGCTGTCACAATACAGTCTTTTAAAAATATTTATTTATTGTTAGAGAGTGGGGAGGGGAGGGAAAAAGAGAGGGAAACATCAATGTGTGGTTGTCTCTTGTGCACCCTCTACTGGGGACTTGGCCTACAACCCAGGCATGTGCCCTTGACTGGCCCTCACAATGCATTCTTAACAAAATTGTTTCTAATGAAGTTAAAGACAACTAAGTGCTATTAGAGCCATCTTACGGGGGAAAAAAACCCCAAAATATTGGGTTCTCCAAACAAAGTTTGTGGCCAACATAGTATTTTTAGAGATGGGGGAAGGGAGGGAAAAAATAGAAGGAGCAACCCAGGCATGTGCCCTTACTGGTATTTTTTTATTTTGTTGTTGAAATTCAGGAAGTATAACTTGCCTTGCTATTGAGCTACTTTTTCATCTTTATTCTCCATTAAAGCATTTATCATTTGGTTATACTCAGTTTGTCGTTGAGTATATACATTCCATTTCTGTGTATTTTAGTACTTTAGAAAATTACATGACAACAGATAAAGTAATTTTTATGAAAACAAAAAGTATTCAAATGGTAATATTTCATAATAGAAGTCACTATTTAAAAATAATGGTATGTTTTTCTTGTCCTGCCTAGGTCTTGTCCTACCATATTCCATTTCTTGTAAGTTCAATTGAAGATTTCAAGGATCACATTCCAAGGGAAACAGATATGAAGGTAATAAAACCTTATACTTGGATTTTTACAGTTTCCAAAATGAACTATGTATTACATATGAAATAGAATTTAATAAACCCTAAACCACGAAGTTTCTATTTTAGACTGACTAGTTAGCATGCTTGCCTTTGAAAATGCATCTTTGAGACCTCAGCACCAACATACTGTGCAGGCATTTTGAAAGTTAATCTTCCTTGGTCACCTGTAACAGTGTGAAGTGGAGCGGGTATTGATCTCTTTTTCCTTAAATGGATAGTTGCGCAGGGTCATTAGCGCAGTGAGGAAGATGAGAGAGTCAAGAGTTTTGTTTTAAATAGGGAAATTGTTACTTTTTTAAATTGACATTATAAAATCTTATAAAAGAATGTTAGTTGTAGGCTCTAAATTCTAATTTTTCAATACCCAGTTTTTTAATGAATAAATATAAGATAGTAGGTTGGTAGCCATGAGTCCACAAGTTTTTCTTGAAAAATCTGTTCATCATGAAGTCTAAACACTGATGTCCGCAGTGATTAACCAGGGTTGACATATCTGGTAAATGACATGTCAGCTCATATCTGTGCTTTTTAAGCTATTGTGCTCTTGGAATGGTTATTTTCAGATTTGCTGACAGAAAAAAGTAATGTCGAAACTCTTATATGACACTCAAGTCTCTTCTTGAATGTAGTGCTTATCTATCACAGTTCTATCCTTCTCCCACTCATTTCCCTTTGTTAACTCTGCCCTTCCTTTCTTCGTGGGTCCTGTGAGATAACCAGATCTGCGCACACTCTCACATCTTTGTCCTCTAATTTTATTCTACCTGAAAATCTTGCTGTTTCTCTTTCTGCCTTTTGAAATTCTACTTCTTGTTTAAGGCCTGATGATCCAGTTGCTGTCCTCTAAGAAACATTCCTTGATCCCCAAGTGACCATAAAGATTTTTTTTCGTAGTGTTATCAAAGAACTACTGTTTATCCATTGTAGAATTAAATACATTCTGCCCTGTGTTATAGTTGTGTGTTTACTCTTAAATTTATACTAGATTGTAAACATCATGAAGACTAAGACCTTGTTTCTTTATTTTCCCACAGTGCTTTGTACAGGGTAAATATTTGAGATCAATAATTGTCCTATGATACTATGATTAGAGACTGTATTTAGTGCAAATTATTTTTTAAATGGAAACACTGTAGAAAAAAGTGAAGAAAACATTAAAAGTGAATTTACCCTTGAGAAGACACTGGTCTGCAGATCATGAGAATAGTAATTAATATTCTGAGCAACCATCCATTTCTCTTAGCACTTGATATAATTGTATTTAAATTCCAGCAGTCTTTTTTAGGAAAGCTTACTATTTTTTAAAAAACCAAACATATGTTTGTTAATAGTTTTTATTGAGATAAAATTTACCTACAATAAAATCTACTTGTTTAATTCAGTATGTAATTCAGTGGACCTCAGTCACAGAGTTGTGTGACTGTTAACCAGTCAGTTTTAGAGCATTTTCATAACTCTATAAAGAAACCTAGTGCTCGTTAGCAGTCATTTTCCATTTCTTCCCACTCCCTAGCCCTAAGCAACTACTAAAGTACTTTCTATCTCCGTAGGTTTGCCTGTTCTGACACTTCATATAAGTCATATAATATATAGTCTTCTGGTATTGGCTTCTTACACTTAGCATAATGCTTTCAAGGTGTATTCATGTAACAAGTATAAGTACTTCATTTTTTATTGCCAAGTAATATTCGGTTATCTGGCTATGTACCACATATTATTTATGCATTCATTAATTAATGGGCTTTTGGACTGTTTCACTTATGGGCCACTATAAATAATGCTCCTAAGAATATTCATGCACAAGTTTTTGTGTGGATGGCCATATACTTTCATTTCTCCTGGGTATATTCCAGGTGTGGAATAGCTGGGTCATATGGAAACTCTGTGTTTTTCCTTTTGAAAAACGGCCAAATTGGTTTTAAAGTGGCTGTACCAGTTTGCATTCCCACCAGCAGTGTATGGCGGTTTTAATTTCTCTATATCCTTGTCAAAACTTCTTATCTGTCTCCCTAATTATAGCCATTCTAGTATGTGTTAAATGCTACACACTGTATGTGTGAAATCTTGTTTTGATTTGTATTTTCCTGGTGGCAGATATGTTGAACATCTTTTCATATGCTATCGGCTACTTGTATATCTTCTTTGGAGACATGTCTGTTCAGGTCCTTTTGTTCATTTTTCAAATCACTTGTTTGTCTATTTAATTTTGAGATGTAAGTGTTCTTTATATATTCTTTAAGGTCCATTAAGAGATATGTGACTTGCAAATCTTTTCTAATCTTTTTTTATCATAGTATTTTCTGACGCACAAAAATTATTTTGATGAAATCTGGTATATTTTTTATTAATGCTTCTATGGAAGAAACCATTGCCTAATCCAAAGTCATGAAGATTTATGCTTGTATTTTCTTATATGAGTTTTATACTTTTAACACTTATGTTTAAGTCTGTGATCCATTTAATTCTTATGGGTAGAGTGAATAATGGGTGAAAAACCAATGTTTATTTACAACTTAATCCATGGCAGTTAACTATTTATTTTAAAATATGCAATTTTACTTCATTATATATATATAAAACTTTACATTATATATATATATATATGGTTGCAATATCAGAGGTAACCAATTATGTAGGTAGTTTTAAACTGAGGTGTGGAGCAGCAATCAGAATATCTTGAATACTTGAAATCGACATGTGATACCAAAAAAAATTACTTTAGTCATTAGAGATTCCTTGATCAGATTTAAATCAGTACTTCCTAAAGTTATTATAAGTAATTTACCACATTTATAGATTTGATAATGATTAGGCCACTATAATTTTTCTTTTAACAAGTACGGACATAAACATAAGTCCAGTACTTCTAACTCACTTTTGTTCATTTATTCATCTCTTTTTGCTTGATGTTTTATATTTATGCTACTGAGAAAAATAACAACTTAAGAATGATTCTGTTGGGATTTGCCACAGAAATTATATAAGCTTTGATTGGCTGACAGTGGTAAGTTATAAACAGCAGTACCTCACAAAATACTAAAGTCATCTATTCATTGTAGTTTAGTTGTATTGTAGGTCCTGCCTCAGGAAAGTTTTCAAAATTCTCTAGTGTTCTAGTAGGCGGATTATAATTTAAACTGTATTTTTTCTTACTAAGTGAGATTCCTCAGAACTTTGTTAGACTATTTCTTAGTCTGTAATTCTCATATGTTCTTCTCAGGTTGCAATGAATGTGTATGAGTTATCATCAGCTGCTGGGCTGCCTTGCGAGATTGATCCTGCCCTGGTTGTAGCGCTCTCGTCACAGAAATCAGGTAAAATGCATTTTTAAGAGCTCAGAGGAAAGAGGAAGAACTACCAAAAAGAAACCATTCTGCCTTCTAAAATGGCGAAGTTGGAAATGCAGTGCACTTTGGGTTTTATTTTAAAGATTTTATTTATTTTTAGGGATAGGGGAAGGGAGGGAGAAAAAGAGGGAAACATCAATGTGTGAGAGGCACCTGATTGGGCACCTGCCCCTCAACCCAGGACCGTGCCCTGACTGAGAATCAAACCAATGACCTTTTGCTTTGTGGGACGATGCTCAACCAAGTGAGCCACGCCAGTCAGGGCTCCGGCCCACTTTCCACACTTGTATCTTTTAAGTAGTAAATTTCACATTACATTCGTATTTATTTTAGACAAAAAACATTAAGGATTTCATGAGATAATAAATTTTCTAAATTCTATTAAATAGAATTTTCTTGTAAAATAATTTTATCATCAGGAAATTTAGGATTCCAGTTATCCTAAATACTTTATCCTTATACTTTTTGCCCTGTAATCTTACAATTTAAAAAAAAGAAGAAGCCCTGGCCAGGTGGCTCTGTTGGTTGGAGCATCGTCCTGTACACCAAAAGGTTGTGGGTTCGCTTAAAACAGGGCACGTGCAGGAGGCAACCGGGCGATGTCCCATTCTCCTCTCTCTATGGATAAAAACATATTCGCAGGTGAGGGTTAAAACAAGAAAATATGAGAATTCCTTAAATATGCCTGAGTAACATAATGTGTGTTATTATATTACTATATAACATAATAGTAACATAATACAATATTATGTTGATACGAATAATATACATACTAATATATATTATTCATATCAATTCTGTAGGGGCTGAGTAGACTATCTTATACAAAAATTAAAAATAGCCTTTTTTGGGTTAGATTATCAACTCTTATGTTAACTCAATTTATATCAGCTCTTAACTGATTTTGAAAAAATACCTTGGTTTTATTTTTGGCTTTTTCCCCTTAGAAAACATAAGTCCAGAAGAAGAATATAAAATTGCCTGCCTCCTCATGGTCTTTGTGGCAGTTTCTTTGCCAACACTAGCCAGCAATGTGATGTCTCAGTATAGCCCTGCTATTGAAGGTAAGCAATGGTTTAAAATTATTTTGGCAATGGGAAGTTAGGAGTTTTGGTATGGTAGGTACTTTTCATACCTACTTATGGTAGGTAATTAATGTTCTTTTACAATAAAATATGGGTTACGTTTTCACTTACTATCTGTAACTTTGAATGGTCGATTTTTCTTTTTCTAAGCCCCAATTTTCTGATACAGGAAATGTGTATACGTGAGCTTATGGGTGCTTGAATTTGTGTGCATCAGGGGATGGTTGGTAAAGGAGTGTCCAGCTCTTAGGGTCATTTTAAGGTTTGGATAAGAAAAATGTTTGTAAAGCAGCTAAGCATTTCATTTTTTAAGTGTCTGACATTATAAAATGGACATAGGATTTCTTTTGGGGTCTCTGAAAATTTTCTTGTTTAATACGGACATAATAAGTGTTGCTCTCTTGCTAAGCCCCTTTTAAGAAGGCTGGTCCTCGTGAAAGTGAAAGGAGGCAGGTGAAGCTCAACCCAGCTTTTAATCACACCATTATTTATGTACATTGTGATGTCATTCAAGATCTGCCCTCCGTGTCTCACTGATATTTGGGGGTCACACAGAATAAACCCTGTTTGCACTTCCTCAGGGCACTGCAACAACATACATTGCTTGGCCAAAGCCATCAACCAGATCGCTGCAGCTTTGTTTACAATTCACAAAGGAAGCATTGAAGACCGTCTCAAAGAATTTTTGGCGGTATGTAAAATCAGTAGCAAAACTCATGACATTTTATAAATAAAGTTTAAAATAACTATAAGAAGTAACAGTAAATTCTCTTAATTAATTAATTTGGTGGGAGAAACAGGTAAGGCAAGACATTAAAATCTAGGAATAGTTAGTTTAGCATTTTTTCCCTGTGACTTTTTTTAATTCTTGAGCTCTGCAGTATGACCTGTTTTCTAAGCTGATGTTTGTAGTGCCCTAGAGCTTTGTCTAGGATTTAAAAGAGGAAAAAAAAACAAAACAAAGGAAAATTGAGGCAAAGAGAGGATGTTCCTTCTAAAAGGATATGTTTTATTTATTTTTGTTTATTTGGGGAAAGACAGTGGTAACAAACTCAAAAATAAGAATACTGCCTACCCCCAAAAGAGGGAGACTGCGCTAACTCTGCCCTCTTGGAGTATGTCTCTGCTTAGTGTAGCTTGCTCTTCCCAGTGTGCCTTCCCATATTTTACTTGAAGGAAAGATGCATCATAGGGTAACAAACATTATGATATTTGCTGCTTTTCAGGTTTATTCAGTGTAGCTTCTTTTCTGTTAGCTTTTTAGAAAAGTTTATTTTAAAAAAATTAAAGCAATTATAGTACTAACTTGAGAAAGTAACTTGTTTCAAAGAAAACAGTATTAAGATTTAAAATTTTTCTTTTCATTTTCTGTTTTTCCTTTATTCAAGACTTAGAATCCTCATCTCAGTGTTCCTATTAATTCAAACTCAGTGTGAAATTTTCTTCTTATTTGGGAACTAAGAAGTATAGTCAATATAGGTGTTAGGAAGATAAAAATAAATCATTTTTTTAAAGAAAGACCTGTCTTGAAAACAAAATCAGTTTTTAAGACCAATCAGAATATTTTATTATGTTTGTCTTTGTTCTACTTATACCTTAATAACTCTCTAAATGATTGCTTGAATATAAAGGATCTAAGGATATCTTATTTGTTAATTACATAAGCAGCTAAATGATTGAAATGTGTTGTAAGATGAAGCATACTGAAAATAAGTAACTGGTGAACATTTCATTTAAAAAACTTATTTAAAATGTATGCATACTTTTAAGCTTGCATCCTCCAGTCTACTGAAAATTGGCCAGGAGACAGATAAAACAACAACAAGAAATAGAGAATCTGTTTATTTACTGCTAGATATGGTAAGTCTCCTTCTGTTTTGTTTTGTTTTTTTTTGTTTTGTTTTGTTTCTTTGGAACAACAGAGAGGTTCTACTCATTCCTTACAGTCTTTTCTTTGTGTTTTATTGAATAAATAACAGTAAGAGCCGAGATGCTTTTTTGATCCCTTGTGCTCACTCCACACACTTTCTAAAATTGCTGAAAAGAGGACAGTCACCTATATTTTATATTAGAGTAATCATATCAGAAAACAACAACAGAAGATTAGTATTACCTATAAGGTGTTCTTTATAGTTTTCCAACCAGTTGGGAAACACTTGGGCCTTGTATTTTCCTAGTGTATTAGTTTCAGCTCTCCCAGTTTTCTTTAATCTGATTCCATTCCACCCATCTAATACAATTTTCTGTAATTCTCTATACTATGTTTTTTCTCTTCACTTCCATTCAGCTCTTTCCTCACTTAGAAAAAATTTTTTTACCTGCTGAGGTGTGTGTCTATCTTAATTAGTCAACATACCCCATAACCCAAATCTTTTTCCAGGTAGACTTTCCTGATGACTGTGGCCTACATTAATCTTTCTTCCCTTTTGGACTCCCCAGGGACTTACAGCTTCTCACCACTTTGAATTATAGTTGGTTTTATGTTTCATTTGGCTTTCTACATAGTCTTGGGTTCCCAGTTAGACTTCAAGATATGGCCCACTTTTAAATGCTTATATTTTACGTCTAATGTATTGTTGAAGGCAATGAAAGTACTCAGGATGTTCCTCTTGATTAATTTATGAGAATCATACACTGTGGCACATTTACCTTTCAGATTTTAAAATAAAAGGAAAATAATTTGTGTCTATTTTTAATAAGAATAATATAAGTTATGGCTTATTCATTGCTAGTAAATATTATTATAATAAATTACTTGAATTCTGATGCATTTTGGAATTTTTCAGATTGTGCAAGAATCTCCATTTCTAACAATGGATCTTTTGGAATCTTGTTTTCCTTATGTTTTGCTGAGAAATGCATACCATGCCGTCTACAAGCAAAGTGTTACATCTTCTGCATAAAATACCTACTTATTGAAGACAAGCACGCATTTTTGTTGCCTCAGTTTTACCTGTAAACTGTGGAGCTATTTTACCTTAAGGCCTGAAAAACAGTTTTGTGGATTATAAATTTCTTTCATATGGTTGTGTTTTCTGATCATTGGTTTCTTAATATTGTTGTACTACAATTACTTGGTTGATTTAGGTTGCACATTCACTGAATTCACAAAAATTATTCCTATAATTTTTAGAGTATTATTTGTTTGAAAAAATATACATTATCTATGTTTTTGATATTTGATAATGAAAGAAACCTTTGCTTGTTTATTTCTGAAAAAATTGTATTTAGTGATTATTTTAGATAGTGATATAGCATTCATCTGTGTGTAAATTATATAGGAAGAGTTCTGATCTGTACTTACGGTTCTTATTGAAGACAAAACTGGATGTGCATTTCTGTGATGTTATGAGTACATTCCTACTTTATTTTGAAACACTTGCCAAACTAAATACTGTAACACTGTATAACATTAAAAATGTTAAAGGACTGCTTAGTGTTAGAAGCAGACTACGTCCCGAAATTCTAAAACAACGACATATGTTGTTGCCTGTATAAAGCCTAGTGATAGTTAATTTTTAGACCAACTTCCATGGTGCCCTGTTGGCATCAGCACTACCATTGTACCCTGCTGTACAATAAACAGTCTTAGACATTTATCAGCTGTTGATACAAATGTTAGTCCCTAACCACTTTTTATATGTTTTAAATTTTTGAAATTCAAGTGTACCTGCCATAACATAAAATAAACACTAGTCTGTATCACATTTTGAATGATATCTTTAATTTGGGGTCCTCAGTGATTTATTTAGTTATATGAATGTTTCAAAGGGGGAAAAATTGGGACAACTGTAATAGCATAAACAATTAAAAAATACTATGAAAGTTTTAGTTTAAAATAAGCTTTAGTTTAGAAATATCTAAGTATATAGCATTTGATACTAGGTCAGCTGTATAAGGTTTGTTTAAATATTTGGAAAAACATTCCACTGGAAAAATATAAAGAATTGAAAATAAAATTATGTAACATTTTTGAAAATTAAGAGCTAAAAGAAAACTTTTGTGACATCAGCTTGCTAATTGTATCTATGACCAGATGGACAGCTCTTTGAAAGAATTTAAAAAAAAAAAAGGAATGATCATGGAACTAGTGAAAATGCTGTCCAGAACTGCACCAATAACAAAGGGGAAAGACGTGAAGGGTCCAGTCCATTGGTTGGTGGTCAACGTGGAGGGCGGAGCGGCTCAGTTAATTTAAAAACTGACCAGATGTTTTGCTCTTTGATTGGCATTATAAAGCCTTTCTCAACAGCTTTGTATCTGGTATATTGAGCTTCTGTTGTTCACAGCTTCTTATGTATACACTGATAGCTTGTGTTAAAAGTAAGCTGCTGTGAACTTAGTAATAACCTAGGTGTCCTAGGTTATTTGAGACCTAGGTAAAAATGGCTTTTCATTATTAAATATACAGAGGAAATAGAAATCTGTATCTTATAGTATTTTAAATGTCCTTAAGATAGCCCTGTCTGGTGTGGCTCAGTGGATTGAGTGCCAGCCTGTGAACCAGAGGGTCACTGCTCCTATTCCTAGTCAGGGCAAATGCCTGGGTTGCGGGCAGGGTCCCCATTGGTGGGGGGCGGGGTGGTGTGTGAGGCAACCACACATTGTTGTTTCTCTTCCATTTCCCTTCCCTTCCCTTCCCTCTCTTCCCTTCCTTCCCCATTCTGAATATGAATAAAATATTACAAAAATATATCATTAATATAGTTCTTGAGAGGGAATTGCTGCCCTGCCTGTCATTAATTCATTTTATCTTTATTTACTATAATCCATCTTACTTTATAATTCCTGTTACTTTATTTACTTCATAGACTGAGCTGTTGCAGGATCTCTTGTCACAGGGCATCCTCTATTCAGTCACTTTGAGACCAGTGTCTGTACTATTATCAATGAAAAGATACATGAAAACTTCAGGAGCTTAGAATGAAGTTAGTGCTGTTTAAGTTATTTTTTTAGCTGATTATTGTATTGCACAAATGTTGCCAACTTCTAACCCCCAAAAGATGGAAAAGTTTCCAAAGTTTAGTGTCATAGGGCTGGGGCTCTGGTATTCATTCAGGAAAAAAAGACTGTTGGGATCAGGCAAGAGAATGTTGAGTCCAGAAAAAAGTCAGAGCCTGCCTTGATGGGTCATACCTTCCATAGTGTCGTGATGGTGGTTGTGAGAATCCGATGCAGTTAAAGCAAGTATTGGCTGGATGAGATAAATGTAACTTAAGCAAACAGTACCCCTAACTAGTTTTGTATTTCCCCAGCTAGTAAAACAGTGCCTCAGAATTAAAATGAGAGCTGCCTTCCTTCTTCTTTAGGCTCTTATTTTCTCCTCCTTTCTTTCGTCCAACTTACCTCTTAATTTTCCCTGCCCTCTCTTTTCCAGAGGTAATCATGGAACTTGGCACATGTGCTTCCCATGAATTCCCAGTCTGGATCCTCCTGTTGGTAATTTTTACGTTCCTAATCATTTTCTATACCACTGTTCTATTCAGTCTTCAGCAGATATTTCAGGATGGCCTGGATCTAATGGTGAACACAATAGGAAAGTTCTCATTTTCAGTTGTGTTTGCAAAAAGCATGTAAGAAGTAGAAGGTATCAATTAGTGTTTCAGTCACAAGGAACACGAGGAGCCTCATTCAGGTAGAATAGTTAGCTCTTAGCTCTTTTCTTTTTCTGGTCTGCCATCTTCCTTGTTCTTTGCTTAGCAATTCAAGTACACAAATCCAATCTAATATTGGTCGATTATGAAGGAAATGAATAAATATACTGACATGTTGTGACATTGGTCTGAGAGTGAGTAAAGTGTACTGTATATCATCAGACCTTCTAAACTAAGCCCGAGTTCTATTAGGCAATGAACTGTAATCTAGTTAATTTTCATATAACCATGCCTACCCTCCTATTATAGTGCCTTATGAATTGGAAGATTTTAGCTTTGTCATTTGTAGAGACTTTTGTGAATCAGTAATCCTTAAAGCAGTGTAGCTTCTTACATCTGTCCTTCATCTCTTTACAGCTACTTGAGCACCCATTGTCATTTCACTTGATGGCCTTGGCCTGGATTTCCAGATAAACATCATGCCCTCAAAATTCTAAAGATTGCATGACATCTGTCCTTGGGGAAATAATTTGTTCGAAATGGAAATTTTAAGTGTTTGAATCTTTAGAAAAAAAGTATTTTTGAATTATTTGGTCCTATTGAATTGAGAACAAAATTAAGTAACATTTATTAACTCCGGTGTTATTTTCAGAGTTGATTTAAGTATATTAAACTTTCATTCTCGTATGAACCAAACTTTCTGTACACATTGCTGTCATTAACATTTGAGATCAAGCATGCTTAACTCTGGAATGTTTCATTTCCAAGAAAAGTTTTCAGCCTGTCATTCTGACCAGAAAATAACAAAACAGGATAAATTAGCACTCTAAAGTCAGAAACCTAGCCATCAGTCCATTCCTCATTTCTTCTTGAGTGCACCCCTTTGACCCTTCTGTACCAGCTTCTTTCTCAGTTTTGGGAGTGAGATGGATGGACAAGTTCCTGCTGCAGGAGCGTTCTGGTCAACAACCTCTTACGTGAGGTCCACAAACCTGGGAAATGGGAGACCTAGAGACAGGCCTCTACTGAATATGCAACCAGGGTGATTGCCATGTCTTTTTTTAAAAAGAAGTTGACAGTGCAAATGTTATCACAGAACATTTCCCCTTGTTCTTCAATCTGCTAGGCTTCTGTATACCAGTAAGTCTCCATCAGCACTTCTCAGGTTTCATGGTCGTTTTTAGATATGTCGATTATGTGACATATTGCTTGGAAACAAAAGGCCACCTGATGTTAAAACAAACCAGCTTACCATGCATTTCACATTTCCTGTAGGGAGATCTATGTATCTTGGCTGGTTTCACACTTTAACAGTAAAGTTAGTGCCTTAATCAAACCAAAGACTCCTCCATCAAAAGTTACTAAATTAAACCTCTCATTACATATGCAATATATCCAGATTGAAAGGATTAAAAACAAAATAGTTTAGAATTTAAAGCAGTCTTTAGATTGATTTTTCATATTTGAAAAACTGTAGTTATTTGCAGCATGAAATGGGGAGAGTAGATTAAAATATATCAAGTTTTATATGATAAAACATGCTTTGAACGTAATGGCTGCCTCTGAGTGAAAAATTGCATTTCTCAAAAGCAATCTATACTGACTCAGTAAAGTTCACTATTTAAATAGAAAGATCCATTGCTACTCTATTTCCATTCATTGCTAAATGATTTCAGAAACATTAAATATACAATTGTTTTATAAAAATATTGTTTGGGACTTTACAGAACTTTATGAAATATAACACTATTTACATTCAAGGTAGTTTCACACTGAAACAGACAATACTTCCTTAGCAGTCTAGACAAATTTAACTTCTTTGTCTCAACTGTTCTTATGCATTATTGCTTCCATATCTTGGCCTGAGTAGATTTGTGCTCTTATCAAAGGATTGTAGTCTATTTCAAGGATTTTACAAGATTTTTCATTCTAGAAATAATGTTAAAGCAAATGAATTTATAACTACAAATGTCTTGCTAAAAATAGAAAATAATGATTCTACATTAGATAAATTTCAACCCAAATTCCTTGGAATGACCTATTAATTTAAAATTTATATTTGACAGTTAGAATTTGGTACCCGTAAAACAAAAATATTACCAAATTTTTCGGACTGTAAGACGTACCTAGGTTTTAAAGGAGGAAAATAGGACAAACATTTTTGAAGCAAAAAACATGGTAAAATATTTAATGTAAATAACACAGGCCACCCCTACCCCACATACACACCAAGCCAGGTAAGCTACATTCAGACTATAAGACTTTACCCCCAAATTTGGAGGGGGGTGTGTGTCTTACAGTCTGAAAATATGGTAATTATTTTATGGGAAAATAATTCATAATAGAATGAAGAACCTCTAAATCTAGTTGTTTGTAGCTGTCATATAACAAGTATTTTCTAATTATACAGATTTATAAACACTCATCACCTGAAAGAACACCAGTGTGCTTATAATAAGGCACTTGGTATATAAAAAAGCCAACATATTTCCAAATCATATGTTTTTGTTACTGGTGTCTTCACCGTTAGATAGAATGGTTAGAAAAAATCTAATATTATTAACCAATTATACTCCTTTCCCCATCCTTTGCTTTTATTTTTTCCATATAACAGGACATAAACAGAAATGTAGTACGTGATCTGTTCAACACCTTTCCCCAATTTTCCAAGAAAATAATTTAAAACAAGAATAAGAAACTAAAAATGTATGTGCTGTGTTTGCAATAGACTGTCCTTGTAGAAGAGTGGGGAGGGGTGGCAGCGGCAGGGGTGGGGGAGTAACATCGGGACCGGTTTTCTGTAGCATATATTGAGGCACGTAGGTTAAAAGTTTGTTGGGCAAATTCATGGCTAGAGCAAATTAAGAGTGCACTTGGAGTTTTACATTTCTCCCAAAGCTGACTTCTCAGTCACACCCAATTAAATATTTCAAAATATGCCCTTAGTCACTGTTATCATCATCGTTGTCATCATCAGATACACCATTTAAAGTAGACTTCAGTGACTGACTGTAAGGGTCCAATCTAGTGGGCTGGCGTGTGGCCATGTCCCCAGTAGAAAGCAAGTCATAGCAGAAGCTACACGTCTGCACAGGCGTAGAGAACTGGCTGGGAAGACATCTCTTTTCAGAGCAGGGGCCACAGACGACAAAACCACACTTGCGGCAATGGTGTTGTGGATTAATGAGTGAATTTTGCTTTCTGAAAACGCAAACATAACGTTGCCCTCGAGTTAGGCACTAGACAGCAGCAAGTTCGTTACTGGGTGTCGTCCTACTTTTGGAGATGACATCAGTTAACACATTTATTTATGTGATTTACCCATTCTGGTTTCTCAGTGGCAGTGGAAGCATAAACTGCAAGTGATGTAGTTGGTGTCTTGATAAGCATCCATTCCTTAAGTTTTCCTCATCTTTGAGGAAATCAGTAGTGACATTTTCCAGAGGAATAATATGCTGTTTGTTATATTTTTGCTTATGGATGACAACATTGCCATCTATTGCCAAAACTACCTTGCTTTGGGCTTTGGGCATTTTTCTGCACAGCTTAGTCAATATTCCAATAATAACCTGTCTGGGTTGACCATCTGCGCTAAAAGGTTTTCTTCTATATTTATACATCTAGTATTGGCTTCACTGTTTGTCCAGCGATGCACTGTCTTGTTAATAGCACAGCTGGGTGTGGATAGCAACAGCGGTGGCCACTCGGGGTGTGCACAGCGCATGCTTGAAAGTGAGTCTTTAACCCTCTCACAGAGGTGTCCAGTCTATTGGTGTCTCTGGGCCACACTGGAAGAAGAAGAGTTGTCTTGGGCCACCCATTAAATACACAAACACTAATGAAAACCGATGAGTAAAAACAAGGTTTTAAGTAGATTTGCAGCTTTGTGTTGGGCGGCATTTATAGTTGTCCTGGACACCACCCCACTTCGGCCAGCCGGGCTGGCCTCCTCTATGTGCACACACGGGTGGTTGGCACTTCTTAGTGCGGTTGTGGGAGAAGCATGTTCATAGTGCACAAATTGACCAAATCAACAAAGGTTGAGTCTTGAAATTCATGTTTGACCAAGGCCTACATTGAAGATTACCATCACAGGCCACAAGCTTCTAAAATCCCTGGATAAGTTTTATTCAAAAATTATAATTCTACTACCTCATTTGTATTTTAAAGATTTTTTTCAAAGATTTTACTGATTTTTAGAGAGAGGAGAAGGGAAGGAGAAAGGGCGGGGAGAGAAACATCAGTGTGTGGTTGCCTCTTGCATGCCTTTTGCTGGGGACCTGGCCGGCAACCCAGACATGTGCCCTGACTGGGAATTGAACCAGTGACCTTTTGGTTCACAGGCTGGTGCCCAATCCACTGAGCCACACCAGCCAGGGCTGTATTTTAAAGTTTTAATGTAGTCGAGAGTCATTCATTTCTAGGCATTACCTCATTTACCCAATACAACCAAATCACTTAATAGGGATTATTTTCTTCATTTTCATAAATGAATGAGGACAGAGCCGCAAAATCACTGAGTTCCAGTGCTGAAATTAAAATATACATTTGTCGGATTTCTAGCCCATATTTCCTTTACTGTGTCATGCTGTTTCCTCAGACACTGAAAAAACATTTCTTCAGTCAATGACAACAGGCTTGGAGGTACCTGATCTAGTTCGACCTACTCAAGGGCTAAGTAATTTCAATGAAGCCACAGGGGAAAGCTGTGTGGGGACTGGAGTACTGTCACCTTCAGTCCTGCCACAGTGCTTCTATGTCATGCTCTCACGCGTGCTGCTAGTTACACAGTCAGAAGGGCTTCATCTTAGCAAACATTTACTCGTTCCTGCTAGGATTTTAGGAGTGGGTGTGGAAAATGGTGCCGTGATTTCAAGCAAATCAGGGGTTTGAATCCAGCTCTAGCACCAATGGACAAATTACTTGATATTTTTTTAGTTTGTTTCTTAGTGTAGAGTGCAGATAATATCTGTGTCAAAGAGCTAGTGTGAATATTAAAGTGAACGTGACTGTATGTGAATTGATGAGGTTGGGGTCTGCCACACGACAGGCATTCATAAATGGTGATTGGTTTTCTGATGTTATTAGGCTGTTTTTCACTTTTAATTGATTCTAGAGAGGGGAAGTGAGGGAGAAAAAGAGGGGGAGAAAAACACAGAAACACTGATGTGAGAGAGAAACATTCATCAGTTGCCTCTGGCATGCACCCTCACTGGGGTCCAGGAATCAAACTGGTGACCCTTTGCTTTGTGGGACTCTGCCCAACCAACTGAGCCACACCTGCCAGGGACAGGATATTGGGCTTTGCATCTTAATTGACTTCAAAGAGTTCATTGTGGTTTTATGAATAGTATAACATCACAACTTACCTTCACAAGAATGGCACTCAGCCTGTATTCCAGCTCTGGTCTGAAAGTCTGTTATGTTAAATGGAAAATAATTTTTTTTCTCATGTAATTGACATACAGTCATGCCAACGTTAATTATAAGGCTACACTACATAAACTTTATACTGTATTTTATATACTATACACTACAGATAAAAAAGATGTAAAGCTTATGTTTTCAAGTGTCACTGCAATACTCAGAACAATTTCAACAATTGCTCATCGGAAGCCTCTGTTCTCTTCCTCATGTTGCCAGCCTTGGGTGGAACGTTCTCGTGTTCTGGCTGGCAAACTCCTGCTTGTACCACAAACAGTGAGCTCAAACATCACCTCCCTTATCACACTATCCTGTGTTTCTTCTGATCCTGACAGACACCTTTATTATAGTGCTTATTGAATCATAGTATAATTGTTATGTATCTGTGTTTCCTTTGATTTTGGTAATGCCTTGTGGTCAGGGTCCATGTTTATTTCATCTTTCTGTTTAATCAACCTTCCAACCCTGCACTGCTCTCAAAAAATGTGCTGTGAGGTGGAAAGGCTGAGGGCTGGACAGATGCTGCAGAACCCCTCTGGTAAGGATGCCCTTTCTTCATATTGGAAGCAAATGGTTCTTTTTCTCTCTGTTCTTGTGGAAGGACGAGGTATATTGAAGTTTAGGTAGGTGGGGATTTCTTGCACCTGAAATGAAGGTAGCTCAGTAGTGACATGAAGAAGTGGTTTCTGTGACGTCTCCCAGTGATGTGTCTGAAGTATTTGGGGGAGAACATGCAGAATCTGAGCTTTTTTAAAAAAAGATGTTATTTTTAGAGAGGAGAAGGGAGGGAGAAAAGGAGAGAAACATCAATGGGAGAGAAACATTGATCAATTGCCTCTTGTATGTGCCCCGACCAAGGACTGAACCCAAGTACATGCTCTGCCCAGGTATTGAACTGACGACCTTTCACTTTGTGGGACAGTGCCCAACCAACTGAGCCACACCAATTCAGGCCAGAATCTGAGCTTCTTATATAAATAGGTATGAAGGCAGGAGATCAGTAAGAGATCAAAAATCTGTACCATGTTACAGAAAGTGATCCCCCACCCCCACCTGAAGATGTAAGTGAAATACAAAGAAGAGGGCCCAGCAGAGAAATTACAAAGTGACTGCTCAGGTCATTGTCCTGAAATAGAGAAGTGATCCTTTCAGTCTGGTGACTCACCTCTAACTGGAGTCAGTACTTCATAAAAAAGGCAGGAGCTTTGAGACACTTAACAGTAACCTTATCCCTTTTCAGAAGTACCTTCCATACTCAAGCTGGTCTGATGATCTTCTCGTGTCACCGGGCACAAGGATTAGTAGGCCTTGAAATGTTACCCTGTCCGTATAACTTCTCATCTCCTCTCAAGATTGCGCTGGCAATTTCCCTTGGCAGCTTATCACACCGTGAGGACCGACAAGGCTCGCAGGCTTTCAAGACAGCGGGACACCCTTGGGGAATAAATGCCTCTGATGCTGGAGGTCAGAGCACCCAGAAGGTAGAGGAATCAGCTGATGATCTCTTTAGCAAGTTCTGCTATTCCTGTGGCATCCAAGCCCAAGTCCAAGGTTTGCTGGCAAGTGAACTGAAACCATGATTCCTGTCCGAAGGATAGATCACACAGCTCAACTGTGTACTCTCTTCAGCTTTAAGCCTGCAACCTTCCAGAAGAGCACTCTGAACATTTGCGATCCGTACACAGTTTACATTTGGAAGACAGGTGTGGTGTTTCAAGAGTAGCTTTTGAATTCCCCACACCACCTTACAAAAAACGTACTGTAGGGATTCTGCTTGTGCAGTGACCTTGTCTGTGCCCTCTGGAGCAGAGGCTCCTACAAGTATGCACAGATGCATTTCTGAGTTTAACCGTCTCTCTGTGAGAGGGAGGTCACCTCAAGGGTTCGTGCTGTGTGCCACTCGTGTTTCCTGGGGAACACCCAGGTAGATGTGCTCGTGACATGTTCTGACAGCTGCCATGGTTGGATTCCCAGCTTAAGTGATCACATCTGGTCTTGGTTTGCTGCCCTTTACAAAAATTTTATTTATTTGAAAGGAAAAGTGGGGAAAACCTAATAAACGCTCCTCTGGGGCCTCTCCACAAGAACAAAGAGAAAATAATTACTTGCTCTCAACATGAAGCGAAGGGCATCTCTGCCAACAGATTTCTGTAACGTCTGTGTAGCCATCGACCTTTTCCATCTCACAGCATGTTTTTTGAGGGGAAATTGATTACAGGGGCATTCATTTCCTTTTTCAGTCTTTCAATTAACAATCGCATCCTTCCTGCCATTCTAAGTAGCTTAAGTTCTTAAGAGAATCAGAAAGGAAGAAAATACAGTGTTTCGGCCCTTTGAAAATGTGCAGAGTGGGCAAGGGTTTCTGGGAAATGACATATTATATCCCCTGCTTTCCATTTCAGCTGTTTTTATTAATTTTCCAAAGATTGATTTGATAAGACTTCATTATAAAAGCAATGCTTGAGTAGGAAATTTAAAGAAACATAAATTTCTAGCTTCGGTTTTCCCCCTCCTGGAGCGTTAACATACAGGCACACCCAGAAGGTTGCAGGTGTGGTCCCAGACCCCTGCAATGGAGTGAGTAGTAATCTTTTTTGCTGATGGGAGGGTTTTGCCTTCACTGCAGACCATGCGACATCTGTGCAGTGCGATAAAGTGAAGCACAATAAAATGAGGGTTCACCTGTATCTTCCAGAGTCCCAAACCTCAGCAACTGATTACTTTATCTCCCTCCACTTTCCTTCCCCATTCCACGTGATTATAAAACTCAAAAGAATAATGTATTATGTCATATTCTATCATTGGTTCAACAAATTTTATTTTTATTTTCTAATTTAATCTTCACTGTATTTTTCAACAAGTATTTTTAGATCCCTACTAAGTGCCAGGTACTAGGGCAAAATGCTACAACAAACCTGACAACTAAAAGCAGTTTCACTAGGCTTGTCCACACTTATCTGCCTGGTCACAGCTTTATCCTGGGGAGACACTCCTAATGGGGCTCCCTCCTCCCACTGGCACGCACTCTGATCCTGGTGCATAGCTGCTTCTCTCTGCTGCGGGTGGTAAGTGAGGGAGGAGACTTGATCCAAGGGAACTTCGTCCAATGACTTGAAAATACTGGGGTGTTTATTTTTGTACTTTTTAACATTTTATTGTAATTTTTTGCAATACTATTTAACCTCCTTTACACCTCCCTCACCCCCTGCAATCACCACACTGTTGCCCATGTCCATGGGTCCTTTTCCCTTTTTGTTCCATCCCTCTACCTTCTTCTTCGTTTTTGAATTGAATTTATTGGGGTGACATTGGTTCACAAAACCATGCAGGTTTCAAGTGTGCAACTCAACAAAACGTCATCTGCATGCGGCATCGTGTGCTCATCGCCCCAGCAAAGTCTCTTTCTGTCCCCATTTTGTCCCCATTTTCCCCCATTTTCCCACCTTCACCTTATGCTCCGCCCCCTTTTCCCTCTGGCTGTCACCACACTGTTATGTGTGTCTCTGTGTTATATGTACTTTTTGCTTAATTCCCTTCTCCATTCATCCATTTCTCCTCCCCTCTGACAGCTGTTTTTATCAGACTTTTCTGACGTGAATTAGTGTCCAGGCTGAGAGGTGTACTGGCTACTTACAGTGAAAGTCTCATGGAGTCAGAACCGGGACAGCCATTTCAGGGTTCCCTGTGCTCCCAGGTGATGAGGGAGGAGGGTGTCAGAGAAAACGGGTCAGGTGAAAAGGGTGGAGTGATCACAGGGAAAAGCAAAGAAGCCTGGCAGGGTGAGGGTCAGAAAGCATCCAGGTTCTTTATATACAGGAATTAATTCGACTAGATTTATATTTCTTATGACCTAATTTGTATTTCTTGTGCAGAGAATGTACTCAGTAAATATTAATGCATGGGGCACTGTATCCTAATTGCTTGGTGTGTACGCAAAGCAGATAGGGTCCCTGCTATCACAGAGTTTACAGTGTAGTGGAAGAGGCAGACTTCACATGTTTGATCTTGACCCTAACGTGAGTGTCGACACCCATTACAAGAGGCAGATGATAACACAGATGACTGTGCGGTGTTGGAGTTTCAGAACTGAACAGACGCTCAGGTGAACATTTCAGTGTTACTGATCATGGCCAATGGATACGTAAAAGCATTAGAAAATTAGTAAGATATCATTAGCAAATAAAACGAACTTAAGAACTCAACTTCAGCTGGATTTTTCTCCCCTCCCCTCCCCTCCCCTCCTTTCTCTTCCCTTCCCTCCCCCTTTTTCCTTTCATCCTTTTTGAAACCTGGCTGCAATACTAACTGTGTACTGAAATATGTGCTAAGCACATATTTTAATTTGATGCAGGGCGTGCATAACAAAATAAGTGAAAACTATAAATGTTAGAACACATGTATTATTTATTCCAGTGACTAAAGGATAATAAATCACCTTACAGGTAACGTTCAATTTTTTATCTCTTATAGGTAATGTGCCAAATATTTGCAATTCTCAACTCTATAGAATGAGGAAAAAGGTATTAACTTATAACATGGATTGTGGAACTTTTTAAACATACTTTCCTAATTCATACCTTCTCTCTCTTGCTGAAAAAATGACTGTCTTGAATATATTATTTTTACAAATCATTGGAAAAGAGTACTGCACAACGGGATTATTACAATGTGCCAAAAGATGGCACTTGTGTCTCATTGGCCTGTGGAGAGCTCCTGTGAAACCTCTTTGATCTTTGCTGGCTTTTCAGCTGAAAGGATTTGGACAGCTTTTTGGCACTGGCAAAGAGGGCACTCTGGTGGCTGTTGATAGTTGGTCAGTTTTTAGCAATGGATAAGAAGATCTTTGTTGAAGTCAATTTATTAATACATAATGGGCAACATGTTGCTATAAAGGCGAATGCATATTTCTCTCATATCAAGAAAAGCCCCCCATTTTCACCATCATCCAAAGATATTGAAAGGGGATCCACGTTTTCTTGTCCAGTATGCCCGATGCTGGGAGGCAGTGCTGCCAGCAACCCTCTGAGCTGTGGCGGTTTTCTAGGTAAGAGGAGGTTTTCACGATGTCACTGATACGGCACCGCTCAGCTGGACACGGGCTTCCAGAGCTAAGTGCGCTTGCTGATTTGTTTCCATTTCTCACTAGAACTGAAAGAATGCAAAGGCATGAAGAGTCTTTTGTGAAAAAAACGCATGAATAATGCAAAAGGCATCCCCAGAGCCTATTGTCATGTACCACTGCAGTTACTGCTTTTTAAGAAAATCACGGAAAACTTAAATTGAAAAAAAGTATAGCCATCCCAAGTGTGTTGAGGCAGTTAAAAGGCACATGAGGGAAGCTTTCCCCTGAAATGCATTTTCTCAGGAGACTTTTTCTCTTCAGCTCTATTGACATATAGTTGACATTTAACAATTATATGTAAAGGGTTTTTCTTTTAAGTTTAAAGCGCACAGGGTGTTGATTTGATTCAGTTGTAGATTGCAAAATGACGACCACCGTGGCATTGGCTAGCACATGATGTCACATAATTACCACTTTATTTTTGTGGTGAGAGCATTGAAGATCTATTCTCTCAGTAACTTTCAAGTATGTAGTAGAGCATCATTTACTATATTCACTATGCTGTGCATTATTGCACAGAATTCATGAATCTTATAGCTCCAAGTTTGAATCCTTTGGCCAATGTCCCCATCTCCCCAGTTCTGTCCCCCAACTCCGTCCCCTAACCCCTTTCCCCTGGTAGCCATCTCTCTACACGCTGTTTCCGCAACTTTGGCTTTTTTAGATTCCACCTGCAAGTGACATCGTACAATCTTCATCTTTCTTTGCCTGACATATTTCACTTAGCATAATGCTCTCATGGTTCTCCCATGTTGTCACAAGTAGCAGGATTTCCTTCTTTCTCATGGCTGAATAATATTCCATTGCACGTGTACAGAGGTATTTTATTCACTCATCTGTTGACGGACACTTAGGTTGTTTCTCTATCTTGGCCATTGTAAACAATGCTGTAAAGAACAAAGGAGTGCAGATATCTCTTCCAGATTCTGTTTTCATTTCTTTGGGGTGTATACCCAGAAGTGGGATTGCTGGATCTTACGGTAGTTCTATTTTTATTTTGTTTGAGGAACCTCCATACCCGTTTCCACAATTGCTGTACCCATTTTCATTCCCACCAGCAATGCACAGGGTTCTCCTTTCTCTATATATTCACCAGCACTTACAGCTCATCTTTTTGACCTTTTTGACCTTTTTAAATTAAATTTATTGGGATGACCTTGGTTACTAAGATCATGCAGGTGTCAAGTGTACATTTGTATGATACACGGTCTGTATATTGCATTAACAGGTGTGAGGTGATATGTTATTGTGGTTTTGATTTGCATTTCCCTGATCATTGGTGATGTCAGGCACGATTTTATGTACTCATTGGCCATTTCTGTGTCTTTTTGAAAAGTGCCCATTTGGTTATCCTACCCATTTTTCAACTGAGTTTGTGTTTTATTTTCACTATTGAGTTATATGAATTCAAAATATATTTTGGATATTAACCTCTTATCAGACATGAGATTCAAAAATATTGTCTCCCATTGTAAAGTTTGCTTTTTTATTTCATTGACTCTTTTGCTGTGCAGATGGTTTTGAATTTGATTTAGTCCCACTTATTAATTTTTGCTTTTTGTTGATTATATCTGGTCTCATCAAAAAAATCATTGCCATGGACAATGTCAACAATCTTTTTCCTTGTTTCCTTCTTGCAGTTGCACAGTGGCAGGCCTCCTACTTAATTCTTTAATCTATTTCGAGTTAATTTTTGTGAATGGTTTAAGATAGGGGTCCAATTCCATTCATTGGCATGACGATATCCAATTTTCTCAGCATCATTTTTGAAGGGAACTCTCTTTTCTCCATTGACTACTCTTGGTTGCCTTGGGAAATGTTAATGGAGCATATGCATGATGCTCAGTTGATTTGAGCAGGTTTATTTCTGGGATCCTGATTCTGTTTCAGAAATGCCTGAGTTTCCCATTGTATAAGGTTTGGTGGGATATAAAGGCTACTTCCTACCCTAGAGGTCTACTGTCAGAACTTCCTGTGTGTCTTTTGTGGGGTAAAGGACTCAAGCTCATCTATTTAGATGCATCTACCCTGGGCATCACTTGAAGATGGTGATGCAAGAAAATAAGGACACCAGAAGTCCTTTCTGGCCGCGTTGGAGGTGGTAGCCTCATCCCATTTCCCAGGGCAGTGGCAGCAGCATTGTCAATAGTGATGCTCGGAGTCCACCTCTGGCAAGCTGTGTTGTCTGGTGTCCAAGGGGGTGATAGTGGAATTTTCTCTGGACCATTTCTGTGGCTTAACTTCGACTGCTTCGGGCTGCTCATTGTCCAGGTCTGGGCTTCAGGCCTTCCTGGCTGTTTAGTGACATACTGGTCAATATCCTTTCACTAAATTTCCCTTTCTCTTAAGTCAACGTTGTCCCTTTTTTTGTTCTTCGCACCTTGAGGATTGTGACCGAAAAACACACATAAAACGAGCTCTCTTTGCACCATTATGATGGGTGGGAGTCTATCATCTGCTGCACTGGACCCACTCGTACAAGTCAAGCCGCACAGTGTTGTAGGTCACAAAGGTGTGTGCCTGCTGCAGTGCGGTCAACGGAAACAGGCTGCACGGCTAGGAACCAGAAAAGGAACTACTTGCCCTCCAAACCCAGGCTTCCCAATACTCAAAACACCACATAAAATTGTCCTGAACATGGTTAAATGTTACACAAATATAATGAATGATGTTGGTACGCTACTGTGTGAAAATAGCATTTATATTTATATTGCTTCATTTACTCAATTTGGTAAGAAAAGGGGTAGGTTTGCCAGAGATGTCCTAGAAAAAAAGGTGTTTGAGGATGTATTGCCTGTGAGGAGACTGAGGGTTCCTTCCTACAAAATGTGGACCGACTCCAGGGTTGCTCTTTGGCACTCAATGTCTCGTTCAATGTGCACAGTAGTCCAGTAAAGAGACCGGGACATTAATGATTCTGACTGTTTAGTGAAAATCCTGAGGGTTCTCACCAAAAACTTAGTGTACATGAGACACATGGCCAACATGTGGTGCAGTCCAGATTCAAAACCTCCCCTCTGAATCTCAGCCTCGCCCTCTGGCCACCATGAAGGAACCAATTATTTTCTTGTTTCTTCACTTTAGAAATCTGAGGTCTTTTTCTGAGATATTGACTCATCTATCCATTTTCTCTAAAACCACTCACAAAATACCCACTGTTGAATATTTCTGAAATTCTATGGTGTTTTGATATGAGGGACAAAACCAAAGATGTTGACATTTCTAGGTTACTGCAGAGCACAGCCACAGCCTACACGGCACTGCCTAGGTAGTTTCTGAATCCTGAATGGTCTGATTCTCCTAGATCCAAGATTATCCTTTGCAAATCAAGTGGAGAAAAGTACCTTCTTTGCCAAGGAAGCGTAACCCAAGTGTTCCCAAAGCTCCCAATGCTGTGGGTCCACATGAGGACACATCAACGTCCACACCCAAGTTACAGTCACCATTGCCCTGTGTGCTCACCCAGACCTCCAACCTTCTGAAAAACATCCTCTCCCTCCTTCTCAGAGTGTGCTGGTGCATTTACTGGGCCACAGACAGAAGTCATTCTGGCTCTCTCACACAAAGACTGCAGCTAAAGCAGGCTGCTTTGAGCTCCCTGCCTCTCCCTCTGAAGCTGCAGACCTGAACCACCCGCCTTGACCCGTGCCAGGCCAGCTGGCCAGTCTCGTGTGTGGTGAGAAGGGGCACTTCATCCTTCTGGGTGGTGCTCAACAGAGGATGGTGATGAGGTGGCAAGGGTTGTTCTACAGCGGAGTTAGCTGGACCTTCCAAATAAAGAGTCTGGTAAGGCAGCTCTTTGAGTCTGCATTCAGAGCTCTTAGGATTCCGGGGCACTTATGGGCTACCAGGGCAGTTGAATTGGAACCTTTTTTTTTTTTTAAAGATTTTATTTCTTTTTTTTTTAAGATTTTATTTATTTATCTTTAGAGGGGAGGGGAAGGAGAGAGGGAGAGAAACATCAATGTATGGTTGCCTTTTGTGTGTCCCCTGCTGGGAGTTGGCCTACAGGGAACTGGCCTGCAACCCAGTCATGTGCCCTGACTGAGAATCGAACTGCGATCTTCTGAGTCGCAGGCCCGCGCTCAATCCACTGAGCTACACCAGCCAGGGGAGGAACCTTTGCTGAAACCACTATTCCTCCCTAAATCTAGGGTCCAGTAGCTGAACTCCTTAGAATAAACTTTCTCTTTGAGACTCCCATTTTCTTTTGTATGTCAGTCTTCACTGAATCCTTTCTTTGGCTCCATCCCTGTTCCAAAAGACATGGTGTGTGTCTAAGCACCAAATGCAACAGAATTTGTGGTCTTTGACTAGGCAGCTATTTGGCCCTTATATAAGGCAGTGGCTGGACAGGGGCCCCAGCAAAGTGTTTTCCTGGGAGTACCCAAGAAGTTCACTTAAACCTCAGCTCAGGATGTGCCCCAGCTCCACTCTGAGAACCACCAATCAAACTCAAAGTGGAGTATGGAAAACTCTCCTTCTAGTCAAATTATTTAGATTTTGATGCTTCATGACCTAAATGCATTCTTGGGAAATAATACACGAAGAAGGGCAATAGATCCAAGTGTCCATCAACAGATAAATGCAAAAATGGGGTATGTGCATGCCATGAAATATTATACAGCATTAAAAACCAAGGGGTTGTGACCCATGCTACAACATGGATGAAACTTGAAGACATTATGCCAAGTGAAATAAGCCTGTCACAAAAGACAAATGTCGTATATGATTTCTCATATATGAGATTTCTAGAGTACTCAGACTTAGAAAGCAAATTGGTGGTTGTCAGGGGCTGGGAGTTAGGAATGGGGAGAAGAAGGGAATGTGAAGTAATGTTTAATGGGGATAGAGTTTCAGTTGGAGAAGATGAAAAAGTTCTGGAAATGGATGTTGGTGATCATCACACAATAATGTTAATGTACCTAATTCCAAAGAAATGTACACTTAAAAATGGTTAAATTGGTAAATTTTTATTTTGTATAATTTAACACAATGAAAAAAGGCTGTAAAAATTACCCTCCAGAAGTAACCACTGTAATTTTTCTTGTGTATTATTCTACTACTTTCCTTATACATGTATGTGTGTATGTAAGTGCACACAAAACTACATATGTGTATAAATGTACAGGTGTGCATGTGTGTTATTAACATACAAGTATTCAGCAAGCATTTTTCTTTGCTTAGTTTATCTTGGATGTATTTCCAGATCAGAAATATAGTTCTACTCCATTTCATTAGGTGGAAATATAAACCCTTATTTTGAAATACTCTCAATTTTTGATTAGTGTTCTATTGCTGGACATTCGGGGTATATTCTCTTTTTTTAAAAAGTCAAACAATGGACCAGTGAACATCTAAGTATACTTGTTTGAGGACTTGGGTAAACATGTATGCTTGAGAAATTCCTAGAAAAAATGTCTTTTAGGTGAGAGGATATCTGCTTTTATAATGTGCTAAATAATGCCTAATTTCCCTCCAAAGCACACCAATTTGTGCTCCCACCTACAGTACATAAATATCTATTTCCCCACTTTCCATCAAGGGGTATTATCACATTTTTTAAGTCTCTCAATTTAATGGATAAAAAAATAGTGTCTGAGTGGGGTTAAGCTTCCACTGTATGTTGATTGATTTATAAGAGCTTCTTCTACATATTATAAAAATTAGCTTTTTCATAATGTATTTTGTGAATGTTTTCTAAATTTATCCTTTGTCTTTATGCTTTTTTTAGCCATATAAAGTTTTAAAATAGTTACATAGATAGAAATACCTCCATTTCTTTCAAGATTTAAAAGTTCCCCATGTCATTTCTGGTAAGTTTATAATTTTATTCCTTAGTTTTAAATCTTTTGTATATTCTTTTGATATAAGGATTAAGAAGAAGAAATTTGGTTCTTTGATAAGAATAATAGTTATTCATTAAAGACTTTGGGAAGCAAAGTGTTCGCCTTCCATTTGTCATAATTTAATCTGTGACGTAAACAAGTGAGAGGAAACGGGTTCAGAGAGTCCTAGCTGCTTGCCCAGCGACACGGCTCACAACGCGTACAAGACAAGACTCGTGCCCTCAGCTACTGGGCGGCAGTGGTTCGAATCGTTCATTTGCTCACAGAAGGTGGAAGAGGAGGTTTCCTTTCGGACTCTCGCTTCCTTCATTTTCCACAAGAACTGAACCCCACAGATGTCACGTGAGCAGGAGATGCAACTATAAAAACCTGTCCAATGGTCACCTGTAAGTGGAACCTAATCAACAAAACAACCAAACGAGCAAAACAGAACCAGAGACGTTGAAATAAAGAACAAACTTAAAAAAAGAAAAGAACACACTGACAGTCACCAGAGGAGCGCAGGGAGAGGGTAATGGAGGAAAGCAGGGGAAGGGCAAACAAAGGAACATGAATAGAGGACGCATGGACATGGGCGGTCCTGGGGAATTGACTGTGGGAGGGGGAGGGGCAGGGGAGAGCAATGGGGAAAAAGGAAGAACAACCATAACTGAACAACAATTTAAAAAACAGCCTGTCAGAACCCCTGATTCCCAGTGCAGCATAAGGTCTTTCTTCCAAAAAAATCTTTCTTCTCATACTCTCTTGGATAAGCACGAAAGGATGCAGAAGACATTTCTGCACAGGGCCGCTTGGTAATTGTACCCAGGGGGCTGCAAGCCTTGCCAGGCTGCTGCTCACACTGGGAAAGGCCACAGGTGCCATGGTGAGGAGCACAGGCCAAATTTGCCCGTGGGGACTGAAACCAGGGCTCTCAACTTCGGGGAGACTGGGGTGCCAAGGACTCCTTTTCAGGAGGTTTGTGACATAGGCTCTCTATTTTTATATGTGTATGGTTTTTCCTGGTGAAGCAGTCCATTAGATTTTAAAAGAAGGTGGGGAAAAGGTTGAGAATTATTGTACTGTACAACATGTATAAATTGCTTGTTAAATGATTACATTGGACTTTATTTCTTCTCGAGAGATTTCTTTTGGTGTGCACCACTTCTTCTTGAAAGAGTTCTCCATCAGCATCTCCTCCACTAACAACAATAAGTCTGTTATTTTACCATCAGCAAATTTGTAAACATTTAAAAACTTGTTTGTTTTTTCTCCGCAGAGCTCCTGGTTTCTTTTTCTGGAATCTTTCAAAGTGGAGAGGCAAAGTTCTCCTGCACGTTGGAGAAGCTACACAGGTGACTAGGGGCCCCAACACCTCAGGGGTCAATCATTGCCCCAAATGCACAGTCCTGGTCGCACTCTACAGCTGTCTGTGCCTGCACTGGCCACAGGCCTGGGCTCCCACGGGACACTGTCACATTCAGCCTGGCTCTGCTCTGCAAACAGCAGCACGCTTTCTTTGGCTGAGCAAGTGTGGATGAAAAAGGGACCGCCTACTAAACCTGACAAGCTCAGGGAGGGCTTACACACTCACAGACCAAAAGTGACCACTAAGAGAGTCTGAACATAAAAACTCCTAACTAGAAGTGGGTCGTGTTGAATAGTCACGTCCTGGGCCTGTAGCTTCCTCGAGAAAGGTCGGTCTTTACATTAAGTGAGCTTTTCTATTTTCGTTTTGAGTGTAAGATAACATACCTTAGTGATATCAGAGTGATCTCCTTTACCTCCCCCCTCAGGGCACCTCCACCACACCAGAGCATGAGACTACAGAGCCCCTCGTTGTTACCTTGTTCCCCAAACACCACGTGAACTTGCTGTAAATGTTCGTTGCTAACGACCCTGTTCACCATGTCAAAGTGTGTCTCTTCAGTTCACTTTTTATCCAGTCTCAGACATTTCCCCGTTTTGCTTTCTCCCACCTCCCTGTTCTACCACCAATTAATTTCATGTAACCTTCTTTAGGTCTCTTCCTTTGATTGTAATGTATAAAATAAGCTGTAAAAGTGCCACTCTCTGGAACATTTTCTCAATCAATTGAGATTTTGCTTCCTGGCAATTGTTATCAGTTTGGCTCACATAAACTCAGAAGTTTCCTATGGGCTCAGACATTTCTTATGTGGACAGGAGGCACTGAGGAGAAAGCGGGATGAGATGGCAGAGCCGGAACACTTTCGAGTGTGATAACCAAACTTTGAATTGATCTAGAATGAAGCCTTTTTTTCCTCCTAAACTGCAAGTATTTGTTTGCTCACTGGTGTCTTTGGCAGTGGAAAATTAGCATAACTTCCTTCTCTCTCAGTCGGTCTTCCAGCCTCCCAGTGGGGTTTCTCTTTGAAATCAGAGTTGTGTGTGTGGAAAGGATTCAGGAGCAAGCCTTGGAAGCCGAGAAGAAAAGCAACCAGCCTATTTCCCATCCAAAGAGTAACCCAATACAGCTGAAACTTTAGACTGGGGTGCTTGGGACATGATTTTTATTATTGTTTTTTAAGAAGCAAGTGTATGTTGCTAAGGAAAAGACCTAAAACATGGCTTCGGAAACTCAGCTTTGATGATATAGTACAATAGATGATGTGCAATTTAACAAGTTAGCTGATTTTTTCTTAGGAATATAAATTTCACAGTTAATATATATTTTTAAAAAGGTGAAATAATTAAATGTCACCACGGAAATACAAACCAGAGATACCCAAACACTCAGAGGGTACAATCCACTTACAGCCCTTTCCTGTTTCCTTCTATGTCAGCTACCTTCAAGTTTGAGCAGCTATTAAGTGAAGTAAACTCTTTCGTGTTTTGTCTACCTGGAGGGGCTGGATGGGAAGATCTCAGCTGAAACAGGAAATGTACAATAACTCCCTCCTCATGGCTGGAAGTGACCACACTGTATGGTGTTTGCAATACTCACATGTAATTCTGTTGGGGAAACAAGTAAATTAAAATTTGTATTATATATTACTAGCCACTGCTGAATAAATACCTGTTTTGTCTGTTTGCCACCTCTTTGTAGTAGTAGCTTGTGCCTGCCTTGTAGGTAGCACACAATAAGCTGTGAATTGAAATGAAGAGGAAAGTAGCAGCTGACACTGAGTTTGTGAAGGGTTGTGTGTGATGGGGTTTCTCATGAGCAAATTAGACCCACAGTGAGAAGTTGTAGTTTATTGGTTTGAATAGAAAAAAGTTAGGTGACTTAACTAGGAAACACGGGATGGGGCAAAAGTAGGTTTACAGTTGTTTGTATGAAAAATAATACAATAATTAATAATAACAAGAATAAACTCTGTTTCATATAAACCTACTTTTGCCCCCTCCCTGTAGTTTAGTTTATTAATTATCAATTTATTGGCTCAATATATTTTTCAATGAGTCCGGGAATTGGGGAGGGCTATATTCAAAGATCTGAATGTCTTTCTTTTGACTCATTCAAGAGAAATTCAACATTTCCACATTCAACCAGTAATTATTCTTTTATTTGCGAACTTTTAAAAAAGAAAGTAAAGAAGAACAAGATCTTATTTTTCCGGATTCAATTTATTTAAAAAGCACACGCTAGAGTCACTGTAGTATGTGGGTTTGTACCAAATTCCTTTTGTTCAAGTCCACCGATGCACCTCAGATCCAGGTTTGGTGGTGTGTCTCCATACCTGTAGGGCCGTCTCTAGTCTACGACCTATTTAAGAGTGGATGGAATGAAGATGAAACTTGTAAGGTGTATCCCTTATCTGGACACTACAGAAGATTCTAGTTCTATAGCTTTGAATTCTTGAGAATTCTTGTGTCTCCCCAGTGGAAGGCCTGGACGTGTGGTAGTCGTACTCATCAGTCCCGCTGCGCCAGAGCCGTGACACTCAAAGGAAAAGGGACACTTCTTCAGATGAGTGGAAGATGCAGTCTGACATGGGGCCCATTCATCCGAAAAGGGGTAGAAGTACAAGTGGAAATTCTGAATGTCTGTCTTAAATACATGCAGAAGAAGCCCAGAATCAACTTTTCAGCAGTCCTCCTCTGTTTCAGCCGTGGCCCTTGCTCTGAATGCTGTGAATGTGGCTACAATCATAGGCAGGCATTTTGTGAGTCAGAGAGTAGACTGCGGACACCAGATGCTGCAGAATCATTCACTAAGGGTTCAGTCTTACTTAATAAAATGAGACACAGTTCCCCTGATTGCTGAAGGAAATGCTACCCCATAGATACGTTATGAATAAATTAGACAGAGCTTCATCAAAGTGGGGAAAAAACCCACAAACCAAATTCAAGAAAATTAAAGAATAAAAGAGAATTTCCTCCCATAAGACTTTGATGTTGAACCTTTCAGTAGGTACACATTCTACTCTATGTGCTGTTTTCTAGCATCTACTGCAGCTTAAATAATAGTAGAAAAAATGGAGCCAGTGACTGTTCCTTCTTCTGTTTTCCATGAGCCACATGTAGCCTCTGTCATATATCAGGTTGAATCCCAATCTCATATAGCTAGGGAAGAAACCATGTCCACATATATTTCTTTGTTTTATTTTTTATTTTCGTTTTTATGGTCTTTTTTTATTGTCGTTCAAGTAGAGTTGTCTCCATTTTCCCCCATCACTCCCCCCCGACCCCAGCCACCACCACCTCCCACCCCTGATCCCACCCCCCTCCAGATATATTTCTTTCAAGCATTCTTTTAGAGAGCCAACATTCTATAGTGAGGACATTATACCAGCAGTATTCAGCTCTAAGGTGATATTCCCTAGTGGAGGTGACCACATTTCCTCTTTTCTTATTTAACTAGGGAGGCAGCCCCAGATGGATACAAGAAGGACTTGGATGCCAAAACACATGCTCCCGTTCCCTGTGCTACCCAGCCATCCGTACTTGCATTGGCAGATTGGCTCCCCTTTGGCTTGTGGTGGCGTCATGTAAAGGTGCAGTGTAGAATCAGGTTCACCTTCACTTCCGAAACCTGAAGCTGTTTTCCAGACAGATTTAGAGTACATCATAGCAACCATTAAGTGGCTTTCTGTCCTGTCTCGGACGGTGGGCGGCTCAGTGCCCTAGAGTTCGTGTGCAGTCAGAGGCCCTCACGAGGTCCCAGGAGGTCAAAGGCTGCCCCTGCGGTTGCTCCCTACCTGGAGCCGGATGGTGGCTGTGGCTCAGTTTCCGTGTCATCAGGCTGCGTGGCTGGGGAGGCGACTCTGCTTGTCACAAAGCCCCAAGGGGCATGAGATGACACGGGTAGGATTTGTGAGTCTATAGGATATAGTTGCAAGGATATAAAGAAATAAAAATATGCATAATAATTTTTTTCTTTTAGGGTGAATATGGTGTGGTCTAGTGTAGGTTTATGTATATGATTGTCTCCTACTGTCATTCACTTAAATAATTTTTCACACTATAAAGCAATATTTGCTTATTGAAGGAAACACATGTTTATTGAAGAAAATCAGTGTTTATTCAGAAAAACACAAGCAAAAAACACAAATGTTAAATCACCCCAAATTCCATTTTTTTACAGGAAGTCTTTTTTTTAAAGATTTTATTTATTTATCTTTAGAGGGGAAGGGAAGGAGAGAAAAGGAGAGAAATATCAACGTATGGTTGCCTCTCATGGGTCCCCTGCTGGGAACTGGCCTGCAACCCAGGCATGTGCCCTGGCTGGGAATCAAACCGCAATCGTGTGGTTCGCAGGCCCACGCTCAATCCACCGAGCTACACCAGCCAGGGCCCAAATTCCATTTTTATTAACATTTTATCTAGATAGAGACATATAGATATACATATACACGTTCTAGAGCTACATGTATTTGCTTACATTTATATCTGCAAATATATCTACATCTAGCACGTACATGTATCTCTTGATAGATTGGTCCATTGATCTCAGTATCTATACCTGTATACACTTACATGAAATAGTGCAGTATATAGTACTTGATAACTTTTTTAAAATTTTATTTATTTTTAGAGAGAGGGAAAGGGAAGAAGGAGAGGGAAAGAAACATCAATATGTGGTTGCCTCTTGCACACCCCTACGCTAGGGACCCGGCCTGCAACCCAGGCTCTTGCCCTGATTGGGAATTGAACCTGTGACCCTTTGGTTCACAGGCCTGCACTCAATCCACTAAGCTGTCCAGCCAGGGCCTACTTGATAACTTTTAAAAACTGAACATATCATGAGCATTTTCCATGTCATTTTCTTCTACTACTGCATAGTCTATGAATTTTTAGAAATAATTGAATGCATACTATTCCACAGAGCACACTTTTACCAGCACCCTAAAGGTTATTAGGATAGACTCACAGAGGTGGAGTTATGAGTCAAAAATTGAAGAATTCCAGATGGCCTGTTTGTATTTCTCCTTCTACCAACAGTGTGAGAGAGAGCCTGATTCCCTGCCTCATCACCAAACTTTAGTTGGGGGTTTATAGACTGTTCTTTGTCTGAACAGCTCACAGTGCCTCACAGACATCCACCTAACACTGTCTTCTACATTAGACAGGGGAACAAAGGGGGTTCGTTCACTTGGTTTAGTGAAGAATATTCAATATTTGGCTGCAGTAGGAAAATAAGATCAGGTCAAGCAAAGATCAAGAATGGACTGCTCGTCAGCTAACTTCCCAGTTATATTTCATTTTTTTAGCTATTTTGCCAAAATTTCACTTTAACTACATATTCAAAGAACTACCATTTTAGTCATAATTGCATGGTTTGTGTTGTAATATTGTTCAAAAATGTCTTTAGTTCAGGGTTTCAAAATGAATCTAATATACAGGAGTTTAGTGCAGAGTAACTTTCTATCACTAGGACAAAATAGATTTTAAAGAGAGAGGCCTGTAAAAAGAAATGAAAATAAGTTCCTAGATATTAAAATATCCTTTAAATAGAATTGGTAAGTGATTAATAAAAACATATNATATTTGGCTGAAGTAGGAAAATAAGATCAGGTCAAGCAAAGATCAAGAATGGACTGCTCGTCAGCTAACTTCCCAGTTATATTTCATTTTTTTAGCTATTTTGCCAAAATTTCACTCTAACTACATATTCAAAGAACTACCATTTTAGTCATAATTGCATGGTTTGTGTTGTAATATTGTTCAAAAATGTCTTTAGTTCAGGGTTTCAAAATGAATCTAATATATGGGAGTTTAGTGCAGAGTAACTTTCTATCACTATGACAAAATAGATTTTAAAGAGAGAGGCCTGTAAAAAAGAAATGAAAATGAGTTCCTAGATATTAAAATATCCTTTAAATAGAATTGGTAAGTGATTAATAAAAACATATGAGTTAAATATTTTGACAATACTCATTGACTTAAGGGAATTGTATTGGTTGGAAAATGCATTTCACTAAATATAAAACACTTCAAAAATAGCCTGAAGTTTCTGCTAAGTCCACAATAAGTTAGAATTTACTCAATCCTGATTCTTGTTACATTTTCAAATAATAATCTACGGTATTTACTAGCATTTTCACAAACTATCTGCACAAACTCAGGGGTTGCTGTAACACCAACAGTGTACAGTTAAGGGTAGATTTACTGCAAAATGAAATAATCTGTATTGCATTTATTTTATTTAATTTTTTAGATTTTATCTATTTATTTTTAGACAGAAGGGAAGGGTGGGAGAAAGATTGGGAGAGAAACATTAATGTGTGGTTGCCTCTCATGTGCTTCCTACTGGGGACCTGGCCTGCAACCCAGGCATGTGCCCTGACTGGGAATCAAACTGGTGACCCTTTGGTTCACAGGCGCTCAATCCACTGAGCCACACTAGCCACAGCTGCACTGCATTTATGTAGAATATCACCTATAACACATGAAAATGCAATAAGGGAAGAAAGGATTGAAGGAGAGAGGTTGGTGTGGTCTGGGCAGAGGTGGGCATAGCGAGTCTGCTGCCCCTAAGTGGTGCCTTCCATTCTTACCTATAAATTCACCACTAGTCACTTTGTCGTCTTCCTTCACACTCGCCTCTGTGCTCCTTCTTTAATTTCCTCTTTTCTCTATATTTCTATCTTTTCATGCTCTGTGATCCTCTGCCTTTATTGTAGGTCCGTGAAAGTTTTCATGGCCTTGTCCAGTGAAAGAGAAAGAGGGAATCAACCTTTCAACTGTCCACCTGTAATTGTAATTCCTTGAGTGAAGACACTTCGTCTCCAGCAGAACATTGCTGCATGTTTCTCTAAAAAGGTAAATATAAAATGGAATGAAAGCACACTACCGTTTCAGTCTGCAACATCATCTTCAGTAATAGGTGGTGAAAAGAAAATACTCCTGACATTGGTGGTATTGGATGAAGTGGGTCAGAAGTCTTAAAAGTCCTGGGTTCAAATCCAGGTCTGCTTACCATCTCTTTGCCGTTGGACCGTCTTAAAACTCACAGTGTTTCAGTGAAGATTAAAGAAGACCATGTATCTCAAGCATTTAGCACAGAACTTGGCATACAGAAAAAATTTTAGGAAGTGGCATAGACTATTGTTTGGACTGTCTATTCATAACATAGACTGGATTAAGTATGTTGATTCCACTAGGTGCAACGGGGGGTTACTTTGCCTCCTTAAGAGCCAAACACCATCCCACAAAGTGCAGACAGTTCCAGGCCTAACGAAGATTCGTTAGGACTCCACATGGACTCCAGAGGAGCTTGTGGGCATACTCACCTGCGGCTCCAGTCTCCGCTTCTGCCAAGTCACTGGTTAGGGAATTGCCTCACCATCCCACGCAGTTGTCTGATTTGCAGTACTTTGACTCTGACTTGTCACCCAGCGATTATTTTTAATTTCCATACACTCACAACAATTATTTGCAGAAGTTCCTTGTGTGCATAAAACTTGACTGGAGTTTCAAGTGGAGGGATTTACATCACAGACTTGTTAACTTACATATCAAATGTTGGATATTCTTGATCTTCAAAATGCCTTGGTTATTTCTGAAAAGTGGGTTCTGGTTTCTATAAAATGAACGTGAATAATGATGCCTAAATAATAGGGCTGTTGTGAGGGTTAAATAAGACAAGCCAGGAAAAACACTTAGAACAATGCCTGGCATTAAGTGGTTAACCATTGTATTTACTCTTACTGTTATTATCACTGCTATTGGTATCTGGCCTGCCACCAGGGGTTGGGTCTCCATCTCCCTTTATCTCCTCTGTCATCGGCACTCCTGTTTGTCGTTGTCCTGGGAGCTGCTGACCTTTAGCTCTGTCATTCATCCAAGGTGTTTATGAAAATATTTCCTAAGCAGAGATATTTCCTTTCTAAGAATTTCTGCTGCCAGCTATTAATATAAAACATTTTTTGCCTTACTACTCCCTGATGTCAAGCTTATAAAATGAATTTATTTAAGAAGGCAAGTTCCAGCTAGATCCTGGATTCAGGTCAGATTCTTCTCTCTGTGTGTGATAAACAGTTTGTATCTACTGATTATGCAGTTTACTTACTGGTCAAACAGAGTGCTTCTTATCTGTTGCGAGAGGTGTATAGTCCCTGATGGCAAGGCTGTGCCCGATGCACTTTGGTTTGACACACAGATTTGCACGTGGATGGAAGTACTGAGTAATAACTGGTTGCTTTCTGCCTTTCTCCACCATCATGTTGTGTGGTTGACTCCTTTCCTTGTCATTTCTTCTACAAGACTTTCAGGATCAAGTGATTTCTGGCTAAGAAACAAAAGCCGAGTCCTCCAATGAATTCAAAAGGAAACCCACAATAAAACCAGGTCCAACTCCAAGCAGACACTGGAGAAGCCCCAGCGTCTGATGGCTCACACTGACACTGTATTATGGCCACTAGCATTTATCCTCCTATCGAGCTAAAAAGCTGCCACTCTCAGGACAGTTGGACATGTTTTACTAGGAGAGTAATTTCTTTATGCTCTGCACTAGTAGATTGTTTCAGTAATAAATATGGGAAATTTTGTTTGAGAGAATAGCTGATTGAATGACTAGACTGATCAATATTAAGTATAGTCAGTTCCAAGGAAGAAAGTACTTTTAGAAAGAGCCAGCAATCTTTTAAAGGTAGTATGGAAAGTTTAATTCACCCACTGTCTCACAGAGAGGTGGAGAAGGAGAGACTACCTGCAGACCTAGCGGAGCCCACTGGTGGAGGGGCACTCTGAGAATGCTTCAGTGTGGCTCAGCTCCCAGTAATAATCCCAGGGCTGAAGGGACCCAGGTGGGAGCGGGTGGTCTGGAGGTTTGCAGTGTGTGCACGTGTCTGCTCCTGTGAGTGTGTGCATGCGTATCTGTATGGGTTGTGTATCACCTGGCGGGCTGGGGAGGTTGATAGAAGAGGCAGGGTAAGGGTCGTTCTTTTTTCTTCCTTGGGTCTAGCTGAGCATTTTTCTGGAACTTTGAATGCATTTGGCATTTTAAATAGTCTTGGGGGTGTTTTACCAGCCACATACATAATACAGTTTAGGACATTTTATATAAAAGAAGATGTTTATGTAATTCTTACAACTCAAAGATCAGTCTTCAACCATCTGCAGAACCACAAATTCCACACCTAGTCTGCTTTTCCTGATACCTGAGATACCTTCCTAAAGAGGAAGGAGGAACATGAATGATATTTGCTCATTTAAGCTGCAAACCACTAGGATTTATGAAAGACCAACATCTCTAAGAAGCAGCCAGAACGACACCATCCCCTGCTACCTGAATCCTACCTTGGTAGAGCTAAGCAGCTCAGTTATTTATGCTAGAGCTAAGAAAGATTGTTCCATTTAGAATTGGCTAGAAAAAAAGGTAGAGTGAGGGGTGGGTTATTAGCGTGCTGGTTAGTAAGATAGAAGTAGAGTAATAAACAGAGAGCTGATGAGGAGAAAAGTCAAAGAGAGAAGATGGAAGGAAAGGGAGGGGAGGAGGAAGACAGAGAAGAAGGAAGAGAAAGAGGTGTGTTGTGCAGGGGATTCTAGGGTCTACTAAGGGTTTATTCACTACTCACTGTGGAGGAAGTAGGGCCTGGGAATGGAGGGGAACCAGGTCACTCTCTATGACAGTGATGCACTGGGTTCCCAGGGCAACAGGGCCAGCATCATATCTTCATATCTGATCTGTTCTACAGGGCCTAGAACAGTACCTAGAACAGAGTCGATATTTCATGAATATTTGTTCAATGAACAAATTTATCACTCAGAAAGAGATCACTTTTCTCTGTTTTCCACAGATTAAAAACTCTCTTCATCCAGCATGCTAACTTGTGACTGTATGGGCCACATTAAGGGCTGAGCTCACCCAGCTTCTTGGGAACCCCAAACCAGGGAGTGCAGACGAAACCAGCTTGAGCTGTGCCTGGAAGGGGCATGGACCACAGATCTACCTACACTTTCCAGCCTCAGAGAAGCAAAGAGCGAAATGTCTTGGAGGTAGTATTTCTGATGTAGCTGTGCAAATTTTTCCACACGCACTTTGTAAAAACCACACAGGTGGTCTCCTTTGTCACAAAGGGTACCTTTGGGCAAGCTGCCTCACCCAAAGCCAGAACATTCCTCATTGACAGGCACCAGGACTATTATTATGTGGGGGGAAAAAAATCTAAAGTTAGTTCCCTGTGTTTCTAGTAAAGATAGGGGTCTCTTACACGAAGGAGGATGGGCAATTACAAGTTGCCTATTTCCTCTGTTGAGAATACATAAGCAGGGAGTTCCGAATGGGGCAAGTAGGGGGAATATTCACTATGTCTGGGCAGAGCGCATAGCACGAAACCTCAAAATGCATGGACAGGCAAAGTGCCCACCTAATAAAAGGGTGGAAGATCTGTAGGATGGGAAGAGATGCTTTCTAGAAAAAAAAGCACCCCTTGCAAAAAAAAAAAACCCAAAACAAAAAAACACCCAACAGCAACAAATAACATTTATTAGGCTGTCTTACTTGCCAGACACTATTCTAAGCATTTGCTCGTATTCTCTCATGTAATCCTTACAACCCCTTCATGAGGTCAAGTAGTGTTATTGTTCCATTTTGCAGAGGAAGAACCCAAGCTGAGAAGGATTAAGACACTCCATGGAGGCTACAGGAAGAGTTGGTGGCCTTCTCCAATAATGAACGGGAGACAGAGGCCCAGCACCAGAACAACAAAACTGGAGGACTAAAATCCTAATAAGGCTTCTCCTTCCCTTCTAGAAGTGACTGGGAAACAGAAACCTGGACGCACGATTCTTAGCAGCTTGCAACTCGTAACCTCTCCGTGTTGGCTATCTTTGTCACTCCTCTAAATTCACCATACAATTTTAAGTAACAAGAACTTGAGCACTAATCTCTGGGGGCAGTAAAGAGAATTGAGATTGGGACCAAGAGACAGGTGGGGAGGGTGGCTGTGTCCCTGGGGTTTGAAGAAGAAATGAAACCGTAGGGCACAGGCATGTAAAGAGGCTTGGAGGTGAGCCGTTGATTTCAGAAAATGAAGGTTATGTAAAGCGTGGGAGCGGTCTCAAGGCATCACTGAGGGAAGTTGTGGAATGTTCTTTTCTGAAGGAGTTCACATTTCAGAAATGTCTAGACTTTGTTTCTTAGATCTGTTTTTGTTATCATGAAACACTGTGGGTTCCCTCTCGTGGCCCCGGCACGTGATGCGCTGCCCCTCATGGAAACCACCCCAAACACAGGTGCTTTGACCTACCAGCGTCAGCTGCTTCCCCTGCTTGCTCCTGACATGTTGCTAAGAGTGTTTGAAGAGCTCTGGAAACAAGTCATTTTTTTAATTAAAATTATTATTTGAAAAATGATATAAATACAGCAATGTGGAAGCCATGTTCTTTTCTGAAGGAGTTCACATTTCAGAAATGTCTAGACTTTGTTTCTTAGATCTGTTTTTGTTATCATGAAACACTGTGGGTTCCCTCTCGTGGCCCCGGCACGTGATGCGCTGCCCCTCATGGAAACCACCCCAAACACAGGTGCTTTGACCTACCAGCATCAGCTGCTTCCCCTGCTTGCTCCTGACATGTTGCTAAGAGTGTTTGAAGAGCTCTGGAAACAAGTCATTTTTTTAATTAAAATTATTATTTGAAAATGATATAAATACAGCAATGTGGAAGCCATGTATCCCATTATTCTATTGCCATGACACAAAGTGGGTCCATGACCCTTCCCTCTGCTTACTCACTTGCTCGTTTATTCATTCTCCCCAAGGGGAATTTTACCCTGGTACATATTTTGCTCATCTCTTCCCATTCTGTTTCTATAAATTCATGGTGATATAAGCAGTTTTATGCAAGTATTTCTCCTCACAAAATGAAGTATATTCATTTGCATTCCCCCCCCCCCCACTCTGTATAGCTTGGATTTATTTTCAGGTCACAATGGGCAAATCTACTGGTACTTTTCAATGCTATTTGGTATCACTTTTGGGTAGTGACTCTCATTTGTGGAATTGAGCTTCTGTCAACACTATTTCTGTTGTTTCCAATTTTCTGTTATACACTCTACGGCAACAAATGTCCTTGTAAAAGCAGGGCTTCATGTAAAAGAATTTATTTATTTCTACTTGGTTCTTATGGGTGGGTTTTAGTCATGCAATGCTATCGTTCCTGAAAAAAATGACAGAGAAAAAAATTATGCCCTCAAAAAACAAAGATGAACACTGTGACCTTTATCATAAATTTCAGTATTCACTTTGTCTCTGGAATCCAACAAAGCCAGGATGAAGAAAATGCAATCTAGAATTTTCGGCACAGTCCGTCTAAAATGCTTTTTGTTTCCTTGGTTTTGGAACATTGGTGCCAGACCTGCTATATTGACTGCTTTGCAATGGACAGATGCTGTGGCACTGACTGGCAGAAACTCTTTTAAAGAGACGGCGATTTCTGGAACATTCGCAAAACATTACAGCAAGGAGCCTTTAATTGACAGCAATAAGGTTTTGTTTTAGCTTAGCTCTTTGATATTTCATGTTTGTCCAGAAAAAACTGCTCAGTATGTGTCTACCAATGAACATCAAATACACAGCAGAAGTTGAATTGGTAGTTCAATATGCCATCTTGAAACAAAATGGCAATCTAGAAGGATTTCAAATCAATATAACATTTTATAGGTTTTGGGGCAAATGTTTAATGTGAGTAAGTTGTTATAGAGGTTTCAATTTTAAGTTGGTATTTTAATCACACTATAGTGGACAGTCCAGATCTTTAGAGTTTTTCTAGTTAGTTTTACTTTAAATCAAATGGATTTGAAATTTACTGATGGATATTGATAAAGTTTGAAAGGCTCTATAAATTAAGCATTAAAATTTCAATTTTTGAGCTTTTTAAAAAATTGCATGTATTGGGTGGCTTTGGTTATCAAAATCCTATAGGTTTCAGGTGGACAATTCTATAATGCATCATTTGTACATTGTATTGTGTGGTCACCTCCCAAAGTCAAGTCTCCTTCTGTCGCCATCTATCCACCTTTACTGTGCTCTTCTTCCTCCTCCCCCTCTTAATTTTTAAATGTTTATTTACTTATTAAAAAAATGTATATGTAGTTGGTATATACCATTATATTAGTTTCAAGTGTACGCTATAGTAATTTGACATTTATATACCTAACAATGTGATCACCACCCTAAGTCAAATAATTATCTGTCCCTACAAACATCATGATATTATTAACAATATTCCCCTTTATGTTTTTGATTCACTCCCCCCAGTTTCCTCCCCTTTGTCAGCTATCAGTTTGATTGCTGTTTTCATGAGACTGTTTTTGTTTTGTTTTGTAAAAATTCTGTTCCTTAGAATAGAATGGAATGACTTGTGAAGGAGTTGTATTTTGCTTGTGTTTTAATCCAATTTCAAAGCTTCTTTCCTTTTCTTCACATCAAGTTGTGCTGCATAGATAAAGGCTGTGGGTCAGTCTTAGCTATAGTTAATGGCATTACTGCCTTGGATTCCCTAGGGGCCAGAATAATGAGACACTGAATCTAATTCTAACTTCCTGGTGCGTCATTGGTCAGACCAGGGCCATGTAATTAGAGTTGGAATGAGGGAAGCGGTGGCGTTGATAGAGAGCTGATGAAACTGCTGGCAAGGGTCTTCCACTGTCCCTGCAAACTGACTCCCACCCCGCTTTCTCCACATGCCTCAGTGGCCAGCTTTTTTCTCCTTCTTCTTTCTCCCCTATATTGTCATTAATGGTGAAAGAAATAATATATACTTCCCATTTAAAACTGAGTGATTTAAGCTACACAAATTTGAGATTTGCATTGTCACTGAAAATAGGTTTTGAAAGCCTCAGCACTACCAACAGCTCGATAAGTAAAAATCCAATGTTCAATCTCGCTTTTTGTTCTTAGTCACATCTGTTTGTTAATGTATAGGCTCGTCATGGGGTTGGATAAGTTGTGTTTCTGAAGTGCCAAAAATGTTAACATACCATTGGTCTAAAAAGAATTTGAGGGCATAAAAAGAATGAAGTGTGTGTACATATATATATGGAGTTTGATAACCAAACCCCTTTCTTCCCAATCCAAATTAGGAATCAATTGGAAAATAAGTTACAGCAGACAAACTGATGGTTTATTACTAACAAAGATGATTGAGGAATGTGGCTTTAAATATTGGGCTAAAGTGTTCATTTTTGACCCCAGGATTGAGAAGAATTAAGTACCTAGTCCCAGGAGCACCTAGTCACGCAGACCTCACCTGCATGGCTGAGCCACTCCTAGCAGTGACCACACCGGGCACAAGAGAGGGCTGGGAGGGCTGCAAAGGAGGGAGAAAAGCCCAGAAGCTTTCTTTGTTCACACACACAAAGGTCAGAAAAGTCCCTCCACTCAGGGCCCTCCCGTGGTTTTAGTCCCGAGGGGAAGGGCCGACAGCCCCCGCTCTCTGTGGAAGTACCTTCTTTGCCAACAGGCGTAAAGTTCATCTCTCTCATTCTCCCAACTTGTTTTTGCTGCACCTCCTTTTGTTTCCCTCATTCTATTCTTTGTTCTCTTTCCCTACCTGAGATGGGGGGGAGGGACTTCAGCTGGGCAGTGAACAAAAGTATTTTTCCCTATTTTCTTCTAATAATTTATTTTAACCATACATAGTAGCCTTAGGGATAGAACAGTAATATTCATTATACCCACATAAGAAACAAAAATGAAAATATATCCTTTATATATTTTAAGATCTACAAATGGAATGACACAAACCTAAATTTTCTATAGTCAGGAAAGGAAAAGTAAGTTTATACTTAGGTTGGAAACAATGAAGTGTGTGAGTAGCTAAGGAACATTACATTTGTTTAAAATATAGAATATGTGCATTCATAAACAGAACCTACAAATTTGTGTTTCCCTAAAGGTAGCAATAGCTAGAGAGAAGGAGTTGAGTGGCTATCAATTTGGATAACTTCTTTTCTAAATGTGATTGACCTCTGTTCTATGGAATGCAGTTTCTTGATTGCCTTTGGTTCTTTTGTCAGAGTCTTACTATGAATTGAGTGTTACAGTTTTATGGTTTTCTATTTGGTTCTTCTTAATTAATTCAGGGAAAGTCAGCTATTGTTGGCTTGACTACATTCTTCAGAGAAAAACAAACTCTCAGACAAAATGGATAATAGGTGCAAAGCACTACAAAGCCCCCACCCTCTCATGGTGAGCAGTGTTTCGACGCCAGGCAATGCCCACTAAGCTGGTGTGGTGCTGAGTGACGGAGGGTTGCTGAGGCCTGTACAAACCCGGCAATCACGGTCTTACAGACAGTTCTGGTTCGATGTTTTTATACCTAGAAGAGGAAATGCAATTTTCTGCAAAGAGCATGTCCATGAATGATGTGGGAAAAGAAACAAAAATAAAACAAAACATGAACCTATAATTTGGTGAAATGAAACATGAAGTCTATCACTTGCAGGACAAATAATCTTTGCAAAGGTATACCCTTGGGCTCCTATTATATGAAGTGACCACATGAATGTATCCAACATAAAATATATCAGTGAAATATAAGTATAAAGTTTAAAAACAGCTTGTACGCACAACCAAAAATGCCAACATAATCTTTTTCCACCTGCCAGTTCTTTCAAAGCCTCACCTTCCAGGGCTTCCTCCCTCTACACTAAGTTTAGGGCTTTTCTGAAGCAAAGAGCGGTACCTATGGCCTGGCCAGCAGGATGGTGACACTTAAACTCTCTGAGGAGAATGGTGTTCTCTTTTTCTACAGTAATCATTTTTAAGAGACCGATTTTAAGGCTTTACCAACCTCTACCTAGAACACTCTTCAGGTCTAGTGTAAATCTTTTCTGTAACGTAATGTTGTAACTTAGCCCCTCCTAGGACTGACCGTCATACAGCTCCTTCCAGTTCATAGAAAAAACATGTTAGAATGTAAGTTTTATGATGGTCCAGACTCAGCTTTGCTTTATTGTGTTATCTCCACAACCTAAATGTCTGGCACTTAGAAGTCCAGTAGTAAGTGTTCAATAAATGAATGCATCTGTGGATAAATTATCTCTTCCAGGATAATAATATTCCTTTAAACTTTTTTAAAAAGCGCCTCTTGAATGCTCCCAACTGGGGACCTGACCCACCCATACGTGTGCCATGACCAGGAATCGAGCCTGTGTCCTTTCAGTTTGGAGGCCAATGCTCAATCCACTGAGCTGCACCAATCAGGGCATTTTAAAACTTTTTTTCAGAGATTATTTTTTATTCCCTGCCAGGGTCCAGCCTCGGCAGGTCTCAGGGTCCCCAAAGGATGGACGGCGCAGGTGATGAATGAAGAGTCAGGCACCCGATTGGATGTCGGAGAACAGCCAGCTTTTGTGGGTCTGACTGAACTCCCAGAGTTTGATTTAGGCTTTATTTTTATAGAGATTGTTACATAACAGTAAAGGAACAGGTGTATGGTATGATCAGTTAAGTAGAAAAAATCAATACAGAGGTAACCAGGAAAAGTACAGGAAATTCCATAGATTCAGTTATGTTAAACCAAGGTTATTTTGACCAGGAGAGCCATCAATCAGACAATTAGAAATAGCTGTATGTACTATGTACAGAGTTTTAAATGCCTTATTGTTTATTAAAGTTCTTAGAATTTGCCATGGATCAAAAGGATACACCAGACTGAACAGTGGTTATAGGAAATGTATTACAAGGCCTTCGTGGTGTCTAACTTAGCTATCTATCTTCTTATCTAGAATCTTACTTTATGTACTTTGGACTCTAACTCCTTAGTAATTGTTTCTACGTGCTCAGTTTGTAATAGTTAACCAGCTTCTCCTGCTTCTTTACCTGTCTAATTCCAATTAATATATATTCCTGTCCAAGGTAGAGGAGGGGCTGTTACTCCCTCAACTTTTAGACATTCAGGGGCTACCCCATTAGAAGGGACTTCTGTTCTATGGCCAAGAAATCATTTTGTACAACTTTACTGGAATTCTGCAGATCATTGGGCCTGAAATACAGGAGTCTAAAAATCCCACCACCTATTAATTGCAAAGACAGACATGCAGGGAGAGATAGACAGGAAATCCAGCCACAGTTGCCTCTGCTGTGCAGATGCATCTCATCCATCCCAACTATGTCAAGGGACAGCTGTTGGTCGGCTCCCAACAATTCCTGTCTCTCCAAACCCTTCCCCCACAAGTTTCACTGTTTTTTCTAGAGCCTGTCCACTTTGGTTCTATTCGGCGCAGTGTTAGAACTTGATAGTTGTGTTGTCATTGTGTTAATCGCTGTCATGATCAGTATTGTTAGATCGTTAAAACATGTATGTTGTTTAGAGACAAGTATAAGTGCATGCCAATGGACACTCCATTCCAAGGTGCTCTTGAATATCTATATCCTGCTTTCATTCAAAGCAGATTATATTTTATTTGCAAATTAAAATAATTTTAGTATCCAAATTTGGGAGAAAGAAAATCTAAGAAATGGAGTGCTATTTCTTACTCTTGCAAAATAGCTAAAAATTCAAGTTGTTTTTGCTTGGCAGTTAGTCATGAAGAGTCAAAATATGAACTCTAGTAAGAGAGATGAAGGATTTAGAGAAATTTTATCCTTAGAAAGGATCTGGTGGCTAATCATGTTGTGCTGTTTTCATAAATTTGCCATGTTTTTATCTTTATCAGGTCCAGAGATAAGATAGCTAATTTTCTGTCCCTGTGTTCCTTCCTTTCCACCTCAGATGGAATAACTGAGTAATGTCACTCCATATAACTTATTTCCCTAGTTCTCTTTCTGGGAATGTTTCCCATGTGCCATGCTACCTTTCACATGTATCTAGGGTGGAGGGAGTGGTTTCCCAGAATACTTACCTGAAAAGTCCTATCAAATTATATCTCTCATCAGGTCAAGGAGCTCCAGTGAAGATGGCAGAGTAAGAAAATGTTGTACTCCCCTCCTACCAAAATCACATCGAAATTACAAGCAAATTATAGAGCCATCTGAAGACTAGCTGAATGTGGAGACTGGTAAGAGGGGTGGAGACATGAAGTGGGCTGGCCCTCAAGTCATATTTGGAGACTGAGAATTGTGAGAAATATTTCAGTTAAACCATCTTCCCCGCCAGGGGAATGATGGGTCCCAGCCCCCAATGAACTCCCCAGCCCAGAGTACCAGGGGCTGAATGAGGAGCCCCCACATCTGGCTGTAAAAATAAGCCAAATTTTTGCCCTTCTGCATGAGACAGAAGGCTGCTAGAAACCTGGATGCCCTCTTAAATAACCTGTGTACAGATTCACTTACTCAGAAATAAAAAAAAAACCAGTAACTGAAATGAATAACAGACTAGAAGGAATTACAGCAGATTAGATGAAGCAGGAGATCTCAACAGTGATTTGGAAGACAGGGTAACAAAAACCACTCAATTAGAATAGCAAGAAGAACAAATAAATAAAAATGAGGATGGTTTAAGAGACCTGTGGGACAACATGAAACATAATAAATAACATTTGCATTATAGAGGTACAAGAAGGCAAAGAGAGAGAGTAAGGGATTAAGAACCTAGTTGAAGAAATAATGACTGAGAACTTCCCTAACCTGGTGAAGGAAAAAGACATACAAGTCCAGGAAGCACAGAGAATCCCAAACAAGATAAACCCAAAGAGGCCCACAAAAAGGCACATAATGATTAAAATGCCAAAGGTTAAAGACAAAAAAAGAATCTTAAAAGCAGCAAGAGAAAGACAGTTCATTTCCTACAAAGGAGCTCTCATAAGACTGTCAGCTGATTTCTCAACAGAAACTTTGCAGACCAGAAGGAATTGTTACCAAATATTCAAAATGACGAAAATTAAGGACCTACCGCCAAGACTACTCTACCCAACAAGGCTAGCATTTAAACTTGAAGGAGAGATAAAGAACTTACTGGGCAAGAGAAAGCTAAATGAGATCATTGCTACCAAGCCAGTATCACATAAAATGTTAAAGGGACTTCTTTAAAAAGAAAAAAACGCAATTTATAAGTAATAAAATGACAATAACCATATACCTGATTATTGTTAATAATCACTTTAAATATAAATGGATTAAATGCTTCAATAAAAAGACATGGGATAGCTGAATGGACAAAAGAAAAGATCCCTACATGTTCTGTCTACAGGGAGACCCACTTGAGTAGAAAGACACACAGACAGAAAGTAAAGAGATGGAAAAAGATTCTTCATGATGCTTCTTTAAGAGTGTTGGTATGCTTTTGTTGTTGTTAGATAATCTGCCTTTTCTTGTTTGAAAATTTCAGAATGTTTAGGGGGTCAGGGGTGATGAAAATGTTCTAAAGTTGATGGTGATAATGGTTGCAGAACCCTGAACAACCCAAGAACTATTAGATTGTATTCTTTAAAAGAGCTAACTTCATGTAACTCATGCAAATTGTATCTTAACACAGATGTTATATATAAAGATATGTGAGGAATTGGCATGCAATTTGGTAAGTAGGGGACTGATATTAAAAAGCATACTAACCTGTTCCTAATGGCGCTGTGACAGTGGAGGAGTAAGTGCACACACAGAGGCCATGGAGTGCAAAGAGAAAGACCGCAGACAGGCTTTGCAGCTGGCTGTCTGAACTTGAATCCTGACATGACCTCTCATGGAGTCATGGGGTCTCAAAAAATTATTTCTTTATTCTGAGACCTCAGCCTGCACATTCATAAATGGGAATAATCATGTCACTATGGGTCAGAGTTGTGATGATTAAGTGAGATAAATGCTTTAATAGTGCCTGGCACATACTAAATCATAATAAATGCTATGTAAGTATTTGTTATTATTATATAGTGTACAAAATTCAAAACATAACTCTGCTGCTGATGGAATTCCAACTCTTTCTGTTGTTAACTTAGTAAATGCATGAAAAAAATATCCAATGTTTGAGTGAGGAAGAATAGATTCCTAAGGGACAGATTTCAGACAGATAATAACAAAACAAAACATAGAGCAAGAATAAAACAGCATCTGCATTTGCCTGCTCATAATGCTACATTCTAAGAAATAATATGTTGTGTCTGTGAAATATGATCAAATATATCCCAAGAAAGAAGCAAGATGCCTACATTTACCTTTGAAAGTTGTAATTAGGAAATTCTCTAACTGCTAACTCAACTACTGAGTTACTAAGGTTGTTAGCAGAGACAGGCTCCCACAATTCTGGCCCAAGGTACACTATAACGTTCCAGTTCTTTACTCTGGAAGAATGGAGAAGAGAGATTGAAAGAGTTTCTTCCAGAGGTGGAGTTACCAACAGCGGTGGAAGGGGGTGGTGTCTGAGGGCCAAGTGCAGTGTCAAGGGCCTCAGTTAGGAAGGATGATTAATGTTCTTCGGTTACAAGATCAGCACATCAGGATTCCCACGTGTGGGAAATTCGCTGATTGGTGTTTCAGGGGAATGTTTCTCGGCCCAGAAGGGTTCAGTTGTCACTAGAAGGATCCATGGTAAGAATTAGATCCTTCACAAGGGTTACTTTATTTTGAAGTACCTCGCTTTGACCTTAAACATCTTTCAATAGCTATTTCTGAGTTTCTGGTGAGCATACACTCTTTGAAACTGAGGGGAAAAATTGACTTAAAACCATTTATTAGTTTTTATAATTGATATAGTTGCCAAGTTGACAGACTCATGTTCTCATTATTTATATGTCCATGGAAGAGATGATTCATCTTCCAGGTTAAACATGAGGTGTAGGATTCACATTAATTAATCACATATGACAGGGGACTAGCTGGATTGTTATTGCTTCTTATGGATTTTTTAAACAGGATTTCAAATGGTATGGTGGTCATTTTAAGGCCATTTTCTAATTTGTTCTTGGTGGTAAAAACCAGTTGCTTGCTTGTTTGTTTCAGAATTCAGGCCTGAGGCAGGGGTTGGAGGGACCTGTGTCCCACTTGACTTCTCCCCTGTCACCAGGAGAAGGGGGACTGAGGAGCACAACAAGGCTTTCAAAGGCATGAGAAGGTGAAAGACGTAGCAGAACATGTAGGTCGGGCCCAGAGTAAGATGGTAGAAAGCGTATTCTAGAAGTCACCGGTACAGTAATTGAATCTTGTCCAAGGGAGATTAGAAAGAAATTCACGATCCCCTGGGTGTCACTTAGACAGGGCGTGCTGCAGTGTGGGGTCTTCCTGGTGTGTCCCTCCCCTCCCCTTCCAAAGTTCCGAATCTTTTGGGGTTGTTTGGAAGGTTTGGATGAATTTAAGGAATTGTGTAAACTGAATACCATTACATTAAATCATCATATACATTATATATAGGCACTTGGTGTTTCCAAATATAAGAAAACCACACACTTCCAACAGAGAGGAGGATTGGTACAAACAGAAAGACACTGAACTGGACACTGTTAACTGCCATTAACTGACTCATGACTTTGCAGAAGTAATTTTATCTCTGAGTTTTCTTTTCAATGGGAAGTTAGGGAGGGGCAACAGGTGGTGGTCTAGATTGCTAAGGTTTTATTCCATTGCTACGACACTGTTTTTTTTCTGGAACCTCTTTGAAGCTGGATCTATTGTTCTTTTGTTGCAATGCAGGTGGAGTGGTGCTGTTTTCCTTTAGGAAAGTACATTGGGGTCAGAGAGACGGCTGATTTTATTGTGAAGTCTCACTGGGGCCCTGAGGATGGCCTCTGGTCACTAAGAGAGGTATCTAGTCCTCCCCCGCCACCCTCCCTCCTGGCCCGCTCCATTCAGAGTGTCATTTAGCTATTGGGTTGCTTCGTTGAAATTTTGTTTCTAAATTCTTTGTAAAAAGAGCCAACCGGGAGATAAAATAATGAAATCTTTATAGGACGTGAAGAGTTTACTAAGGGTAATTCAGGGTTTAAAATCCCCTTCAGAGGGGTGGTTCTCAAAGGGTTGTTCATGAAGAGCTGTATCCGCATCATGTGGGGACTTACTAGAAATGCAAATTCTCGGGCCCCACCCCAGACCCAGCAAGCTGTGTCTTCAGAAGCCCTGCAAGGGATTCTGTTGCGCACTGTAGTTTGCCGGTCAAGGCCCTAATGCTGACGGAACTGACAGGAGGGAAGCTTTTATTGGATTGCCTGGAGACTGGAAAGGTAAGATTTTCTTGGATTGAAACTGGAGGCATTACCAGGCCCACAGAGCCGCTCCGTAGGGGTCATGCGGGAGGAAGGTCTCCCCGTTTGCAATGCAAGGCTTTGCATTCTCTTCCTGGGCACGCAGAGCCAGTGCCTGACACTGAGTGTGGTTATGGTTCAGGCCAAGGCCCAGGCTCACAGACAGCCCAGGGTCTCCCCCTTCCCAGCTCCTTTCAGCCTGTGAAGAATTGTTTGTTGGGACTGTGGAAAGAGTGTGGATTGAAGTCCCATTTCTGATAGGCCCTAACTGAGCTGTGAGATCTTTGGGGGATTGTTTCATTTTTTTGAGCCTCAGTTTCTTCATCTTTGGAATTAATGCCTCCCGCAAAGCCTTGTGCAGTTTACGAGGTCTGTCTAGAAGGTATCCAACCATGTAATATGAAAAATAGGAAAAAAAAAGAAAAATAGAGACATTTATTGAAGAAGATATAAGCAACATTGTACACAGGACAAGGATGCCTCAGCCCCCTTTGAAGTAGGCACCTTGGGACCTCACCTAGTTCTCCCTGCATCTCTTCCACTGCTCAAAACACTCTGCAAAATCCTTTGTTGGCATTGCCATCAGCTTCCCTGTGTATTTCCCTGAATCTCATCAACAGTCTGAAATCTCTTCCCTTTCAAAAGTGATTTTAGTTTTGGGAAAAGCCAGAGGTCACAGGATGCCAAATCTGGGCTGTAGGGAGACTCAGTCACCTTGGTAATTTGATGTTTCACCTAAAATTTGGCACAAGACATGATGCATGACTGGCCACACTGTCGTGACGAAGCTGTCAATCATCAGTTGCCCATAGCTGTGGCCATTTTCATTGTATTGAATCACTCAGCTGATGAAGAACACTGAGGTAGTACTTCTTATTAATGCCTGGAGGGGTGTACTCTTGATGGACAACACCTTCCCAGTCAAAAAAACACAGTGAACATGGTCTTGATTTTGCACCTTTTTGGGGCGTGGAGAAGAAGGTGACTTCCTTTGGGACGACTGGGCCTTTGTTTCCAGATCACGGCCATAGACCCATGATTCATCTCCAGTTATGACCTTCTTGAGGACATCTGGTTCATTGGTAGCAGTTTGAATCAAGTCATTAGCAAATGCAGCGCAATATTCCTTCTGCTCTGATAGCAGAAGCCATGGAGTGAACTTTGCCACAACATTTCGTGTCAAGATCCTGTGTCAAGATCTAAGACACAGTAGTTTTGGAATCCCCAGATCGGCTTCTGGTTCTCACACTGTCAGTCACCTATCTTTGTGGACTGCAGCCTGAACACATTCAACATTCTCAGGTGTTCTGCTTATTGCAGGCCTTCCAACGCATGGGCCACTTTCAACAGATTCTTGACCACCTTTCAAGCTTTTCTGTTACACTTTTATTTGCACTGCTCTCATTTCATCATCCCTGAAATCCTTTTGAATCATCCAAATAGTTTAGGCAGAGGAATGTTCAAGCTTAATGCAAAATTTGATGCACATTCACTACTGTACTCGCTCAATCATTTTTGAATGCGATGGCCACACAGTAAACATGCTCACTCAGTGGTGCCTACAGCCCCTACTTAGTACAGTGAAGTCGTTATTGTTCACACATGCACATTCCAGTCCACTCTCTTTGGCTGCTAGGTTTTATTGATGTTGCACAAAACCATTCTCTTGCATTAACAATGGCTGGACTGTTTCTGGACAGATCTTGTGTGTGCCTCACATATACTAGCTACCCAATAAACTCTGGTTCCCTCACCTCCTGGGTACCTATGGCTGGACCTGGGTTGGAACAAATGGCACTGGCCACACTCATTCTGACTGATCCATGCCCATGCTGGGTTAATTGTTAATTATTTCACCTGTAAGCCCTGGTTGTGGGAATGTAAGCACATTTTCTTATAGGACTGATGTGGATGGATACTCTTATATGCACAAACTAGGGGTAAGTTTAAAGTATGTTTAAACAGCTGAAAAAAGTTCATATTGAAATTATTTATGAAACAACACATTGCAAACATTTTTTAATTGGTCAAATTTAAATTTTGGAAATAAACCAATGTGAGAGAGAAGCATTGATTTGTTGCCTCTCAAACCTGCCCTGACTGAGATAGAACTTGCAACTGAGGTATGTGCCCTGGCCAAGGACTTGAACCCATAACCTTCTTCTGTATAGGATGATGCTCCAAACAACTGAGCTACTCAGCCAGAGCGAGGTCTTTTCTTAATATTATGACAGGAACCCCTATTAGGAAGTTAAATGAACTGCCACTGACCATGGTGCTACGATGCATTCTAAGAACACTGGGTGGTCATGACTGGGTCAGGGGGTACTTCCTAAGCAGCCGTGGAACACAGAACTGACCCCTAGTCCCAACTTGGTGCTAGGCGTGTGCTGCAGCACAGCTCTCTGAGAGCCAGGTGCACCTAGCTCTCAGAGTGTCCTGGAAGGGACCCATGGCATAGACCTTGGAGAGCCCTTCCAGGTCCTGGAATCTAGTCTCCATAAGATGTTTTCTTCAACAAGATACCTTTATACTAATAATTTGCATTTGACACCTAGACAAATTTCTCAAGTGAAAAATCTGCATAAAACTCTTTGATTTTTCATCCTTAGTTCTAAAAAGTGACTTCTAAAAGATCACAGTTAATATTTCCATCAAAATGTCACTTAAAAACTCTACTTCTCCAGCCCCTTGTGTATTTTCTGCCAATCATCTACTTTGAAATGTCTACGAGACACGGAGAAATACCTAAAGCAATCAGCTATCTTTCCTGTGACCCAGGTACAGTTTTACACAAAGATCAGTGTTCAGTCAGTTAAAGCAAACTGCATAAACTTGAACATCAGAGAAACAAATTCCCTATGACCCATTTCCTCTGGGACACCAGGTTTCATTCCTCCTCAGTTTCCTCTAAATGTGGGCCTGTTCGAAGGCCCTCGTTTTTGAAGATTATGGCTCACCCACAGTGGAAACTGTGTGACATATTTAGGTTGTGTTTTCTTCATGGCCATATGGCTCATTTGCCAAATTTAGCTATCGTTATTTACTCAGTTTGATTTTATATCTCTTTAAGACATACATATTTAATATTTAAAATATTGCATTTCAAATTCCATCAGCCAATGTTTCTCAAATGCCCATTTCAAAAGAAACACAATAGAAGACAAATTCTCTCTGGTAAAATATCATATGTGCTGTTAAGGAAGGCAGAGCACACTCAGATGAATAAGGAATTCAGTTTTTGGAAGCAATAAATTGACAAATGCAAAGGAATAATTTTCAAAAATGAAAAATGCCCTGGCTGGTGCAGCCCAGTGGATTGAGCACCGGCCTGCGAACCACACAATCTCGGTTCGATTCCCAGTCAGGGCACATGCCTGGGTTGCAGGCCAGTTCCCAGCAGGGGACTCACAAGAGGCAACCATACATTGATATTTCTCTCCTTCTCTCCTTCCCTTCCTCTCTAAAGATAAATAAATAAAAATCTTAAAAATGTTTAAAAAAATGAAAAATGTTCAAGGGACACTAGAAAATTGAACAAAAAGACTTCTGGGAGGCGCCAAAACTTATTTGTGGTTTTGATAAGGACAATTTTGGATTAAAGAAGAGTTGTGAGGGGATATGCTAGACAAAGGGGAAAACTGACCTTTGTTCAGAGAAAGAAAAACAGACTTGAATGCAGATAGTTGGAGAACCATTAACACAACTAGCTCATTTTTTAAAATACTACTAAGATTTAAGATAACAGAAAAATGTATTTAAAAATTTTATTATATCTATCCCTACTAGAAGTAAACTCCTTTCTTCTAGTTTACTGAAAATCAAACCTACCTTTCCTTAATATAGGTTAGTCCCAAAATGTTCTAATATTGATTGTTTAAAAAATCCAGCCCCCTAAATTTTACTTGCTAAATAATTTTTCACCTAATTCATTTATATAATTTTTGCCTTTCTTTTTAAAAATGATACTACATAATTGTATGCCAGGCAAAATTTGGATATGAACTGACTCCCTCTCCATCATCTACTGTCGTTTGGGTTTTTGTTTTTTTTTTTCCTCTTAAGTGGAACAAACTTTCTTCTGAAGAATTTTACTGCAGGCCCACTTGCCGTTTATGGTCATGTTAGAGATAAAACCTCATCATCTCACGTCAGCACTAACATTTCCTAAGTGCCGTGAGGTCAGGGCTGAGGAATGGAAACTGGCATCTCAGCGTGCACTCTGAAACGGGGCCAGCGGGGGTGGGGGTGGGGGGCATCTTTTACTGCTTGTCATTGAGAAATGGATGCAGTAAAGCAGCGGAATATTTCAATGATGTAGAAGAGCAAAGGTGACTTCCTGTTTTGTTTTAGGGGTTGTTTCCTTCTCCTCTCAACGAGGGCTGTGTTTTCTGACATTCTGTAATCCTTCTGCTCAGTGGTTTCCCACTGAAAGGGCAGGGTGCGAGGGCCTCCGCAGGTCATGCCATTTACAATTGGACCTGAAAGCGGGGGAGGGAGAGGTGGCTCATTAGCGGCAGGAATCAGACCAGGAGGGGATCTGTTTTCTATTTTCTTCTCTGGACTGAACTCATTTGGATGGAAAGGGTTTTATTGGCATCATCATCATCGTTATTATGTGTGGTGTACTTTTCCTACGCGTTTCTCTCAAGCGTTAGGTGAAAATGTCGGTGAGGAGAGTCAAATAATAAGTGCCATTTTATTTCAGTGAGTAAAATCAAGAAAAAAACGTCCAAGTACTTTAAAGCAGTTGGCTTTCCTTCTTAAGCTTCAAAAGCAAAACTCAAAAGTTCTGTCTGCAGGGCAAAGAAAAAAAATTAAAAGAAAAACCATTTCCTTGCTTTTGGTCTTCTGGTGGCCTATTTGCAATTATGTACAGCATTTCTTCTTCCTTTTTTTTTTTAAGTGAAAGGCAATTTCCCTCCATTAAGTTACTCAAAATGCAGACTTCTGCAGTTAGGAGCTCTGGGTGAAGGCCTCACCATTGCCACAAGGGTCCACGTTTTCTGCAACTTGGACGTTTAAAGTGGCTTGGTTCAAGTCTCTTCCTCCCCCTTCCCCCTTGTCTGATTCTGCAGAGCTCGGGTGATCATGGAGATAAAGCTGTAGTTTGCTCTCCCAGGGAGAGAGGGGCTGCGGGGGTTCCTAAGTGGGGAAAAGGGGAGAATCCTCCGTGGAAAACTTGGGAGGGCCCTTGAGTAAGGGGTTGGAGGCTCTTCCCCGGAGCCTGCCGGAGCGGCTCCGCACTGTGGGGGTGGGGAGGGGCGCAGGTCTCAAGTCCACCGAGCTGTCTTGGGTTATCGCGTCCTCAACCACTTCTCAAGGATTCCCTCCCCTCCGACTCCAACCAGAGACCACCTCTCCCCAGATCCCTTACTTCCTGGGAAGGGGGTCAAGCATTGCAGGGCTCGGTCTGCACCGGGGGTGGGAGCTGCCTCTCCGGCCGGGAGGTAGGAAAGTGAAGACCCGTGAGTCCCTGGCGCAGACCTCCCGCCCGCCCCTCCGGCCAACCGGGTCGCTGCAGCCGCCGCAGCCACCGCGGCTACCAGCAAAAACGGGATCTTTGGGCTCAGCTCTTACTGCACCTCTTCCCCCATTAGGAGACTTTCCCTCTGGTTTCCTTTCCTTCCTTTCCTTCCTCTCCCCCTATATTCCCTCCGCTCCGTCCTCACTTTGGGGAATTTCATGCTTCTTTTCGCACCTTCTTGTAATCCTGGGGATGTGACGCCCCAGAACCACAACTACCTCACTTGAATTCCACTTTTGTTTTGATTTCTCCCTCGCTTCCTCCTGTTCCCCTCTCATCCAATTCATCTGCGAAGTCTGATGTTTCCGCCAGAGGGGACGAGAAATAAATAGATGATGCTGCCCCAGAAGGTTTAGATCTCGGGACAGGGCAGTCGGAGCGGCAGGAGCAGCAGGGGCGGCGGCTGGGGCTCGCGGAGCTCGTGGGACCCCATTGGGGGAATTTGATCCTCGGAAGCCGTGAGAGTGCCGGGGGAGGAGAAGCTCCCAGATCATTGTGTCCAGCTCCAGTGGGGAGGAGGAGACGGCGGCGCGGGCCTCTCGGCGTGCTTGGCACCGCTGCACCCTGCCCCATCCTGCCGGGATCATGGTCTGCGGCAGCCCGGGAGGGATGCTGCTGCTGCAGCGGGCCGGGCTGCTCGCCCTGGCTGCCGTCTGTCTGCTCCGCGTGCCCGGAGCCCGGGCTGCAGCCTGTGAGCCCGTCCGCATCCCCCTGTGCAAGTCCCTGCCCTGGAACATGACCAAGATGCCCAACCACCTGCACCACAGCACCCAGGCCAACGCAATCCTGGCCATCGAGCAGTTCGAAGGTCTGCTGGGCACCCACTGCAGCCCCGACCTGCTCTTCTTCCTCTGTGCCATGTACGCGCCCATCTGCACCATTGACTTCCAGCACGAACCCATCAAGCCCTGCAAGTCTGTGTGCGAGAGGGCCCGGCAGGGCTGTGAGCCCATCCTCATCAAGTACCGCCACTCGTGGCCCGAGAGCCTGGCCTGCGAGGAGCTGCCGGTGTACGACCGCGGCGTGTGCATCTCTCCCGAAGCCATCGTCACCGCAGATGGAGCGGGTGAGTGACCCTGCCCGGCCTCTCCCCCGTTTCACCGCTTGCTTACTTCTTGGAGTCCTTCCCACAAACCTTTATTCTCTAAGCCTGTCATTTCAGATCGCTTCTCTGAATCTTTCCTTTTTTTTTTTTTTCCTCTTTCGCCTCATCAGTCTTCCCATGGGATGCACTCTCTTCCGATAGGTGATGTGTTTCTCTAAAAGTTTATTTCACTCCCGTCACACTTCTGCTCAACACTGACCCTTCACTTTGCACTCTTTGCATGGGGAAGTGCGGTGATGCTCTTTTCTTACTTTGTTTGTTTACAATCACTGAGCTTTTTGTCTGACCCTCTTGCTTTCTCGATCATCCGTTTTCCATATCTGTAAAGTTTTAGATGCTTGTCAAGACTGTATGGTGAAAACACCATTTTCTTCTAGTCATTAAAAATGCCAAGATAATTTCAGTAACCTTACTGTGACCCACAGATGTTAGTGGTATGTGTTTGCTAAAAATCCAATTTGAGCAATTACCTTCACCTTAAATTTCCCTCTCCTTTCAATGAGATAAATTGTTCTTCCATTCCAGACTGAAACAGCTGTGAGACATTGCTATGCACTGCTAATTAGCTTCTGTGACTTGCTCCAGCCACAGAGCTGGCAGAGTGAAATTGCTGGGTGCATTTCACATTCCCACATGCCTTCAAGTCATTTTGTAAATGACATATGGATGAAAGGAGTTATATTTAAGGCATGTTATCATCACACACTCATGTAATGTTATTTTAATCTCACCTCTTATCCCACTCTTATACTCTGCAAATAATTTGTGTTTAGTACCTTATTTCATGCTCTTTCTCTATGTGTACTTCAATCTCACATCCACACATTCGTTTCAGTCTTTCCCTACCATAAAACTTTATTACAATTCTACGTTTAATGGAACTCACCACAAGTTGTTTTCTTGCTAGTGTTTGGTCTCATTATGACAGTCCTAACTCTTAAGACCCCAGCGAAACCTGGTTCATTATGGTTCATTTAATTCTAACTCAGTATCATACCTAGCAACTGATCCAAACTCAAATTTCACCCTTAATATACTTTAGAAATAAACCAGGTCTTTTATGATTGGTCTTCTTTTATACCCTTCCCAGATCAGCTCTGTTCTTGAATGTGAGGACTTGACTGCCTCTGTCTCTGTTCATTTCTTGAGCATTTCAGTGTGCTCAGCCTGAGGTCATGTCCTCAGCCCATATCTAGCTCATAGTTCTTGGTTGTCAGGGAACTGATTTGAAAAATTGCTTTTAGTACATATTACTCACTTAATATAAAGAGGGGGAGGGGAGTACTTGTGCAAGTAGCTGCAAAAGTAAAACTGAACAGAAACATTTCAAGAGCTTTCTGTTGGTCACCTCACCTCACTTTGAATATTCATACTGTCATCTTGATTTTAATCAAGAACCCGAGAACTGGTCAAATGAAATAATCAGAAAGAAATGAACTTGTTATTAATCTTTGAACTGAAAGAACGCTCTTGGGACTTTGAACTCACTAGTGTCACAGGCTGTGCAGACTCGGGAAGAGATGAGTTGCTGCCCTGGGGTGCCAGGTACTTAGAATCAGTTAAATGCTGGCGTTCATCTCAGGCCAGGGTCTAGGAATGAGGTGCTTATGGTCCACACTGAAATGCATTCCTCCCCTTAAAGGGAAAGACTTGCTCCGAAACCTCTCATAATTGGCCCCCAAATGAGAGAGGTTTGGCAAGGCTAATGGCTCTCAAAAGCCATAGTCAATATGGATGGGAAGCAGTTGCCTTAAGTGTCCCTGAGTTACCTATCATTGTGGACCAAACACAGAACAATTGCCTCATTGAAGCACTCAAATAAATAGGACATGCATGGAAACAATTTGTCAGTCCATGGGACCTGATTTCTGAGTTTCTTTAAAATGCCATAATATCTGCTTTGCTGACAGCATCCTTGCTAGTAGGATAAGCAGGGGTAAGAGGCAGTTGGAACCACATTTTAGTCATGTTTTTCCTTCCCCCCCTGCCTTTAACTTCAGTGCGAATCGGACTGTTGTAGCAGGAGGGAGCTGAAGAGGTTTTGGGGATGGGGAATGGAGGGGTGGATTCTAGCCTAAAGGGTCCCCTTGGCTTCCAAGGCCAGCTTTCTGAAAATTACATTCCCTGTCCTGGGTCAAACTCTCAGGCACCTGGAATTGCTTAGAAACTACTACATGTGGCCAGTTTAATTTACGATGCAAATATACTCCTTGGTTCAGTGGACTATGATAGTTCATGAGGCTGGGTTTTCCCCACCCCCTTCCTCCAGGTATGAACAGAGTCCCTATGTCTTCTGACTAGAATCCAGCTGACTTTGAAAATAAGGTCTTCCTGAATAAAACGAGACCACCTTTCACATTACTTCAATGCCAAGAAGATTTTTAAAAATCCCATCATTCATGTGGGGCTGTTTCCTTCTAGAGCAGTATGACTCCACAAACAAGTTTAGTACATTTTACAAAGCAAGTCTCACTGCAATAGAGTATTGCTTCAAACTGCTTTTTGCTTTTGAAATACTAAGAGCATGTCATATATTTATAAAGATCACATCCTGACCACTGCTAATAAATTCACATGTAATTTATTGTTTTTCCACATTTTACATTTACCATATGGTTATGGCTAGATGCAGGACTGTTTTGTCTGAGAATTTTATCAGTCCAACTTAGTCATTCAGCCAGTGAATTAAGACTCTTAGGCAAATCTTTATATAGTATGGTGAGTAAAGAGTATGGGCAGACCAATGGTTGACTCCTGATTCTATTTTATGTCAACTGTTACCATAGAGAAAGTATATAACTTTTCTGATTCAGAGTTTTCTGACCACTACCATGGGGGTAATACTGTCTACATCTGATGGGCATGGCGAAGGTGAAATTAAATAGCATGTATATTACCTGGTTCTTGGCCCTTAACAAACTGCTGTTGCTGCTGTAGCAGTTTTAGTATGATTATCATCATTACAGCAAATGGCCATCTTTTTCGTTCATGTGTTTTGCTTTTTTTTTAATGGCACATTGGTCATTGTAGATAGAACTTTAGTCAATTCAGCCCTAGAAAACAAGCGGCACAGCAGGACCTAACTGGAAAAGCAGGTCTTCTTCTGAAACACAAGTTTAATATTTCTTTCTATACCATTCGACCTGGACCTCGGGCTCTCGAACAGATTCCTTTGGGAGGAACAGGAAAAAGGAATGAGTCTGATGGATGTCTGCTGGTTACAAATAGTTTATCTCAGAAACTTAGAAATCGTGTATTTAAGAAAATTTATGGTATGATATTTAACAGCTGTTTATACAACACCCATGGCTTCCCATGCCAAGGGCTCTATAATCGCTCCTCAGTCACTGCTGGTCTCCGTGGCAGCGTTAACTTGTCACCCCAGCTCTTACTCAACACGTCTCTGCAGGCCCCGTCTCGCCTGGCAGAGCTGGGCCAACTTTCACATGCATGGGCCGCTGTTTAATCACTTCTCCACTCGCTCAGGAACAGGCAGCCTTTTCTTCAGCCCTGGTCTACAAATATTTGAGGGGCCAAACGCTAAGAAGGAAGACTTATTTGGTGTGATAGGAGGAAAATGGAATGGAAAGGAGAAATGGAAATTTTAGATTAAAACTGGAGAGAAAACATGATTTTAAGGATCCTTCATCATGTAAAATATTGAGAGGTGCCCTGGATGGAAAAGGGAAGAATATCTCAGAGTGTTATTTAATTTACAGCTAATCCAATGATCAATGGCCACCAAACCTTATCTTAATAATTCATTTTTTTATCTTGTTCCCAACAGACTTCCAAATAGTTGTTGCTATAAATAGCAAAACTGACTGTTATATTTGGCTGTTTTCTTCCTACTAGATGGATAACAAGAGGATATCATGAGCCACCATATAAACATTTAGAGTAATTAAGAAGTGGCTGTTTTTCTCTATTTGAAGAAAATCACAGCTCAAGAGTTATAGATCCTTAGTTGGAATTCCAGATTTGCCATTAATGTTGTACTTTGAGCAAATCATTTGACACTGACATTGAGGATTGTGAAGAACAAAAGAAATACTCATGCAAAGTGATTGATAAACAGTAAAGCACAATAAAATGTTTATCAATGGCATGATAGGGGAGAGGACATATCATCCTCAGGATAGGTATCATTAGCAGCAACAGAGTAAGAACTAATAACACTTCACATGTTCTAGGTGCTGTTTCAAGTGCATTTGCATATTAATTAATTTATCATAATAACTACATGGTGGGTACTACTATTTCCATTTTGCAGAAATGAAAGCTGAAGCAAACAGAGAAGTTAAGTGACTTGTCCAAGTTCATAAAGCTAAGGAAAAGAAGATTCAAACCAGAACCCATGCTACATTATACTTGTTCTCTTATGAAGAAAGAGGTGATTCCTCACTTTAGAGAGAATCTGTCTTTTGATCATCAGATTGAAGTTAATGGGGTGTTTTTTAAAAATTAAAAAAATGTTTAGATTTTATTTATTTATTTTTAGGAAGAGGGGAAATGAGGGAGAAAGAGAGAGAGAGAAACACTGATGTGTGAGAAATACTGGTTGCCTCTCGCATGCCCCCAACTAGGGATCTGGTCCACAACCCAGGCATGTGCCCTGACTGGGAATTGAACCAGCGCCCTTTTGTTTGCAGGCTGGCACTCAATCCACTGAACCACACCAGTCAGGGTTAATGGGGTATTTTTATCATTGTATTTTGAAAGCCCATTTATATAGAGATGTTCCTTGATTTATGATTGGGTTATAATCTGATATACCTATAGTAAGTTGAAAATATTATAAGTCGACAATGCACTTAATGCATTTAACATAGTGACCATCATCACCTAGGCTAGCCTACTTTAAACGCATTCCGGGCACACTGTCCAAAAAGCACTGGCCACGGAGTGCGCTGCAGAGTATCAGTTGTTCACCCTCATGATTCCCAACTGGGTGCTGTGGCTCAGTGCTGCCCAGCATCACAGGAGAGGAACGTCCTGCATATTGCTAACCTGGAAAAAGACCAGAACTCAAAATTCGTACTTTAGTTTGTACTGCACAAGGGATTTCAAGAGATAAGATATAACTATCTCTTTTGAGTTATCAGAGAACATACTTTCCATGTTTTCCCATCTATCCCTCAGCCCTTCAATCTCAGCAGGCTCCAGAGTAAATTCATCATTCCTTTACCCTCACAGGCTGATTCTTCTCTAGTATTTTCTATATTGCTATGGGCACTACCACACTTCTACTCCAGGCCTGGGAGTCAGCCTAGATTCTACCCTCTTCTTCATCCCTTCCACTCAATAGTGCTAGTGAATCTACTCTTAACCCAATTTTTACCCTCCTTCTTTACTGCTACTTTCTTAGTTTGGAACTCACCGTTTGTCACAAGGAGTCTGGCCATAAGATGATAGTCGACTCACTTCCAGTGTTGCCCCTCTGTAACCCAACCAGGTGATCTTTCTGAAATGCAAATCCATTGCTAAAAATTCTTATCTGTCTCTATCCTTCATGGTCTCATCCCTTCTTAGCTCTCTAGCCTCATTTTGCTCAGCACACACCACTATTTTAGCCACACTGGAATGCTTGCAGGACCCTTGGTGAGCACGCACTGGGGTTTCTGACCCCCGTGCCTTTGCACATGCTGTATTCTCTACCTGGAGAAACCTTCCTGCCTTCCTCAGCTTCTTGAAAGACTCTGCTGGAAAGCTGTATGTCCCCGGCTAGAAATACCTGGGGCAGGAAACCAACTGATGATATATGCTGTTCCAGCTGAGGATGATTTTGTTAGAGTGTCTAAGTTTAACTTTCTGCAAACATTTTTGAGTTATTTATAATCAGGAAGTTTGCTTTTTTCTCTTTTGTAATTATAATTATTGACTTCTCAGCACTTAAAACTATAGAAACATTTTGCTGTAAATAATCATGAAAGAAGAAAATCACTTTCCTTGATTCAGCTATATCAAAGTCGTTTTCTTTTCCAAGAGAAGAATGTTGTTTTTCCTTTTTATTTCAACCTTTTAACACTGAACAATTATTTAAGATGTGGATTAATGTGATTTTTTTCATTTACAGAGAGATTATTTAAATCACATGCATATCATCACATAATTATTGGACTTAGTCAAGAATGGAAAAACCATTGGCACATTACTTTAATACCTGGATACATTTATTATGAATGATGTCCTTGAATAGAATAAAAGTCATTAAATTCATAGTATATGACTGAGTTGAACCAAATGTTTTAGAATCAAGTATTTGTTGCCTACTTATTTACTTATTTGGTGGTTTCCTTGGATATTGCTTTTTAGTTTTTTATTTTTATTTTTTAAAGGGTCTCTTTAAAGAAGATTTTATTTACTTATTTTTAGACAGGCAGGAAGGGAGGGAGAAAGAGAGGGAGAGAAACATTAATGTGTGGTTTCCTCTCATGCGCCCCACTACTGGAGACCTGGCCTGCAGCCCAGGCATGTGCCCTGCCTGGGAATCAAACCAGTAACTCTTTGGTTCATAGGCCCATGCTCAATCCACTGAGCTATACCAGCCAGGTCAGATATAGGTTTTTAAATACCAGCTAATGATTATTAAGCCTGGGAAAATAACTCATTAATTGTAATTTTGTGTGCCGTTGTCCTAAATTTGTATTAACCCCTCCTTGCTTAATTTATTCATGATAGGACCTATGAAGTAAAAGGACAGAGAGCCCTCACTGGGTGGCTCAGTGGATTGAGTGCCAGCCTGTGAAGCAAAGGATTGCTGGTTCAGTTCCCAGTCAGGGCACATGCCTGGGTTGTGGGCCATGTCCCCAGTTGGGGGCACATGAGAGGCAACCACACATTGCTGTTTCTCTTCCTCTCTTTCTCCCTCCCTTCCCCTCTCTCTAGAACTAAATAAATATTTTTTTAAAAAAAAGAAAAAGAAAAGTACTGAATTGAAGTGTCAATAAGCGTATAGAGGCACGTACAGCATCTCTCGGCATGGGGCTTTGTTGACTCACTCAGTGCTATTCATTAGAGGCTGCTTTCTTAATTAGATCGCAGAAATTTATATTATTACCACTTATCGTTACCATTTTCTGTAATTATGGGATTGTGAAGAGTAAATGCCAATTTCCAACTACTACATCTATTTGCACTGGTTTGAGTAATCCTTGGATGGAAGACTTCCTTTTTGCTCAAGAAGTGTTTAATCTATAGTTAGCAAAGAGCACAAGAATGCTTTCTGAATGGTTTTTCCTTAGGTGCTAAGCATTTAAATGTATTCCATTAAAGTGTGATACATCTATTTATTGAGGAGGTGTGTTTGGTTTTTTTAGGCATCGCAAGATGAGTGTTGGGCGAATGCCTAACGTGTTTAGTATGTTCATAATTCACAAACTTTATAAAATCCTGAAATTTTATCCACAGTTGATGAGGGTTCACTAAGACATATTATCTTTCAATCACAGGAAAGAATAAGTCTTGTCTTTATTTGACCTGTAGATGATAGAGTGCCGGCCTCTCGACACAAATAAGAATCTACTTTCTTGAGACATTTGCATTCTCATGTAAATAATACCTGTGAATTAGACTTTTATGTGAGAATTCTTAAAGTAACAATGAATTTGTCGCGATTCTTTGTTCTATCACCTTCTAGATTTTCCTATGGATTCTAGTAATGGAAACTGTAGAGGAGCCAGCAGTGGTGAGTACGTTACTGTCTTCCTGGTTTTCATTTGTAGTCAAATTAACCTTTGATATAACCTAGAAATTCAAGTCTTATTTGGGGACATTTGTGTCCTACATTTTAAAGTAAGCGTATGAAAATGATTTTTACTCAATTTTATTTTAAAATTTAAGATTTAATAAAATTGACCTTTGGTCATTAAAAATCCTATGAATTTTATGAATTCTATGAATTTTAGTGGATGTACAGACTTGTGTAAGCACTGTTACAGTCAGGATACAGGACAATTCCTTCACTCGATAGAAACTTCCTCAAGCTATCTGTTGATAACTACAAGCTTCTCTCACCGTGGTGATCAGCCATCTATTCTCCATTGCTATGGTTTTGTCTTTTTTGAGATTGTCATATAAATGAAATGATACAACATGTGCTCTTCTCTTTGGTATTGGCTTTTTTCTTAAACTCATTACATGCCTTTGAAATTCATCCAAGTTGTTGCATGTATCAATAGTCCATTCATTTTAATTGCTGAATATTTTATTTCTTAGATGTGTCACCATTTGTTTATCCATTCATGACTTTAAGGATATTTAGGTTGTTTCTAGCGTTTGTCAATTATAAATAGAAGTATGATAAACATTGGTGTCCAGATTTTTGTATGAAAATAAGTTTTCATTTCCTTAGAGTAAATATATAGGGATAGGATTACTGGGTTATATGGTGAGGGTATGTTTAGTTTTATAAAAAACTGCCAAACTATTTCCAAAATAGCTGGTCACTTTTACACTAGCCATGTGTAAGAGTTTTAGTTGCTCCGCATCCCTGTAGACACTTGGTATTGTCAATTTTTAAAAAGTTTTAGACATTTTTAATAGGTGTGTAGAGACGGCTCATCATGGTTTTTCTTTCTGTTTCCCTAATGGGTAATGATGTTGAACATCTTTTCATGGGCTTATTTGCTATTCGTGTATATCCTCTTGGAGAAGTGTGTGTTCAAGTCTTTTGCCCATTTTAAATTGGGTCATTTTCTTTCTATTGAGTTTTGCGTATTCTTCATATAGTCTGAATATATGACAACTTTTTGGGTGTTACTGTTCTTCAGTTTTCAGTTTCATTGATTTTTGTTCTTTAGTATTTTATTCTGCTTGCTTTGGATTTATTTTGTGGCTTCTTTTCCTCTTTGAGATAAAAGATTAGATTACGATTTGAGACTCTTCTTTTGTAAAATAATAATTTGATGCTATAAGTACCCCTCAGAGATGGCTTTAGTTGCATCCCACAAATTTGGATGTTTTACTTTTAGTTTTCTTCACAAATATTTTTTTGTTTCCCTTGATACTACCTCTTTGACTCATGCATTATTTAGGATTGTGCTGTTAACCCAGCTACTGTTTGGAGATTTTTGCTTGCTTATATTATCGATTTTTATTCTAGTTCCATAACAATCGGAACATATGTTGTATAATTCAGTTCTTTTGAATGTGTTAAGATTTAATCTGTGACCTGCACAATGATCTATCTTGGTGAGTGTTTTATGTGCACTGTGGTAAAATGTTTTCTGTAGTTGTTATATGGAATGTTCTTTATATGTCCGTTAGATTAGTTGATTGATACTGTTGTCTAGGTCTTTATATTCTTGCCCCCTTCTGTTTACTAGATCTATTGATTACTGAGAGAATGTTTAGTCGCCAAATACTGTGAAAATTTTTAATTTCTTTTTTTAGTTCTGTTGTTTTTGTTTCATGTATCTTGAAACTCTATAATTTTGGTGCTACACATTTAATAGTTTTATGCCTTATTGGTGAATTGACCCAGCATGACGTAATGTCCCTTTTTATCTCTTGTAACTTTCTCTGCTATAAAAGTTACTGTCTTTGATGTTCATATAGTCATCTCAGTGTTCGCAGGTATATCTTTTTCTATCCTTTTACTTTTAACCTATGTATTGTTACATTTAGAATAAATTTCTCATAGACGTCATACAGGTGGGTTTTTTGTTGGTGTTGCCTTTTTATCCATTTTTCAAATCTTTGTCTTTCGATTAGTGTGTTTTGACCATTTGTATCTAATGTAATTATTTGTATGTTTGTATTTAGACCTGCGATTTTATTGTTTTGTGTTTGTTTCCATTCTTTCTCATTCCTGTTTCCTACTTCTTGCTTTCTTTTGGATTATTTGCTCTCTCTCTCTCTCGACTGTGATACATATTCCCATGAGATAATATTATATATATTTTTCAACCATTAATGCTTCTTTCAAATATTAAATGTGTTTTAAACAATTCAGGAGGAGAAGAATAGCCTACTGTATTTACACGTGTGTTTATCATTTCTGTTGTTCTTTGTTCTTTCCTGATGTTCCTGGCCTTCCTTCTGGTCCCATTTCCCTTCTGTCTGAAGAACTTCCTTTAGCACTTCTTTTAGAGCAGTTCTAGTGGCAAAAAATTTTTGTTTTCCTTCTGAAAATGCCTTTATTTCACCTTTATTCTGAGAGATATTCTCACTGGATGTAGAATTCTGTGTTGGCAGTTCAGTCAATGTTTAAAAAAATGTTACTCCTCTCCTAGCTTCGGTGCTGCCCGTGGGAAATTGGTGGTCAATCCAATCAACGTTCCCCCTGTATATGACGCCTTTGAAATTCATCCAAGGATTCTTTTACTTTAGTTTTTAGCAATTTGATTTTGATATGTCTGGATATTGATTTCTTTTCTTTATCCTGTTTAGGATTAACTGAGCTTCTAGAACCTATAAATTTATACTTTTGTCAAATTTGGGAAGCTTTCAGCAACTGTTTCTTCACATGTTTATTCTTGCACCACTCCATCTTCTGTTTCTATAATGATACAGGTGTTAGAGGTTTTGGTATTGTCCCACAGGTCTCAGAGGCTCTGCGCATCCCCCACCCCATCTTTTCTTTTTCTTTAGATCAGACAACTTCTGTCGGTCTGCCTTCAAAGTCTTTGAGTCTTTTCTTGATTATCTCCATTCTGCTATTGAGCCCATACAGAGAATTTTTAATTTCAGTTATTGTAATTTTTGAAATTAAAATTTCCACTAGGTTATTTGTTATATCTTGTATTTATTTGTTAAAGCTTTCTATATTTCCATTCATCTCAAGGGTGTTCACCACAACTTTTTGGAGAATATTTATAAAAGTTGCCTTAAAGCTATTGTTGGATAACTTCAACATTTGTGTCATTTAATTGTTTTTCCTCAAACAAATTGAGATTTCCTGGTTCTTCATATGAAAAGTAATTTTTATTTCATTCTGGACATTTTAAATATTAGGTTCTAAGAATTTGGGTCTTATTTAAAGAACAAATGCTTTTGTTTTAGCAGGAGTTGATTTAGTTGGGTTTACGCTGATTAGTCTTCTGTGAATCATGATTTCAATATCAGTTCCATTTCCAAAGCCTCTTCAGTGTCTCTCAGATCTATCCAATGTGTACACTACTCAGTGGCCAGTGTGAAATCAAAGCAGTGATCTATCCCACAGTTTAATTTTCAAAGTCTGTAGTGTAGTGTTTAGTGCCAGGTTCACACACAACCAGGGATGAGCTCAGCAGTTCATAAACAATTAAATGGGATTTTGCCCAAGCTTCTCTTTCTTTGTGATCTCCTGAGTACTTTTCAGTCTCTTATGGTCCTTTGGCCAGAAAGCTGAGGTCCAAGCTCATCCCACTTCCTGTTACTCCTCCTACATCTGAGACCAAAGGGTGGGAGGACAAAGCCATGTGGGCTTGCCCCAATCTCCATCAATAAGGAAGGTTCCCTATGTCAATATTTTAGCATTTTCAGGGCCTCCCTTCTGAAGTGTTGCTGCCACCAGTGTCCCAGGATTGCATGGGGAATAGGGTACAAAACGATGGAGTGTTAGAAGATCCCTTTCCTACTTCTTGAGTCAGATTCAGAGGGGTTCTCCAGAGCACTCCCGGCATCGTGCCCACTTCCTGGTTATGGGTGGTGTTGGCACTTAGCTGGGAAATACCAGAGGGGTCAAAATGTTGAGCCCATTACCAATTTGATAGCACTGATCTTCTTCCCCAGTCTTCCTGCTACTTTTTACTTTTCAGAGTCCTTAAGTAGGGGCTGTATGCATCCTGTTTAGGTTTTATAACTGTATTCAGTGGGAAAGACATGATGAAGTCTACTCCACATTATAAAATAAACTTGCACATGAAGTGTGACATATGCACAGAGAGATCGCAAATCATGAAAGCATGCAGCTCAGTGACTTTTCACCAAGTCCCTCTAAACACTCTTATGTAACTGCACACAGATCGATGCAGACCATTACTGGTACCCAGAGCCTCCCGGTGCCTGTTCCATCATTCCGTCCATGCTTCTTCCCAAAGACAACTACCAGCAGGAATTCTAACAGCATGTACTAATTTTGCCCAATTCTGAACTTTTATGAATGGCATCCTACAGTATACATGTATTTTTGTGTGTGAATGTGTGTGTGTGGCTTCCTTTGCTCTTTATTGTGCTGTGTGTAGCAGTACTTTTAAACTTTCATAGTGTTCTATCATATGAATATATGGCATTTTTTTCATTCTAATGTTCCTAGATATTTGGGTTGTTTCTAGTTTCATTTCTATGAGCAGTGTGGCATTTGTTTCTTTAAGAACATTGTAATTACAATTAGTTATTATATAATACTTCTATTCACTTTCCTCTAGTAATTAATTTGTCCTGATTTAAGTCTGTAGGTCCTGCCTTGCAGGATGAAAGCAGAAAATGAAATAAGATTTATAAAATTCATAAACATTAGAAATTAAAATTAATTTACCGAGTTTGTAAATGAGTTTGAAACATCTATTTTCATTAGGTTGGAACAGTTTTCACTGTTGGTTTCCACCAACTCTTACTGGAGTGGTACGTGTGTGAGCTGAAGCAATGTCTGCCGAAGGCACCCCAAAAAACACTTATCTTTTCAAATTTCCCTAGTGCTGAGCAATAGCTCCATTTTAAGGATCACTCTGACTATTACATTTGGTCAAAATAAAGCAAGAAACTCATTTGTGTACTATTAGTAAATTTGGTAAATCAAAGTTTCTAGCCAAGGGCATGTATGTGCTATCAATTTGCTCCGAGTTTATGGCTAGAATGATTTAGCACATCAGCGTGTGAAACAGAGAAGATGTCAGCAACACTATAAATAACACACAAAGTAGTTCGATGTATAAGACTGCTTAGAGTGAGTATAGTGTTCTTGGGTTCAGTGTTTACTGCTCTTCTGATATAAATGTTTTCCTGTTCTCTAGTATAATGGGAGTGATGGAAAACAAACTAAAAAGCAAAACCAAGCTTATCCTGCTTGTGAAAATATAGTCACACGTTCTGAAAAAAAATATAATGTTCACAGTCAAAATTCTATAGTTTGGAGTAATATAACAGCTGAGGCTGATTATGGTAAAACAGGAAATGAGAAAGACATAAAAACATTTTAACTCATGTAACCCCTCTTTCAAAAGTGTCAAGCTGTTTCTGTCTGGAATTTGGAAAAGAGATTCTTTCACTCCAGTTAATTTATCCTGTGCCTCAAAGCTTAACAATTTACTTTTTTTGGAAATAATAATTTTGTCTGTGCAGTTTCCAACTTGTGAGCATGTGTGACTGTTGTAACCCACTATCATAATAAGGAATGCATCCTCTCTAGTTTCTGTAACTTGGAATATGGAGAAAAACAATTTTCATTCTGTTCCACTGAGTCACTGGGGCTGTCAAAACAACACAGAAAATTAAAGCAGGTAATCAAATGGTGCAATGAAAAGATATAATTGTATTAAAATAATCCCGGAAAAGAATCCCCATGGTTTTCTACTATGTGATGGCAACCAATTTATGAGCTTTTATACTTGAAAAACACAAATTTTTCCAGAGAGGAAATATAGTTGGTAAATTGTAACACTAATTAATTATATGACCAGATTACATCATTGAATTGACCTCTAGGTTCCCTTGTGCTGTACAGGTGGGCAAGAGTAGGTCTACAGTTGTGAGAACTCGGCAGAGTTTATCCTTGTATTATTATTTACTAATCGTCATATCATCTATGCAATCAACTATAAATTTATCCTTGCCCACTCCTGTATTTTCAAATTAGAGAAGCATCAGCAGTGTCCCCTAGTGTAAGTTGAGCACTTTCCCAGTGTTTTCACTCCTGTCTTCTCAACCCTATTTCAAACGTACTTCAGAGAATCTCCTCTGGGCAGCCTAGTGGCAGCTGCGGAGCATCTACCGAGTCTGCCCCAGCCACCCCCTCTGGTGCGATGGCCTGTGCCTACCCAGCTTGGGTAGCAAAACTCATTCTCTCTTTCCTTCCCCAAACTTTTTTCCTGCCCCTTGGACTTCCTACTAATTTTGGGAAGGAATCCAGGTCACTTTTCCTCTGTGGTAGAAATGTATACTGACTATAGAGGCTGAAATGACTTGGGAAAACATCTATCCTTTACTGCAGAGAAAATTATAATAGATAAAAAATAGTTTTTATAATTGTACAGTGGCATATATATAACTATATTTATATATATATATATATTTGTTATGCAGTATTTGATACTTTTGACCAATTCTTATTCATGAGCATTCTCCTCTCTGAGCTATTACCCACATTGTCCCGGTTCTCCTCCTGGCTGTGGTCATCCCCCAAGTTTCTGTGCTTGGCCTCTGCTCCCCACTCCTAAACAGTGCTTTCTTCCCATTGGAGTTCATCCAGCTACAGAGGCCAAATCATGACAGTCAGAGGCCACCCCGTGACTCTTGTTCTGATCACTATCTCAGGTGGAAGACCACGCTTCTCCTCCATAAGCACTTAAACCTCGGTAGCTGATTGGTACTCCAAACGACACATATTTAACTAAAAAGTTATCTTTTCATTACACATTTTCTCCTTGCAACTTCCTTTTCTGAGTGCGTGACACCATTATTTTCCTAGGTCCCCAGCACTGCAACTTCATCCACCTTACTATTCATCAATAATTTAATGACCACCTCCTCATTCCAGGCATCGTTTATGCCAAGCACGCGGGACGGAAGAGTGAGCAGTGGATGGCACTTCCCTTCTCTTCCCCCTGTTTTCCATGTGCTTGGGATTGAGGAGAAACATCGTATTCTAAAAGACTGTGAACGCCACTTTATCTTTTTGTCAATTGGCATCTGTACAGTACACCACAAAACATCACACTTCAGATTTCACAAGTGAAAATGGGCAAATTGCGTTTACTTTTTATATTTTGTATATCTCGAGTGACTTTTGGATCCAGGCATTTTGTGCCAGGCAGTTTTACTTAATATTTTCCAAAGACATGAATCCTAAAGGAGCAAAGTAAATTTTCTTTTTCTTATTAATGTAATTTTCCTTTTCTTATTAATAGTCCTCTTGATCTTAAGCAATTCCCCTTTACAAAATATAAATGACTATGAGTCGAGACCTTTATTACAATATCTGAGATTTGTTTTTAGCTAAATTGAACAAATGTTAGTTTTGCTTTTTAAAACCTTTTTATACTATCCAGTTTCACCAACCAACGTCATTGTATTTCCACATACTGCTCTAATTTAAAGTAAGATCTGATTTGATATTCTTTGCCCAGGTCTATGTTTAGGGAATAAATAATATTATTTAAACACATAATGAACAGCTGGCAAGTTGTGACACACTTCAATTTATGGAAAAAATGAAAGTAATATCCTATATGTATTTTATATTAATGATACTTTACTGAGGTATAATTTACTTATGGTAAAATGCATTAAATTTGGACAAATGAATATATCCGTATAACTATCACCCAGATCTAGATGAAGCATACTTCCATCACCCTTGAGAATCCCCTTCTGCCCAATCAGCCCCATTTTGTGAAGCAACCACAGCTCTGATCTTTATTACTGTAGATCAGTGATTTTCAACCAGTGACCACGGCCCACTAGTGGGCCATGAGAATTTTTAGAACAGACAATACCTGACTATTTAGTCAGGGGAACTGACCTTTTTTCACTTAGATTGTTGAATAAAAAAATGACAACAGGCAACACAACAATAACCATCTGGTGTGAAAAAATCAAAATGATACCTATTTTTGTCCTATGGCAAAAAACATATTTTGGTGTGCTGTAGAATTTTCGTCATCAGTTTATGGGTGCCGTAGGATGGAAAAGGCCGAACATTGCTTCTGTAGGCAGGTCAATGGTGCCTGTTTTCAGACACATGTAAAGGGAATATGCAGTACTTATTCTGGCTGTTTTTGTTTTTGCTTAATGTTTTTCAGATTTATTTGTTTAGTTCTGTATATCACTTTACTCTTTTTTTATTGTGTAATAGTACTCCCTTGTGTGAGCATAATACCAATATAATTTCTAAATTCTATCCTTTATAAGATAGTTTCCCCCCCAAACTAAATGTTATGTAAATAAGTTAAAAGTTCCTATCTCTAGGAAAAAATTCAGCAAAGTTTTATTTTCAAGCTTATAGATTATTTTTTGTTAGAAAATTATTGCTTTGAATTTGCATAAATTATCTTCAGGTCTTTTTGGTTTATTTGTATATTACTACTAATAATAGCTAACATTCAGTTCGGTGAATCATTACTCAGTACTATTCTCCAGCACTATAATATCATTAGAATGGTCACATGTATGGTCATTTGGGTTTGCTAAACTTGACCTTCCAAATTTTGGATATGTACACGATAGTTCAAATGGACTTTCTATATCAGGACAGAAACTAGCATGCTCTACCTGAATCAAAATAGCAGAATCAGGCACTATGGAGAAAATCTGATTGTTTTGCTTACTTTTGGCAGGTGCCATAGTTCTGTAGGTGGCAAGGAGCCTGGGAAAATATTACTGCTCTTACTCATTAGATAATATTTATAAATAATGGATTAGGAATCTGAATAAATACTGTGCATAATGAGGTCTGACATTTATGAGGCATGGCATGCCAGGCACTGTGGTAAGTATTTTATGTATATTATCTCATTTAATTCTTCCAGTGACTTTACATGATGCCACTTTTTAGATATTAAAGGTCACATAAATAGTAAGAGGTGGATCCTAGACTCAAACCCAGCTGTGACTGACAATAAAAGTCAGCCCTTTTAACCGTGGTGCTTTCTGGACCCTTCTGTAGTAGTATACTTAAGTAGTATATCAGGTCTGTCTGGAAAAAGTCAAGCCACTGTTAATATAACAAGACCAGTTTGTGTGACCTTGATGTGACCTGGCAGCCAAGGAGGTGGACTGGAATGTGCATACTGGAATGATAACTTCACCGTACTCCTCAGTGGGGACAGTAGATGCCATTGAGTGAGCCTGTGTACTGTGTGGCCATCACATTTAAAAATGACTGAACAAGTAGAGCAATGAATCTGCATCAGATTTTGTGTTAAGCTTGAACATTCCTCCATGGAAACTATTTGGATGATTCAGAAGGCCACAGCTGTGGGCAACTGGTGATTGGCAGCTTCATCACAGCAATGTGCCTGCTCATGCATCATGTCTTGTGCAGAGTTTTTTTGGCAAAACTTCAAATCTCCCATGTAACTCAGCCTCCCTACAGCTGAGATTTGGTGCCCTGAGACTTCTGGCTTTTCCCAAAACTAAAATCACCTTTGAGATGGAAAAGATTTCAGATCATTGATGAGATTCAGGAAAATATGACAGGGCAGCTGATGGTGATTGAAACTGTGTGCAGGGTGCCTACTTTAAAAGGATCTGAGGTGTCATTGTCCTGTGTACAATGTTTCCTGTATCTTGTATCTTCTTCAGTGAATGTCATTAGTTTTCATATTGCATGGCTGGATACCTTCTGGACAGGCCTCGTGCAGTTGCTTTGTAGTATAGATAGATCCACTAGGTTTCCATTTCTGCAGGAGATGCATTGTTGTTCATTAGAACTTCTTTTGTCATTAGGATTAGAACACCAGGGTTCCATGTTCTACTTTATGCCTTAGGAATGAGATCTCCTGTATTTCAATAAAGTGTTCATTCCATGACTGCAATTTTGATAAGAGGGAAGGTGGTGTTAGGGGTGAAATCTAGGCATATTTTACAATCTCTGGTTCTAGAAGAGTAGTGGAACGGAGCTTCTGGAAGGCCAATTGTGGTATTGCCCATATTCCATTAAGAGCTTTTGGAATGAATTCCATGATGGCACTCATGTCTGTTGCTGTTCTGTTGATGTTGATGATAAAGTAGATCTATGTGTTCACACCATCTATGTGTTGATTTCACTTCGTGAACCTGTCTCTTCAGCTCAGCCATCCATGTCCATGGGCACGTCCGGGACTTCCCCATCCAGCGGCAGTGCCCTGTGATGGGCATTTCANCTTTATGCCTTAGGAATGAGATCTCCTGTATTTCAATAAAGTGTTCATTCCATGACTGCAATTTTGATAAGAGGGAAGGTGGTGTTAGGGGTGAAATCTAGGCATATTTTACAATCTCTGGTTCTAGAAGAGTAGTGGAACGGAGCTTCTGGAAGGCCAATTGTGGTATTACCCATATTCCATTAAGAGCTTTTGGAACGAATTCCATGATGGCACTCATGTCTGTTGCTGTTCTGTTGATGTTGATGATAAAGTAGATCTATGTGTTCACACCATCTATGTGTTGACTTCACTTCATGAACCTGTCTCTTCAGCTCAGCCATCCATGTCCATGGGCACGTCCGGGACTTCGCCATCCAGCAGCAGTGCCAGCCCTGTGATGGGCATTTCAAGTATCCCATTCTCTGCCTGCCATTTCTTCTCATTCCAGCAGATTTGCTCAAAATCTTTGAGACTGCCTACTTACCTGTTTAGCACTAAGTTCCTTGTCTGTCTGAGGTTTCGTGGTGCACTGTAATAATCATTCTCTCGAAAATACCCTCAAGCCCCTTGCTTTTTCTTTTTTTCCCCCTCCATATTCACCTGGCAAAGTCCCAGCTCTGGTTGTCAGAGAAAATAACTCAATTGGGGTGGCTGGTTTCACTTTAGGTTCAAGATAAAATTAAAACACAGTACGAATACTGCCCATCCCTCCTACTTATTCTCTAAAAATGTTTATCTTTCTACGTAATGCAATAACTTTTTTGTACCGTCTCTCTTACACTTACCTCCATCCCTGGTCTTTCCTTGGCCCTTCATTCCTCACAGCTGCTGATGATGTCACTCCGTCCCTCAGTGGGGACGGAAACGCCATCAGGAGAAATCTCATCATCTCACCAACAGATGTATGAGCTTGTCAGTGTCTGGCCCTCTCTCTCCTTTCTTTTCCTGTAGAGTGGGTGAAGTGGCCTTCTGACTTTCAAAGTCCTTGTCTGCCCATTTTTCAGAGTCCTCTCCGCTCCTTGCTGATTAAATTTAATGGACACTTTTCTCTCTTAACTCCGTCGAGCTCAGAGGGTCTTTTGACACACAGGACTGCTTTCCCCTTCTCTTGCAACACCTTCTTCGTTCAGCCTTTTCACTCTCTGTCCCTGGACACCCCCTCTCAGCTCCTTTATGAACTTCTTCGCTACCTTACATATTAAGGTGTCGTTCCTGCCTAGATAATTACAAGTCATCTTTCAGGTTTAAAGCTTAAATGTTATTTCCTCAGAAGACTTTGCAGTAGTTTAGATCATCAAGTTACATATCCTGTTTGCACATTGTTCTTTTCTTTAATAGCATTCATCGCATACAAAAATAAGTGACCTTAGGTGTAATTATTTGTTTAATATCTCATTCTACATTGTCTATCAGGTGTCTTTCTTACATGCCCAGCACAGAGCTTGGCATAGAGCAGATGCTCCACAAATATTTGTAGGATGAATGTACATGTAAGTGTTTGGAAGGGCTCAACCAGTGTTAGTTCTTTTTCCTTTCCCCTTTTTATGTTTAGGGAAACATGGACATCCCCAGGTTGTAGCATCAGAAGAGACTCTCGCCATAGGGGAAAGACAAGTTCATGGTGTGCTGAAAATTGACATGTGTTTAGTCAATTTAGAAAATTGACATGTGTTTAGTGAAAATTGACATGAGGGCATGCTGTGGGCACCTCTTACAGGCAGTTAATCTGTAGACCTGGATCTCAGTAAAGAAGTCATAGGTAAGGATATCGAGTTTTGAACATAACAAGTTTATCTGTTTTAAAACGTGTGGTCGGCCCCATTGTGTCTTAAAATGGAGGCAGAGAGGTCAAGGGGCCTCCTATGGTCAAATGCCAGGATATAAAACATATAGTGAGCATATTTGGTACGAATTAAAATTATTTAACTTCTGATCAGAGTAGAGTTAGTCTTAAGAGAATTTTTAAGAGAATTTTTAAAGAGAATTACATTGGGAATTATAACATAAATAGAATTGTATTTTCTCCTCCCCCACACCCTACTTTTAGACAATAAATCCTGAGCACAGATCTAAGGTCCTTTCCTTAAAAAGCAGAAAACCATTGATTCGTGGATAGTAATATTCTGAAGTCCTGGTACACAAAAGGTTATAGGAGTTGTGAAATCTCAGAAAGTTAATTATAGCCTTACGGCTCTGATGACACCCAAGAGAAATCAGCTGCAAACCAAGGTCAGGCTTAGTTTGAAAGTCATGTCACACTTCAGCTTGAATTCAGACAAGGTCGCATTAAACAGTGAAGGTCCGGTGAGAATCAAATTTTATTATTGTTTTGGGTACTTATAATTCTTTAGAGCTTGTAAAACCATATGACCCCTTAAAACAATATTATCTTTATGTGTTTCCAAGAAATGAGCTGATTTTTATGAGCAGAAAACTAAATAAAGGATGTGACCACTTTCCTCTCGGGCATCTCACCTGCAGTGCAGACCAAGGTCTGTGGAGCTCTGGGCATGTTAGTTTTGCAAACTCGTATTTGTGCCGGGGGATAAGCCCATTCTTGTAGTAGGATGAAAAACAGTCAACTTCAGTAGCAGAGAAGCAGGAGATCACTTATTTCAGGGAAGTGTCCAAAAGGACGTGAGGGAGAGCTGCTGAACACAGGTTCCTGGTGGTGGCCCATGGGTGCCTGTGGGTGCCTGCAGGGTGTAGAAGGGCAGACTGTCCTACAGTTTGAGTGTTCTAGTGAATGCTAGACTCTGAGGTGAATGAGTTGCTAATATTAAAACCCTCCCCACATTTGAAGAACTCTTTGGCACTTCATATTTTGTTGCTCAGCCAGCTCCTTTCTCATATTTTCCCCTTAGATAAAAACAGGAAAGCAATTTCTTCACAAGCTTTTCTTCTCAACAGTGAAATGCAAGCAAATCAATAGGTTTCATTTTGCCACCAAAAAATTTAAAAGCTGGAGAGGGAGACTATTACTAAAGTTATTGGTGAAATAAAGTAGAAATGATGATAATACTGATGGCCCCATAAAAAGCCAGGGAAATCAACTGTTGGTAGGGGAAAAAAAGAAGCTGCTACAATCTGATTTAGAGTTTGAGGTACAAAAAATGTAATAAATATGCAGTGTATAAATGTAATAAATATATATCCCTCTATGGTTCTTGGCAATTTCCCGGTTCTTGGGCTCTTGGGGAATATATGTATGTGTGTAAACCTTAGAAGAGGGATAGTCCTCTGGATCCATTGGTCTGGGGTACACTTTTCATGAATATGTTTGGGTTAGCTAGCATAAATAAGTGAAAGGAAGTTCTTCCATATTTGAACCTTGTAGTCATAAAATTCCACTCCTCCTCATTACCCTGTTATTTCATTGAGCTACTGGTTACTTCAACTAGACAGATCACTGCTTATAGCAAGAGCTACCGATTGGAGCCTGGGAGGAGCCGCATCTGTGTTCTGGCATTGCCACTTCGAAGACCAGCAGAAGAAAGTGCACTGAGGATGGACAAAATTTTGTCCCAAGAATATAATTGCTTAGCTCATTAGCTATTAGGAAATAGTCTAGCTGTGTATATGTAGTTGTATATATGTAGGTATGTAAATACCTACTTAAAAATCTTCCTAAGTCACTTTATGATCATATTTTTGAAAACTCTCTGCTCGGGAAGTTTTATATAACCCATTTGTTTATGCTTTATGCAAAATTATATGATAATGACATCATATTAGACTCAGTCCAGTGATGGTATATTTTTGCCAAGGGTTTTTTTATTAGAGCATGTGCAAATTTCTGAAGAATCACAAATGTATAGTAATTGATCTACACGCATTATTTTTGAGAAATAGATATCTGTTTTTATTTTTTTATTTTTAAGATTTTATTTATTTACCTTTGAGGGGAAAGGAAGGAGGGAAGGAGAGAAGGAGAGAAATATCAATGTATGGTTGCCTCTCGTGAGTCCCCCACTGGGAACTGGCCTGCAACCCAGGCATGTGCCCTGACTGGGAATCGAACTGCGTTCCTTTGGTTTACAGGCCCGTGCTCAATCCACTGAGCTACACCAGCCAGGGCAGATATCTGTTTTTAAATGGCAGAAAAGCACAAGTTCTTTCTATAGATGTGTGAGGACTTACAAATCTTCAGAAATAGTTTTATCTCAAGAATATCTCCCCCTAAAAATGTGTAATGTTTCTGTACAAAATAAAACTGTACAGTAGAACTAGGTAACTTTCCATTTTCTTTTCAATAGGGACACAAATGTTTTGCTAAGAAAGTTATTATTGAAGGAACCTTCTTTAAAATGGCAGTCAGCTTTGATATTACCCATTATTTATTGGCTTGAAATATTTACTCTGCAGAGATTGTGTGTGAAAACGTATCTGCAGGACAGAGAAATGCTCTGTGTAGCAATGAGAAGACTCTCGCCTCCCCCGTGGGTGAGAACAGCGGCTGCTGCCACCACCTTGCAGAGCAGCACCTGTGCCCAGAGGAGGTGCTTATTTCTAGGACTTCACAGTTGATAGTACGGGTGCTGTTCTCCTCGGGACTGCTGCTTTAAAGCCTGCTGTCTATAAGTGACTGAAGTTAAAACTCATTTTGATTTGAAAACATAGTATCATGTGGTCCACAAAAGTGTCTGCCTTTAATTGGTTTCTATGCTAATATTTTTATTGGCTTTCCTTCTGTGATTCATGTGTTCTTTTTTCCTCTTTCTGTGTCAAAGTAGAAGAGATATATACCATTTCATTTTTAATAAAGTTTTGTCAGGGACACTATTTGAAAGAAATCTTTACACAAACTACAATATTTTCTAAGATAATTGTGTATTATTTCCAGTTATTACATTGACTTTAATGACTAACAACCTACTATGGTTATGATGCAAATATGACATATAGTTCTTTAGCTAAGTTATTCTATAAACAATATAGTAATCCACTTTCCAGGATGTTAAATGATTTGCCCTATATATAAAACATTTTGAGATAATTAGAACTTCTATGACATATACCTGTATTACATGTAAATGTGTTCTGGTCACTACTCACCAGTCATTTAAAAAACATGAAGCTTCTCATTTCAAAATATGCATATAGTGATTTACTTCATTAAACATAAAAATACCATTGAATAAAATAGCAGTCATTCAGACTATGAAGGGGCTAATGGCCTTTCTTTTCAAAAACTTCACTGAGTTCATTAGGTTGTAGTAGTGCCTGCTTATCTCACTGCATTGCTTTTACATCCAGGAACTAATATTTGGAGGAACGCTGTGTAGTATGTAAAGTGTGTATGATGCAGGTGGTATTCTGAGGAGTAAACCAGTCACCTGAGCATAAGTAGAAAGTTGCCTGTGCCTAGGCATTGGTTCTACCTCCATACGCACTTAAGCATCCTCTTTCAGGATTCAGGGGTCATGCTCTCCTCATGGTGGTGAAGAGTATTTCCTCAGGATTTGGGTGGTTTGTTAGAAAGTAGGAACCTTGAGCCTACTGATATTGAAAAAAGTCTATGTAGACAGAATAAATATGAATGTAATTCTTGAAAAAGGTCTACTACATAGAGTCGGTAATAACCTTCTCAACATCAAATTGGACTTAACCAAAAAGTGTGAATAAATGAATGAACTTATTTATTTTTAAATTTTGTTTTTATGTAAAATGTTCTATTTTTCAGAACGCTGTAAATGTAAGCCTATTAGAGCTACACAGAAGACCTATTTCCGAAACAATTACAACTATGGTAAGGATAACTTCATGGTTGAACTATAAAGTTCTGTGTTAAGAAAGGGGTGTGTGTGTGTGTGTGTGTAAGTTAGTAGAACAGTTCAAGAATAAGACTTAATAATACATAAACACCCTGGCTGGTGTGGCTCAGTGGATTGAGTGCCAGCCTGCAAACTTAAGGGGCACCTGTTCAATTCCCAGTCAGGGCACATATCTGAATTGTGGACCAGGTCTCCAGTAGGGGGTGCGAATGAGAGGCAACCACACACTGGTGTTTCTCTTCCTCGCTTTCTCCTTCCCTTCCCTTATCTCTAAAAATAAATAAATAAAATCTTAAAAAACCAAACAAATAAACAAGGGCAACTTTTAAGAGCATACCTGTTCCAAATAATTAAAATGTCTGATATGCACAAAATTCTTAACAAAACATTGATTTTGAAGCATCTCAGACAGCAGTGCTGGCTGTCATAGAACCATGTAATTAAGCGCACATAGATACATTGAAAAGAATGGAAAACTCCTTTAGTTAGGTGGGAGGGCCTGCCCCTCCCCAGAGCCTGAGGAGGATGTGAGTGGAGGCGTGAGTGGAGGCGTGAGTGGAGGCGTGAGTGGAGCTTTAGGTTCAGCTTCACTCTGGTAAACGGAGGAGCGTTTTGATGCCTAAGGGGTGGATAGTAGGGTTAAATTTGGTTTCCTCAATCACTGTCTCATGGAAAAGATTGACCGAGTTGGAAATATTAACACTTATAAAAGTCGTTAATATTCAATTAAAGAAATGTTTTGTTATCTAGCTGGGCCTAGAAATGTGATTTTCTGATAAAATATTAATTAAAGAGCTATCAGTCCGAATGTGGCCAACACACTTAACTGAAGGAGCCGAGGCCTGCTGCGTCTGAGCCAGGTGCTGTGCAAAGAGGTTCCGTACGTGATATAATTGCTCTCCTGGCCTGTGAGGTGGAGTCTTAGTCTTATTTTACTAGTGATTACTAAACCGAAGTGACCCTTTCGTCGATCGTTCAGAATGTACTTTAGGTACTAATATGCTTCAGAGTCATGAATTTCAATGACCCATTATTTAGAAGGGTTAATTAATACAGTTTTCCAGTTGATAAAATGAGGGACAAGTTAATATTTGCTGTATTCTGTCTGTATTTTATTGTCATTTTTTCCTAGCATCTGTGAGATCAATAAAGTTATGTTACTATCTCTGTAGAATACTGTTGATGCTGAGTCAATGAAAAAATGTGGCAATTCAATAGATTTTTGAAGGGAACTTTATTATTAAAATAAAAATTTTGCTGTTGAACTTGTGTGCCCTGTTTTAGAGGCATTAGGACATATACAGCAGATTTATTTCTACTTTTATACTTCTGGGAATTGGAAGGAGATAAATGAGTCAAACTCAGTAAGAATGATCTTTGATGTTTTTGAAAATACTGTGCAGTAAAAAATATAAAGTAGAAAATTCTTGAAGTAGGTACATGTCTTTAAAGTAAATGAAAATGATTTCCCATATGTTTATCCAACAGATTAATTTTTTTTAGCTTACTACTCATTTTAAGAGGAATCTAGTTTCTCTTAGCCAACGGTAGACACACTTCTCAAGGTTGAAAGGTCAGATACAAAAAATCACAGGAAGAGGTAGGTTTTAGTTTTTAGGAGATCAAAAAATGATATACAAACTTTTAAATGGAATTATACTAAAAAAAGCCATAATAAAAATGTTGTATCAGGGAAATTTACTTGAGTTTGTACTTATTTTACTTACGTTTTACTTTGTCCAACTTAGTGCTGCAGTGGCTGGTGCTGTTATTTTTGTTAAAAGTCAAAATACTCATGATTACAAGTCATGGAAAAAGGATAAAATGGGATATGGATCACAATTAATAAAAAGAAGAAAATTTCTTTCTCACAGCCAAACAATAATAACTAGGTGACTTACATAAGGATTTTTATTTGTCCAGGGCTTACTTAGAGATTCTTTGGGGAAGACAGGCACTCCAGTGAGTACATAAAAGAAAAAAACTCTGCAAGAAATTTTAAATTCCAATATATGTTGATTTTTACCTTTCTTAAATATCTTCGTGTTTATTATGAAAATGAAGTGGTGGTGAGAGCAACTGATAACTCAGACAAAACCTCTACTTCGTTCAGAATTAATCCAGGCAAAATCTCCTGAGCTATAACAAAATTACTTGAATAATAAAGTAAGTCTTGTGGAGAGATATTTATTTTGGAGTGCGTACATGTGCTAAAAATTTCTAATGAAAATAGTAGCCATACTGGGTAAATAAATCATTAGTCTGAGAACATTTGCACAGTTCACTAATCTCCGATAGTTGGTGGATGCCGTGAAGCGCATTCACATAAACCAGGACACAAAGAAATGTCTGCTGGCTGGGGTGGTGAGTTTACCGTCTGATTCTCCCAAATGGCATTTCAAAAAGGGACTTCTTATCTTTGGATAAAAAACAGGATACAGGGAACACTGATAGGGATTCCTTGGCTCATCTGTCAGACCAAGCAGGGACCGTTGTATTTTGTTTGCTGTAAGTTCTCATATTTGAGACACCTAATTTTCTGAAAATCAAAATACCTATGAAGCAAAAATGAAGCTTTCACTTTAGAGTTTTTAGAATTAGTAACTTAGTCTCTACTGTATGTGTGTTATGCTGGTAGAATGTTATTAAGTTTCTGTATGGAGTTGGGGCATTGATGGAGCTTACTAGCTGGCTTTGCATTTTCCTGGATTACTTTTTTCCATTCTTTTAGAGTCCAAAAAGCCTAAAATATGTGGGAAGGGACTCAGGTGAAGGTGGTTTGCTGATATGTGCCTAAGAGGCTTTCAAAAAGTGGATTCATTTGGGGACATCGTGTTTATCTCTGGATACCCATGGGTGCTACCCAGAACGATGAGGGTGCCTGGGAAAAAAGCCAGTGATTTCTTACAAATTGACATTTTTTTTTACTTCATAGGCTTTTTCAAGCTCCCCCTTAAAAAAAGAGCTTGTATACCAGAAATAGGAATTTAAGGAATTGGGCCCCTCCAAAGAAGAGAAATACAGAAAAGAAGCAGAACTGTACTTGCTAAATTATGAGTTAAAAACTTCAATTTTGTAACGGAATTGATTATTTTTAAAGCCATTTGTCTTTATATCAAGAAGTGAAGCCAACACTTGTAAGATCACCTGGGTGTCGGTATGTCCATTGAGAGAGGCTGGGTGTGCAACTGACATGTCAGACTGTGTTCCATAGCACGTGAGGGGAAGGAAGGCTGGTGTCTGACTTCAAAGCAGGTGGAAGAAACAAGGTCTAGTGGGGGCCGTTTATACTCAGAAAGAAAATGTAGAATACCCACAGGAGAGTATAAAAGAAAATCTGTACTGAACCAGGGAGAAAAGTGCTGATGTCCAAACAGTGAGCTAAAATGAGGAAGGTGAAAAGATCTCAGAACCGGTTTGGCAACAGTAAAACAGAATCAGTTTATAACACTGAAGGAACTGCCAACTCTTTAGAAAATTTATTCATAGACCCGATAAAACAAAGCAGAGTTAAGTACTAGATCTTACATATAGGGGGATCGATAACGTTTAAATTCCTGTTGGATTTCTCTCAATGGAATACATACACACATATGTGCACATGCAAATACATGCGTACCCAAACTGGAAGGGGATCGGAGCTGAACGTTAAGGGGACAGTGTGTCACTCATTACCATCTCAGGCAAGAATATCTGGCTGACTTTTCCTCTTCATTCTTGAGCATCAAGTGGAGAAGAATTGACTAGCAAGAAGCCTACTTTTCTGTTTTGAGTGTGGCGCCTATTTTGTATCGCATAACCATATCAGCTTTATTGTCTTTTATCCAGTCATTCGGGCTAAAATTAAAGAGGTAAAGACCAAGTGCCATGATGTGACTGCAGTTGTCGAGGTGAAGGAGATTCTAAAGTCCTCTCTCGTGAACATTCCAAGGGACACCGTTAACCTTTATACCAGCTCTGGCTGCCTGTGTCCTCCACTTAATGTTAATGAGGAGTACATCATCATGGGTTATGAAGACGAGGAACGCTCCAGGTAATTCACTCCTTAAGGGTTCGGGATAATTTCTAGGCCTATCCTGTTCTTACTGCACTTCTCCCAAGATCTTACTCTGTGGTTCTTACTCGGGATCTGTCTACCTTCTAGGTGACCCTCAACTTCATGTATTAGATAGAAAGTGCACATGCGTGTACAACTTGTAGATGTGCATTTTTCTGAGGGGAGGGGTCTTAACTTCATTTGTTCTTAGAAGGGTCTGTGACCCCCCAATAGTTAAGAAATAGTGTTCTAGGAGTTAGTTATTCTATTGTAGAATAAACAGGTAAGTCTTCTTTGCCATGATTCTTTGTATTTTTAGTAATATGTTTTAATGTTTCAAAAATGCTTGCTTCTTAAAAATGCAGATTACTGTTGGTGGAAGGTTCTATTGCTGAAAAATGGAAGGATCGACTTGGTAAAAAAGTTAAGGTAAGCCTTTATTTTGTGTTTAAAATGATATATAGAAATAAAAGTAGAAAACCAGTTGTCATGTAAACAAAATAGCTGCCCTCAACTACATGAGAAATATTAAAACCTGAGAGAGAGATATATGTGTATATATATGTATATATATATTTATATATATATACATATATATATTTAAAATTCCAATGACTGAGTTTGTTTTTAATATTGATTTCATTTAAGAAGTATTCTGTATGTGTATTAGAGATCTATCGTGGTTGCCTAACTTCTCACAATGAGAATTCTAATTGTGGTTTTTAAGCCAGTCTTGGTAGGGTGACTCCACCTTATTCTTAGAGCTGACTGCCATTTTGAAGGGTATTGCTTCCATCCTCATGCTCACCTGGAGGTCACAGGATGGGTGCCCCACCTCCAGCATTACACCTGCTCTTTAGGGAGAAAGAAAGGAGAGATAAAAAGGAGTTTTCAAGTGCCCCATCTAACAATGTTTACATATGACTTGGTGTCATGTCCATCTTGAACTGCAAGAGAGGCTGGAAGTATAATTTTTAGCTGGGCATATTGCTTCCTTGAACAAATTGCAGTTCTGTGAGTCACAGAAGAAAAGAAAAAAGAATGAGTAGGAAACGACCAATCCTGTTCCAATGCACAGACATCAGTTCCTATGTACAAGGTGCAGTCATGGTCATCTGTATACAAGCTCCTTAGAGCAGTGTTTTATTTTTAAGTCAATGACTCTTAGATTCTGGAAGTGATGCATTTTTTAAAAAATCACTGTAAATTACCTTTTTATTAGAAGGCTCTATTTCTTCTTACTATATTAGACAAATCAGTTTCAAAGAAAGGAATTGGGGAGAATATGCATAGAAGAGCTAAGACTCAAAAAGGGGGTGTGTGTCGTGGCGGGGAGGGGGGAGTGGAAGTTATAACAGACATAATACATCCTCTTCCTTCTGTGAGTTTGAAGGGTTGGGAAACCTCCCCTGGGCTGTTTATCCTAAACATAGAGGGCGTTATTTTGCAGGGAGAAACTGCCCTCCAGCAAGCTCTTCACCTCTGGTCCCCCAGGATACTTGCCAACAGTGAGGTGTATTTCAGGTTTAGGCTTGTGAGAGTTTCCTATTTGGATCTCTTCAGTTTGTTTGGTGTTTATTAAAAAGTGGCTCTTCTTTAGAATTTGGAGTTTCTTACTGTCCTTTTAATTTGGTTTTCTGCTTGCTAATGCAGAACAGGAATGTGTCCTAAATTCCTGTACCAGTTGGAAGAGTTTTCAATGTCTCTGCTGCAAAGCGTGTAACAAGGCTTCTCTTTTGGTGCCAAAACAATTCTTATCATTATCACCCAGAACACATGGCTTGGCTCTCCTCTTTCTTAGGAAGGCAGACGTATTTTCTATTGCTTTCTGTAGGGACTCACAAAAAGTTATTATTGTTGCGCAATTATTTATATTCTTAGTTTAGACTTAAACATGCTAAAAGAAGAATTAAACCCATAATTTGAACAGTTTTCAATTCATATGCAGATACTTAGGACTAAAGACCTTGGGGAGAAATCTCTTTTGATTAGAATTATTGAGATCTTTAGTTTTCTAGACAATTTGAGGATGGAAAATACAGTTTTATGGAGGACACTTTTTTTAAAAAAATGAATTGTCCTTTAAACTTATTTTGTTTTTTTTAGCTTTCAGTGGGTGGATCAAGAATGAAATAAAGGCATTTTTATGGTTATGCCATGCAAATGGTTGTTTATTTAGTTCTCTGTTATGGTAGGTTGTTAAAACTGAGGTAATTGGCTTGCCTTGGGGAGTTGAGAATAAGACTTTTTTAAACAGGAAAAACAATAAGATTTGTGGAGTAAAGCATTCTCAAAGAAAGATACTTTTGGTAATTGAAAATGATAATTTACTATGTACTAAGCACTTTATTCATTTCTCATCAGTTAATCTTTAGAACGGTCTTATAAGCAGATTCTCTTACTGATTTCAATGTGTTAATGATGGAAACGATGTGTAGTACTGATGGGGTTAGAATTTGAACTTGGGCAATCTGGTGTTAACTCCATGCTGCTCAAAGCGCGGTCTTGGACCGGCAACATCACATCACCTGGGAGTCAGTTAGATCTGAGAGTCTCGGGCCCTGTTCCAGTCCCACTGAATGAGAGTCTGCAATTTAACAGGATCTATAGGTTATTTCTGTATTCACTGAAATTCGAGAAGTACTGCCACAGTTTTTCTTCTGATTCACTACTTATAATATCCATAATGTAACTCCCTATAATTCATTATATTACATGAAAACACTATTGGCACTGTTAATATGAAATCTTAGTAAACTTGATTGTGGTAAGCAGACCTTGGTAATGTCTGCTTAGTAAAACTTAGAAGGAGGGCAGAAACTGTCTGTTGTGTTCATTGACCTTGGGAGATATTACTTAGAAAACTATTTTTAAGAGAGCCTATTTCAACCCAAATTTTCATTTTTTTCATTGCTCAAATCACATAGATTTAAAAAGGCTGTGTTCTGGCCCTGGGTGGTGTAGCTCATTGGATTGATTGTGGGCCTGGGAACCAAAGAGTCACCTGTTAGACTCCCAGTCAGGGCACATGCCTGGGTTGCAGGCCAGGTTCCCAGTAGGGGGCTCAAGAGAGGCAGCCACACACTGATGTTTCTCTCCTTCTCTCTCCTTCCGTTCCCTCTCTCTAAAAATAAATAAATAAGACATGTTTTTTAAAAGTCTATGGTATTACATGTTGTAAGAGAGGAAGATGAAAAATAGCTCTTCCTTCAAACTCTGCATGGTTTCCATTTGTTGGCCATGTGTGGAGTGCCAGACTTGTGTTTGTTATCCCAGGAAATACTCTCAGGTAATGATAGATATTTGTGTCACTGTGGAAATTTTAAGTCTAAGGTTTGATATGGAAGTGTTATTGATATAGGTGGCCAGTTTTGTGCTTTTAAAAATCTGACAATTCTGCTCCTATAACATCAATTTCATCAGCACCCTGGGATCCAGAGTTTATACTTTTGGAAAGTAATAGAATGCCTCTGAGATCTGACGTGGCAGTCTCACTCAATGGTTAGAATAATCAAAATGATGACCCTGGTGATACGTGCATGTGACCATTTCCTGTTTTAAATTTCACAGCGCTGGGACATGAAGCTACGTCACCTTGGACTGAATAAAAGTGATTCTAGCCATAGTGATTCCACGCAGAGTCAGAAGTCTGGCAGGAACTCTAACTCCCGGCAGGCGCGCAACTGAATCCTGAGATGCAGACAGGACATTAGCGGACTTCCTGTTAAGACTTGCGTTGCTGGACCTAGCAAAGGAAAATTGCACTATTGCACGTCATATTCTATTTTTTACCACAAAACTCACGTGGTAACTGATACGGTTTCTATTTTCTCTTTTGTGTTCTGCTTTTCTCTTTCCTCCCCCATCCTCTTTTTTTGTGGTCTGGGTGCAGATCCTTAAATATGTTATATGTATTCTGTTTCACTAATCACGGGAAAACTGTTCTTTGCAATAATAATAAATTAAACATGTTGATACCAGGGCCTCTTTGCTGGAGTAAATGTTAATTGGCTGCTGTGCGTTCAGGTTGGGAATGGATATTGGATAACAAGAGAGAAAGCTAAATAAGCTGTACAATATACTCTGCTGATCTAATTACAGCCTCATTTTCACATGCCTTTTGGGCATTCTCCTCACACTCAGAAAGTCCTACATGTTTATAAAGGTAGAATAGCAGTTTGAAATCAAATGCCACATGGGCAAAGCAATCAAGCACCAGGAAGCATTTATGAGCAAAAGACACACAAGATGAATGATTTGCAAGATTGGCAGGAAGCAAAATAAATAGTGTGAGAAGGAAGGGAAAGAACATTTTGCCTGATTGAGAAGCACAACGGAAACCGGTAGCTGCTGGGGTGTTAACAGCAGCATTTATCTTTTGGCAATATCTTTGATTTGTTTATGAATACATATATTAGTCAGCATTAGGGAAGTAAATCTCAACTAGACAGCTGCTATTATCCACATAGCTCTGTTTAATTTTAAAGAAACCCCTTGGCGTGAGTCTTTTTTCTCTTTGTTTAAAAGTGACGTGCTGCATTGGCCAAGAAAAGAAAGAGTGTATGTACGTACACCAGGGTGTTGTTTTAAAAAGGTATGTAGCTCTGGAAAAGCTGTAGTTTGCAGGACGGTAAAATGTGCGTGGTTTGTGTGTGTGTGCCTGTATTTGTGTGTGAGCACTCACACTCAGCCTATGCACCAGCCTGTCCTTTGTCATTTGGATTTGTGCTGTTTAATGCTCAGTAAAACACATCTAATAAAAGGAATTATGGTTGTCAGGAGAGAGGCTACTCTGACTTTTGAACCAAACATGTTTTCTCATTGCCCCAGTGCGATCCCCGAGGACCACGGGGAACAAACGATGCTATCCCCTCCTCCAGAGGGACTCCTTAGAGCCTGTGCCAATCACCGGAAAGTCTCATTCTCTTCCATTGTAATGTTTGATAGTCGTAGAACCAAATTTCTAAGCAATGATACGCTGAAAATAAAACACTTATCAAGCAAAATTGTGCTGTTTTCTTTTACAAGGACAATCACGCAAGAATGAAATTTATTCCTCAGCATGTTTGCTAGAGTGGTAAATAACAATTCATCTAAATTCTGCTTTGGATGTAAGAGAATATCCTTGTCTTCTGAGCGACCCCAACCCCCAACAATTTCCTTAATCTTAGAAAAAAAGTTCCCACATTTGCCTCCGGGACGAGGACTACAGTGTGTCGTGCTGCCCTGCGGTTGCTTTCAGATAACCTGCCCTCTGCTCTTCGGCCTTTAACCTCAGATGGCTAAGGAAGGGGCGTCTCTCTCCAGATGCTGTCATAGCCTTGGAAGGTGAGCTTGTAACGGTACGAAGTGCCACGTGGAAATAGTAACTGTACCCCAGGATCCCTCATCAGGAGATTTATGTCCAACTTGAGCTTCAGGGACCGAGGACTGGGAGGTGGTGCTTCTGCATTGTCCTGTTTTTCTCATGCCTTCAAAATGTTAACTCTGGAAAGAAGGGCAAAAAGGAATTGGTTTCTCAAATCCACAAAAGGTCATCAACTCTCATCTGAAGTGTAGTGTGGTGAATTTTATGTGATTAAGTATTTTGATGTACAATGAAAACCACAGATGTTTCCAGCCCCTGTAGTTTCTTTTGGGGGGAGGGGAGGGGAAGGATATAATTTTTGCATAGACATTTGTCACAATTTATGCTTAATACATATATAATTAGCATATTTATAAGCAAAAGAGGACCAGATCCTTAGATTTAGCACTGTGTTCTTTTTGTTTGTTTATTCTTTGCCACCTTCCATTTTAACAATATATATACAGGCAATGCTTGATTTTGCTCATCTACATGAGACTGTAGATGATTCAATTATGTTAAAGCCTATAAGGTCCACAAATAAAGTTCATTTGATTTTACCATTTGATAGTTGCAGTATCTTTATTAATAAATCATGTGCAGGATCTTTGGGGGGATGATATGATTTTTATCATGATGGTCACATTTCTAATCAGACTGCAAAGTCATTTCTACTCCGTAATTGCAGTAATATAAATACATCTCATTGGTGCTTCATTACAGACTTTTTTGGCAGGTACTATCTTTCAAAGCTGCTAAAATTTCAACATACATGCATCCTGGTCAGTAACCTTGAGATCTATAGAGTTATAATTTCTTTGTAAAATTATGTTCACCTTCAGGATCTTAATCTTCCTGGCTAAACAACAACACAATTTTAGATGTGTGTCGAATAAACTAGTAAATTAAACTAGCAGCAAACTTGAATTCTCTTTGTGAACGTGTAACTATTTTACTGTGTCATATAGACTGTAATCTGATTTGATTCCGTGTGTTGTGTGGAGCATGTGGGGGTGGGGTGGGGAGCATGTGGGGGTGGGGTGGGGAGCATGTGGGGGTGGGGTGGGGAGCATGTGGGGGTGGGGTGGGGAGCATGTGGGTGTGTGGAGGGGCAGATCCATTTCTTTCCACATCTGTTATGTATTAAGAAGGCAAATACAAAAATTACAATCACTGTGAGTAAATAGTACTACTTATTGCCTTCTGCAAAAAATTATTTGCTATTATTTTTTGACAAAGAAAATGACTCAAAATAAGTATTTCAAGATTGGTGTTTATTTAGACTGTGAATTTTAATATTTAAATAATACAGGCATTCAAGAACATGGTCAAGATGAGGTAAAGCAGATATTTCTAATACTATTACTGGATTCCAACTGATAGGATTTAAAAATATTATTACCAGATGTATTAATATGAATGAAAACAGCATAGTCACACCTTTGATAATAGTCAACATAGTCAACATCCAGCATAGTCACACCTGTCTTTGGGGGTAAAAGCATCGACAGCAGCTAGAACTCTATAGGAAATGCTCACATGTGTATTACCTCACATAATCCTTGAAAATGCAAAGTAGGTATTGCTATTTTCATTTTATAGATGACAAAATCAAGGATCTAGAACTTCAGAGTTATGTTAAATAGCAGACCCTCTTATTCTTACTTCCTGTTATGTTTCCACCATTGCAATTGCTATAAAAAGATAAATGCATCCTGACATTGTGAAAAAGCATAGTGTCAGGCTTGTAGCAGCAGCTAATATGCTTTTTCTTAAGCTGAGGTCTACCAACTGTATGTCAGAAAGCCTAAATCTCAACTCTGACCCCCAAACAGTGTCACTTCCACTCTTCAGCTGTCCCCACCTGTGAAGTCAAAATTACAACAGCATCTCACACAAGATGAGGTGGATGAACAATGAAAGCAATGTTTTGGCTTTAATAGTTTAAAGATATGTGATTCTCAGTAGAAAGAGATGGTTATTTTCACCTGTAAGTTTCTGTTTTCCTTTGAATTTGGAGAAAGTATGGCAATAATTTAAACAACCTTGTTTAAATTCAACAAATTTGAAATTAAAAGTTGATTGCTACCACAAATAAAACCAGAAAGGCTACTTTCAACTGGAAGTCTCATTTCTTGCTCTTAGATTATTCCTTGTCCGTTCCACCCACCAGAATCTTCCATAGTCCAGAAAAAAACCCTCTTCTATGTGACCTAAAGTCCCCTGCTTTTCATTCATTAACTATTTTCATTATGTCAGGGATTTAACACATTGAAAGACAACTAAAGTTGTTTTTCTTTGGATAAAATGCAGACATCATGCATTGTTCCTACTTTGAATAGTGGGCATTGAGAGCTCAAGGAGCTACGAAGAAGAAAAGGATGTGCCCGTGGAAGCTTGTCCCGGACAAAAGGAAAGGTTTTATGCACTGGTGAGGAGGATGACTCAGAAATGAAAGGAAATGCCGGAAAGACCTTCCCACTAACCACAGGGATGTGGAGAGGGAAGGCACCTTCTGTTATACAGTAGTGCTGGGCCCGCCCTTCCACGCAGCCACCACCCTGTGCACTCATGCCTAACACCGCCAAACAGGGCTGAGGTTACGATTTTTGGGTTGGGACTTAGGAAACTCTGGGGTATCAATAAAGGTGGGTCAGGGCGTGTCTGACATTTAGAATAGTTCTGAGATGATAAATAGTTTATAAAACAGGGGACAAAGAATTGCTTATTTGCATTGGATGGTAAGTAATGCTAATAAATAGAATTGATCAGGTTCACTTGAACGCCTTTAGTTCCACATTGTTTTGGTGACTCAGGGAACCAGGTCTTCCCAGAGATGGGATCCATGTACCCACATTGACAAACAGAATTTGAAGTAAGTAGTTATGACTTGATTAGGCAAAAGACTAGATCTGGACAAAATTCCTACTGAGAGACTCTTCCCCTATGACTTATAACTTGAGTGATAGAGCAAACCTCTGAAAAGAACCATGAAGCTCGGAAATATCATGTCTACAAAGGCATTGTTGTCCCGTCCCCACACTACCTCCCTTTCCCTCTCAGCCATTCTTACTTATTCTGCTTTTCTTCATATGCTTGGCTCATTGAATCAGACACAAGCCTGCAGCAAGCACATTCAGAACTCTAGAAAATCAAGCAGTAGGCACACAAAAGGGAACGGTCTGATATTCTTCAGATCCACTGATCAATATCCATGCAGAACAAGTGGATTTCCTTCAGATTGCCACTCAGGTAGTCTTGTTCTGAGCTCTGCACACACAGCACCATCAGCCTGGGACCTTTTCCCTTAGAGACAGACAGCACGTTGAGCCATTCAGTCACTCAGAGTGGCCCCTTCCTCACACCTGGAAGTGAGCGTTGAAGTTAGGGCACCTGAATCCCAATTCTCCCTCTGCAACTTCCTGGCTGTGTGACTCTCAGTTTTAAGACCCGGTGTGCTGAGCTGGGCAGAGCCTGTTGAGCAGCGCCTGGAGCGTGATGGCACTTAGTCAGTGTCAGAAGTACTCCACCTTCACTCTGTGGTGACCACAGGTGTCAAACACGGCTCCAGTGAGTGCTTTCCCATTCAAGAGGGAAAATGGCTTCTGCGAGATCTCTTCTGAGAGATGCAACAACTCCCCGAGTTGTTCTTTCTTCTTCATCTGTAAGATGACAGGCTCAAAAAATTCCCTCAAACCATCCTCAAGTTGCAAATCAAGACTTTTTTCCTTTTCTTCCTTTAGGGAGGCAGATGTGCTTAGAAAGAAATATGATCAGAGGACCCAATGAACACTCATATGATGTTTAAAAAGGTAAGATTCTGGAAAAACTACATACTAATTCTACAAAATGCATATTACTGTTACAAATTTATGTTTTATTCCAAATATTATTATTTATATTTATTCAACCACCTTTAAATATGAAAGATGATAAACCTATAGAAAGCTTAATACCTTTATGCTGGTTAGTTCCATGGAAGTGTCAACTTCTAGATTAATTCACTTAATAACCTTTGAACTTTTCAGTGGAATTGGGCTTCTATGTTACTATTACCCATTGTAAGCAGTAGGTTATTTCACATAAAGGAGCAAAACAAGTGTAGCAATTTTCTTTTAATATTATGAGTAAAGGTTTGGCTCCCAGAAAGGAGAGACCACTTGCAAAGCTATGTGTTCTTGTCCTGAGCTAAATTTGTCAGAGGAGCTTCTTGGTGTTTTTGTTTCCTAGGGAGTTCCAGAAGTACTAAAATTATATTGAGACAAAGTGTTTATGTTTTAAAAGTGCAAGCTCTGCATTCCAGGCTACACACTGAGGGTTCTCTAAACAGAGGCAGCTTTTACTGAAACTTGGGAAATGAGAATAGCTCATAATAGAAATAGAAGATAACCAAAGAGACTACCAGAAAAAGGGAACGACCTAGTCCTGTGAAGGGTTGCATAGTAACTAACTATTTAAGGATTTATGGGGGCCATGCAGCCTGGTACAAGTTCTGCCACTGAGGCTCAAAAGCAAACATTGGCACTGCATACATGCGTGAGCATGGTGGTATTCCAATAAAGCTTTATTTACAAAAACAGAGGTGGTCTGGATTGTCCCTCAGGCTGTAGTTTGCTTGCTTTTGTGGATCTAATCAAATGCTCAATAACAAGTTAGAATTATTTTATCATGTGTTGGACTTAATGAAACAGATGGTTTTGGTGGCTTAGAGACTTAATTACTAAGGAAGATTAGACCTGTGGTTAAATAGAACTTTGCCTGGAATTTTACATTAGAAATTTAATCTTTCAGGTCAGACATTGTTCTATTTAGGAATCCGCTTAAAATGCAAGGGCTCAGGAAATATATCGAGTCACCCTTTCCTCAATAGAAACTGAGCAACTAGCACAAGAGTACACAGTGCCTAGAAGAGAGGAGATGCAAGGGGAGGACCATGGAAGGGAGGTGATGGTCTCCCCCATTTAGTCACTTATTCACAGAATCCATTTGGCCACCCAATAATATCTTTCTTTGTTGTTCCTACAAAGACACAGTCTTTAGGAATAAAGTCCTGCACAAATGAGTGTTCAAATATCCAGACAGACAGTGCCACTTCGTTCTTTCACACATACTCAACAAACTCCTATATTGCCACCAGGCTTAGTACTAGGAATTGAAGATAAGAAGTAGAATAGACTAATCCAGCAGGGGAAATACACACATAACACAAGGTGATAGAATCTACAAAAACATCAAGAACAAAGGGTAAGTCTTTAAAAAAAAGTCCCTGCAATTGCTGGTCTCAATTTTCTCTTGCCTTCCTCATTCATTCTGGTTTGGTGTACTGAAATGTGTTCTTCGTGCTGCTTATCCCTTATTTTCAAAGCTGGCGTGGTGGTAATAGCAAAAATCTACAGATATAATTGGTAATTGTCCTTTTTAAAACCTTACACACGCTTTGCTATTCCCTTAACATTTTCCTTTGAGTTGCTTAAAAAAAAAAGGTACTAGGAAGTGTTGCTCATGCCCTGAGACCCCCTTGTGTGTTTAACCCGTTCACCATACACTTGATTTACAGCGGCCTTCCCCGTGTGATGAATCCCACACGCCCCGTAATTTAAACATCTTAATACGCCTCTCACTGGAGTGCCTTTTTATTTGAATGTAAATTGATTCTGAAATGGCTCCCGGTCAGAAGTTTGTGGGTGATATACTGTAGCTTCGAGTTGCAAGTGATCACACTAAGGTTCAGGCCGAAGGTGTAGAATTGAGGTTCGATTGCCATCAGAATTAACCTAGCTCAGGTTACTATAACCATAAAATACACCCTCCAGCTGACTGTATAACCTGTCACAAATAAATGAATGGCGTCTCTCCTGAGCCACTCAACTATGGAATGCAGTTTGTTCGTGTATATACAAAAGAACCTTAAGTTCATTTCTGAATTGGTAAGGCTTGTTCTTTTTTGAGAACTTTGAGGGGTTTTTCAGTGGAACACAGACAAGATTTTTGTCTCATTCTAGGCCTGAAAGCAACCCCTGTAACTCTTATCTAGGCTGAGTCAAACCACATATAAACTGTCAGACAGGAAGAATGGGTTGTCATCTGTCCCCCTGAAAAAGGATATGCTGGAAGGCATCTAAGGATCTCCATGTGCAGTTTTCTCGAGAATTTAATCATCATTCCTGCTATTGGTAAGTTACACTGCCGACTTTAGTGCAAGAAAATGTTAAATTATGTGAAATATTTAGGTGCACTTATAAAAGTTATGCTTTTTTTTCTTCCAAGGACTGTTCAACACTTTACAACTGCAAAGTATTTCAGATGAGGTTGAATATCATCTCAGCAAGTCAGTACAACTTCAAGTCCTAGTTTTTTCCTCCAAGCACAGGGTATGTGTTAGCTCCAAATGTGTCTGGGTTTAGGGGTTGGCTCTCCTTAGAGACGAATTCCAGGTCCTTTCCCCTACCCCCATCTGAGAGCCAGAGTCTGGGGAGAAATGTCTCTCAGTGCTGAGGATGGGCTGCCTAACAAAAACGTGAATAAATGAGGCAGCAGGTACACAGAGAGAGGATGTGTCCAGAGAGGTCAGGCCTGAGCTCAGAACCAGTTGGGGCACCACAGAGGTGGCTGGGTCCCTGACCCCTGTCTAATGTCACCTTAGTCAGAAGCCACACAGAAGCTCTATTCCCAAACACAGAGGAGGAGGATTTTGACCCAAGTATCCAAGCCCAACCCTCTTGGACAACTGCTTTTTTGTCTCTGAAATTAGGCTGTGGCCTTAAAAATTCCTGAGGCTTGGAGTAGATAGAGAGGGCATTACAATTCTTTCCTCCACACCTGAACTGTGCCATGCCATAAGCTTCTTACCGTGGGAGAAAGGGGAGAAAAACAAGCCTGCTTTAATAACGTGCACACTTAAACTGTGAAGTGGTTCTTTACATTTACCTGGCACTATGATTCTCAAAGGACTGTTCATCTCTCCCTGGCAAGTCTCTGCTGAGCACCACTGTGCCAGATGCGACGTTTGGCAGCGTGCTCTTGCCTGGAACCTGGTCTGCTGAAATGTACAATCTGATGCAGGAGGCAGACAGACAAGACAAGCAACAAATTGTGAGAAGTGCTAAGAAGGATAAATAGGGTGCAACAGTAGTGGCTAGCCCAGTGCAGGTGGAGGCGGAGAGGGCCTGCTGAAAAGGCTAGCCACTGAGGTGGAATCAGTGGGCAGCCGATAAAGCTGAGCTTCAGGCTCCTGGTTCCAACCATTTCTTCCAAGGCCCTAAGGAGTGCCATGATCGTGTACCTCTGTAAAATTCACAAATGTAAGATTCAAAAAAATATTTTTTCAATGAAAATTTTTCTCAAAGTGTACACACGTCAGGGCCCCCCCAAACTGGATTCATGCTTGGCGGTTAGGGAAGATTTGGCTGCGGAAGAGACGTTTTGGTTGATTCCAGGAGGACAAGGAGGAACCTGCCCTGCTCGATGTGGGAGAGTGGTCCAGGTAGGCGTCCGAAAATCCTGAGGCTGGAAACCGCCTGGCCAATTGAAGGACCCAGGGAGGGTGCAGAATGGGGAATGGGGGAGAGGAGAAGATAAACCTGGAGAAATTAGCAGGGGCAAACCTGTAGAGCCCGGTAGCCTACAGTGGAATTTGGTTTGTATCAAAGTAAGGCGTAAAGCCATGGGAAGCAGGAGAATGACATCCACTTGATCACATTTAGGTTTTTAAAGGATTACTCAGGCTCTATAAGAACAAGCAATAAGGTGTTGGGGCACAATTAGAGAAAGGAGGCTGTCGCCGTATTCCAGGAGAGTGATGACTGCTGGGGCTTTGGATGAGAGTGATGGCAGTGGTCATGGGGCGAAGTGGACCGTGGGGCGACGATTCAAGATGCATATTAGGTTTTGAAATCATGAGAGCAGCGGATGAGTTGGATTCAGGGAGCTGGAAGCGTATAAAGTCAAAGTTGACCTAAGTAATTTTTTGATTGGATTGATGGTAGTGCTACTGGCTAAGGTGGGGAAAGGCCTAGGAAAGGGAAAAATTGGGTGGATGATTGTGGGGCAATGAAGAGCTCCAATTTGGCGGTATTAAGTGTGAGACACTTATTCGTTATGCAACAGTACAGGTTCAATGGGTAGTCAGATCTACGAGTCTGGAACTGAGAAGAGAGCTATTGGCAAAAAATTGAGAGTCACTAAATATACTTGGTAAATGTAACATATCTGCAAACTATGTAAGGTTCCTATTTCTGTTCTTTCTACCAGTTCTTTATTCAGTAATTTAGTAACTGAGACGGGACAGCTTCTAAACCGGATTAAGTAGAAATCCTCAACTGAGGAGTTACTGTCGTGTGGAACTACAGGATTCTTAATAAAAAGATATTGGGGGTTGGGCAGAGGTACTGCCAGAAGGCTGCAATCACCACAAAAAGTTGTCTTAGGAGTATCCAGGAAGTTATTTATTAATGTATAATGGCTATGACTTCATACGTGTGAATATGTCAACTCTGACATCCCTTTGAAGGTGATGTCAAAGCAGGATCACTGAGGTAGATGCGATTCCCTATCATTTAATCCCGCTCCAGAGTGCCGAGATGAATTAGGTATGTGAACGATGCACACCAACTCAATAAATCAAACTTTAACTCCACTATCAGTTAGTTTACATTCCTCAGTGGGCTGTGAGAAACAATTACGCCGCCACCACCAAATCCTTCCAATCAGTAATGGGCCCAGCTTGGAAAGCAGATGTGGAATGGAGTTTACCTTGCGTTTGCTTGTGGATTAAGACCTCGACCTTAGGAGGCTTCAGTTTGAAGATGTTTTCCCAGAATTAAATAAATATATACATATATATTTTTCACAAATAAGCGAGGAAGACAAGAATTGGCTAATTTCTTTAGCCAAATTTCTTGCAAGTGTGACAGAAAGTTCTAAGTGCTATGATTAAACACCTGAGGGTGTAGGACCCTGACAAACCCACATTGGTGTGTTGTGTCTGTTACAGCAGAGACGGTTTCACAGAGCTATGGAGTGGAGACAGTGGGCTAAAAGGGAAGTCATTTGTTAAACAGGACTTCCACAAAAAAATCTTACCTTTTCCCTAGGGAATATAGATTAGTTTACACATCAGTACTTGCAAATCCAGTACAAGTTGCCTATTCTTAAACAATTTCATTTGTAGGTTAGGGTTTTAGAAAATGCCTGGGTACTGAAATAACTTTGGATTTCAGGTAGGAGGGCTTGAGACTGCAAAGTAAGTTTCCTAGGGAATGACGTCTGTAACTATGCACCTGGAGAATGCCAGCGTCAGCTTGGTATTCAACCCTACATAAAATCGTCCATGAACAAATTTTGTGTGAATTAGTTTCTATCTTATTTCAGAATGCCGTTCTTCATGTTTTCTCTGTATTTTGATGAGAGGTGGTGATCTAGGAGTTTTCATCTTATCTTTATGGGACTTCTGTTCTCCACTACCCTCATACACACCACCCTCAACTACTTATTTTGAAGTGTGCTGCTTGACCAGAAGTCTAATTTAAGAGGGAAAAAGGTAGGCACAAAGAAGGCAGCAGGAAATGATCAATACAACAGGCAAGCCACCATAAGCACTTTAGGAATGGAAATAGTAGTTTGGGGGTTACTTGACATCAGACTGTTAAACCCCAAAGTACAAGTTAATGGTAAGAGAAAACATTTCAGAAAAGTAGAAAAGAAGGCAAAGGCCGCGATAGGATTATCATGGAATGGTTCGGGAGACTGTGCTAGCCGTCTAGCCAGTGATGGTGCTAGCCAGAAAAGTAATAGTTTCGATTTCTGCCCATTTTAAAAGAATCTTTGGTTCATAAACTAAATAGGTCAGGAAGAACAGCCACCCCCAGCTGTTTCCTTGTGAGGTTACAGCCTTTATCATCTCTGCCTCCTGCTCAGGCTTTCTGCAGCCATCGGCCAATAGTGATGTCCAAAGTCAAACCTAGGCCATTGAGAGTTAGCAATGCAGAGGTGAACTCTGAAAAGTGACCCATCCCTCCTTCTGGTTGGGCTATGCCAAGGGGCCAACAGCATACACACTGTTGTAGCCAATCTCGTGGATGAACTGGACACAGTTGTCAACTTGGAGCTCTCGCAAGCACTTCAGGGGCAGGTGCCCCGTGACTCCAGAGAGCTAGCTGGTGCTGCACCAGCAGAATGTGGGGTGTCTGCCTGGAACTGCCCCTGGATCCTGCTTAGGAGGCAAGACTCCACCCCCAGAGCTTCTCCTGTTCTGCCCTCTGGCCTCCTCGGCTAACCTACATTGTGTACTCTCTGGATCGTCTCTCACCAGTTTCATTTCACCTATAGTGAGCGACTGAACAATTCAGTACGCTTGTGGCTATCCCAAACATTCTTGTTGACTGCATGATCAACAAGGCTATTGCAATCAGTAAATTATATATCATGTCACACTTGATCAATTTTTACACAGAAATGACCCTTAGGAAAAGACCCTGACTTGATACTTTGTTTGCCTCTCTTTGGTTAGAAAATATCACTTTTTATTAATAAGAAAACTTTGAATGAATATGAGGTCTTTACCTCATTGTTGCCAAGTATGGCTTTTGTGAAAGCTTGAAGAGGGAGAAAATGGATAACTTTTAATCAGCCACTAATGGAAATAAAAATAGCTTTCCATAAGATTAATATAACTTTGGGGAAACTAGCTAGAGATTTCCATCTCTGTAGTATTCTTTAGTAAATGCACACGATAAGTGTATCACAGCTAATTTTGCCCTTTCTTCGTATGTTAATAAAATTTGTTGTATGTAAAGTTTGGTTGACCCTGCCTTCTACAGGCGCAGCTGCGTTGGCATGCTAATTGAATTGTCAACAATAAACACAGGAAAGGGGGTGCTTTAAGCTACCATTTCAGGCCACAAAACCTTTGCTTAAAGGCTGCCTGCTGTTTCTCCCAACTATGCATGAAAAGCAATTAAGAAAAATCTTGTATAACTGTAGTCTGCTAAATCGAGGATAAGCTGTATGTTGGAACTAACAAAAGACACACAAAACACTTGCAAATCTTCTCAGGACCAAACTGAGTGTGCTGGTGCTTGTAAGAATGTGTGGCCCAATTAACGGAAAAACACTTAACTGAAAGTTAAATTGCTCTGTTGCCTTTTTGCCCCATAAACTGGTGTCTAGCCTTAGCATGAGAACCTTAGCTGAATGCTTATTTTACCAAGGCAGAAACGCAATGCACCAGATATGAACCAGTCTAATAACTTTACCAGTCTTGGGCCAACTATTACTGCTGGGAATTTATACTGAGTGAATACATACCTCTTTGTTACCTCTAATTGTAGTAGTGAAAAGGTTACTAAATTCCCACCCGTGATGGTACAAAAAAGACACTGTGGCAACACAACAGCTCCATTTGACACCGGTGAAAAGAAGGGGCCGCAGACATGTAGGCTGAGTTAAAAGAAATAAAGGTTGCATTTGCTGGCATGGTAACATAAACTTAAGTTACCAGTTTTTAGAATTGAGTGATGCTATTCTTTGGTTACTAATAGGTTACATTTTTGACATATATTTACCACTTAAGATTATTCATAAACTGTTCTAAGCTCCAAATGACACCTGGGTTTGAGATGTTGCTGAAATAATCCCTAGGATAAAATACCTGGGGGATTTACTTTGCCCCTGAAGCTGTCCTCTGCTGCTGTAGTGGGCGTCACAGCTATGTCCACAGTGACCCAGCAGAGGCCACAGAGAATGGCCCATAGCGTCTGGAAGCGTGTTTACAGTTGTCAGTCACCATTTTCAAAAAGTGAGATTTTGAAAATACTGAAAATAAAAGCTTGAAACCTGCCAAACTAGAATCGTCTAACTTAGAGAATTGTCACGAGAACAGACATTGTAAGCCTACATTTTAAAATCGAAAGTAAATCACTTATATTCTTATGTTGACATGCACATACTAAAAGTATACACAAGTTTTAAATTGCTAATTTATCAAAGTTTTACAATTAACACTATCTTATAGAATGCTAGGATTTGTGTGTATACTGTATAAATAAAATATGTATATGGCCACTTATGAGAAGTGAAAATATTTTCATCAGCTGATTCCAGGTGATCCTTAATTATGTGTTTGAGGTTAGGGTGTGCCATCGTGTAGTAATTCAATGTTTTAAGGACATTTGTGTTACTTCAAGTGTGGACGGTAAGTGCCTGTACTGGGTAGATAGCAGAATTCTTTCTTCTGCCACGTAAAACGCAGCTGTAATGAGACTGGACTCTTGGCTTCTGTCTCTCTGCTTAGTGAATCCAAGATACGTCCTAAAAAATGTTTCCTATGACCCTTTTTTTCTTACATTGGCCAATGAACACTAATCATCTTCAAGAAAATTAAAATATAAGTCATCCAGCAAGTTGATTAAAATTCTGTGGATTTTGTGGGTAGAGTGGATTTGACATTTCTTTCTAATCAGACAATTGTGACTACGTATGAACATTCCCACCAAGTGGATAAACATAATAAAGCTGCATCACACACACACTCGGGACACTTCTGTGTTCAATCATTTGATTTAAGTAATACGTGGTGAGTAGCAGGAGGGGGTTGTAAACCCAAGTGGTAGGAAAATGTTTTAATTTTAGTTTTTTTGCTCTTCTCATTTTTCTTCCCTCTTATAAAAATTCTGTGGCAAGAATTGCTGGTATTCAAAACACATCCTCTGACGTTGCTGTCCTTGTTTAATGACTCGAAGAAGCTATAAAAGTTAAAGGGATCAAATGAGCTTCCAATTTCCATAGACATTTAGAGGTGACTAGGATATTAATATAACCTACGTGATCAGGGAGTTGTTTTGCATTCTTGGAATAAAGCTTGTCGGGCTCCCGGGTTCTCCTTGAGCCCCACTGAGGACTACATAACTCCTGTGTGTACTTTTGAACAAATTCAGACACCAAGTGAAAGGTTAGCGAGGGAGAGAAAGTCAGCCAGCCCAGGACGTCGCCCCTAAAAGTTGGCAGTCAGTTCAAGTGCTGGTCAAGGTTAGGCTGGCATTCCTCCAGCTGCCGTGTTCCATGTAGAGTACTGCCAGCTGTGGTCAATTATTTGATTTCCCCGTGAAACTTGAGAAATGTGTAATCACTGATAATATGGTAAAAATTGATCAAGTGTGACATGATATATAATTTACTGATTGCAATAGCCTTTTAGGTACCAACTCGGAGAGCAGTACCCACTGATTAGTTACTAGATCTCCAGAGCTAAAGTAAGGGTTCGATTAACTTTTATACTTCAAATTTAGCTTGATGTCAATGATGGAGGACTGGTTAAGAGACCTATGATTTATATCCACGAGAGAGAATAGTATCAACCATTAAAATGTTTTTGTAAGAGTGTTGAATAATGCAAATTGTCATGATGCAATTTAAGTGGATAGAGCAGGACTCAAAGTTGTACATATAATTATTTCAGGTGCCTATAGAAATCTGAGGTCTAAAAATGCTAGAACATCAAAACATCTTTTTTTCTGGTTCCCATTTCTGTTAAGCTAAAATGTATTGATTCAAAAAGTACAGTTGGCAGTCTGCATATGGTTTGGGGAAAATGCAGAGGAAAAATAGTGTATTAAAAATCATAGAGAAACAAAACTGAAAAAGCAATCCAGTGATCTGAGGGATCTGAGAGCCTACTCGTACAACTTGTACACAGACATTGTCCTACAAATGTTTTGGCGAGAAATCTGGGGATCCTAACACAGCTGGATCTTTGGAGGAGGTAATAACAACGAAGCCGTATAATCACGTATAATCAAGGTTAGGAGCTGGGCTCAGAAGCCGGTCTTAAACTTGGGGGCAAGTTTGTCAGGTTTCAGCTCTCGTCTGTAGAGGGGAACAATAGCATTACATATTGTGGGGGAAACAGACTCAGCCAAGCTTCTTCGCCTGGGTGCCTGGGTGACTAGGAGAAACAGCATTCCTATAACCTTGAGTGGGCGCACATGCGCAGAAGCACGCTTTGTTATACCATATCTTGGCACCCGGCTGGCTTTGTCTGCATTTAGTATACAAGGGAGTTGGGACTCCCTGCCGGCAACAAGCGGTTTGAGGCATGCGTGGATCGCCCCAGACCGGAGTAAAGGCGTGTCAGACATCCCAGCGGCTCCGTGAATTTTCCTCCATCTGTCTGAATCCCGGAACCTGGCTGGCCTCGAATGATCGCAACACACCTCCCTAGCGGGACTAGCAATCAAGTGAGCAGGTGAAGAACACAGGGAAGGTGCGGCCTGGCCACTGGTAGAAGTTCTGTAATTGCTACCTATTTCTGTGAGTCTGAGCATCTGTATTTATGTTTTTCAAGTTATCAACTCCAGTTGGCAGGCTTTATTTTTATGACACAATGTATAATCAACATGTAAAAGTCTGTGTGTGTGTGTGTGTGGACACAAACTATTTTTAGTGCTCTCTGATGAAGATCCAGGGTAGCGGTCTTTTCTCCACCCTCTGTGCCCAGCGGCCCTGCCCTTTGTCAGCCTGATTATTTTGCACCTGTCTTTGAAGACTTACTCCAACATTATGTCCTCTGTATTCTGCTTTTTGCCCTCAAATTCTACCAAAATTTACCTATTCATTTTGCCGTATTCCACAATGATGCAATTTTGAAGCAGAAAAAGTCCAGTTTTACATTTGGTTCAATCTAATACTACTCAGAGAACAGCTAAGGGCTGAGGCTGAAGTTCATGCTTCATTTTCTGAGGGTGACAGTGTCATCTACCCTCAGTGGAGGCTCTTAAAAAGTCCTTCATGTTTTAAATTCTTATTTTCACTCTTTTGTAGCTCCTTAGAGTTATAATTTTATTAGCAATAATGACTCAAAAGGGGAGTAGTGGGCACAAAGTCTCTGAGTTTCTTGAGTACCTGTGTCCCATTTTATGAAGTCAAACAAAACGTCTCCTGCAGAGTTTGAAGGCCCCAGACGACAGCTCAGAAGCGTGGCTGGGCCACTGCGTTGCTGTGGCTGCTCCGACAGGTCTGACGCCAATCCCTGCCGTGGTGTTGCCTCAGTGAAGAGGGCCCCTCACAAAGGTTACAACCCTAGGGCAGGCAGGTCAGGGGTTGGGGTCTGCTAGCGCCATGCTCTAGAAATTCTGTCTCTTCATCTGGTCTCTCTGCCACAGTGTGTATTTTTACTTCCTGCCACTGGGCCTTTGGTCGAGTTCTGCTTGGTCTTCTGACAGGTGCCAGTCACATGGAAGCTCAGAAGGTGTTGAAATGGTCTCATGCAAATCTGCCCACTTCTTTTCCAGCTACTTCCAGGCTCTACACATCAATAGTTGTGGGGGAGAAGTTCAAGTTCCACCTCCCTGAACCCTCCACAGCACGTCTAAGGCCACTGTCAACTTAGTCACACTTTTTAAGACGCAATAGTATGTGTCTGACAGGGACCAGTGTTCAAACTACCTTGGTAGTGTTTTCTTCAACTTTTATTCCCCTTGAGTTCTGCAGATAACTTCAAAGATGAGACTCAAGACTTTATGGAATTCTCGGCAGGCGGTTTCTGCAGCGAGTATCTATTCCCAGCACTGGGTAGAATATCATGGGTAAAAAACTGATGGGCTTTCATTGGGAGGATAACCACAGTGTCCCTGTCATGTGTTACGTTTATACCATGTAGCCTACTACAGGCACGAAAGAGATGTTAACAAAATTTTATTGTTGTTGGGCATAGAGTTATGCTGGCACTCAAGTTTCTCATAGAAGCCACGTGATTTTTGGTGATTTTTCCCTGAACTGCAGATTGGTAATTGTTCCTGGAGTAATGAGATAACACTGTGGATTTTTGGCTAATTGTATTGTTAGGAGAAAATCAAGGTAATTCATGCAGCCAAGATGAAAATACTGAAACTTGAATATATTGGTCAGCCCCTAATTTTCGAAAATCAAGAAGGTTATATCCTACTTCTAAGTACATTCCATATGATTACTTACATTGAAAGAAAATCCCTGAATCAAATGAGATGCCGGCAATGGAAGCGGTTAAGCTGAAAAGGTAGAGATTTGTATGATTGTGTGTTATTTTATCTAAACAAAAACTTTACTAATGAACCCCAAAGCAGTGTCTCATTTCCACATGGAAAATTGCAATTGGAGTTTTTCCCATTGTCTATTTTGGTTCTTATGAAAAAAAAAGTGGAAAAATGGCCTGATGAGGTGGCATAATGCTTAAACCCACACCCGGTCTATAGCTTTTCTCCCCACAGGGTTCAGTCTACAAAGTCTCTAACACTTGCTGCTATTAATAAAAGCTGAATAAAATGATGCCTTTGTCTGAGGACATGAGCAGAATTGTAGTTGTGTTCCAAAGGACTGGAGTCCGGGAGAGTGTGAGAAGGCCAGTTGCCCAGGGCACCCACTGAGAGGGCTGCTAAATTAAGGGGAAGGCACCCAGCCAGCCATCAATGAACCACAAGTGCCCTGTGGCCAGCCCAGCTGCCCACGATGCTTGGAATAGTTCTGCTTACTGTAAGCAGTTCTACCACATGTGCTCAGAAATATTAAAGACCATTTATATACTTTATTGAAGCAGATTTTTAAAAACTGGACATGCAGTGTTGCTCTGTACTAATAATTACATTAAAGGAAAGGTCATAGAGCTGGCAGGTGTGGATCAGTTGGCTGGGTGTTGTACCCCAAAGCCAAAGGTCCCAGGTCGATCCCAGTCAGGGCACAAGCCTGGATTGTGGGTTCTGTGTCCAGGATGCATAAGAGAGGCAACTGATCAACGTTTCTCTCCCTCCCCCTCTCTCTAAAAACAAATAAATGCAGCCTTTAAAATGTTTTTATTGTATTTTTTCTATCACCATTTATCCTCCTTACACCCTCATCCGCCTCCACCAACGCCCCTTGCCCCTGCAGACACCACATTGTTGTCCATGTCCACGGGTCCTTTTTTATCTTAAAAAATACTTGAACACTTCAAACTTAAATTAATAACACCTTCCCTTAAATCAGCACTCTCCCTTCTCTCCTTCATACCCCAAACCCACCACAATAGAAAAAGTTGTTTTCCCATTTAGTGTATATCTGTGGATACCACAATGTGTCAGCACCCTGGACGAACAGTGAAATCACCTGGAAACTCTGGGACCTACCGCAACCCCCCGGAAGCTGACCTCTGAGGGTAGGTCCCAGGAATCTATGAGCCTGAGTTACTCCCAGGTGATTCGGATGTACAGCGTGGATTGGTTGAATGAGAACCACATGGCCATGGTTACCAGCATACACACAACATTAGCTCACATCAGGAACACCTAGAGGGCTTGTGGAAGCAGATCGCTGGGCCCTGCTCCCGGAGATTCTAATTGAGTGGGTCCAGTGGGTCCTGAGAATTTCCATTTTCATCAAGTTCCAGCTCTCGTGGGCGCTGCTCCGGGGACTGGGCCCTGAGGATCCCCGCTGTAACATGAACCCTGACGTATCCTGCGTAGCTTCAGGTATGTTTACTACTAGAAAACTTCCGCAAGTGCCGCTGTGCTTTATGGTGGAGAACTGGAGGAGCCTGGAGTCCATGTCCAAAGGGCAGAAAGTAGAGGGAAGCAACTTTTAAAAACGTTATGGTCAGAATGTTATTGAAAATGGAGAGGGGAAGTTTTGAATTTTAAAGGCACAGGCTGGGCAGAGATATTTTACCCGAGAAATTTGAATGGAGAAGACTAGGGGAAACTGTAATGGATGTAAGGGGATTTGAAGGCAATTTTGAAGAAGTACTGTCAGAGTTTTTATTTCTCCCTCAATGGGCCAAGATGTGTAAGTGAAGGGTGTTTTCGGTTGTGTCGTCCGTCATCAGTGTAGCTCCCCTCTGGGGTGAATGCGGCGTGTTGTGCTCTTAGAGAAGTGTTACAATTCTGCAATATTTTCTTTCTTTATTCTCCTCTCTTGGAGAATCACAACAATCTAAGTTCAATGACTTTCTAAAGAAACAAGAACTAGAGGGAATGTGGTTTCAAAGGCTCAAATAACGGAATTATTGGCGTTTGAGGAAAAGGGGGTTTGCTTGAGTCCAGGAGAGACTGTTCAGGGCCATGATGGGGTGGAGTGAGAAGTGGAGAAATTTATCCAATGGCTCTGGTCATCCTTCGTTCAGAAGAAGTCCTGGAGTGTAAAGCCCCCTGAGTTTCAGGTGTGTCTGTAAATATTTGGGAGTCAGGGTGGGAGTGGAGAGACAGGGCTCCCACAGAGGCAGGGAACCTCGGGTGAAGGTCAGCACCCAAGGCACTGGCAGGCACACCTGGGGCGTGGTCCGAGTCCACACAGAGCCCAGACAAGGTACATCAGGGCGCGGAGAGGCTCTGGGGGAGCAGAAGAGGCCTGTGACCCACAGTGCCAACCACAGACTCTCGGCTGCCCCTGTGTGACAGGAGCGTACACATAAAACAAACCCAGCCACAAAAACCTAGTAAGTCATTTGTTTCAAAGTTCTCTCTAGATATACTAACTCTGCACACTCATAGACCAAGGCCAACCTCACTGCAGGGGACATGAACCAGCAATACAAAACCCCAAGGCAAAATGGGCATGTGGACTCTGCTTATCAATAAATAAGGTAACTGTCTTCTGAATTAGTGAAAGTGTGAATGGTTAAAATAGAGATAAAATGGAATTCAAAAATATTTTTTAGAAGGATCAGACGGAATTCACCGTTTCTTGGTCACATAGTTAATCATCTAGTCACGTATACACATTTGTAAACACTTTAAAAGGACACCCCATGGATTGTGGGAAATGAGTTCATTCCCATCTCAGAATCAGAAAACTTGATTTCTACTCCTAGTTCTGTTGATAACTGATGACACATAATCAAATTACTCTAACTTTCTGAGTCTCACTGGCTTCTTATGAAAGAATGATCTCTACGGTCAGCCCAGACAAATACGCTGTGAAACAGAGATGATGAATTTGATGTTAGGCTATAGTTAGGCACCTGGTGTTGCCTGTTTTCAACTGAGATACAAATTAAATAAAGCTCAGATTTGTTTCTTTGGGTTTCGGGGCAAGGCCAAAATTAGGTTTTAGAGATGCGCAAAGAAATCAGTAGAGCCTTGTCTTCTCTGTAGAAATGGACAGGACACGTGTTGTGACAGCTCAGTTTCGGTAAACAAGACATTTGGCCACATTAGCTCCACACTGGCGTAGAGTTTAGTAACTATTCAGTTTCTTTCTTTTTTTCTGGAGGTGGGGAGAAGTTCACATTCCAAAAAGGACATGACCTAAAATAGATGAGACTTAGACTGGAATCTTTTTTTTATAACAAACAACAAACCCTATTTCTGTTTTTTTTTCTCTCTTGCCCTCTATTTGTTCTGATAGTGGCAAACAGAACAGTTTTTTTAAAAATAGGATTAATTTTGAAAAGATTTATTTATTATTTATTTATGTATTTAAAAAAATTTTAAAGATTTTATTTATTTATCTTTAGAGAGGTAGGGAAGGAGAGAAGGACAGAAATATCAATGTATGGTTGCCTCTCATGATTCCCCTACTGGGAACTGGCCTGCAACCCAGGCATGTGCCCTGACTGGGAATCGAACCACGATCATGTGGTTCGAGGCCTGTGCTCAATCCACTGAGCTACTCCAGCCAGGGCTCAAAAATTTATTTTTTTACACACTGATCCCTTCACCTTTTTTTCCTCCTTGCCCCAACTGTGGTTTTCTTCTTTAGAATGCACGTATAAGAGAGATCATATGTTATTTGTCTTTCTCTCTCTGACGTATTTCACTTAGTATAATGTCCTCGAGGTCCATCAGTGTTGTCTCAAGTGGCAAGATTTAACTTTTTGTGGCTGAATAATATTCCATTGTACCTATATGTCACAATTTCTTTATCCATTCATCCATTGATAGGCTTAGGTTATTTTCATATCTTGGCTATTGTAAATAAGGTACAAATATCTTTTTGAGTTAGTGTTGTTACTGTCTTTTACAGATAAATACACAGAAATGGAGTTGCTAGTTCATATGGTAATTCTATTTTTAATTTTTTGAGGAAACTACACACTGTTTTCCATGGTGGCTTCAACAACGAACCTCCCACCAACAGTGAACAAGGGCTCTCTTTTCTTTATATTCTCACCAACACAACTGTTGTCTGTTTGATGACAGCCATTCTGACAGGTGTGATCTCATTACGGTTTTGATTTGTGTTTCCCTGGTGATTAGTGATGTTGAGCACCTTTTCATGTACCCCTTGGCCATTTGTATGTCTTCTCTGGCAAAATGTCTATACAAGTTTTTTGCCCATTTTTTAAAAGATTTTATTTATTTATTTATTTTTAGAGGGGAAAGGAAGGAGAGAGAGAGAAATATCAATGTATGGTTGCCTCTGGTGTGTTCCCTGCCGGGAACTGGCCTGCAACCCAGGCATGTGCCCTGACTGGGAATTGAACCGCGATCGTGTGGTTCTCAGGCCCACGCTCAATCCACTGAGCTACACTAGCCAGGGCTTTTTTGCCCATTTTTAATCAGATTTTTTTCTTTTGCTACTGAGTTGTATGAGTTCCTTTATATTTTGGATATTAGCCACTTATCATTACGTTGGTTTCCTTTGCAGTGTATAAGTTTTTTAGTATTGTGTAGTACCACTTACTTATTTTTTGCTTTTGGTGTCATTTAAAAATTATCACCAAGACTTATATAAAGAAGTTTGTTCCCTCTGTTTTCTTTTAGAAATTTCATGATTTCAGGTTTTATTTTCAAGTCATTATTCCATTCTGATTTAATTTTTGTGTATGGTATAAAATAGTGGTTGAGTTTCATACTTTTGCATGTGTCTGTCAGTTTTCCTAACCCATTTATTGAAGAGATTCTCCTTTCTCCATTGTACATGCTTGGTTCCTTTGTCATAAAATTGCTCATAGATGTGTGGGTTTATTCCTGGGATCCTTATTCTGTTCCATTGATCTATGTGTCTATTTTATGCCAATACCGTACTGTTCTGATTACTCTAGCATTGTAATAAGTTTTAAAATTACAGTGTGTAATGCCTCTAGCTTTGTTCTTTTTCAAGATTGCTTTGGTTATTTGAGGGATTTTTTTGTGTGTGTGATTCTATAAAAATTTTGGAATTGTTCTATTTCTTTGAAAAATGCCATGGGAATTTTGATAGGGATTGCCTTGAATCTGTACATTGCTCTGGGTAGTGTGGACATTTTAATAATATTGATTATTTAGATCATATCCACCTATTTATTTGTGTCTTCTTTAATTTTTTCATTAGTCTCTTGTAGTTTTCAAAATGCAGGTCTTTCACATCCTTGCTTAAATTTATTCTCAGACATTTTACACTTTTTGGAGCAATTATAAATAAGATTGTTTGTTTTCTTTCTGATAACTTGTTTCTCCATTTCTTTGTCCTCTTTGCTCCTTACTGCCCCTCCCCAATTCCTCATTCTCCCTTCTCCTTCCCTGACCCCTCCTCTTTATTTTGAGTTCTGGAAAACAGGAATATCCTGGAAAGAATGGGTTCTGCCCCTGGGGGGATTACAGTCTGGTGAAGAAGACAAACATTTGATAAATACTTGACTGTCATCATCTCCAACTTTTTATTTCCAACCCATTGCAGTTGGGCTTGGTGATCTAGCCCAGCCCATCATCACTTCTCAATTCCGAGAGAATAAGTGCTTTAGCAGTTTTTCTACACTTTTAATTTCTTAATGGAGTTTGTCACTTCATTGTTTTGAAAACTTCTTTCTCCTTTGCTCTGTGTCCTCCTTCTTTATTGATTTTTTTCACTATTTTTTATCACAGGCCCTTTTGATAATTTTTGCTACACTCATCAGTGAAATGGATGGCATTTCATAGTGCTCTACCATGAGTCCTTGTATAATCTGTCTTTTCTTTTCTCATTTCCTGAGGCAAACCTATGTATTCCCATGCATTCGGCTGCACCTCTGCCCTGGTAACTACCTATTGGACTATATAGCCTTCCTGGGGACCAGTTCCCCCTATCCTCTTGATACCTATCCTGGTAATGTTCTATCTCAAACTCAAGAGGTTCTAAATTGATTTCAATTTCTTAAAACTGGATCCTTTTCATGTATTTCCTGTCTTACTTTAGACAACCACCATACATCCAATTATCTACACTAGGCTGTTAAATATAAGACCCACAAGATTTTGAAGAACTGGGTTTTATAGCAAAGATTCAAATAGAGATTTAGACGACAAGAAGAGCCAATCATATACTATCTGGGGGAAAGAATATTCTAGGCAAAGGAAACAGAAAGTAAAATGGCCCAATGGTAGATTGTGATTTTGAGGAGTTCACAGAACAGAAATAAGAGTGGGATGTCTGGAGGAAGGAGGTGAGAGGCAGAGCAGTGCCAGATGAGCTTGAGAAGTTAGCAGGGCTTCTAATCACTGAGGTGGCTGCAGGCCATGGAAACATTTTAATTTTATTGTGAGTGAAAGAGGATGCCATTGAGGGATTCTTCAGTCAGAGTGACATTTAATTTACATTCTGTAAAGATTACTTCTTCTATTCATGAATAACAATTGTGGAAGAGCAACAGTGCAAATACAGTTTTCAGCTAGGAAGCTTTTTAGTAACACTGGCAACAGATGCCACAAGTTCAGAGTAGGATGATACCAGGGGAGCTGGAGGGAGGAAAAGTCAGGATACGTTTTGGAAACAGCATCAGCAGGACTTGCTAATAACTGAATGTAGAGGGAGAGACAAACCAAGGCACCAAAGAATACTCCTAGGTTGGCACAAGCAACTGTGGAGCCATTTCATTGGGGTAAAGAGGACTGGAGGAGGAACCGAGATTTTGAAGGAGAGGGCAGATGGAAAGTTTTATATTCATTGTTATGTTGGAAAGGTCTTTATGATCCTCAAAAGGTAATGTCAATAGGCAGCTGGTTAATGAATCTGGAGCTGGCTGAGAAGTCAAAGCTGGAGACCTGAATGCCAAAGTCATTTACAGTATTTCCAGTGCTGTGGATGGATACGATTGTCCAAGAAGTGAGTGCAGGTAGAAGAGTGGAGGACAACAGGGCTGAGCATTGAGTCACAGGTTACACTGATGTTCACAGGTCAAGTAGGAGGGAGCAAGAAGACTGCAGGGACAGTGAGAAAGGGGAAGAGCAGGAGAAAAGCTCGCTTTACCAGGGAGTGATCAGTGCTGCTGAGAGGTCAGGCAAGTGGAGGATAGAACAGGGACCCCAGACAGAGGTTGTCAACGACCTTAAGAACAGTTTCGGAGTAGAGGTGGTGCTGCCTCTGAGAGTGAGTGTTTCAATGCATCCTGATGTACTTTGCTTCTTGTGTTATTAGTCATTAAGCACACAAATGAATGTACTAACATTGTAGTAGTCCTTTATAAAAGCCAGTCATAGTTATCATTATTGAAAGCTTGTTAGAGAGGATAGTGTGTTCAAGAGCATGGGGACATAAAAAATGGCATGACTTTTCAAAAACTGGCATTCGTTGACTATGACTAGAGAGTATAGTGTGTGGGAGAGCATGAAGGGGGAAGAAGGTCCAAACAAATGAAAATAGAATGAGTAGACAGTACCAATGTAAGAGTGAAGTTTTGTACTTTTTCACAGTTTTGTTCTTTTCGTCAAATTTATCTCGTATATATTTTATTAGGTTTATACCTAAGTATTTTATTTTGGAAAGTGCTGATGTAAGTAGTAGTAATTTTTTATTTTAAATTCCTTTTGTTCATTGATAGTATGAGGCAGCGATCAGCTTTTGTAATCTTCTTTCCTGTTACCTTGCTATAATTGTGCATAGAATTCCTATATGGAATTTTTCTCTTGTTGTTGATTCTTTAGGATTTTATACATTGACAATCATGTCATCTGCAAATGGGTTTTTATTTCTCTTTCTTATTGCATTAGCTAAGACTTACATTACAACATTGAGGAGCAGGGGTGAGAAGTGACATTCTTGTCTTTTCCTGGTCATAGTAGGAAAGGCTCAGATTTTTCCCAGTTGAGGATAATGTTAGCCACAGGTTTTTGTATATTTTGATTCTTTTATCAAGTTGAGGAAGTTTCTCTGTATTCCTGGCTTACTGAGAATTTTTATCATGAATGACTATTAAATTATTTTACATGCTTTTTTTCCTGTATCTATTTGTATGATCATGTGATTTTTCTTCTTTGGTCTATAGAGCTGTCATATTGCTTTTACCTTTCACTTTGCTTTTACTTTTCACTTTGCTTTTACTTTTCACTTTGCTTTTACTTTTCACTTTGCTTTTACCTTTCACTTTGCTTTTTCCTTTCACTTTGCTTTTACCTTTCACTTTGCTTTTACTTTTCATTTTGCTTTTACTTTTCATTTTGCTTTTACTTTTCACTTTGCTTTTACCTTTCACTTTGCTTTTACTTTTCACTTTGCTTTTACTTTTTACCATACTTTAAGTTTTTATTATACTTTTATTTTCCTTTTAATCTTTATGCATTACTTTTAATTTTTACTTTCATTTTCCTCTTTTACTTTTAATTTTACTTTAAATTTTGAACGTCAAATGAGCCTGCTTGGAATGAATTACACTTGGCTGTGGTGTGTGATTCTTTTTATGTGTTACTGGATTTAACATTGTATTGAGTGTTTTTGTATTTATAGTCCTGAGAAATGTTGGTCTGTAGCTTTTTTCCCCTATGTCTTTGTCTGGTTTTGGTATTATGGTGTTGCTGGCCCCATAGAATGAGTGAAGTATTACCTCTTCTGTCAGCTGAAACAGTATAGAGAATTGGTAGAATTTCTTCCTTAAATGTTTGGTAGACTTTACTAGTGACCCCGGCACTTTCTGTTTCACGAGGGTGTGAATTATTGATTCAATTTCTTTAATCCATACAGACCTATTCACGTTGTCTGTTTCATCTTGTACGAGTGTTGGCAGACTGTGCCTCTCCGGGAATGAGCCACGTGGTCTAGGTTCTCAATGTGTGGCCGCAGAGGTGTTCCTGGCACCCCTTCACTATCTCTGTAATGTCTAGAGGACCTACATTGATGTTTCCTCTTTGATTCCTGATATGATTAATTTTCATCTTCTCTTTCTTCTAACTTGAGGAACCTTTTTTCTTACCTATTTAAAAGTGCTTCACTTTCATATTTTAGGTAAATATTCTAGGAAAATCATATTGCTGGAACTCTTATGTTTTGCAAACTCTGAAAAGTATAATTGCTGTTATGTCAGGATCTCAGCCACACTACAAATGGGCATTCACTAAACAGACATTAAGCAACTAAATACTGTTGTTAGAGTGGTGCCCATAGAATACACAAGAGGGAAATGTAAAAGCAAACGGCAGGCACAGTGCCTGGTTAGCTGACAGCTGCTCAAGAGTGTGAGGAATTAAAGATTACTTTCCTAATAACATTATTTTTGTTATACTGACATGAAATCTTGCCCTTAAAGACATAATAGAAAATTTTTAAAAACATGCTATAATATTTTTGAAATTACTATCATATTTGAGATGGAGTACTATATAATTCCTGCTATAACTTTTTCTTTAACAAACTTTAATCTCATCTGATATTAATGCATGCAGTGGCACTTAAATGCTTGAGTTAATAAATAATATTAAATTCTCATTTCTGACATTTTTTTTGAAAGCACTTTTATTTTTTTAATATATTCTATTGATTGTACCATTACAGTTGTTCTATTCCCCCCTTCATTCCCCTCCACCCGCACACTCCCTCCCCCACCATTCTGCCCCCCTTAGTTTATAACCACGTGTCTCAAGTTCTTTAGATTCTATATTTCCCCCACTATTCTCACCCTCCCCCCTATCTATTTTCTACCTACCATCTATGCTATTTTCTGTGCCTTCTCCCCCCTTCTCCTCCTCCCACCCCCCTGTTTCTAACCCTCCATATGTTCTTCATTTCTATGGTTCCACTCCTGATCTGGCTGTCCTCTTGGTTTGCTTTTGTTTTAGGTGGGTTGTTAATAACTGTGAGTTTGTTGTCCTTTCACTGTTCATATTTTTCATCTTCTTTTTCTTAGATAAGTCCCTTTAGCATTTCACATAATAAGGGCTTGGTGATGATGAGCTCCTTGAACTTGACCTTATCTGAGAAGCACTTTATCTGTCCTTCCATTCTAAATGAAAGTTTTGCTGGATAAAGCAATCTTGGCTGTAGGTCTTTGGATTTCATGACTTGGAATACTTCTTTCCAGCCCCTTCTTGCCTGTAAGGTCTCTTTTGAGAAATCCGCTGACAGTCTGATGGGTACTCCTTTGTAGGTGACTGTCCCCTTATCCCTTGCTGCTTCTAGGATTCTCTCCTTCATTTTAGTCTTGGCTAATGTAATTATGATGTGCCTTGGTGTGTTCCTTCTTGGGTCCAACTTCTTTGGGACTCTCTGAGCTTCCTGGATTTCCTGGAAGTCTATTTCCTTTGCCAGACTGGGGAAGTTCTCCTTTATTATTTGTTCAAATACGTTTTCCACTCGTGGCTGTTTCTTTCCCCCTTCTGGTACCCCTATAATCCGGATGTTGGAACGTTTAAAGATGTCCTGGAGGTTCCTAAGCCTCTCCTCATTTTTTTGAATTCTCATTTCTTCATTCCTTTCTGGTGGGATGTTTTGTTCTTCCTTCTGGTCCATTCCATTGATTTGAGTCCCAGTTTCCTTTCCATCGCTATTGGTTTCCTGGACATCTCCCTTCATTTCAATCAGTTTAGCCTTCCTATGTTCCTCTAATTTGTGACTATAATCTACCAGTTCTGTGAGCATCCTGATGAATAGTGTCTTGAATTGTGCTTCTGAGAGGCTGGCAATTTCTCGGTCACTTAGAGTTATTTGCTCTGGGACTTTTAGTTCTTCTTGCGCCATCTTTTGGGCTGTTCGTGCCTGTTCCGTAGCAGGATCAGAGCCCTAAAGTATTCACTAGAGCAGGGCAACTAAGTCGCTGGGTTGTGACATTGTATGTAGAGGCGGGGTCAAAGAGGGACAATGGCTTCCCGTCTGCCGCCTGCCGCTGTGGCCCCCACCGGCGCCACAGCCGCCACCATCACCAGGCCCACGCATTTCGTTCCACTGCACGCGAGTGTGCCACCGCTGTCAGCCCTCCACCACTGGGTTCACCCCCTGGGGCCTGCGCGGTCTGTCTCACTGTGAGCAAATGTGCGACTGCGGTCAGTCTGCCCCACACCTCGACTGGTTCCGGGCTGCCTGTGCGTCTAGGTCGGGGGATCTGTCCTGCCCGACCCTGCTCTGCTGCTGGGTCTGCCTCTCTTACCATCCCCATTGAACGGTTCGTAGTTGTTGGACTTCTGTATAATTCCGTTTTCTGGTCTTTGGGTGTGCCCTAGTTCTCCAAACCTTTGTTGTATTCAAACTTGGTTGTGGGAGAAGGCACAGTGTTTCCACCTATGCCTCCATCTTGGCGGAAGTCCTCATTTCTGACATTTTTGAATTCATTTTGAATAAGTGTCATAAACACTAAGGTTATTTTAAAATATCCATTTTTATTGCTAATATGAAGTAAAAATAATATTGTTATTTCAACAAAAAGGAAGTCTTACCTAAAATACAGGTCACAGTGTGGTTGATTTTCATCATTTGGGGATTTGTATTTATGAATTTGCCTACTCATTAAAATGATTTCTACCCCCAGATCAGTCCTCATGATGTTTTTGGGGCCATCCACAGACGTGAGCAGAGCAGCACGTGATTTGGGCTGCCTGAGGCTCACGCTCCTAGCTGAGGCTGAGCCTGGTCGCCCTCTGCCTCCTTGTTTAAGTTCTAGTCCTGTAAACAAGCGTGCTGATGGTTTATTGAGTGCTGTGCTTTTCCACATTTTTCTTTATTTTGCTGTTTTAAATGGCCTCCAAGTGTAGTGCTGTGTGGTGTTCCTGAGCACAAGGAGGCTGTTAATTACTTGATGGAAAAATATGAGTTACCATGCTGTTGACTATAGGTTCAATGTGAATAAATCAACAATATGTTATACCACTGTCTTTAAACAGGAACACACAGAAAACAATGAGGGAAGTGTTGCGCAGTTGACAAAAATGTGACCAGAGGCTCACAAGGGGAAAACCTCGTATTTCCCATAAGAGCAATGGTTTAGTATTTGCTAATTCAGGCTTTGTGATGACTTGACAGAAAATAACCTCCCAGCCCTGACTCGTGTGGCTCGGTAGGTGGAGCATCATTCAGCAAACTGAAAGGTTATCTGTTCATTTCCCAGTCAGGGCACATGCCTGGGCGCTGGGCCAGGTCTCTGGCTGGGGTGTACAGGAAGCAGCCAATAGATGTTTCTCCCTCCCTTTCCCCCTCCCTTCTCTTCTCTCTAAAAATAAATAATTAAAAGGATATAACTGCCCAGAACAATTAGAACCAGCTCTATTTCCTGATGAAGTGACAAGATATCTGGGGTTTTCTTACAAACAGTTGAGGGAGGCACAGGGGGCTGGGTTGGGCCATAGATGAATCATATTGACAATGCCTTAAAAATTGCTGAAGTTACCTGATGGGTATCTGAGGGCTTCTTAAACTATTTTCTCTAGTTTTGTGTATGTTTGACATTTTCCATGATAAAAGGTTAATTTTTAAAATCCAATTTTAAGTATTTAAACACTTGAATCCCAATATTTTCATGAACTTTTGCTGCTCCCAATCAATTTCAGTACTTGGACTCAAAGTTTTCTTAATTTTTTCACCTTTGCTAGCCTCCTCTTTTCTTCAGGTTTATTCCATTCTATTGTTGTAGATAAAAGGAAATGGATGATAGAACACAATCTAAAAGTTTTAGAAAGACTGAATTGAATTGTACAGATACAGAAAAAGGAAATCATGTCTTGGAGGGTTCTAACCACCTCTCTAGAACAGTTGACACATGAAACACGTGTGCTGTTGTTAGGGCTTTTCTTCACACAGATCCTCCTCCTTCCAGGACTCAGCGAGAGATACCCTGTGCTCTCCTGCTCTTCTGTTCTTCTGAGAATCAGTTATCTGAGGGAGCTCTCCTGGCAAGGGTTAGTGCTCATACACCGAATTCAGAAGCGATTGACTGAGTTTGTTTGCCTTAAGGGCAAAACATTTTCCTTTTTAGTTTGTTGTTGTCCTTGACCCTGGAGCACAGAGGAAAATCTCAGGTCTGCCCTTGGTAGATAAAGAATGTATAAACTGACCTGTGAATTTGGCTCACAGGGATGAATAGGCCACCAGCTCTGTTTGTTTGTCTTAATAAAACCAAACATACCAAAAAAAACCCCCCAAAACAAACCAACCAGAACTGAAAGAAATAGGAGAAAGATACAGGGAAAACAACATCATTGTACCTTGTGCATTCCTAATATCTCATACATGTAAGGCTCCAATTATTCCCTAAACATTAACTCCAACATCAGTAGCTCCAAGACACAGACGGGGCAAACATTATCACCCTCATCTGAAAGATGAGGTTAAGCAGGGCAGGGAGGTCAGCAGAGCCAAGATTAGGTATTAGAACTTGATTGTCCTCAGTGATCAGGAAAGTTAACTGTAGGACCCCTCCTCTCCCTTAGCTCAGTGGCTTTTCTTCATCACTTGGGTTGTATTTCACCCCTTCACCACAGGCCCCTTTAGACCCCTTTCCTCTCAGTCTGAGGCCTGGCTCAACCACCCTCTCCAAGTACCAGCCATCTGTCCCCATCAGGCTCTCCCTTCCTCCAGTTTTATGATGCCCGCTGAGCCCAAAGTGTTGCTGAGCAAGTATTTGTTGACTAACTCCCTTCCTTTATTAAAAACTACTTCCAGTTAAAATCCGGTACAGTCTTCTTAAGGTGGTTGAAAAGGCTTAATAGAAGACAGATTCCGGGGGTACCTTTCATTATAATAGAGGAAACTGTACTGTGGTTTAGCCAAAGGAACGAGCTCTAATTTGTAGCAACTAATAATTTGAAGAAAGTACTTTTGCCCAGCAAGAGATCCTTTTGAAGACTTCTGACCTAAGTCCAAGACCAGACCTCATAACAGCTACCATCAGAGACAGAGAGGAGGAAAGTGGGAGAGAACAGGAGTGCTGTTTAAATGGTGGAGAAACAAACCACGGGATTTTATTTCAGCTGAGGTGTATCTACTATCAGGAGCAAAACCTTGCAGTGCTTTGACACAACATGCTTTTCTGTCTATGTCTTTCTTTATGCCGTGTATCTGACTTTTCTTTTACCTGTATAAATGCCTTCTACCACTCACAAGGGAAGGAGGCCTGCCTTGTTAGCAGAGCAATCATGAGGATACTTCTTTAGAGGTCCAGACCTTCATATAACCAAGAGTAATGCAGAGAAATCCCTTTCCTATGAGCTTGTCTATTGATCAAGAGATCCAGGTAGTTTTCCCAGAGGCCATCTTTGAACGTTTATGTGGTACAAAGGGTGAGCCTTTTCTCACAGACACCCATCGTCAAACAAATTGTAAGAATCAAATCAGGGCATGATCAGACTTCTAGTAGCTTCTGAAAGATACCAGATTAAATGCTATTTAGATGATAATCCCTACTGTGGTTATTGTATAAGTTTATTTTTTGTAAAAATTAGTATTTTCATATTGGTTACTCCTAATTTATTCTCAACTGCTGCATGCATTTTGGCATTTTTGTACTCATTTGCTCTTGTTTATACCTAGTTTTATTCCAGAAAACATTTCAGGTGGTATGTGTGTGTGTGTGTGTGTGTGTGTGTGTGTGTGTATATATATANCAGAAAACATTTCAGGTGGTATGTGTGTGTGTGTATATATATATATATATATATATATATATATATATATATAAAATATGTATGTGTATAATAAAAATGGATAGAAGAGGAAATCAATATAAAGGAAAAACAAAAGTAGAAAAGGTGAGATAAGAATAATAATGCCTAAACATAGAGACCATTTACTAGGTGGTAGGCACTGTTCTAAGCACTTCGCATATATGAATTTATTGAATTCTGACAACAACCCACAGAATCTGGACTGTTACTCTTTTCATTTTACAGTGGCATAGCTGACATCAGGAGAAGGGCTTGAGACAGTGTAAATAGCAAATGGGGTCCAGCTCTGGGGCTCAAACTGGGCACTCCGCCTCCATGACACTTTCCTGACTCAACAATGAAGCTAGAAATAAGGTTGATACACAAAGTGGAAATTGTGAGGTCCTGCAGTCCTGCTAGAGACCAACCTCAGGTTTACCTCCAAGATTTTTGGCAGACAAAACCGAGAAGGAAAAAACGATCAGTTCTATGATTCACAGTGTTCAGGAGATAAAAAAACAAGCTAGTTGCTCAAGAGCAGCATAATTATTGCTGGTTGGGAGACCAGGAAGAAAATTCTCGTGTAAATTCTCACAAAGAGGTCACTGTGTACTGAAGCGGACACTATTCTGCCGTCAGGCTGACAGATTTGCACAGGGCTCTTTCTTACAACATCCTTCACTGTGTCATAATGTATGACCGATACCAACGCCAAACTCAGTAAAAGGCAGTTCTGCCGGGGTGGGGACTTCAGAAGATGTGGTCAGGTCTGTGGATCTCTGCTGCCTGGCTTAATTTAGGAAAAACATTTTAGGCTATTTAGAGGGAAGAATGGACTTTAGATCCGGCAGTCACTGTCTGTAATTATTATTCCTCTCAGTTGAGCTTTGTGAAATGTTGAGGGGTAGTGAGTTGGAGGTTATTTCCTGACTGGGGTCTCAGGTGCCACCCCTTTGTGCTGGTGGCTAAGTGTGGAGTATCCGTGTTGGCAGCCTACTGAGCTGGGAGAAGGAAGGGTTTTCCTGTGAAAGCTGAGGAAATGCAAAGACACTGTGTGGACAGAGGGCCACCCACTCGGTGCAGAAACATATTCAATGGCTTTTGACCACGCCCAACACATTTGGAACCACAGTGACTCGGTAGAGATCAAAATGTTCCCCATAGAGAATTTCAATCTGGAATTCTTAAAGCAGGTGCAACCAAATACCTATTGGATGACTAAAAACATGGCAATAAAGGACTCCTAAAATTTTTAAACTTCCAAATAAAGCCAATATAATGCACACACTGATGTGATTTTAAAATAAAATAGTATAAAGAAGCTTAACCAGAAGGGTAATATCTTTGCACTAGACCTGTCCTTTCATGCACCAGAGGCCACAACATAACACTTCTTTCTGTTTTGACGTTTTATGCAGGTATGCCAATTCTCAATATTCTCTCACATTCGCTTTACCATTTTCTCACCCTATATGCACATGTAGATACGAACTGACACACATGTCACTTTTTGAGTCAATGGAGAACAGTTTGCTTACATCATGGATCTTTACCCTTAAATACTTCAAAATGCACTTCCTAAGTACAAGTTGAATATTCTTTTACTTAACCACAGTGCAACACTCCAATTCAGGAAACTTAACATCGTTCAACATTTTATATGATCTATGGTTCACATTCTAGTTTCATCAGTGGTGCCAATAATGTCTTTAAAGCATTTGCTCCCTTGTAGTGCAAGATCCAGGTCAGATGCAAGTACTGTATTTATTTGTCAATCTTTTAAATATCCTTTATTCTGGAAAAATTCCTTAGGTTTTCTCTTTCACCATCTTAACACATTTTTAAATTTTTAAACAAACTTTATTGATAAAACTGCCACACAATAAACTGCATAAGAATTTTACAATTTGATGTTTTGAAAACATATATATATATATAAATACATATTTCCACACATCCCTTTGTAATTTCTCTCTCCAGCCACCCCCTACCTCTGCAATCCTCACTGAACCCTAATCTGTTCTATTACCAGTTTAGTTTGTTTTTAGAGTTTTATATAAGCGGAATACTAAAGTGTGCACTACTTCTTTTCAGCATAATTATTTTGATGATTCATCCATGTCAATATTTTATTACTTTTTATTGAGAAGAATTTCTTGTATGTATATACTATAGATTCTTTACCAAATCACCTATTGATGGAGATTTGGGTTGTTTATAGTTTTCGGCAATTATGTGTGAAGCTGGGAACATTCATGTACAAGTCTTGTGCGGGCACATTTGTCTTCTAAGATAGTAACACTGCAGAGGACTATGTGGCTTTCGTGGTAGGGACATATTTGACTTGAGAAACTGCCAAACTTTTCCAAAGTGATTGTACTATTTTACATTCTGACTGTGCTATATGAGAGTTAAAGAGACTCCAGTTTCCAGCCAACACTTTTTAGTTCTAGTGCATTCTAGTCAGTGTGTAGAAGTAGTCTCTCTTGTGTTTGAAACATTTCCCTAATAATTTTGAGTAATTTTGTATGCTTATTTGTATATGTATATCTTCTTTGGTGGAGTTTTCTTTCAAAAAATTTTCTTGATATTGAAATTTTTTGAATGTTACTCAAGTTGAGTTTGTCTGAAGTTTCCTTTTGTTTCGATTTAGATTGTACATAAATGTTTTCTCCTTGGAACTAATAAGCTATCTGTGGAGAGAGACTTCGAGACCATGGGCAAGCTCCTGCTCCTCATCAAATTTCCCCTTGGACTTAGTACCCCTTGATGTTTACTTCCAGCACTAATCCTTACCAGTATCATCACACAGCACTGACTTTAAACCCTTCCTTCGACATTCATCAGTTTACATTCTAGTGTAAGGTAGAGCTTGACCACTTCCTCTCCCTCCCCATGTTTCTGCCCTTCTCTTTCTATCATCAGTATGAACCCACAAATATCTGTTTTATTTAATGGATTACAACTCACTGTATCCTTATATTGACGTTCCAGAGTTGGACAGTGGGTGATCCTTCATGCTACCAGATGTGTTCTTCTGACATGATCTCATCCTTTTTAGCAGGTCCTTATATTCTGCTGCCTTGTGTTTTTCCTGTTGCAGCCCTGAAATTAGTCATTTTTCTAACTGGAATGAAATTTAGAAACTAAGATCTGAGCATTATATGCACTTATTTCTACTGGACATAATTGCTTCTAGGCCTTTTAAGCAAATAAAGCTAGGAAATCTATGCATCTATTGATAGTCTAACCATGAACAGGAAATGTTTAACAACTAGCTGATGGGGGTGGCAGCCAAGATGGAAGTGTAGATAAACATTGCTCGTCTCCTTAAACAACCACAGAAAAAATTGCAACTAACCCACAAAACAACCGTCACTCAGAAACATCAGAAAATCACGCTTTTTGGAAGTCTGACAACCAAGGAATTAAAGAAGTCACATTCATTCAGATGAGCAGGAGACGTGGAGTGGGCAGTCCCACATCCACATGTAGTGGAATCAAAATCAGGAGGGATATCTCAGGAGTGAGGGATCCCAGCCCAGCATCAGGCCCCTCAGCCCAGAGTTCCACTGCCAGTACCATAAACCCCCATAACTTCTGGCTGCAAAAAGCAGAGAGGGTAGAGGTGGTGGGAGACTCTGCAAGACTCTCAGGCATCCCCTCTTGAAGGGTCGACAACAGATTTAGGACTTAGATGCACTCCCTCTGGGCTCTAGCATTGGGGCAGTGGCTTGAAGGGCACTGGTGGCATATGGGGAGAAAGTGAAGTGTCTGGCATCAGGCTGAGAGCCAGGGTACAGCTTCCTCCCAGAAAAAACTCCAGAGTGCAGACAGTGGCCATTGTCCCTTTCCTGAGCCCTTCCCACACATAGCCAACACCATATCTGAGACTCCACCTACTTATTTCACATGGGTTGCCCCACCTAGGTGATTACCTAAGGTCTGCTCCATCCAATTTATGGATGCACTTTTCTACATTATGCCACACTAATAAGGCAGGGAGTCAAAACAGCTCTACCTAATACATAGAAGCAAACACCAGGAGGCTGCCAAAATGAGGAGAGAAAGACAGATGGCTCAAATGAGAGAACAGAACAGAACTCCAGAAAAAAAAACTAAAAAAAATGGAGAGGAGCAGAATTCAAACACAGAATTCAAAACACTGTTTATAAGGATGTTCAAGGAATTTATTGAGAATCTCAACAGCATAAAAAAGTCAGAAATGTTTCTAGTCAGAAATGAAGAATGTACTAATTGAAATAAAGAACAATTTACAGAAAAACAATAGTAGAGTAGATGAAGATGAGAAACAAATCAATGATATGAAACATAAGGAAGCAAGAAACAATCAGAACAATGAGATGAAAAAAATCCAAAACCAAAATGAGGTTAGGGTAAGAACAACTTTAAGAGTATAAAACAAGAATAGGACAACTCTGTGTGTACCAACATTTGAATCATAGGGGTGCCAGAAGGAGAAGAAAAAGAGCAAGAAATCAAAAACTTAATTTTGAAAAAATAGTGAAAGGAAACTTTTCTAATTAGGGAAGAAAATTTAGACACAAAAGTCCAGGAAGCACAGAGAATCCCAAACAAGATGGATGCAAGGAAGACCACACCAAAACACATCATAATTAAAATGCCAAAGGTTAAAAAAGATAGAATCTTAAAAGCAGCAAGAGAAAAGTAGTTCATTATCTATAGGGGAGTTCCCATAAGGATGTGAGCTGATTTCTCAAGACAAACTTTGCAGGCAAGAAGGAACTGGCAAGAAATATTCAAGGGGAAAATTTGCAGATTAAGAAGTACAAATTGGCCTGGCTGGCATAGCTCAGTGGGTTGAGCATGGGCTGCGAACCAAAGGGTCGCAGGTTCGATTCCCAGTCAGGGCACATGCCTGGGTTGTGGCCAGGTCCCCAGTGGGGGCCACATGAGAGGCAACCACACATTGATGTTTCTCTCTCTTTCTCCCTCCCTTCCCCTCTCTAAAAATAAATAAATAAAAATCGTTTTAAAAAAGTACAAATTGGTAGGGACAGAATAAGCAGGGGGATGTTAAGAACAGGATAGGAAATGGACTAGCCAAATAACTTATATGCATGATCCAGAATATGAAGTAAGGGAAGGGGGATGCCAGAGACAATGGAGGGTACAGGATGGAGGGGGGCAAGGGAGAAAACTTAGGACAACTGTAATAGCATAAGCAACAAAATATATTTTTAAAAAAACTAGCTGGTGAGGGTGAGGCGGGTAGTGGCAGGAAGCCCTAATTTTTAGCATTTGCCAATTACCATGTTATAAATATTTCCACTATGGATGGTTTTAAGCTATCATTATTAAGTCACTAAATACATCTCTGGGAAAAATGCAGAAGTAGCTTTGTTATATGTCACAACCACTATTTTTATTGACTACTTTTGTTTTAGTTCTCCTTCAGGCATTTAAGTAACATGGTTATAGTGGTTTTAACAATATCTTAATTTACACATTGGCATTTGATTTCCTATTATGATAATTGAAGGTTTAGCACATTTATATCTTTTTCCTTCCTCTTTCTTTCCAGTACTATCTCATGACTTTTCTCCAGCGTTGGCCTCTGTGAGTGGCTGGGGAAAGGAACTTTAGCTTTCATCATTTCCTCTAGCCCCCTCCCAAAATGAACACAAATCGAATGCCGGCAATGGGGGCAGCTTGAAGACAAGTGCCCCCTCCACTGCAGTCGATGGCCCTCCCATGCTCTAAAGCTGCTGGCTCAGCTTCTCCAATGGTCAGCTTGGCACCTTCAAACCCCTTCATTTTTTGTCCATCTGCTGTAGCAACGTCACGAGAAACCTCAGGCTGGATCTGGCATTGTTCAGCCCTCATAATACTTCTAAGTGTTTTAAAGTAGCTGTCAACATTTGAAAGACTTTTCATTAAATTCCAGATTTGGGCTTTTCTGGGTAAATAGGAATCTCTTCGTCTCTGTTTCTTCAAGATGACAATCTTTTGTAGCTGAGAAATTGCTGCCCCATTTAGATTTGGGCACGTGCTAACTGCTCTAACTTACTTTGCCTACTGGGCTATGTGAGTTTGCATCTTCTCTCTGGAAGGAGGTTAGTGCTCCTCCCCCTCCCTTTATCTGAGTCAATATATATATTTGTATGTTGTTAAGATGAAAAGCTAATGACAGTATTTGTACTTTTATGCCAAATTTCTTTCTATGCTGCAGGAAAAAACAGCTCACTGAAAGCCAAGTAGTGGGCTGGAATCATATTTTTTATTCTGTGGGTTTCATGCTATGATTACTCAAAGGGCAGAGTCTGATTGCATTCTTTATTTCTATAGTCCACCAATTGTTTCCTAGATACTCAAGTTTTTTCTGAGCCCACAAACATGGCTGTGCCCTCTGCTTCCTCCTTCCTCCTCAGCAGCTGCTTTCCCAGGGCTTCTCTTTGTAACTACAATCTGCCCCGAGTCATTGTTGCAGGTCATTGTTAGTCCTGCACAGCTGTTGTCCTGTGATTTTTGCCTCACCGTTCTCTGGGGTTGGAGTCCTTGTTACCTGGATCTCATGCATTTTGCTCATGATTTCATTTAGTGGAGGCATGCCATCCACTAACCACCTAAGAAAAAAACATTTTTATTTTCTGCCTGCTATTTCTGTCTGGGTAGATATGTGTAGAATAGTAGGTTGCAAATATTTTCTCCTCGGAACTTGGAAGGCATTCCTATATAGTCTTCCAGTATTTCCAGAGTCTGATTCTTGTTCTTCTATAGGTAACTTGGGGAGGGGGGTTGTGTGTTTCTTCTCTGGAAGGTTTTTTTTTTATCTTCTGTTGGGCTCTGGGATTTGACAATTTCACTATGGTAAAAGCTGAGGTCCTTACAATGACATAGCTTGCCCACCCCATTCTATGTCGCAACCTTCCAGCTGTTGTCCCTGTACTCTCCGAGTCCCTCTGACCCTGTTCTACCTTTTTCTTTATTCCAGACATATCTCCTTCTAACTTATTGTAACATTGACTCATGTTATATTTACTGTCTCTCACTGCTAGAATCAAATCTTCATGCAGCCAAGACATTTACTGTCTTAAATATCTAAAACAAAGCCTAGTACCTTGTAAGTGCTCGATAAATTTTTGTTGAGTGATATGAGATCGTGTTGAACTCATACAGCCAGCTCAAAAATGATTTCTGTTCAGGAAGGTGAAAGGAAAGATGACAAAGGATCCCAGCATTCCATCGGCAGAAGAGTTGAACCTAACATCTACGCACTCTCAGATTACAGGCTTGCAATTCATCAGGAAACTGGCATGCATTTTTAGGTGGATTGCTATATGTCAATAGGTCTGTCATTGGGGAGGTGCAAAGAGGTGTTCTTTCCAAAAATGAGATGGGTTAAATGATAGATCAATGGAATGGGACTTTTTGGATGTTAACTTGAAGGACCAAACAGAAAGCTAGAAAAGAAACCAGTCAATTTTATCAGGGTTGGTAATTGCTCTAATGAAAAGCTTTCAGAAAAAAAAGTTGAATATGTCTTTTACATTATTTTTGGATTTCAAAATATAATGTTGTTCCATATCCTCAAAACCCGGTCACAAAGATAGCCAACAACACTAGTATAATCTTAGTTAATTCAATAAAACATATATTTTAGCTGATGCATTTCATTCTAATGAAATCTATAAAGGATTAAACCATAAAGTTTAAAGAATAATTGCTCATTGATGGCTTATATACATTTGTGAGAATTTTTAATAATTGGACTTGTACGCTTTTTTTCTCTTATTCATCTATTCTCCAAGTATGTATTCAGCGTTCGGTCCATGGGAACAAGATACAGCTCTGGTCTTCAAGGTTCATGTATTTGAGGGTGGGAAACGGACCAGTAAACAGAGTTAAACTTACAAGGTGAGTGGCTAGAATCTAATTTTCTGGTTCTCTAGAATATTTAGAGTTTAATTTAAAATTCCTATCTTCAGCGCTTTGTAAAATGCACAATATAACTTAAAACACTTTGTCCCTGGCTGGTGTAGCTCAGTGGATTGAGCGCATGTCTGTGAACCAAAGGGTTGCCAGTTTGATTCCCAGTCAGGGCACATGTCTGGGTTGTGGCCAGGTCCCCAGCGGGGGCCATGTGAGTAGCAACCACAGATTGATGGTCCTCCCTATCTTTTTCTCCCTCCCTTCCCCTCTCTCTAAAAATAAGACCTTAAAAAAATTATTCCTTAAAAAAAAAAAACACTTTTAACATCTATTGTTGAAATGTGAGATGCATTTTGACTACTAAACGTGTATTTATACCCATCTTACAACTAATTAAAATGTTATACTAAAAATTTTAACTATAAATGTTATTGACTATTACAATGACTTCCTGTTTTTGAAGTGTCTTATTCACATTATATTTGAGTGTCTTGAATCATAGAATTTATATGTCTGGATGCTGAATTTATTGATCAGAAAAGAAATGAGAGGCAGAATAAAGCTGTCATTATTGGAGCCAGGTTTCACGTCTCAAGATAAATTTCATTGTGAGGCCAGCTGGAAGAGAATCTTGAGGGTGAGACTGAGCAGGTTCTGAAGCAGGTTTGGCCAAAATTCTGCTAACACCTAATAATCTGATAATCATCACGGATGATCTATTGCCACCCCTGCCCCGCCCCCACACAGCATCAGGATACACCTTGACTTCTAGCTGGGCTGAGCTTTTACGGTTCAAGACATTTATGGGTTTTTAAAATTTCACTTGACAGCAACTCATTTGATACCAATTTGGCCAAAGTGGTATTTAAAAATACTGTGGATAAATGGCCACCTGGATACATTTCTCCCGTAAGTTCTAACTCCTGAGGCTAGGCGAGGAGTTTTTATGTTAGGGCTTATTCACACCTAGGCACACCAGCTTTTGTTGCCAACTAGCTATGATTCAGAAGGACTAAAACCAGAGTTTCTTTAATTGGAGAATTACTGCCTGGATTCACTTTTTATGGCGTGACCCCATAATGGATGAATTGGCCTACTTCTGAGGAACACATTTCATGTAGGGTAGATTGGTATGTGGGTATTTATCCACTGGATTTATACAGTGTGTATTTTATCCCAAATGAAGAATGTTAAAAATATTTACTTGGAAATAAATCATAAAGTTTAAATACCAGGATAGTCACAAAGGGAGAAAGAGTAAAAATAGTTAGAAGAGGGGAAAGGAATATGGTTACTTGGAAGAAGTAAGATAGAGAATAAAGCAAAGACAGTGTCAAAAAACAAGCCAGCTTAGCAGTCAAGGCACCTGATATATTACACCACTAAGGTTCTTTAATTTTTTGGTGACTCAAGGCACAATTATTATTGCTACATTCTATTTTAAGAAAAGGGAAAACATGCTTCATTAGACAATGGCTTTTACTTTTGACATTTTATATAGCAGTTTTAAACACATCTAAGTATTATTCAGTTTCATAAGGCCAAAGTATTTACGTTGTAAACTTCTCAAATTTCACATGCAGAAAGTCATGCAAACTGAATGAATAAACTACGGAATGCTTAGCACCCTAAAGTACTTCAGTAACTCTTTTTTTAGAAGAAAATTATTTTATTTGTCCTACATATATTATAAAAGCCAATCCAATAATGTAGTCTCAAAAATGTGTCACTAAATGCTCCTACATATGAGAAGCTATTTTTAGAAGAATTCTTGTTTTTGTTTTTGCTTGGGACTTAAGGTCAATCACAGGCTGATGAGGAGTTTGTGGGAAACAATGAGGGGCAAGAAAAATATTCCACATAATGAAGCCATAGATGTGGCATTTTACTGCTCATTTTGTCATTCTTCATAGCATGTGAATAGGCAGGAAAATCTCAGATGTTCCACGCAGCAATATTTTCACCAATATGTCTGTCCCCTAGAGCAAGGGTCATAAAAGAAAGACTAAACAAATGAGACTTGATCAAAATATAAAGCTTTTGCATGGCTAAAGAAAACAGCAGTGAATGAAAAGGGAACCAACTGCATGGGAAAATACATTTGTCAATGATACCTTGGGTGTGATCTACAAAATATATAAAAAATTCACATGACTCCACTCGAGGAAGACAAACAACCCAATTAAAAAATAGGCAAAGGACTTAAAACAGACACTTATCCAAGGCAGCCATGCAGAGGACCCAGAGACATAGGAAAAGATGCTCAGCATCACTAGCTATCAGAGAGATGCAAATTAAAACCACAGTGGGATACTACTTTACACTGGTCACAATGGCCAGCATAAACAACTCTGACAGTTATAAGGATGAAATACATTTTTTTTCTTCTTGAAGACCTAACAATCTGCTTTGGTAGACAAGGCAGGAAATAATTGGAGAATAATACAAAGCTGATTAAAGACTTCTGTTTTTTTACTAGCATAAACTAAGTCATGTGGTAGATAGAGATACAGAAATTTATAAATCAATCTGGGATAAAAAAGTCAGCAAAGGCTTCACAGAGGAAGATGGGAGTTGGGGTTTAAAGTGTGAGGTGAAGGAGGAAAAGGCATCCAGATGGGTAAGTACATCAAAGCAAGGTATGCAGGCATGAGTTAGATGACTTCTCATAAAATATTCAGTATGGGAAAGGTAAATAATTACAATACTCCAAAAGTGCAAATCAAAACCACAAAGTCTCACATTCATTAAGACATCTACTCTCAAACCGGTAACAGCAAGGGTTAATGAAGATTTAGAGACATTGGCACCCTTTCGTGAACTGGTGGGAATGTGAAATGGTGTAGCCACTATAGAAAACATATGGGATTTCTCAAAAAATTAACCATAGAATTACCGTATGATCCAGCAATTCTACTTCTGGGTATGTATCCAGAAGAACAGAAAGCACGGTATCAGAAATATTTGCACACCCATGCTCACAGCAGCATTGACAAGAGCCAAAAGGTGGAAGCAACACAAATGTCCCTTGACAGATAAATGAATAAACAGAATGTTATCTATGTACAATTGAATATTCAGTTTTAAAAAGGAAGAGAATTCTGATACATGCTATACTGTGGATGAGCCTTTAGGACATCATGCTAAGTGAACCAAGCCAGTCAATAAAAGACAAAGGCTGTGTGACCCCGCTTTTACGAGGAACCCAGACAGTCAGATTCACACAGACAGGAAGCATGGCGGTGGCCAGGGGCACAGGCCAGGCGAGAATGGGGAGCTGCTGTTTAGTGGGCACAGAGTTTCAGTTTTTCCAGATGAAAAATTTCTGGACACTGGTTGCACAATAGTTTAACACTATTCAGCTGTACCATTAAAGATAATATGGTAACTTTTATGTTATATGTATTTAACCATAATTTTAAAAAAACACTTGAAAGGAGTCAAAGGTTCTGAGGAAGACACAAAAGGACATTTATTAGTTTGAAACTTCCTTCTCTCCCTCTAGGATAAAACCTACACATGCTTAATATTCTTGCCACGGAGTCAGTAGATTCTTCTCCAAGTCTCAAGTAGCTGCCAGTAGTTCTCATCTCTGTGTTCTATGGGGAAAATAGTCACTAACTCTAAGTAATCACAAAGTCCCAGAAATCAAAGGCCATTTTAGCAAATGTCTAAATATTCTACCCTTCCATTTTCTCAGGTAGAAAGTTTCCTGGCTTTCCCCTGAGATAAATGGAAACCCCTGTGCTGCAGGAGAAGCTCACTTTTGTTCTCCAGGGCTGAGGACCACAAACGGGAACATTACTTGCAGGAAGACCTACTACTTTGAAACTGTGGGAGCTTCCTCCTGGAAAGCTAGATGTATTTGGACTAAATTTCTGCCTCCATGGGGCCCAGTGGCTTACTTACCTCAAACGTTTCTGGGCCCATTCTGTACATGTGCATCTATACCTCACAGCAGGAACATGCAAAGAATCTAGAGGGTTGCTCCTGGGTTCCCTGGAGAACTGAATTCAGGTAACACAGGGGGAATGATCAGCTCTACCCAACAATACAGGGGCAATCGTAGGAATATGGAAGCACATGAAGCCAGAGGAAAGTCTATGTTCTACCTTAGACCGTAGAAGGAAGGGATTAAGGGGTTGTGGGTGTACATGTATTCCAGATTAGAATCTGTAAGTTCACTTCATGCATTAGTTTACAACTATTTACTGTTACATTCATAGTGCTTTGGGTTTAATACATGTTTTGTACGTGCAGAATACTATTCAGAAGTCTTCAGAATCATCTGGGATAGGTGCTACACAATACACAAAACTCTCTTAAAGAGCTGTTTTTGGGGGACAGGGTCTAGCTGGTTTTTATAGACACAAATTTTTGAATAGAAGCAGAAAAACTCAAAGCTGCTGAACTGCAGAGAAAGGATAGGAAAGAGACATTCAGTGCAAGAAGGAGCACCTCTGAGAGGAGTGACAACTGGCTGGCCCTTCGAAGCTGTGGTGTCCGTCAAGGTGTCCGTCCATCAGGTGCTGCCCACTGGGGCAGTGGCCCTTGGAACGGCACAGAAAGTCACTCGAGGAAGATGATGTCCACCCTCATGCAGAGTCAGTTAGACTGCCCTTGCAGAAGATGAGACCTCTGTGGATGATCAGTCTTCAGTGTGGTTAGCCTGCTCTGGCTACACAATCTCCAGTCGATTCTTTTTGTTTGAGAATTTAGTTATTTGACCTGAGTGAGGAGGCAGGGTCAAAATTTTCCAGCATTCTGATAACTTGAGCCAATCATGTAGGCTCTAAATAGTGTCTAAGGTTCCAAGCTGGGAGGGAGTAATGAAAGGAAAACGAATTGCACATACTCTCTTCCAAAATAGTCCTTCTTAATGCTGACCAATTCCACTTTTTCCTTCAGTAATTTTCCTATCTCTTCTAATTCAGTAAACTAATTTTTCTGACAGATGGCTATAAATTGCCATTTTGGGTTCTACATAAAATTTCACTGATAGAAAAATAACATTGTGTTTTTTAAAAATTAGTTATTGAACAACTTTATTATGGACATTTTCAAACAGAAGAAAGTAGAAGAGTATAACTGACCCTTATTTATCCATTATTCAGCTTCGGTGCCTAACAAGATATAGTCAGTCTTATTCCACTTAACCACCATCTCCAGCCCCTGGGTTGTTATTTTTCCTTTCTCCTTTTTCCTTTCCCCTGCCCCCACATTCTTGTCATTGAACTAGTTTAAAGACACTATCATCATTTTGTAAATACCATCAGCACAAATAAACACAATTCCCCTCTCCCCAAAATATGTGATTACTATCAACTATATAGTCAATATTCCAAATAATCCCCAATGTTTCATAAAGATTTTTGTAATTTCTGCAAGTCAAAATCCAAATAAAGTCCACACATTGCCTTTGCCAGTATAACTCAAAAGCCTTTTTCTTTAATTTCTCTTTTAATCTATAGGTTACCATTACCTCTGTTTTTTTTATTGAATTTATTGGGGTGATATTAGTTCACAAAACCATGCAGGTTTCAAGTGTGCAACTCAACAGAACCTCACCTGCATGCGGCATCGTGTGCCCGTCGCGCCCGCAAAGTCTCTTTCTGTCCCCATTTTCCCCACTTTGCCCACCTCCGCCTGACCCTCACATCTTTCCCTCTGGCTGTCACCACACTGTCATCTGCGTCTATGCATTGTATATTTATTTTTTCTGCTTAATCACTTCACCTTCTTTCATCCAGCACCCAACCCCCTCCCCTCTAGCAGCTGTCAGTCTGGTCTGTGTTTCTGCCTCTGATTAAGAAACCATGTCATTGCCTCACAAAGTTTCACACACTCTTTTTTGTTGTTGCCTGCATATATTAATTAACCCCCCCCAACATGATCTCATTTTATCTACATGACTACCCAATGAAGTAGGTAGAAGAGGTAACTTTTACCACCTAGTAAATGAGTTGATAGGGTACAGATTGATGAAGTAAGCAGTTTGTCCAAATTTAGAATTAGTAAATAGGTAAACCAGGGCTAAAGTCTAGGAAAGCCATTTCTTAGACCAGAGAGCTCTTTTTACTCAAACAGTGGGCCTCTTATTTCATGAATTAAAGTAGTACTAAAAAACATTAAAATTTCTAAGGGGACTTTGGATAAAAAACTAATGTATTATCAATATAATTTAATAAATGTTTTATAATTTTAAAAAAATTTATTTATTTCTAGAGAGAGGGGAAAGGAGAGAGAGAAAGAGAGGGAAACATCAATGTGTGGTTGCTTCTTGCAGGCCCCCAACCGGGGACCTGGCCTGCAATCCAGGCATGTGCCCTAGACTGGGAATCGAACCAGTGACCCTTTGGTTCACAGGCTGGCACTCAATCCACTGAGCTACACCAGCCAAGGCTGCTTTATAATTTCTTAATAGCAATCCATGTACACTAAGTTATTTAGGAACCATCTTTTTCCATGAGTGGAAATAATTCATCAAAAGTCAAGCCTCAATACATGCGTGTATATTTATGTATCTATAGTAGTATATGTGCCTACATGACTTTCTTGAATTTAGTCTTTCAGGTCACTCACACATTTGACCATTCGTTATTTGCTATAGATTATAAACTTTTGGATTTATAATAAAAACGCAGCGTTAGTTTCTTCACAATTCCTCATAATCAAATGTATGTGACTGACATTCAGGGTCTTCTTAGTGAACAACAAAAACCAATTAGGCTGTGCAACTTCTCATTCACTGCTGAGGTAGAAACAGCATTTTCTAAGAATGCAATACCTTCCGTGTCTCTGCTTTAATCTGTACTGCCATCTGCTGGTACCTGATGCTGTTTCTGGTTAAAGTCCTTCAGGGAAGTTTATCACAGGCACTTTTATAGAGAAAGAAACTATGAAGACAAAAATTCTTTTAGAACGTGTTCCCTTCAAAGGAATAGGTGCTACTTGACAGGTAAAGCTACTTTAAGTGTACAATAAAAATTGTTAATTTCTAAAAGTTTCCACTATGTATACTATAATACCCCTTAAGCATTATAAAAGTTGCTAATTAAACTTCTAGGTCATCAGCTCCAACTTTTAAAGCATAAAATAATTATAACTTCTAGCCAACAATGATCATACTTGAATTGCTGGAAAATTAATATAAAAAATTAACAATATAGTACATTTCTGGTTTAATGAGCACATACATTTTACATGCATGTGCCATTTGAAGTTCTACATAAAATTTCACTGAGAAAGACAACAGTGTGTTTTTTAAAAATTATTTATTGAACAACTTTATTATGAAAATAAAAAAAAGAATAGTATAATTGACCCCTATTTATCCATTATTTGGCTTCCATACTGAATAAGATACAGTCAGTCTTATTTCAGTTGACAACGGCCTTTTGAAGTTTGCCAGATGGGGAGGAGGATGGGGGTGGGGTGAAGAAGGAGAAGCACTTCTAGGGCTGGCTTTTGAAAACAGCAGAAAACAAGAAAGCCATGGCTTCTCTCCTCAGAAGATCATTGTAAATATCAGGGTGAGGAAAAGATAGGTTAACAGTTGTCCACATGGAAATAATACAATCCTTAATAAATAATAAACTATGAATAAACTAATAAACAAGAATACACTATGTTTTGCATACCCACACCTGGAAACCTACCTTTTCTCACCCTTGTATTGGTGAGGAGGTAGAAATTTCTTATTTAGGTTTTTTCCTAAGTTTATATGACACATCAAAATTAATTTTAAAATTTATTTAATCTTTGTAGTAAGATAGTAATTTTCTGCATTTTGGATTTATTATTGTAGTTAATACACATTAAATTACCTTTCTAAAGCCCTAATAGGGTGCTTTAAATTTAAATTTAAATTTTTGATAACCATATTATTCAGTCTTGTGTTCTTTGGTGACTTATTTGAGAGAGAATGAATTGCTGAGGTATTAAAATTTTTTTTCATTTTTCATTTACAGTTGACATTCAGTATTATGTTAGTTTCAGGTGTTGAATATAGTGATTAGACATTTATTTATATAACTTACAGTTATTACAGTCTTGTTGACTATATATCCTAGGCTGTACTTTACACACCATGACTTTTTTAAAAAAGATATTTACTTTTAGAGAGAGGAGAAGGGAAGGAGACAGACAGGCAGAGAAACATTGTTGTGGGAGAGAGGAACAGTTGCCTGTCACATGCCCCAACCAAAGTCCTAGCCCACAACCCAGGCATGTGCCTTGACTGGGAATTCAAACTGGCAACCTTAAGGTTTGCAGGATGGTGCTCAGTCCACAGAGCCACACCAGCCAGGGCCTGTGACTGTTTTTTATAACCCTCAATTTATACATCTTAATTCCTTCCCTTTTTTCACCCCATCCCCCCACTATCCTCCCCATCTGGCAACCGGCAAAATGTTCTGTTTCTATGAGTTTCATTTTTATCACTTATTTCATTTCTTAGATTCCACATATTAAGTGAAATCACATGGTATTTGTCTTTATCTGACTTATTTCACTTAGCATGATACCCTCCAGGTTCGTTCATCCATATTGTAGCAAATGGCAAGATTTCCTTTTTTATTGCTGAATAACCTCCCACTGTATATTATATATATTGTAAAGATGATGTGGTGAGATGTGTGTGTGTGTACACCCCTAAGTCTTCCTCTTCCAGTCATCTATTTCTGGACACCTAGACTGCTTCCAGATCTTTGCTATTGTTAAGGAAATGATGCTGCAATGACCACAGGGATGCATATATCTTTGTTTGAATTGGTGTTTTTGATTTCTTTGGATAAATACCTTGAAATGGAATTGCTAGGTGATCTGTTAGTTCTATTTACACCTTTTGGGAAGAATCTCCATACTGTTTCCCAAAGCGGCTGTTCCGGTTTACAGTCCCATCCACAGTGCACGAGGATTCCCTTTTCTTCACATTCCCCTCTAAACTTGTTCTTCGTTGTCTCTTTGAAAACAGCCGTTTCGACAGGAGTAAAATATCTCATTGAGGATTTGTTTTGCATTTCTCTGATAATCTGTGATGACAACATCTTTTCATGTGTCTTCTGGCTATCTTTATGTTCTTTTTGCTGAAATTTCTATTCAGGTTCTCTGCCCATTTTTAAAACTGAATTGTTTGACATTGGATTCTTAAGAGTTCTCTATATATTTCGGTATTAACCGCTTATTGGGTAAATCATTTGAAAACACCTGCCATTCTATAGGTTGCCCTTTTGTCAGTGGGCCCTTCTCAGTGCAAAAGCCTTTTCATTTGAGGTGATCCAATTTATTTTTGCTTTCGTTGCCTTTGCCTTGGGAGACAGATCTAAAATATTGCTAAGGCTAATGTCAGAGAGTTTACTGCTATGTTTTCTTCTGAGTTTTATGGTTTCAGGACTCACGTTTAAGTCTTTAATCCACTTTGAGTTTACTTTTGTTATAAGGTAGTGGTTGAGCTTCATTCTATAGTAAGTAGATGTCCAGTTTTCCCAACACCTTTTTTTTTAGATTTTATTTATTTATTTATTTATTTATCTTTAGAAGGGAAGGAGAGAGGGAAACATCAATGTATGGTTGCCTTTCGTGCGTCCCCTGCTGGGAGTTGGCCTGCAGGGAACTGACCTGCAACCCAGGCATGTGCCCTGACTGGGAATCGAACTGCGATCCTCTGGTTCGCAGGCCAGCGCTCAATCCACCAAGCTACACCGGCCAGGGCGTTCCCCAACACCTTTTTGAAGAGACTGTCCTCTCTCCATTTTATATTCTTGACTCTTTTGCCAAAAATTAATTGACCATATCTGTGTGGACTTACTTCTGGGATTCCTATTCTGTTCTTTTGTTCTGTGTGTGCTTTTATGCCTGTACTATTCTGTTTTGATTACTACAGCTTTATAATAAAGTTTGAAATAAGGAAATGTGATGGGTCCAATTTTGTTCTTTCTCATGATTGTTTTGGCTACTTGGGATTTTGTGGTTTCACACCAATTTTAGGATTGTTCTATTCGTGTTAAAAGTGCCATGGGAATTGTGATGGGGAGTGCATTGAATCTAAAGGTTCCTTTGCTTATATAAACATTTTAACAGTATAATTCTTCTAATCACATGAGCATGGAGCACCCCTCCATTTGTGTCTTTCCAATTTCTTTCATCAATGTTTTACAGTTTGTAGTGTGCAGGTCTTTCACCTCCTTGGTAGAAATATTCCTAGGTATTCTTTGATGTCATTGTAAATGATTTTGTTTTTTTAATTTTTTTTTTCTGATACTGTTATTACCATCTAGAAACACAACAGATTCTTGCATACTGTAGTATGCAACTTTACTGACTGCATTAGTTTTAACAGTTTTTTGGTGCAGTGTTCAGGGTTTTCTATATATGATGTCATGTCCTCTGCAAATAGAAACCAGTTTTGCTTCTGTTTTGGATGCTATTTATTTGCTTTTCTTGCCTAATTGTGGTTAGGGTTTCCAGTGCTATGCTGAATAAAAGTGATGAGTGGGCCTTGTCTTTGTCCTGATCTTAGAAGAGCTTTGTCACCATTGAATATGAGGCTAGCTGTGGCCCTGCCATATATGGCCTTTACCATGTTGAGGTATGTTTTCTCTATACCAACTTTGTTGAGGGTTATCACGAATGAATATTGATTTTTGTCTAATGCTTTTTGTAGATGTTGAACTATTTTTGCTTCCCTGAAATAAATTCCACTTAATCATGGTGTATGATCTTTTGAGCATTGTTTAATTTAGTTTGATATTTTACTGAGGATTTCTGCTTCGGTGTTCAGCCTCATCTTCACCTGTGATTTTCTTCCTTCTCCTCCCTTTCCCTCCCCTTCCCTCCCCTTCCCGTCCTTCTCTGGTTTTAGTATGAGTAATGCTGGCCTCCTAAAATGAATTTGGAAGTGTTCCTGCCTCTCATATTTTGGGGAAGAATTTGAGGATTGATATTAATTCTTCTGTAATAGTTTGGTAGAAGTTATCAGTTTATCTGGTTTTGGACTTTTGTTTACTGGTAGGTTTTGATTATTAATTCAGTCTCCTTACTAGTAATGTGTCTGTTCAGATTTTTTCTCTTCATTGTTCAATTTGGTAGGTTGTATATTTCTAGGAATTTGTTTCCATTTCCTCTTGGTGATATAATTTATTAGCATATAATTATTGATAGCAGTCTCTTATGATCATATCTGATTTTATTTTGAGTCCTATCTCTATTTTTTGGTGAATCTGGGCAACAATTTGTTAACTTTATTTTTTTAACAACCAGCTTGTAGTTTCACTAACATTTTCTTTTGTCCTTTAAGTCTCTATTTCCTCTGATATTGTTATTTCCTTTCTTTAACCTTGGGCTTCATTTGTCTTTTATCTTGTTTCTTGAGGTATATAGTTCAATTGTTTGAGATTTTTTTCCTAACATAGGCTTCTTATTGGTATAAATTTCCATCTTAGAACTGCTTTTGCTGCAAACTATAAGTTTTGGTATATTTGTTTTTCTTTCTTTTAAAAAATCTTTTGATTTCTTTTTTGACCTGTTGATTGTTCAGCAGTGTTGTTTAATCTTCACATATATGTAGTTTTTCTGGTTTTCTTTTTGTAATTGATTTCTACTTATCATTATGGTCAGAAAAGATGCTTATTATTTCAAAACTCTGAAATTTATTAACCTGTTTTGTTGCCTAACATATAATCTATTTTGGAAAACCCCCCCTGTGCACTTGGGAAGAATGCGTATTCTGCTGCTTTTGGATGGAATATTTTGTTGTTAAGCCATCTGGTCTAACATGTAATTTAAATCAGATGTTTTCTTACCAAACTTTTTAATAACCTGTCCACTGATGGAAACGGGGATTGACATACCTTACGATTGTACTGCTGTCTTTCTAAGTTTGTTAATATTTGCTCCATATATTTAGGTGCTCCTATGTTTGGTGCCTAAATATTTATAAATATTATGTCCTCTTGTTGAATGACTTTATCATTATGCCACAATCTCCTTTGTCACTTATTACTGCTTTTGTCTTAAAGGGTATTTTGTCTGATATAAGCATAGCTACCCTAGTTTTCTTTTCGTTTCCACTCATGTGGAATATCTTTCCTCTCCCTTTAGTTTGAGCCTATGTGCATGCTTGAAGCTGAAGTGAGTTTTTTGTGGGCAGCATATAGCTTGGCCTTTATTATTATTATTATTACTATTCTATGTCTTTTAATTGAAGAATTCATTTACATTTAATTATTGACACCTAAGCTTTTACTAATTAATACAAACTCTTAACTGTTCTCTGGTTGTTTGGTAGCTCCCTTGTTCTTCCTCTCTCTGCTTTCCTCTGTGTGTTGGTAATTACCTGTAGTGATACGGTGTGACTCCTTTCTCTACCTTTGTGAATATACTAGAGATTTTTGCTTTGTGGTTACCACGAGGCTTACATAAAACATATTTCAGATATAACAGTCTATTTTATGCTGGTAATTTAATTTTAGTCGTCTACAAAAACTCTATCCTTTCCTCCCCCTTTTATGAATTTAACACAATTTACATCATTTTGTCTTGTGTATCTATTAAAATTACTGTATTTTTACTACTTTTGCCTTAACTTTCATACGAGATTTACAAATGTTTTACCCACCAGTGTAAATTAGAGTATTCTAAATCTAACCATATATTGCTGATGTAAAAAACATCCAAACCTATAAACAATTAAAAAAAAAATCACACCCCAGGACAATTTTTCATTGCTTTCAGGAGAAGGAGAGGTAGAGAGAGGTATGTGAGAGAGAAACATTGGTCAGCTCCCTGCATATGTCCTGACTGGGGATCGAACCCACAGCCTTTCTGTATATGGAATGATGCTACAACCGAGCCACACTGGCCAAGGCCAAACCTATAAAGAATTTTTGTGAGACTTTGAGCCAAAATGATGACATTGACAGGGAGCAATATCTCAAATGCTCCAGGGAATGACAATTTTGCATTTCTTCTATGCATTTAAAATTGAGGAGGGAACACAGGAAGACTACACGATGGTGGAAGAAAGCAAGGCAGGTACTGGATTACAGGACAGTTAAAGAGATCACATGTTCCGAGGGTGGTGACATTTGTATCAAAGGTGTGTTAACCTACATGCACAAGAACAATGGACAGGGATAGTGTAAGGGAGTGATAAACTTTATACTAAAAAATGTATATGCCCAGGGCAATACTAGCCATGAAGACCTGCTTAAAAATTTATGGTCAGATCACCCTGTGAGGTTACTTTCTGGAGAACCCTTTTTTCATTCACAGTGTTACCCTTTACCTGTGCTGGTTACACTTTCATGGTTTCTTGTTACTAATTAATGCTCTTTTGTTTCAGCTTAAAGAAGTCTCTTACCATTTTTTTATAAGGCCAATCTACTGGTGATGAACTCCTTTAGCTTTTGCTTGTCTGGAAAACTTTCTCCTTTAATTCTGAAAGTTTTCCCTTTTGACACTTGATACACATATCATACAGGCTCCCTTCAGCTGAAAATCTACTTACAATCTCACAGGGATTCCCTTGTACATACAGGTTATCATTCTCTTGCTGCATTTAAGATTCTCTCCTTGTCATGAACTTTTGACAATTTAATTATGTCTTCTTATTTCTCTTTAGATCTGTCTTCTTTGGAACACCATAGGCTTCTTTGCCCTAGATATTTGCTTCTTTTTCCAGGTTATGGAAGTTTACAGCCATTATTTCTTAGAGTAAGATTATGCCTCTTTCTGTGTACAGTCCATATAATGCATATATGGTCTGCATGGTGTCCCATACACTCTCTTCACTTTTTTCTTTTGGTTGTTCTGATTGGATGAACTCCTGTGAATTCGCTAATCCTTTTTTTCCCCCTGCTTCACTTAGTCTATTATTGGGTCCTCTCTTGGATTTTTCAGTTGTTACCGTATTCTTTACCTCTGTGTTTAGCACATTCAGATAATTTCTATTGCTGTCACCAATTTTTACTTTGCCCATGCACTGTGAAACCTCATCTTGGTGAGCATTTCCATGGCCATATTTTCATTAAGGCCTTTTTCTGAGTTTTATCTTTAAATTTTTATTGGTTTTTATTTGGAAACATACCTGTTTCTGCTTTTTCCTTGTCTGTGTTGGTTTCTATGGATTAGATAAAACAGCTGCTTCTCTGTCTGGAAGGAATGGTGTCAGAGATGAACTTCATCGTGCAATTCCACTGTACTTCTCGGCTACCTCTCAAACTTTTGTGATTGTCTAAGAACCGCTTTTGTTATTAACTGGCTCCCAGTAGTTGAGGCAGTGCCAAAACCTGTCAGTGTCCCAAAGTGGGAGCTCAATCAGCACTTAGATACAAGCTGACTGGAAGGCACGCCCGCAGGCAGCAACTTTAAAAGTATGCAAATACCCCTGTTGGAGGAAGAGCGGGGGATCACCGGTTTTGAGCTTTTTATTTGCTGCAGTCCTGTGAGACCTGCAAACAAGAACAGCAAATGTAATACCATCTGGTCAGCAGGTGATCAAACCCATGTGGCAGCCACAAAAGCTGGGATGCTAGATGTCTGCAAAACCTTTTCTGGAAAGTACAACCATCTAAGGTGAGGCAGACGGACAACACAAAGAGCGCTGTCCTCTGTTCCCAGGAAGTACTGCAGTCATACTCTAGATGCGTTAAATTAGAAGCCAAACCCTCAAGTTGAAGCCTTTAAGATCGCAAAAGGGCCTCTCACAAGAAACACTGGGCACATTTCAGCATGCTGCCTTTGCACTGGACATGTGGGTGGGGGTGTGGTAAGCCAGGCTGAGTCCATGTACGCCTGTTGACAAATGTTTCTTAGTTTGCTATAAAGCTTGTCGGTGTCATGGACACAGGTCCTGTTGCCTTTCAAAGCTGGCTGTTTCAGGCCAAAGTCTTAAAAGTTAGGAAACCAGAAGTAAGACCCAAACCTTTGCTCCTCTGACAAACTGGAAGTTGAATTTTGTTCTAGTGTCGGTGCACCAGAGGTGGGGTTTAATGATACACCGTGTCTCCGTCGCTCCTCCCCAGTTCACTGTGGGGTTTGTACTGTTCACCCGATATGTAGAAGTCCCTCAGCTAGTTTCTGGATTCCCTTCAGAGAGAACTGTTCTGTATGGGCTACAGATTTCGTGTGTTCATGAGAGGAGGTGAGTTCAAGAACCTCCTGTGTTGCCATCTTGTACTGGAACCTATTCATTCTTTAAAACAAAACAAAACAGAAACCTTTTTTTTGTACCTCTTCAAATAAAATGTCCGGAATAGCAGTTGTTTAATGAAAAGTTCTCTATCAGTAATTAATTAATATGGAACTTTTTCCCCCTGGAGGACATTAGCACAGACCTTTCTGAATGATTACTAAATACCGGAACAGCAGGCTACCAAATAATACAGTCCTGGACTCATCAGTGATACAAGCCCATCTGGCATCAGCCTCAGCCACAGTTTCGGTTGGTTACCACTTATTAGGTACATCTAACAGGAGGGCTGGGGGCAGCAGGGGTGCAGCTACACCCTTTGACATAAAAATAAAGGACTTGAGCCCCAACATTTTTTACATACAATCAATAACACATTTATACTTAAGGTTGGTGGCTGACCTAAATTTTTGTTATTACTCATTTTGAAAACAAGTTTATTCACAAGAAGTATTGGGGTATATTTAAGTTTTGGTCTATGAGTAAAGTATATACTACCAGAAATATTACTTCTTTTTTAGGAAAAACCTCTTCAGAATCAATTTTTTCCTTTAGGTATTATAGAAAGTTTAATATGCATTTGGTTAACTGAACCTTTGTATTACTTCTTAACTGTCATGATAGGCTGAATATATGCATAATTTAAGACATTTATCTGACTTTGTTCATACATATAAGGATTAAAACTAGACTAATTACTGTACACAAATTCTGTTAAAATGGTTTGAAAAAATACTACTTCCTCATTAAAAACTTTCCCATACTAAGTAGCTTTGTAAATGTGTCTGATAAGAAATAATGTAACTCTTTTTGGATGAATGTACTTTCTTACATACTGTCAGAAAACAAAAAAACAATTTAAAGAAAAGTTTTACAATATAAAAGTCATTATACAATAATTATTTCATTTTATTTTTCTTTCGTCTTAATCATATACTTTAAGTAAAAAAGATAGGAAAGATGTTCAATAAAAACTGGGAAACTGAGATAGGCAAGCAGCATTAATGCCAAAAACAAGTTCCAAATCATTTCACATAGCCACACAATCAAATGCATCTAATTTTCATACCCGGCTCTGCGAGCGATGCGCCGTGTCACGTGAAGCCACCTGCACACAAAACGGTGCTGCTGAGGGACTTGGCGCTCTCTGAGGTGCTCCGCTGCACGGGTGCGGCCATCCAAACCTTTAACTCGGTCGGCTGTTTTTTAATTAACCACTGACGCTGATATGATCGAAGAAAATAGCCTCTCGATATATATTACTAATACGATACATATTACTTAACACGACTCCCAGGTAGCACTGGCCTCAGAGCCGATTCCACAGGCATATACTTAGGTCAAATTTTAGGGTATATAATTTTACTACTTTACGCACTGCTTAAGATGTTTTTCAATTAAATTTGGAGTTACAGGTAGTAGTGTACAGTCACTTATACACTTGTTTATAGATTCAGAGTCAGAACTGTGAGTGACATGAACTTGGGAGATGGGGCCGATGCCTTCACTTCCATTCATACTCTCCTCAGGGTCCAGCACAGTGGTATTCATGTAACTGGTACAGTAACTCAGTTGGTATTTATGAGGACTTCCTTAGGTATTTCCTTTTAGGATTCTTATAGAAACAAGCTAACTTAAAGAATTTTCTAGGCTTTGAAAATTTAATAAATAAAAGGCACTTGCCATTACTGATCATAATTCAACAAGGTTAAATTAAGGCTCAAAGTGGAGATTCTTCTGTATGTGCCTACATGTGTCAAATGAAATCTGAGATAAGGAGGTAAGAAATACACTACAAATAATATGGGAGAGACTATAAAGAATAGGGTTACACTTGAAAATAAAAAATCTATTACTTTTTCTATAAATTGTAGTTGTAAATATTTATAAGGAAACACTGGGGAAGGAGGTAAAGTGGTATTAAAAAAATAGACAACATTCTTCCAATATAATAAAGCATAATCCTAAAAAGTTTTGGGGAAAACGGAATATTTTTTAATTCACAGAACTCTTTAGATTTATACTGGGTTTTTTACTATTCCATACACCCTAAATTATACCTAACACCTGTTTTGTTAAAGGGCAAGGAAACAATATTTGGATTGAGTCTGAACAACTGAGAAACTAAAAGGTCTCATCCTTAGATTTATATACTTAATTTTCTTAGAAAAATAACTTGTTATTGTACCAATATTTATCTGAACATGGCAGCCTCCAACAGTCAATAATTAGAACGACCGCAGTATCATAATGACTTACAGGGAAACAAAACTGCAAAGTCCTTTTTTCCTATTTGAATAATGAAGAGATTAGTAAAACTAATAGTCAACAACTATGAATAAAAAGCAAATGTAAACAAAAGAGACACATCAAAAGAGTCCAGAGGGCAAAACCATAAAATATTAGAAGATGCTTCAAAGTTACTTATTATCACAGGGAAAATTTTTATGAAAAACACTTAGAAAATAAATTAAGACATATCTTTAAAATATAGAACTCTAAATACTTGATATGTTTGGGATACTATACAGTATTCTGTTAATTGCTATACATATTTTTCCCTGCAGATATTTCTGAATGCTGCAGTAATCTATAGAATTTGTTTACTTACTGTAAAATTTTGTTCTCAATTGTGAAAAATTAAAATCAATTATTTAACCTTTAAGTAAAGAAAGAAAATGAAGATCTCTTCACTAGGATATATCATGAAAATAGGATATCTATTTATTTTGCCACGTCATGTTTTTAAGTGAAATATATGACTAGAGAATCAATGTGAAGAACCATTAGAAGAACGGGTGGCTGCAAACCAAGTTCTCCCTTTTCAGGCGAGTCACGCACTTTAAGTGATGATGTTCGCAGTGGACAACTCAGGCACGTACTGGCAGAGGCTCCTGTTCAAGCCAGCCAGCCCAAACACCATTTCCAGTAGTCAGCAACCTATGGCCTCGGGACTGAATGTGGCTTGTGGCCTATTAGTGGATGTCCCTCAGCTAAGAATGGTTTGTACATTTTCCAAAGGGTTGTGAAACAAAACAAAACAAAACACAAAACAAAAGAGCCATATGTGACCAAGAACTGCATATGGTCTACAAAGCCTAAAATGTTTATGATCTGACCCTTAACAGAAAAGGCTTGCAGACCCTTCATTCATACCGATGTTGTATAGACTTTCGATGGTGCAATTACATGTCCAATATAATGTTCTTCTATTCCCACCACGAATGTAGTAAGAGTCTAAAATGATGTCTTCTGATGTCACGTCACCACTTGTCAGAATTTCTTTTCATTTTCTCTTCATCTTCAATATTAAAGCTCATCCTTCAATAGTAATGTAAAAGTAATTACAAAAGAACCATGAATTTATAATATTAAAACAAGGCAAAATACAATAATATAAACTAACCAAAGTTTTACCTTCTCAAAAACAAGTACTTTCTGTTCTTATATAATGGATCACACACACAAAATGCACCTCACCTCCCAATGACAATATTTGAGACAACGGTATCAGATGGTTCTTACTTGCCCCCTGACAGACACTACCAATTACTTTTATGCTTTCAAGGTTGTATATTGATGTGCTCTTTAACTAAATTTCAGTTAAGATATTCTGATTTATGACTAACAGTGTTTTCTATTTCAAATGTTTAACTTGAGATAAAAGCCACAATTTAAAAAAATGAATTGAAAAAATATAGCTAAACAAACTATCAGAAAAACACTTTTTGTTTACTGAAACCAAGAAAATACACATCCATAATCCTTTCCCTAACTTTTAGATTTGGATACAATATAATTCTGGAGGCAGGTTTTAAAGCTTTCTCTATCGGGGCCTGCAAGTTCTAATGATTTCAGGCCCTTCATGCTGTTCTTTAGTCCTTTCAAATCACAGGAAAAGAAACCAAGAAACCTCCAGGTGATTGTATCAAATTCAGAAAGCACTCTAGCATTCACAGATTCTTTGGTCTGAGTCTGTCCTAGAATGACAGTGATTTAAAGATGAAAATAAACAGCCTTTCCAAAGAGCACGGGGGAAAATGTTGCACTACTTGATAGGTTCAATCTCCAGGAGAGGTCCAGATGAACACGGACTCCAATATTTCCTGACTATACCAAGAACAAAAAACTATTTGTTATCCAAATGTGTCAAGAGGCACCAGTATATTTATTCCTACTAAGCCCATGCTTTACTTATGTTTGAACAAAATTTAAATATTTCTGGCCATAGTCATGATTTCTTCTTAAATGGTTTTGTCCAAATTTCTAAATATTTCTGTGTCTAGTGGTTATACTCTTGATTCTTATATTTTCCAAAGAAGAAATTTCCAACTACTTACTATTTTTTGAAGCTTCATTTCACCTGTTTATTGATACATATAAAATACAGTAAGCATAAATTTAGATGTTTGCCAAAGTCAGCTCTCAACTCAGTCCTTACCTTATTTCTCTTTCCATCTTTTTGAAGACTCTTCAATTTTTCATGTATTAAGTTAGCAATCTCTTTTGCATCTCTGGAATCTATTTGCTCTCCCCAGATATTTCTCTAAAATTAAAAACACTTTTCTTATAATTTTGTAAGTATTAATTAAAACATGACATTTCCATCTAAGAAATTTGACTAAATAGTCCTTAAAGCTCCAAGTGCTCAAAACTGAAATTTCTTCAAGGAAATAATACTACAAAAGCACAGTTAACCCTTATTTACCTGAAATAAATACTATGATACTGTTATGGGGACATGTAGGTCAATTCCTTGGAAAAAATGCATCGCTAACTCAAAACGCCTCACAACAGCTAAGCTATGTAAGAGAAGATGTGCCCAGAGGACTCACATCATTCTAACCTAATACAACCACTGGCACAAACAAAACCATGACTAACTGTAGCAATGGAAAACACTGTATATCCCTGGTTTTCATCTGCCCACAGCAGGAAGGTGGCTAAAAAGCTGGGATAGGAACAGATGAATGCACCTAACTCTTCCTTATTTGGGACCTGCAACCACCTGTTTCCTTCTTTGTGAAGGGAACCCCACACTTGTATGTCAGGATTTTGTTTCTTTGTAAAGTTCCCACCTTGGTTTGTATTTCGGTTTATTCCAATTGTTATTTTGCTTTGGCCCTCTCATCTGGCCTGGACTTCCGGATGCCACGCCTGTCTTTCAGTTTGGACTGATATTTTCCAGGCCCTAATCGGTCCTAAGAACTCTAGATACATGGTTAACATCATCTTCAAAGAGCTCCCACTATGGCCTGATCATTTCTGTGACTGCTCATTAGACTGGTATTTCCCCAACATCATTTTACATGAAAAAGCCCCTGTTTAGCTCGCTAATTTCTCAGCTCTTCTGAGAACTGGGAAGTAGAGCTAGTCATTTCAAAGGAAGAAAGATTCAGGCTCAGGTATAATCTCCTTTCCCCTCAAGTTGTGCTACCCTGGGCTGTCTTAACATTGAGTTATTAGCCCCTTGGACTACTCAAAATGCTTCACTGAAAAATCCAGATGCCTTACAATTTTAGATTTCTGAAATTCGTCATTAATTTCTTTGTTTAGCTCTATTTCAAAATGTATTATAATTATCAACATGAGATCTTAATCTGATATTCTTTCTCAAAAAGTATATATTAAAATATCTGAAATTATTTCATGTTTTACCAGAAAACATGAATACAGTACAACGTAAGTACATATTTATTCTACTTTCAAAAATGTCCTTCTTTTACTTGGGAAAACAGCAAAGGTCTTGACTGCTTTCAGCCAGCAATCACAGTGGCTGGCAGACAGATGCCTGTGTGTATTAATAATGGTAGAAGTTATCCTCTGAATCTTACGATCATTGGTAGATGTCTAGTTTCGTGTTGGGGAAAAAAATGTCACTGGCCCAAAAAAGGAATGATGACGGAACCAAGCGACCCTCACATTTACCCTTGGTCTAAACCATCAGTAAATAGCAACGTTCAGGTGCTAAGGCTGCTGCGAAAGTACAATAGTACACTATCCTTTCTTGGAAAAAATAATTCACTTTAACAGTAATATATGTTAATTCTATAAAAGTAGGAAATATAAAACTTCATAGAAAGTAAGCACCTTCAATTCTACCACCCAGAGAAAACCACTATTATTATTTTGGTATGTCCTTTGAGTAATTTTCCTCTTTGTGAGTATAAAAATTTTAAGGTAACGAAGATTGTTATCAACTGTGGGACCAAAAAAACTTTTAAAATTACACAGTGTATATGTAAAAGGAGCTTGTTTCAGTAATGTGCACTAAAATAACAACGGGAGAAGAAACTACAGAAAAGCATTACTCAGACCAAAAGAAAAACCTCTAGTGCTCGGCCTGCCAAGGGGAAGGGCCACAGAGGAAAGCCCCGTACATACCTTTGCCCTTTCGTAGGGATAAAACTTAACAGTTGGGTAGGCTCTGATACCAGCTTCCTGGCATATCTGAGCATAAGCCTGACAGTCTACTTTTCCAGCTTTCACTTTTCCTTTAATCATCTGAAAAAAGAAAAATATGGTTTACTATTCTCTTTGGCATAAAGTATTTTGGCAACCAGAAAGCAAGGTGATAACTAAACATTTCCAATTTTTATAAACATAAGAATTTGTTGCTTAAAAAAGTCTGATCAAATAAGATTGCTTCTGAGTAAGACGGCTTCCAAATTCTCACTGGCTCTTTACATTCATTCCTATCTGTCCGGCACCACCTCTCCAAAAGCAAACAAACTCTCCTTTGCCATACCAAGTAAACTGGGAAGCTTTACGCTAAATACCTCACCTTCTCCCTGGTAGCCACACCTTGTCCGCCATGGCACAAACATCTCCAGTTCTGTCTGCATTCCTCTTGTAGAAGGCTGACTACTTCAGCTATGCTCTCCCGTCCCCTCCCTGAAAGATCTCTCTCTCTTTTTATTTTTACCGATGAAAAATCACTTTTTTTTTAAAATTTGAGTGGCTTTATATTTTTAAAGTAGATTGCATTGATTATGCTATTACAGTTGTCCCATTTTTTTCTCCCCTTTATTCACTTCTTCCCTGCACTGCCCCCCTCCTACCAGAATTCCCCACCGTTCAGGTACATGGGTCACATATGTAAGTTCTTTGGCTTCTCCATTTCCTACACTATTCTTAACATCCCCCTGTCTGTTTTGACCTACCATTTATACTTCTTATTCCTGGTACCTTTTCCCTATCCTCACCTCCCCCCCGACCCCTGCCCCGCGGATGACCCTCCATGTGTCTACAGCCATACCACCCTGAATGCGCCGATCTCATCTGATCTCAGTAGCTAAGCTGGGTTGGGCCTGGTTAGTACTTGGATGGGAGATCTCTCACTGTCTTTAGCATATACAAATAGGATCAAAAAGGATTCCTCCCTAACTGCAGGAAAAGGAAACAGGGAACACACAGATGAAGTGAAGCTTTTGGCTGTTCAGGTTAGGTAGGTGATGTTGTCATCCAAGGCAGAGAAGTTGTTAGCTAAATTTTTAAATAACGAATAAAATCTACTGCAAAGACTAGAGTTACAAAAATAAAATAGTTTTTAAAATTGAGATGGAACATTTAAGAAAAACGAATATTGAAAATGTTTTAGCTAATTACTAAGACATACATGTAAGTACAACTGGTTCAGTAGCCAGACCAGACTCACCCTAGCCAAGAGCTCAAACTCAGGAGCAAAGTTTTGGCAAGGCCCACACCACGGAGCATAGAAGTCAACCACCCAGTGGTGTTTCCCTTGTAAGACTTTTTCATCAAAGGTCTGCGGTGTTAGATTTATGGACGCTTGAGGCAAAAATCTGTAGTGAGAAATTAATTATTTTTCATTATACAAAACCAAAGCAAACTTCCAAAATATAAAACTGCAAAACTTTGTAAGTTAAAAATGACTTCAAAGAATGACAGTGTAACAAACCACAACCTTATTTTGTGAATTCTAATTGTTTACTAAGTTTTTTAAAATGCTAGAACTTCAAATGGCTCACAGCAAATTTAAGTACAGACATAAAAGGAAGGTCAATAGCATTATATCCATTTTATACAATGATGTATTTCAATTACTCACCCTAGGCCCCAGATTCTTAGGGAATAGGCATCCCTATTCCAACCATTGTAACTACTGCAAAAAAAAAAAGAGAATATTGAGTTGTAAATAGTTGTTTTCATTATTAGCTATATTCAGAAAATAATCTCACTGTAGCAACTTAGGTTAAGTATAGCCCAATGACTTGAGCATCTCTCTTCTCAGATATACTTAGATAAAAACACTACTTACATGGCTTCCCAAATAGTATTTTTCACTAGTCCTAATGGTATGTGTGTGCTTCAGACCGACCAGCTGGACATCTACAGACCCGAGGTAATGACCTAGCTCACAACGTCCGAGGCTTTAGTGTTTGGACCTTTACTCTGGTTAGAACTGTGTGTAAAATTCCTACCCACTTTTAAAAGCCATATCAAAAGCTACCTCACAAATGCAGTATTTCATGATTTTCCCCTCACAGTTGTGGATCCCTTACTCCTTTGAAATCCATGGCTCATTTTTATTTTTTTCTTTTATTATTTTTTTAATATCAATGTATGGTTGCCTCCCGTGTGTCCCCTGCTGGGAACTGGCCCGCAACCCAGGCATGTGCCCTGACTGGGAATCGAACCGCGATCCTCTGGTTCGCAGGCCCGTGCTCAATCCACTGAGCTACACCAGCCAGGGCTCATTTTTATTTTTTAATATTCAGTATATTCTGCCTTGCTCTTTTTTCAGTGTTTTACCTGAAAAACCATGCGGTGTTATGGTAAGAGGGCACTGAGACAGAAGGGGTTCACACCCCAACTCCAAACCTCAGCCACTGTGACCTACGTTATTTGATTTCTCTAATAGGAAGGGCGATAATTTTTGCTTCTCAGGGTATGTGTGAGGACCAGTGGAAATAATGTAAGAAAAGATCTCATATAGTGCCTGAAACTTATCAGGAACCTAATAAATATTAGTTGCTTCTCTTCTTATTTCTTCCTTACTAGACTGTCAGCTTCATGAACAGCATAACTGCTCAACTCTCTCTTCATCCTCTGAAGTTCTCATTAGCACGATACCTTACACAGGGGCTCCCCCAAAACATTTGTTGGGTTAGCATTTAGTCAGGATAACTTTTAAAATTTAACTGTATAAGTAAGTAACTGTAAAAAATGTCTTCAAATTTTAGACAATACTTACTGATATTGATGACCTTTACTTGATTTGGGGGGGAAAAATCTTATCTCAGGGTATCTCTGAACATTTTCTTCGGCACAAAAAGAATGATACTGTTGGCAGTCTATGCTGCCCACATTGATCAGTCCAGTTAATGTCTATAAAAAAAGAGAGAAAGAGGTCAGCGTGATAAGAATAAATTTACCTCCATAATTACTTCATATATATTTGCAATAGAGATACTGTCACTACGAGATGGTTACTATATTATTTATCAGTGATTTTCACCAAATAAAGATGACTAAGGGCATTACACATAATAGCACATAAACTAGAAATCTAACTTTGTAGTTCAGAACTTACTGCAATTATTGCATATTAAATAATCAATTTCATTTACCTATTACACAGGGAAAATAATGTATTTCTAAAATTCAAAGTATTAAAACCAAGATCTAAGGAAGGTCTTCACAATGCTGTTTCAAAGACTGACTTTTTCAAATGGAGATATGAGCTGTGGGGAGCACTCTGATTCATATCTGAACTTAAAAATTTTAATGAATGGAGCACAAAATTTATTTACCTCAAATGTTCAGAAACCAGCGATCACTTTAACTCACAGGTTTGTTAATTTTTTTAATCTTAGACATACATATAAAATATTTACTGCATTTTCCATTCTGGTATTTAAATAATTTCTTTCCAATCTTCCATGAGTTATATAGCACTATTTCTATGTGCATGAAATTTTAAAAATCTAATGTGTTATAAATCAAGGCTATTTTTTGTTTTTGTTTTTACTTTTAAGTCCTACACTTGTGAAAAAATGATACATTTAAGATCTAAAAATAAAGAAGCAGACACATTTCATTATAAAATAAAGGAGATCTTTGGGTTGACTTTGGCAGAAATCTGGTTAAATATATATGAAGTGGCACATGAAAAGGGTAATCATTCTCTATACTCACCCAACAGACAGAAACTGAGTGGAATCTAAGTGGTATGATCAGAACTCTTATTAAAAAAGTCATAATAATCTAGAGGCAGGCTTATTCATCTCAGTTTCAAAATAATTCTGTTAAATAAACATCCTTAGTAAATGGTAAGATTTAAAATAAGCTAGTTTACTATACCCGGGCCATTCTTTTCCATTCTGGCATTAAAACCTGACATGGATGACACCACGGAGAATAGAAATCAACCATCCAGACTTCATCATGTTTCCTCTGTTTAACTAGTTCACTGAAAGTAGCAGGTGTCAGGGAGATCACTGAAGGATTCCTAAGATCCTAAAGACAACACAGCTTTCATTGTAACAGATGTAAACAAAAGAGTTTTTCCACATATTCTTGGCAAATTGTTGGTATCTGTCATTTAGGAAAAATTATTTTTGAATGATAAAAAGATAGCTAAGGATATTTTAAAGAGAATCTATACTGAATTATTTTTAAAAGGAAGAAATAAGCCCTAATTTATTAAGTTTGGATTTTGACTATCAGTCTTCTTAAATCAAGGTATAGTTTGTTGCTATTTCTATGTATCACTAAAATAAAGAGGCAACTTTATTTAAGATTATGAGTAGATGAGGCAAGGTTTCCAAGAGCTGCCCAGATGTTTACATTAGCCATATTCAGTTCTGAAACCATTGAAACCAATGAACCAATAACAGAACCAATAGATATGTAATAGATAATACATATCTATTATATGTATCTCTATAGATACATATAATATCTCATGATATATTATATATATCTCTACATTATATCTCTACATGTCTCTACAGATCACTTGTTCGATGCTATTTTAACAAAGCTGCAGTCTGTCACAATTGGGTAATAGTAAGGAAGATGTTAGCTTCATTGGGGAAAATAATCAAAACCGAAAACTATTATTCTGGAGGAGGAGGGAGAGAAGAGTAGAACAGAGAAGAGGTGTGGTCACTACATAAATAATAAGCTAAATTTTGTTATTCTTAGGAAGCCCCTGTTAACTACTTTAGCCAAGTAAGACTATTAGTGGGAAAACAGGAGATGCTCTAGATACAGGGCACTTCTGTGTGATTATAATCACAGGTGTGGCATAGCTGCCCAGGCTTGAAAGAGGCCCTCCAGGGGGGTTGGGTCAGACTGCCCCCACACATTTCCTGGATAATAATGGGCTCACTCCCATCTCATCTATATGGGATCTAAAAGAAATAAGCTGTGGTGGTTCTATCTGAGAAAACATGGAGGGGAGTGGCAAAGCTTTATGAAAGATTATTTCACATATTTAATAAATAGTTTTGTCTATTTCACGTATTTAATAAATAGTTTTGTCTACTAAGTACAAGGTACTGAAATAGGTAATAAACAAAACACATACTTAGTGTTTATAGTAAGTATATAATAAAACATTAGTAAATTTAAATTCATTTTCTTGTTAGAAAATATTTTGGCACAAAAATAATAACTCCTGTTATTAAACACAATTAACTATTTATACAAAGTGTACGGATACACAGAAGGATCTACAGCCATGAACTTGTTGCCTCGGTGCTTCATAATACTGTAATATTAATGTAAAACACGTCTGTGAGACAACCGTAATTGAACAGCAATAAAAACCCTACCTCTACAAACTCCAGGATCTGTTCGGCAGAGTGATGCCCTTCGTACTCGTGCACGCTGGACTGGTTGAACACCACTGTTGTGGGGTAAGCCTGGATGTTATACTGTTAAGAATAAAAAGACAAACTGAACATGACTTATACATTTAACCTATCTGTTTCAAATTTATAACCAGCTTGCCTTTATTTAAGTAAGAACAAGATTTAAAAAACCCATTGCTAAACTGCTGGTGATTGAAAAATTTTAGCCTGGCCAACTTTTGCAAAGAACATGGTACTGATGAAGACCTAACGCTTATTTATAGGTACTCCACTGGATATAAAATCCACAGGCATGAAACAGAGAGGGGGGCATGGGCAATTAAGGGTTTGGTGCCTTTTCACTCTTCAGAACTAACTTGCATGAGGCTGTAAAGAGCAGGCTGACTTCTAGCATAAGTCATTTCCGATACCCTAATAAATATTCCAATTGTCTAGAAGTAGAAAAAAATCAAGAAAATAGAATAGCATGAATAAAAATATATTAATAATTAATGTGAACATAACTGTACTTTAAGTTAAAGAATTATGAATCATGCCCTAATAATGTGGCTATTTTTTTTCTTTATATTCAAGATAGCTGTTATGGTACAAAACACTACAATTTCCTCCTCAGAATTAACAGGAACTAATAAGGAAACATTTCTTTAAAGTTTTAATTTTTATTTATTTTTTAAAAAGTTAAAAAGAGATCTGTAGATTTGCCATAGTTGAATTTCACATCTTTAACGTTGACACATTTATTAGGAAAATGAAATCTTTGACTAGGATTAAAAATAATTTTAGATTTATTTATTTTTAGACGGAAGTGACCTGGCTCACACCCCAGGCATGTGCCCTGACTGGGAATCAATTCGGTGACCTTTCGGTTTGCAGGGCAACTCCCATCCCACTAAGCCACACCAGTCAGGGCTCAAAAGTAATTTTAGAAAAAATGAAAACATTTGTCAGATTTTTGTAAAATGAGTGCAAATATTAAGAATTCGTTACATTAATAAAACAATTAAACATAACATTTAAGAAGCACTTATTACATGTCTAGCACTTTTTCAGCACTTCCGCATGTAGTTTCTGTTTCTCACAACAATGCTATTAAGCAGCTCAAATTACTAAGTCAACTTTACAGATGAAATCATTGAGATCTTGTCAGGCTAAGCGACTTGGCCATGACCCACCAAGTAGTGAGTAATCCTGGCTTGTTCTGGGTGAACCAATAGCATAGTTTTATAACCTTGCATTTTATTTGATTACCTATAGGCTATTTAATAATTGAGATAAGTAGAAAAAGTAGAATTCAAATTAAGATAATTTCTGTATCTTTGCTTAGCATACAAGGAATTCAAAACCAAAAGCCTATTTGTTTCATTTTAAACTTATTTTAATAAAGTTAAAAAAAGAGAGAGAGAATTATCTAACAAATACCCACATATCCATTCCCTAGATTTAAGGAGGATTAGCTTTTTTTGCCACACTGGCAGACTGTCCAAGTTCTTTCTGGATCTCATTTCCTTCCCTTCCCAACACTAGGAGCAACCTGTACTGTTTGAGCATTTACAAGCTTTCTGTAATTTTATCACACTCTTTACACTGTCCTCAAACCTGCTTTTTTCCATTTTCCCTTGTGTTTTTGAGATTCACCCATGCTGGTAAAGAAATCAGGTTTTAAATACTCCACTGTGTGACTGGATAATTAACTTATCCATTTACCTGCTATTGTGAGGTTTCTAAATTTTGTGTTAATTTGATTAGATGGGGAGGGTATTTCGTAGTTTGCCCTTTCTTGATGACTAGTTAAGTTGAACATTTTTCACATTTTTGGATTTCCTCTTTTGCAAAATGTCTATAAACATTTTTTCTTTCTTTTTTTAAATTTATTTTTTAGAGAGAGAGGAAAGAGAGGGAGAGAAATATCAATATGTGGTTGCCTCTCACATGCCCCCAACTGGGGACCTGGCCTGCAACTCAGGCATGTGCCCTGAGAATTGAACTGGCGACCCTTTGGTTCATAGGCCAATACTCAGTCCACTGAGCCACATCAGCCAGGGAGTTTTTTTCTACTTAAAAAATTACTTATAATCTTTAAATATTCTGGACACTAAGGCTTTGTTAGTTGTATGTGCTGCAAAAACATCCTCAGCCTGTTCTGTTTATAGTGTTTTTTTGGCAATAGTTTTAACATTAATGTAGTCAAATTAATTCATAGTCATTGATTTTTATATTTAGTTTGTTTTCATCTGTGAGTATGGTGAAAAATTATTCCTCATACAGGCGCCATAAACATTTCATCCTACATTTACCTTTTTAAAAAAGTTTAGTTTTTATGAATCTTAATTTAAAATACACACAAAAGCAGATAATAATAAAGTCTCATGTACTCTTGTAGCTACAAAAATAATTCACTCATGGCTACTCTTAATTCAAGTTATATGTTCTTTGGCTTTAGTCCTACCACAAATTATTTTAGAGAAAATTTCAGATAGTTTATTATTTCATCCATAAATATTTCAATATACTAAAAACATACGGACTTTCCCCCAAATATACACAACCACACTATCATTTTCTTCCCCCAGCATATTGTTTTATTGTTGTTCAAGTACAGTCATCTGAATTTGCACCCTCTACTTCCCCCCAACCCCAGCCCCCCCCCCCCGCCCAATTCTAAACTCCTTGACTTTGGCCCTAAGTCCTTTTATAGTTGTTCCTGAAAACCCTTCCCCCCCTTTTCTTTCATTATCCCCTCCCACGTCCCCTCTGGTTACTGTGAGACTGTCCTTAATTTCAGTCTCTGGTTATATTTTGCTCGCTTGTTTTGTTGATTGGGTTCCACTTAAAGGTGAGATCATATGGTATTTGTCTTTCACCTCCTGGCTTATTTCACTTAGCATAATATTCTCCAGTTCCATCCAAGTTGTCTCAAAGGGTAGGAGTTCCCTTTTTCCGCCCCCCCCTGCTGAGTAATAATCCATTGTGTGAATGTACTGTAGTTTTTTGATCTACAAATTTACTGATGGTCACTAAGGTTGCTTCTAGTACTTGGCTATTGTAAATTGTGCTGCTATGAACATTGGGGTCATAGGTTCTTATAAATTTGTGTTTCAGGATTCTTAGGATATAATCCCAGCAGTGGAACTGCTGGGTCAAAAGGCAGTTCCATTTTTAGTTTTGTGAGGAAATTCCATACTGCTTTCCACAGTGACTGCACCAGTCTGCATTCCTACCAACAGTGCATTAGGGTTCCCTTTTCTACACATCCTCTTCAACACGTGTTATTTGTTGATTTGTTTATGATGGCCATTCTCACCAGTCTAAAATGGTATCTCACTGTGATTTTAATTTGCACCTCGCTGATGGCTAGTGATGCTGAGTATCTTTTCATGTCTCTGGGCCCTCTGTATGTCCTCTTGAGAGGTGTCTGTTCAGGTCTTTTCCCCATTTTTAAATTGGGTTGTTGGTTTTCCTGGAATGAAGTAGTGTGAGTTCTTTTTATATTTTGGAGATCAAACCCTTGTCCGAGGTGTCATTGGCAAATATGTTTCTCCTTAGAGTTGGTTCTCTTTTCATTTTATTGCTGTTTTCTATAGCTGTGCAGAAGCTTTTTATTTTGATGAGGTCCCATTGATTAACTCCTTCCTTTATGTCCCTTGCTCTACAGGACATACCAGTGAAACTACTGCTGCGTTAAATACGAGATTTTCCTGCCTATGTTCTCCTCTAGGACTTTTATGGTGTCACGACTTACATTTAAGTCTTTCATCCATTTGAATTTATTTTCACTTGATCTTAGCCCAAAGGCTAAGAAGTGATGAATGTATTTTCATATATAGTATAAGTTGATGACTGAGTTTCACTTTTTTGCATATAGCCATCCAGATCTCCAACACCATTTGTTAAAGAGGCTATTTTTCCTCCATTTTATGCTGCTGCCCCCTTTGTCAAATATTAATTGACCATAGAGACTTGGGTTTATTTATGAGCTCACTATTCTGTTCCATTGGTCTATGTGTCTGTTCTTATGCCAGTACCAGGCTGTTTTGATCACAGTGGTCTTATAATACAATTTGATACCAAGCATTGTGATCCCTCCTACTTTGTTCTTGTTTCTCAAAATTGCTGCAGCTATTCGAGGTCATTTATGGTTCCATATGAATTTTTGGAATGTTTGTTCTGTATCTATGAAATAGATATTTTGGTATTTTAATAGGTATTTAATAGGTGTTGAATCTATAAATTGCTTTGGGTAGTATGGACATTTTGATGATGTTAATTCTTCTAATCCATGAACATGGTACATCCTTGCATTTGTTTGTGTCTTCCTTAATTTCTTTCTTCAGTGTTGTGTAGTTTTCTGAGTACAGGTCTTTTGTCTCCTTGGTTAGGTTTATTCTGAGGTACTTTATGTACCTTGTTGCTATATCAATTGGGATTTTCCCCCTGATTTCTAAAAGTTAACAATAATTCCTGAAAATCATCAGATATCCTGTCAGTGTTCAAATTTCTCCAGTTCATTCTTTAGTGTTGCAGTTGGTTTGTTTGAATTGCATCCACATAAGGTCTAAACTTGTATTTGAATGGTACGTCTTTGACATTTTTGATCTTCTTCCACTTACAAAAAAACCTGTGCAATAAACTGGGTGCTTATCCTATGAAGTTCTCTGTGCCAGGATTTGCAAATTGCATGCCCATGCTGTTGCTTAACCTGTACCTCTGTGTCACTGGACTGTCCATACCCCGATAGACATGATGACTTGATTTAATTTAGATTTGATTTTTCTTCCCAAGACTATTTTATAGGGATCACTCTATACTTTCATCATGAGGTATAAAATTTCTAGTACTTCTTAGAATGAAAGAGTAAATATCAACTGACCTCATATCTCATTCATTGTTTAATTTCCTTCTATTAGCTAGTACTACAAAGAAAGCAAAAGAATAAAGCTACAGACTACAAAGAGGTAATATTGTTAAAAAATATAAAGATCTTAAAATAATTTAAAAATCATATATGTTATCAAGTCAACTAAATATTTTCCTGAGTTTAATAAATAAGACCATATCTACATTTAACTGCATATATTATTCCATGTTTTAATACATAATTTTGTTAAATTTATTTAAACAATGTGTTACTACTCTAAATGTGGATGTATGTTTGAAAAAGTTGTTATTTTAATATTGGATTAGAACACATTTTTAATACTTTGCCTTACCATGTTACAGAGCCTTTCATGGACTGTACAATCTAGTGTGCCAAACTTAAGCTGACCATAAAGATGCTTTGATGCTTTTCGTAACTCTGGCAATAAAGCTCGGCATGGTGGACACCACTATAAAAGAAAAAGTACTTATGAGCACTGAGCCAAATGAAACAAACAAAAAACACATCATTTTTGCAATAAGCAATAAGCTAAGTGTAAGACAAACTATACTTGCAAATGCTTTTATACTTGCTCTGTCCAGAAAGAGTCCAGCTTTTGTCAATATAATAAGAATGGTTTGCATGACATTGAGGTAACCTAGCAGCCAAGGACAGTAGACTGGAATGTGCATGCATGAACAATGATGACTTCACTGTACTGGTCAGTGGGTTTGGGTAGACAGTGTTGGGTTAGCATGTGTACTGTATGGCCACTGCATTCAAAGTAACAGAGCAAGTAGAGCAACAAATCTCCATCAAATTTTGTGTTAAGTTTGAACATTCCTCTGTGGAAACTATTTGGATGTTTCAGAAGGCTACACCTATGGGTATCTGGTGACTGGCACCTTCAGCACAACAACATGACCGCTCACACATCATGTCTTGTGCAGTTTTTTGGCAAAATATCATATCACCCAGGTGACTCAGCTCCCTATAGCTCAGATTTGGCACCCTGTGACTTCTGGCTATTCCCAAAACTAAAATCACTTTTTGGAAGGGAAGATATTTCAGACATTGATGAGATTCAGGAAAATACAATGGGGCAGCTGATGAAGATTGGGAAAACTGTGTGAGGTCCCAAGGTGTCTACTTTGAAGGGAACTGAGGCATCATTGTCCTATGTACAATGTTTCTTGTATCTCACACCTTCTTCAATACAATAAATGTCTGTTTTTCATATCACGTGGCTGGATACCTTCTGGACAGACCTCGTATACTTAATCCTTAGAGAGGTAAGTATATCAGTGCTCTCGTAGATGCAGTACATGGTAGTAGCCAAAACTGGACAACACAAATCTAGTACCCATGGTTCAAGGTTATCTAGAAAATATCTTTTTGCTATAACAAGAAAATCTGACAATACTAAATTATGACAGATAAAAATAACTTACAGGGGCAAAAAAATCAACAAGCCATGGTTCTTTGTGATTGGCAGGAAAATTCTGAGGTCCAAGTGTGGTAACATGAGAATGAATACTTTCTTTGGCAAAGGCAAGTATATCATAGAGAATCTTCTTTCCTTTGAAAGGGAGTAAGAGAAAAGTTATAAATCCATATTCTGCCTTTTATTCATAAAAATATTTCAAAGTTTTTATGCTTAAAATACTAAAGAAAGGAAGATAAACTCATGAACAAATTGATTTTGGTGAGGTTTAAATGTTCTGTAAGCTTTACATACAGAGGAACCCTTTCCTTTACCCTTCTGTTTCTCGGAGGATTCAGTTAAAATGTCAGCATCTTTTTGAAAATGTTGATTTATCCTCAGTGGCACGATTATAACTTCCTTGTAGTATTGATTTCTTTATGCTTACCTGATCTGTTCCTATGGTCTAACTCCTAATTCTGTTTCTTCAACCTAGACTTCTATTATGAATTCACATTCTGTATTGCCAACTAGGGGGTAGAAAAATTAACCTGGAATCATGTAAACATTTCAAACACAATACTATGTCCAAACTAAAGTTTTCTTCCCCCTAAATTGCTTCTTACTTTCCCTGTCTTGGCATAATCATCTACTAAGTAGAAGTTAATGGCATAATCATTCACTAGGTGCCCAAGTAAGATTTCCCAGAGTGACTCTTGCTTTCTGCCTCTGCTCTTGTATCACAGCTACATCCATTGCATCTCTTGCCATCTCCAACCTCAGTTTAGGCTACTGCTGAAATTCAGTTTGGCTTACTTCAATAATGAAGTTGGTCTTTCTGCTATTCCTTAACTACCATATTTTTTGGACTATAAGATGCACCTCAATGCCCCCCCCAATTTGGGAGGAATAATGGTTGTTAATGCTGCTGTTGAGTTCTGTTTACATTTATATTGATGAAATATTATGTTATTTATGTAATTAAATATTTTACATTTTTTGCTTCAAAAATTTTACCCCTATTTTCCTCCTCTAAAACCTAGGTGCATTGCATTTTCTGCATTGCTAACACAAAAAACATTAATCATGCTGCCATTGCCTAAAGATCATATACAGGGTCTGGTACACATAAAATACCTTTTTATTAGGAAATCTTTTATTACAAAATCATAAGCATGTAATTCTGTAACGTAACAATATCATACTCAAGCACGCCATATGACATTTTAGGTGCAATGTTCAAATTGAAACTATAAATTATTATACCCATATTATTACCAACCACAATCAAGGAGGCATTACTTCTGCTGGACACTGTACTTCTTGGCTTGACAAATAATAGCTTTCTCAACACAGTCCCTTTGACTTATTCACTCAATGGTCAATATTAAGTCAAGTACCTATTATGTCTCAGACCCTGTTTAAATGCCACAGGACATGCAAAAATAGAAGAGATACATATAATTTTCCTTGGGCTTATAGGCCAGTAGAAGCGACAATTTCACAAATATTTAAATACGGTGATAGTGACGCCACATTCTCCTTTTCCCCCCATTCTTTAGCTGCTGCTTTTTGAATTGTTTAATGAATTCCTCTCTTAGCTTGTCCCTTAAAAGTGATACTTAGGGCCCTGATCTTGTCCGTCTGTTCATTCAGACAAGCTCATCCTCCTTCAAAGCTTTAATTCCTTGATATGATGATTACTTATATTTGTACTTTTAGCCCAAATTCCTCTCCTTAGGCTCAGGCCTATATTCAGCTGTGAACTGGGGGCGCCTACTTCACACCAACTCCTCCCCACTGTTCTCTGCAGGAAGTGATGCAGTCAGTCACTCAACTGTCAATTCACCAAGGCAGAAACTTGGGGCTCCTCCTCCTCTTCTTCCACATCTAAACAATCATCAAGTTACACTGATTTTGTATTCCTGTTATTTTTAAAACTCCGCCCACTTTTTTCCATCCATATTACATGATTTAATGAGCAGCCATTTTTTCTTACATAAATGATTGCACCAGGCTTCTACCTGCTCTCCCTTCTTCCAGGCTTGCTTCTAACCACGCTAGGCTTCCAGTCACATTTCTAAAACGCACAACTAGTAAAATCGTATCTCTGTTAAATCCACAAATGCATCTGCTGCTTTGTCCTCAGCACAGAGTCCACATTCCTTTACCTGACAAACGTAACACATAATTTGGACCCCTGATGCCCTCTCCATCCTCAAGCCTCATTCTTTTCCAACACTCAACATTCCAGCTATCCTGTCTAGCTTTCTAAGAATAGCTGAAGCTCTCTCTTAAGAGTCCATGAAAAGAACTGCTGGTTTCTTTGCTTAGAATGTGTTTGCCACCTCTTTATTTAAGTAACCATTACTTATACTTTATATCTCAAGGAAGAGATATAAAGATTGCTTTCTTTATCCTCAGAAAATTATTCCTCCTAAATGTTCTTCCTAAGTGTAACCCATGGCTGTGTATCTCTTGGCATTCAGTCTCCAAAACAGCCCCCAGTGATCTCTGCCTCGTATACTCTTACCATTGTAGGACTAGGGTTGGTACATGTGACCAACAGAACATGGTGGATGTGGAATCAAATTATAACAGATACTGCTGCTTCTCTGTGTGTGTGTTCCTTTCTCTGATCATTCATGCTGGAGAAGCCAGCTGCCATACTGTGAGCAGTCCCAAAGACAGACTCACGTAATAAGAAATCGAGGCCTCCTGACTATTCCATGAGTCAGCCAGGAACCAAATCCTCTGGCCTCATTCTACCCTCAGATGACTAGAGTTCTCACCTACCTTGACTACAAGCTCATGAAAAGACCTGAGTCAGAACCACTCAGCTAAGCTCTTCTCAGATTCCTGAACATCAGATACTGTGTGAGTTGATAAATGTCATTTAAGTCACTAATTTTTGTGGTAATTTACTACTCAGAAATAGATAACACTCCCCACTTCAGGCATCTTAATATACGACCATTGACTTGTCTGCTTTCCTTACTAGTCCATAATGTTCTTTATGGTAGAGATTGAGTAAATTTCACAATTTCCCCCTCTCCCTTGTATAACTGGCACATGCAAATAACCAATACCTATTTAAATTCAAAGAAATGGTTTAAATTATGCTGTAAAATTAGTGACAGCACACAAAAGAAGGTACAATACTTGGGGATTCCTGGTGTATTTCCTGGGGTGGGGATGCTAGGCCAAGTTTTGAAGGGTGATTTGGAGTTTGCTAAATAAAGGGGTGGGCAACAGTGGGTTTACAGTTATTCATATGGAGAAGTAAATGAATAAACACAAGAATAAACTCTGTTTCACGTACTCACAAGTGTAAACCTACTTTTACCAATGCCTGTATTTTGCGGGGCAGGAAGTAATGGTTACAATGCAGGAGGAAGAAAAATTCTGTACAAGGACACAGAGAGTGAAAGAACATTGTGTTTTCAAGGATCCTCTAGTAGCTGGAGCTACGAGTATTTGGAAGGGTGGAGATGAGTGACAAGGCCAAAAACGCCAGCAGAGGCAGACTGTAAATGCATCCTGTTAATTTAACAACTAAATACTGAGTTCCTACTACACTCCAGGGACCATTCTAGGTGCCAGAAATAAAGTGATGAGCAAAACAAAGTCATTGCTCCTATGAGAAGGAATCTGAACTTTATTTTAAAAGAAATCAGGAGTCAAGGCAGAAAAGTGACATGAGAATGTTCTAGATGTTCAAGGGCAATAAATGCAAATAAAACCACTAACCCACTGTAAAGGAGAAAGGCTATGAAATGGAAAACTGTATCAGAGGATAATACTGTACAGGAAGGAGATGACAGACCTGAAATAAGGCCGCAACTGCAGAGAAGTGGGAGAACCTAAGAGATTTTAGAAATAAAAAAGAACAGAACTCGCCCTGGCTGGTGTAGCTCAGTGGATTGAGCACAGGCCTGTGAACCAGAGGATCATGGTTTGGTTCCCAGTCAGGGCACATGCCTGGGTTGCAGGCCAGTTCCCTGCAGGCCAACTCCCAGCAGGGGACACACCAAAGGCAACCATACATCGATGTTTCTCTCCCCCTCTCCTTTCCCCCTCTAAAGATAAATAAATAAATAAAATCTTAAAAAAAAAAGAACAGAACTCCATTATTAAAACTTGGTCATTTCTAGCACTTTAAGGAGGTAACATTTAATTAGCTGTAAGCCTAGGCTTTGGAGCAGACATATTTGGATACAAAAATCTACCTTGACTAGTTGGTTACTGGTTGCTGTCATGGGCTAAAAGGAATTTAATCTCTCTAAGTCTCAGTTTTTCCCCAATCTGGATTGTTGTGAAGATAAAAAAATGAAAGTGCACAAGTATGCAAAGCCTTTAGAAAAATGTCTACCTTAGAGAAAGTGCAGAATAAACAGTAGTTATTACTAGGATTACCTCGCCAAGCAAGCTCTGTTCATATCGATCCTATGGCTTAAAGGGACAAAGTTCTTATTCTTCTGTACTTACTTTGGGAAACAGCTTTCAAATGTTATCCCAATTCACATAGTACCTCCTGACTTATACTATGCAGAAGTCTCTTTATTTGATTTAATTAACTTATATATAATGACCATTATAATGGTTTTTATGTTTGTTCATAGATCTCCTTCCTCTCACCTGCACTAGATATTTTAAGCTGCTTGAGAGCAAAGTCCATGTCTTACAACTTTGTATTCCTAACACCTGAAACAGGGCTTGCCACATAACAGGCAAATATCTGTTACTTACTTAACAGATATTTAATAGTTTGTCTCTTTTGCTACATTTCACGTCTTCCAGGAACAGGGACTATGATGTATACCGGACCCTAGGAATTCGAACTTTGCTTGAATGCAGAGCTAAAGTCACAAACAAGTTGAAATGTAGAAATGTAGTTATAAATTCAAGAAAGAGGACAAAACAAGTTAACAGAGATGTCTGGTAGTCTAGTTGAGGAAAATCTGAACAATTATCTATAAACTGCCCATAATGGCTGAGATGCTATATTTTGGCAAACTGGAATGAAAACTGTAGGTGCTACTTACTTTTGTCAACAAGCAAGAAATGCACTTAAATTCCTTCCTAGTCTAATATGTCATCACAGTTCTCACTGAAACACTGATCAAGAGTTAAAGGATATAAAATAACTGTAATTCAAAATGTCTTTCCCTGCAAGAAACAAATTTACTGATAAACGAGAGCAAAATTATTTATAAGTATGTCAATACAAGGTAAAAAGTAAAATTAAAAATTACAGTCATACCTTGTTTTATTGTACTTTGCTTTACTGTGCATCACAGAAGTTGTTTTTTTACAAATTGGAAGGCGAGACCCTCTGCCAGCAAAACGATTACAACTTGCTTTATTCTGTTGGTCTGGAACCGAACCCACAACATCTCTGAGGTATGCCTATACTATTTGAAAATGAAGATACGTTTTCTCATTTTTCCCCTCTTACCATGATGAATTTCATATTCTTTGGTTCCTTGTCCTTTAAACACTGCTAGACATGGCTGGAAAACATAGAGGTCACTGCAGATGGCCGGTGCAGGGGAACAGTCAAACTTGCCAATCTGGAGCAGAAAGAGAAGGTTCAATTCCTCGAAAATGAAATCTTCTCCATACAACTGATATTCATAAAGGTAATCACAAAATGACATTAGTCTAACAACACAGTTTCTAAACAGAAGTTAATGGGCTATAAATACAAGAGACAGAAATAATTTACATTTAACACTGAAACAACTAAAATTTTTTTAGTTAAAAAAATTTCCTAGAATTCAAATATGTGAGATAATACAAGGTTAAGAAAGCCACCCTTCTAAAAATGTAGAGAATATCTATATAATCTTGGGGTGGGGAGGAAAAAAAACACCTTTTCATGTGAGTCCCAGAAGCAAATAAAAAAAGAAAAAGGTTGACATTTTCACATAATGTGGAAGANGATGGCCGGTACAGGGGAACAGTCAAACTTGCCAATCTGGAGCAGAAAGAGAAGGTTCAATTCCTCGAAAATGAAATCTTCTCCATACAACTGATATTCATAAAGGTAATCACAAAATGACATTAGTCTAACAACACAGTTTCTAAACAGAAGTTAATGGGCTATAAATATAAGAGACAGAAATAATTTACATTTAACACTGAAACTCAACTAAAATTTTTTTAGTTAAAAAAATTTCTTAGAATTCAAATATGTGAGATAATACAAGGTTAAGAAAGCCACCCTTCTAAAAAATGTAGAGAATATCTATATAATCTTGGAGTGGGGAGAAAAAAAAAAAACCTTTTCATGTGAGTCCCAGAAGCAGATAAAAAAAGAAAAAGGTTGACATTTTCACATAATGTGGAAGAAAATTAGTTATTTAAAATACAATTTTATGTATTAAATTAATAAAGCACACTAGCAGAAAGCAGGGCAGAGTAATTTTTCTTACTTGAATATGTTCATTTTTAAGTAGAGTCTTTAGTTTCTTCAACTCAGGATCAGTTGAATTTCCATTTTCTCCAAAATAAAAAAATAAGAGCCATCGATGATGAGCCAAACGATCCTTAAAAGTGATTTAGTAAATTAAAAAGTAATGTTAAAGACAGAAAATTTTGAGTTCTAGTATTATTATTCTCTTAAGTTAATTTTAATACTCCTACCCGTTATTTCAAAATAATGTCAAATATTCAGACACATCATGTTCTTATTTTGTAGCTTATTTGGAATAATGCTATGTAAATCAATTACATGAAATTAGAGAAAGATAAGAGTTACTACATTATAAAATCTTAATGTAGACACCCGTGCCAAAAATGGTTTATTATAATGTAAAAATATTTGCTATCTGGTTTTAAATGCATATAGCTAAAATTTGGGGAGGTGGGGCAAGTCAGCTTTTTCAGGTTTACCAAGTCTGGTGGGTTGACAGACTTAGAAAGCTCTGGGATAAATAAATAGGAAAAAAACCTGATTGTACTATAAACTAAGTATTTCTAAAGCTGCTTCTTCATTTCCAGTGAATAATATAAACAGCTTTGTAAGCAAGAACATAAAGTTCCCAATCTAGTCCAAAGTGGCTTTGTGATGAAAACCTCGCCTTTTCTGACACTGCTGAAGCCTCCCAGGGCTGGGTAGGCTTTATGACACTACTGATCCTCGCTGTAACACCAGCAGCTCCAACAATGTGAGTTTCACCTAGAGATGGCTCAGATGCAATCCTTTGAAAGTGCTATACTTTCTCTCTGGTGATGCATAAAGTAAATGCTGATTTTAAAATATTAAGACTTGAAATGTTACCAACATTACTATTAGTTATTACAAAAATATTACCTCTAGTGTGTCTGCCGAAAGTAGTTCAAAATCTGGAAGATTATGCATTATTTCCAAATATATTTCTTTAGCATCCAATGAATTAAGAAACTAGAATAAAAGAATCATACTCTTTTTAATCAACATCCATTTATGTTAGTGTCTTTGTTTTTTTGTTTCCACAAAAGAATTTAAGAAAAATAGTCCCAGAAGTTAAACAATTTTTAAGATTTTTATTCTAAATGTTGTCTTCCCGCCTCTGAAAAAGCTATTACCATATTTTTGCGATTATTAAAAATTGCATAACTTGGCTGTTTCTTTAAAAAGGTGATGTAAAACAAATTCAATTATTAGGTGTTTTATTATCTGAAATAATCCTCATAATAACCTAGAGAACTTCTGAATCATGAAGAAAAAGCTGTATTACATATATTAGGTTCAATACAATTTTAATGCAAACTACGTTTCACAGAATGCCAATGCGTTACAAATTCTTTAAGAATTGTTAAAACACTAGAACATTTGATGATCCAAAGCACTCACACCCCAACCAGTAATTAATAGGAATTAAGAACTTTTAACTGGAAAACTAGAATGGACCTTGTTTATTAGAGGTTTTCAGAAAGAATGGCCAAAAAACCATGAGTTTTGCAGAGTAAACTATACTGATTAAAATCTTATTTTAATTTTCAGAGTGGTTATATCAAGAAAATATATACGGGCTGAAAACACAGTTTAATGTATATCTTTCCTTACAAACAATCCATGTTTGAAAATTCAAATACAGTATTACTTGAACAATCTAAAACTCCATTAAAAACTTGTAGAAACTACCAGTGTATTCACAGTTTAATTGTGCTTGATATAAGGTAAGCATCACCATATGGATAGAAACAATGGGAATAAGAACAGAAAACTCAGTTTTTTTTCTGAAAACTTTATAGCATAAATATTCTGAAAACTCTTTATGAAATATCTTCTGTTACTGAAGGCCTTAAAAGGCCAGCACAACCGGATTCTTTCATGCCTCAGTACTAGGGCTCATTCACTTTAGCCACATTCATTAGGAAGGTTTCACTAAAAATACTCCACTTGTAAATGTTTGTGATGAATCCTCTAGAACCTTCTCATAAACCTGCTTGTTTGTCTTAGTGTAAAGCCTGGCAGTTGTATCCATAAAAGGATCCTGTCCAGTCTCTGAATTTCACCTTCCTGCCGTGTTTAGCTGGCATAGTGTCTTACTTTTTGTTTTTAAGATTTTTACTTATCTTTTTAGAGGGGAAGGGAAGGAGAGAGGAAGAGAAATATCAATGTATGGTTGCCTCTTGTGCATCCCGTGCTGGGAACTGGCCTGCAACCCAGGCATGTGCCTTGACTGGGAATCGAACCGCGATCCTCTGGTTCACAGGCCCGTGCTCAATCTACTGAGCTACACCAGCCAAGGCTAACTTTTTTTTAAAAATGCTTTCAGAAGGAACAGGACTATTTAATTCATCATGCCTGGTTATTATATTTCCATTATCACTCATTTACATTTTCTAAGGTGGTACCTGAGCTTGCAGTTTATATCAGAAAGCTCAACGATCTCACTAAAATCTGAGGTTGTAGTTTACGGAAGGTAAGACCCTATTTTAACTATTGGCCAAGGTATAAGCAAACCTCATGAACTGATGGCACAGGGTTAGCAAACACAAAGTTCGGTAGGGCAGTCTGGCAATAAGAATTGAATTTAAAACGGCCAAGGCTATCTCATTTTAATCACAACTGAACAAGTACAAAAAGATGAATAAGGTTGTAAATTACAACACTGCTTATTACACTAAAAAAGTAGAAATAACTTAAATATCTATTAAGGGAGGACTGAGTAAATATGTCACCTATCAGCATAAAATCAAGGAGATAAACCATACCAGTAGATATCTAAATTGAGTTTATACCAGAATCTAACAGGGTGCTTAAAGAAAAAGATACTGAGTTCCAGCTAAAACTATCAATGATTTGTATTTTATACAAATAAAACCGGTGGAAATTCATTTAATCTAACAATGTATTCCATACTTTGGGGGTTTAAAAGTATAATGGTTTATGCCAGTTAAAACTAATTCTTATAGAAGAATTTACAAACTGAAGTACAAACAAAATCCCTGAAAATATTTGTTCTAAATTATGAAATGTCCCACATTCGGATGATATAAAATGATTAATTTTCTTGCTCACTGTTTACAAAACTGTATTGAAATGTGTGCATTTAAAGAAATTAGAATGACTCCTACCAAAACGCTGCTTTTCTCTTTGTCATTTAAAGTGGCCCCAGGAGGAAAATAGGCAGTAGTGCTTGTTGTAACATCCAGACTCGCACACAGGCTGGCCTGGGTGGCACAGTCCATCCAGCCTACATTGACAAGACCATCCTAAGATAGAAGAAGCAAAAAAATAGGTTGTGTTGCAAGGGAAGAAAAAGTCAAAGGGATTTAGCTTTATTTAGCAAAAAAGCAACTTCACTATTGTAAATTAAACTGTGTTTTATAAAACACTAAAAAAAGATGCAGATTTGAATAACAGTATTATTAACAGGTTATTTTAAAATTAATGTTATTAACTTAGTAACAACTGCAATTTGACCTAATAGATATAAAATTACACTAAGCATACATGGAGAGCATTATTTCTGTGTACATGTAGAATTTTCATAATTTTTATAACTGGCAAAACCCCCACCCACAAAAGGAGTTTCAACAACAAAGACCATTCCCCAACCATAATATGATGAGACCTGAATAAATAAATAGCAACAGACAAAAAAAAAGTCTGCAAATGACAAAAACACGAATACGTAACTCTGGTTAAAGAGGACTTCATCATGAAATTACAGAATACTTATCAGTGAAGGACAATGAAAGAACCTCATATCAAAATATATTGAACACAGGAACACCTAAGGCCCCGCCCCCTTACAACTTAACAGTTGCCCAGAACAAAGAAAAAGGGACAAAATGAAAGAATAGAGCAAAACTTCAGAAAGAGCTAAACAGATAGCCAACCTATCTGATGGAGAATTTAAAGCCCTGGTAATCAAAATGCTCACAGAACTGATTGAGCTTGGTGGAAAAATAAAAGAACAAATGAAAGATACCCAAAATGAAATAAAGCAAAATATTCAGAAAACCAACAGTGACAGAAAAGAAACCAGGACTCAAAGCAATGATTTGAAACAAAAGTACGAAATAGACATCCAAATGGAACAGAATGAAGAAAGAAGAATTTAAAAAAATGCAGAGAGACTTTTGAACCCTTGGGACAATTTGAAACTTTCTAATATCTGAATTATAGGGGTGCCAGAAGGAGAACAAGAAATTGAGAACTTATTTGAACAAATTATGAAGGGAAACTTCCCTAGTCTGGCAAAGGAAATAGACTTCCAGAAAGCTCAGGAAGTCCAGAGAGTTCCAAAGAAGTTGGACTCAAAGAGGAATACACCAAGGCACATCATCATTAAGTTACCCAACACTAAAGACAAAGAACCTTAAAAGCAGCAAGAGGAAAGGAGAGAGTTACCTACAAAGGAGTTCCTATAAGGCTATCAGCTGATTTCTCAAAAGAGACCTTGCAGGCAAGAAGGGGCTAGAAAGAAGTATTCAATGTGTTGAAAGGCAAGGACCTACATCCAAGATTGCTCTATCCAGCAAAGCTATCATTTAGAATGAGAGAGGAGATAAAGTGCTTCCCAGATAAGGTCAAATTCAAGGAGTTCATCACTAAGCCATTATTATATGAAATGTTAAAGGGACTTATCTAAGAAAAAGAAGATCAAAAACATGAATAGTAAAGTGATAACAAACAATTATCAACACATGAACCTAAAAAATAAAAAAGAAAAACAATGAAAACAAAAACTAAGCAAACAACTAGAACAGGAACAGAATCAGAGAAATGAACATCACATGGAGGGTTTTCAGAGGGGAAGGGAGGAATAGCAGGGGAAAAGGTACAGGGAACAAGATGTATAATTGGTAGGCATTAAATTGATGGGGAGAGGTAAAAAATGGTAAAGGAAACAGAAGTCAGAGAACTTCTATGTACAACCCATGGACAAGAACTAAGGGGGAGGGAATGCTGCAGGACTGGGGGTATAGGGTAGAGGGGGAATAAAGGGGAAAAATCGCAAAAATTGTAACAGCATAATCAATAAAATATACTTTAAAAATATACCGAACACAGCTAATTAGTTAGAAACCTATAGCTATGAATATATTTATCAGAAAAAAAAGATGACAAGTGTTCAAGAGAGTACCAAAGAAGATATTTGGAATCCCTTAAAATGTGTTTTTTAACATGGCTATGTAGTTTTACAAAATAACTGATGCTTACCAACATGCCACTAAGCCTGAGACGTGTCTGTGAAGTCAAACAATCTAGAGGAAAAAAAATAGCAGGCAGCTTCAACTTTAAGTCTATGCTTTCATTTGCCCTTCCCCAGACTACCAGGTTGATTTTTAGGCAATGCATTAAGCTCTTCTGGTAAATAGTGAAACCTTTATTTACTAGGTAGATATGCAGTCCAAATCTCATTCTTCACACATAATACACACCTCTTAGGTGTAAAACAATAAAAGAGGTAAGTATTTTTAAAATAAAATATTATAACATTGAATATAAGTTGTAGTTTGAAGTACTGAATAATTAATTAGAGCAGCATGCTTAAGATGGTCACCTAATCTAACGGTATACACTTCCAGGTCTAAGATGAATAAGTCCTAACATACATAGCATACTGTGATTATAGCTAGTAATAGTGTATTATAGGCTTGAGAGTTGCTAAGTGAGTAGATAATAACGGTTATCACTACAAAAAAGAAATGGCAGTTATTTGACAGGATGGAGGTGTTAGCTAATGCTATGCCAGTAATCATCTTGTAAGTGTATCAAATCAAAACGTTGACATCTTCAAGTTATACAATGCTATTCAATTATATCTCAATAAAGATAAAAAAGTGAAAAAAGATTGTCATTTAAAAATTATGTCATGGTCTCTTCATTATAACAAAATAATACAATTACCTCCTCCTTTGGAACAAAAAGTGATCAGCCAGCCGATACCAGCAGCAAAAGCAGTTTGTATGGCATTAACAAAATTTCCTTGAAAGAAAATAAAGCAAATGTCTGATCACTTACTTATTACTCAATAATGAAAACAGTTTTCTAAATGATTTTTCCCTTCTAATTTCACCCTCTTCCAATGCACTCTTTAGTATTAGGAATTTCCTAAAAATCCTCAAGTATTTCAATTTCACTCACTGGCTCTCCAGCTTTTTCATCACGTACAATCTAAATTCACTATTTCATTAAGAAAATCAAATTGGTAAGAAGGGCCCCTCATGATCTGAGCTGTTCCTACCATTCAGTGAGCCCTATCTCCCGCCATGCTAATCTGGGGCACTGCTCATCCTTTTGTTAGATTGACGAAGTACTGTCAATTTCCCAAATACACAGGGAGCCTTGAAGACTTCCTCTTCACGTTCAGGACAGCTTGGGTCTCACTGCACTCCAGTAGTACTCCCTAACCCTTCCTCTTTTCCGCACCTGAGTCTGCGTATCCTTCAGATTCCCTAGCTCACCTTTAGTACAATAGTTGCTATGTTGAATTTTAATGATTTGCTAATGTCTTCCTTGCTAAAATAATGAGGTCCCGAAGGCAGAAATTACATATTTTATTATGGAAGCCCTAGTACTTAACATAGTTTCAGAGATAACTGGTCTTAAATGAATGATATAAGCATCTCTTTAGATGTGAATACCATCATTTCATGGGTAATACAGAATAGTTAAATAACTCACGTCAAATCACTTGATAAATTAAAAGTCTAATATTAGAAGAGTTTTTAAATGTAAAAATTAAACTGGATAGATATTTACTGCCCAATATATTATACTTATGAAAGCCACAGAACACTTTAGTTTACTAAACATTTAGTCACATTTTGAAATCAGCCTTTTCATTTCATATCTAGTTCCCATATCTTAATTGTTTTAGTTTCTGTACACATAATGCATTTGTTAAATGTGTACTACTTAGTAGAGGTGAGATCAAATGACACAATTTCCTTCTAAAAAGCATGGAAAAATATTTTAAAATTATAGTATTATGACCAAAATATTAATATTGCCAGTGAAAAACTTGAAATGTCAATTTCAAAGTAGCCTTGAAAATCAACAAATTAAGGAAATAAATTACCTGTCCATAATTCTGTCACAGTACTTTGAACGTGCTGCATGGCGAAACTCACTAAACTTTCCTTTGATCTGTCACCATGGTATTTCACTGCGGCCTATTTTTTTTTTAAACAAAAAGAGAAACAGTTTTCAGTTTTCTTTTTAAAAGCCACTAATACCAAATACTTTTGATTCTACATTATTTCAAATAGTACAGTAAGATCTGCCTCTCAAATGTATAGTTATTTCCAAATGATATGCTGAGATTCTTGATTATATAGATTTGTGAGGAGACATTTTAATACTACTATTCATAATACATTTAGCTTTGGTTTCATCACTTAAAACTGGAAGAAAGGGATATCCTAACTTTATATTCAATGAGATAATTCCTGTAAAATACTTTGTAAATTGTAAAGTAGAATATGCATATCGGTTACATTATATTCTTTTTTTAAAAAGATTTTATTTATTTGTTTAGTTATTTAGAGGGGAAGGGAGGGAGAAAGAGAGGGAGAGAAACCGTGACTGGCTGCTGGTCACATGTGACCCAGCCAAGGGACCGAATCAGCAAACCTGGCCTGTCCCTGACTAGGAATCCAACCAGTAACGATGATGCCCTACCCACCGAACCACACCAGTCAGGGCGGTTACATGGTATTCTATAAAACGGAAAATGAAATTGGCAAACGCTTAATTTGGAAAGTACAGCTGACCTCTGAACATTGTGGGATTGAACTGCCTGGGTCTACTTATATAGGGAATTTTTTCAGTTGGCCTGCCCCATTTAAATGTCCACAGTTCAAACCCCTTTTGTTGCAGGGTCAATTGGAGGTTGGGAGTCCATGTATGTGCAGTGCCCACTTGAGTTACATGCATTTTTGTTTTTTTAAAGATTTTATTTATTCATTTTTAGACACAGTGAAAGGGAGGTAGAAACAGGGAGAGAAACATCAATGTGAGAGAGAAACATCAATCAGTTGCTTCTAGCCTGTGCCCCAACTGGGGACCAAACCTACAACCCAGGCATGTGTCCTGACCAGGAATCAAACCCAGAGATCTTCTGCTTTGACGAACAATGACCGACCATCTGAGCCACACTGGTCAGGACTACATGCATTTTTTCAAGGTGCCCCAACCTCCATGTTATTGTGGGTCAATCCAAATGGCATCTAAAAGTGTATCCAAAATGGTTTCTATGACTAAAACCTAGTTAGATGGCACCAAAAATGAGACTTAAATAACAGAACATTCTACAAATTCAAGGATCATGTTTTCTCTAGTCTTTTCTTTGTTACAAAGGTCCATAAATTTAAGAAATGCTAAGTTTATCCCTTACCATTCCAGACCTAAAAATGAAGAGGCTGGGATAACTGTTCGCTCCTTTCATTCGGCAAAGCCTTCTGTCATCACCACAGTTAACAGCTCCAATTCGAAGTAATCCATCCACTTCTTTAGCGAATTCTCTCCACTATGAGAGACATAGAAAACAAGGAAACAGAAATATTTTTCTGATAAGACCATTTTTCTCGCCTTGAATACTCTTTAAACTATATACTCTTAAAGGAGGCTATATTAGCAAATAAAAGCCATAAATATATGAAAATAAAATTATTTGTTACAATTGCTATTAATAGAAATACCCCAATATATTAAAAATCACAACAGATCAATCAGAAATAATAAAACTTTAACACCAGGATGTAAAAAATACACACCGTGGGAGCTAAATCATGGCAGTGCGAACATCCTGGGGAGTAAAAGTTCACAAACCACAGTTCTCCAGAGTTAACAGCAGCATCTAAAAGTACATGAAACCAAGACAACTTAGAACTATTCACTAGAGGTCTGTCATATTTTGGTTAAGAAAATTTTTGTTGATCTTTCATACTGCCTTTATAAATTATTTTCTGTACTTTTTTCCTATAAGAAAACATATTTCAACTGTCAAATAATACCTTCTATATGAAGCTCATACTTGAACTGCTTAATACAGTCACCAAGAAGCTGTAAAAAGAAAGGAAGCAACAGCCAAACCTCACAAAGTTTGTGTAGATGAGAGAAATGAAGAGAAACACCAAGAGGGACTGAGATTTAAGCTTTTCTACTATGGGCAACACGGGTTAAACAAGTGGTCAGTCAATTCTGACCGCTACTTCAACTACTGAAAGAATGAGATTAAAGGCCTACACAATATTAGTAAGGACTCTGGAATTCAATGCATTCTTTGCCCTTAAGACATCTGCTGTGAAAAAATGGGTTATATGAAAAGTATTAAAGATTTTTAACAATTCAAAACATAAATACATATTTGGTAAAATAATAGATCTGAATATATGTTATAACCTGTAAGATGACCTGATGCAAATCAACAAAATGTATTAATTTAAAAACTAACACTGTAAGGATATGTTCCAACATTTAAGATAAAAAGGTGAAGACATTTGCTTTTGGTTAAAGTTTGCATATAATTCCACATTAAAATTAGTTTATTTAAAATTCATTTTTAAATACAATTTTCATAGGTTGTAAGTATAGCAAGACATCAAAACAGGCATACTATTCTAAGTATGTGTAACTGATTCAGGTTAATTTGTAACATGTGTAGGACTCAATATTCACCTACATTTCAATTACAAGACACACAAACCTGTAGGAAGAACAGTTAACCCATGCATTACAAATTGTGAAATTTAGAATTTAATCTCCTATTCATTGGCAATGATTAGAAAGTATGGCAAATAGGTAACTATCTAGGTGATAGAAATAATTTCCATGCTGACTTAGACCACTGTCTGGTACTAATTTAGATAAAATCTTAATAGATGGTGCAAACGTTAATAGAAATTGGACATTTCATTAGCTATAAACAAGTAATGAGTTGGTTATTTACACATGAAAAGAGCAGTAATTAAATATGGTATTACTGTTTGTAAATCTTAAAAATATGATGTACAACAAATCTGAATGGCACCTAATTTGACACAAAACCTTGTCTAAACTTTGTCTAAATAGATCTCCTATCTTGGTATTCTGACTTCACACAGATGTTAACATATTTACTCATTTCCCATTGTTGTATAATAAGGTTAAAATGTTTTAATATTATGTTATCAAATATCAATGGGATATTTTTGCATAACCAAATGACTAAGAATACAACAAATACATTTCAAAATGCAATTTTTTTGGCTTCTAATATATGTAACTACACGTATAAGTGAAATCATATGGTATTTGTCTTTCTGTCTGACCTATTTCACTTAGCACAGTACCCTTTAAGTCCACCCGTATTGTGGCAAGTTATAAGACTTTTTTCTTTTTTACGGCTAATACTCCATTGTATATGAGAGGGTACATAAAAGAACCCAGAATTTATGTTAAAAATTGTGCATTCATTTTTACATTTAAACTTCAGTCACCTTCAAAGTACTCTCCATTTGATGCAATACACCTATTGAGCCATTTTTTTTCCCACTGCTCAAAACAGTTTTTGAATTTGTCAATTTTGATGCTTGTTAGTGCTTCTGCTGTTTTATTGTTTCACCTCTCCAACATGGGCAAAACATTTCCCTTCAAGGACTTTCTTCATCCAGGGAAACAAACAATGTTGTTTGGGGTGAGATCAAGTGAGTAGGGAAAGTGTGGCATGACCTTTTGGGTCAAAAACTACTGAACTCTCAGCAGGGTGTGAGCAGGTGAGCTCGTAAATCACCCATCATGAAATAGCCAATTGCACTGAGTCTTCCAAAAGAATTTACTGAAGCTGCAGCTCACACCACCACCAGTTGGTACATTGATATAGATGGGTTCTTAGAACACTCACCTACCAGGGGAAGCCTGTACTACAAGGGAACGGCTGTCCAGAAGACAATTTTTTGGGGAGGGGGTGCCCCCTTCATACCCGTGACACAGATTTATCCATTCAGCTTTTGATCAGAACATTTAATCCATTTACATTTAAAGTAGTTATTCCCATTTTTTAAATTGGTTTTGTAGTTCTCCTCTTTTCCTTTCTTATCCTCTTATTCTCTTCTTTGTTGATGACTTCTGTAGTATTATGTTTGGATTCCTTTCTTTCCTTCATGTGTATCTCTTTAGATTTTTGGTTTGTGCTTACCATGTGCTTCATATACACCAAGCATATTTCAATGTCTATTTTAACTTGGTGGTTGCTTAAGTTTAAACACATTCTATAATTATTACCATTTTTCACTCACCCCCTCCACGTTTATGCTTTTATTATATTTTACTTCTCTTGTGGCATGTTTGTGTGTATCCCTTACTTCACTATTGTAATCCCACACAATTTTCCTACTTTTGCCTTCTATCCTTCTGTACTAGCTTTGGTGTTTGCTGATCCACTGCTTTTATTATGTGTTTACCTTTGGTTGAGAGAACTGTCTTCCTGTGAGATATGTTCTTTTTCATATATATTTTTTCTTCTTAAAGAAGTCCTTTTAACATTTCTACTAAAACTCGTTTGTGATTTCCTCATTTAGCTGTGCCTTGTCTGGGAAGCGTTTTACCTCTCCTTTAATCATAAATGATAGCACTGTTGAATGCAGTACTCTTGGTTGTAGATCCTTGCTTTTCATCAGAGTATTTTGTGCCAATCCCTTCTCAATTGCAAAGTTTCTGTTGAGATGTTAGCTGACAGTCTTATGTGAGTTCCCTTGAAGATCACTAACTGCTATTCTCTTGATGCTTTTAAGATCGTCTTCAACCACTGACATTTTAATGTCTCGGTATGGGACTTTTAGGGATTCTTATTTCAGGCTCTGTGCTTCCTGGATTTGTATGTCTATTTCCTTTGGCAGGTTAGAGATGTTTCTAGTCATCATTTCTTCAAATAGGGTTTCACTCCTTTGTTCTTTCTCTTTTTCTAGTACCCCTGAGAATGTTATGCTTGATGTTGTCCCAGAGGTCTCATAAATTATCTTTTTATTTTCTTACTGTTCCGATTGAGTGTTTTCTGGATCTTGTTTTCCAAATTGCTGATACAACTCTCAACTCCACATAATCTGCTCCAGACGCCATCTAATGTATCCTTCACTCCTGACTGGTTCTTTATTTTCTACCTCCTTTTATGTTTCTTCGTTGATGTTCTCACTGACATCACCTACTCTTTCCCTAAGTTCATTGAGCATCTTTATAATCAGTGTATATAATCTAGTAGATTGTTTGACTCCCATTTTGTTTAGTTCCTTTTTTGGGAGTTTTGTCCTGTTCTTTCATTTGGGACCTGTTTGTCTCCTCATTTTGGCTCTCTCTGTGTTTGTTTCTCAGTATTAGGTAGATCTGTTGGGTCTTCCAGTCTTGGCAGAACGCCTTGTGTCAGGAGTCCTGTGGGGCCCAGTGGTGTAGTCTCCCTGTTCACCTGTGCCAGGTGCTCCAGGGGTGTCCTGGGTTGTGTGTGCTCTCCTATTATAGTTGAGCCTTGATTACTGTTGGCATGCCAGTGGGTGAAATTGACCCTCAGGCTGATTGGCTGGGAGTACCGGCTGTGACTACAGCAGGCAAGCTGTTGTGCAGGAGCTGACCCCACTGAGTGGGATTTGCTTTAGCAGGACTCTGGTGCTTGCTGAGTTTATCCTTCGAGCACATCTTTTATGGTACTAATTGGGTAATGCTCTGGTGTGGTCTGAAGCTGGCCACTGGGTATATTGGTTAGGGGGCCTTTGGTGGGGTTCCAATCAGGCCAAGGTCAGCCACTGCCTTGGGAACATCTGGTAGGAGCTACAAAGTGATTTGCAGTTAGTAACTGCCTGTGTTGAGCTTGGAGGTGCCCGGGAGTAATTATTCTGTGAACCAAGGCTGGCCAACACTAATCCTGGCCTTGGACCCACTTAGCAACATGTGCATAGCATGCTGAGGCCAGCCACTGCTTGTTTGGAGTCTGTGGATCTCTGATAGATTTTAGGGAAGTCAGCAATGAGGGCCCAGCCTGCAACTTGTATGGATTAGCCTCTAAAAGAAGTTTGGTGTGGCACGTGAATTGAGTGGGGCAGGATTTCAGAGAATCATGAGGGTAGGGCAATGGTATTAGCCACCAAGCCATCTAAGGAAGACTTAGATTTAGTGCTTGCCTGTGCCTGCAGGCTGTGTGGGGGGAGGGCTTAAAAACAGAGCAATGATACCCACTGGCATTTTAGTCCAGGAGGGAATTAACCATCCAACCCCTTCCTGAGGCCTGACACTTTAGTTCCTCCTGGTATATGCCTTCCCTAGAGCTTATGTTGAGTGTTTGTGAGGAAGGGAGTCTGTGCTTGGGCCTGTTTAAGAGTATGCCTGGGTCTAAAGAAGCCCTCTGCCTTGCCAGGTACAATCCCTGCTGATTTTCACAGCCAGCTGTTGTTGGGACTCTTCTTGGCACTGGAGCTCCAGGTTGGAGAGCCCAGTGTGAGGCTGGAGCCCACCGCTCCTCAATGGGGATCTCTGCAGCACAATATCCCTCCCAATTCCTAATCACCACGTGCAGGTATAGTACTAGCCTGTTTCATGCCTTCACCCCTCCTACCAATTTCAATGTGGCTTCTTTATAGACTTAGTTATAAGGCTAGCCCTCAGGTGGTTCTCCAGGGTGTCTGTTCTATAATTTAATCGTGATTTTGATACAGTTGCAGGAGGCGGCAAACAGAGCCTTTACCTACTCTGCCATCTTGAAACAGAGTCTGATGAGAGTATTTTTAAGGCTTTGAGTGGAGTTCACTAATCACATTTTCTCCTCTGTACCACCGATGAACATTCTAGAGTTCCACTCCTGATAAACGTGAACGACGTAATTAGGACTGACTGCCCGTCTACAACTACAGAACTGAACAAAATATAAAAGATTTCTGTTGAAAGCAAGAAAGTTACCAATACAGTGAAGGATAAAGGGGCCAGGGTATGGGAGGAGGTAGAAATCAGAGGGCCGACATCTGCCACCTCTAGAAGAGAGGGTTGATACGTAAGAAACTGAACAGAGCTTTCAATAGATTTATGAGGACAGAGGGACAAAAATGGAGTTCAGGCTCATGTAAGGAAGGGTCTTATAAATAAAGATGAACTGGAAAATGACAATTCCTCTTAAAATCCAAAGCTCAGCTTCTAAATCCCTTTACTCTGTTTGGTAAAGCCGACCTGACACTGTCAGTGACCCTAGCCAGAGAATGCGTAACTCCTCTCCAGAGGAAGAAAACACATTTTACTTTAAAATAACTTCATATAACATATATAACTTCAAAGTAATCTAATTTATATAATTAGATAAATAAAAGATAACACTAAGCAACCCAAACCAATAGAAACTACTAGTAATAGAAAGAGACCCTCAACCCAGTAGACTAATGTGATATTTACATAAATACAAATTAATAATTCTATCATCTGTGCTATCACCCCTCAGCTTCTTCAGCTAAAATTTCAGCCTCAGCTTGTCTTAGTATAGTAACATGAAGAGCAGTATTAGAGATAGAAGATGGAACGGTGGCAACATTGTTCTCACCTAACTTTTATCTTCTATGACGTTTGCATGGTTTGCAATGTACTGCATCTACAATTTTGTTTTAGGCTTCATTCACTTAACATACTCTGAAGTCCTATAGAAGTCTTTTAGTAATTTAGAAAACACTTATATAAAACAAAGAATGATACTGGTTCATTGCAATTTCAAATCTGTCAATCTTACACAAACATACGTGCACAGAATGTATTGCTTAGGATGTTGCTTAGTTAGCCCTTCCAAGACTTCATTTCCTCACCTGTAAAATGTGAGGAATAACTGTAATAGCTACTGTATAGGGAAGTCATTAAATTTCACAAAGAGAATGGAAGAAAAGTTGATGATAGTAAAATAAACAATGTGAAAATCTTAATTATGGTTATAGAATATTTTTAATATATATCAGATAACCTTGCAAAAATAAAAAAAATCTAAATTCTAAATACAACTGTCCTCAAGGGTTTTAGGTAAGATTTTGGTCTGGACTAGTTTTAGAAAATTGTATGCCCATAAACTTACCAAATTCTCTTCTATCCAATGTTATGATTTCAGGATCATCATCATAAATACCTAATTTTTAAGAGTATATAAAAGTTATAAGATTAAAACTTCATCATTAAAGTAACTTCCACATAAAAATAGGTTATTTACTCTTGTTTTAATCATCAAAAATCTGATTACTAAATCTCAGAGCTGAAAGACATGCAACAACTAAGAGAAAAGCCAAGAGTACACAAACCTACGACTGACGGATACACTTAGAGAGTGATCTGGATATTGGCTCTTGGTATGGACCGTCATGGGTGTGTTTGTGGGGTTCCTAAATTCACGTAATTTCATCTCCACAGAAAGTCTCTATTATTATATTTTAAACTTTTATTTTGGAAACAATGATAGAGTGTCCGGAAGTTGTAAAAACAGTATAGGTTGTATGTACCCTTTATCCAGCTTCCTCTAATGATGACATGATATACAGTTTTCGTAAAATATCTAAAGCAGGAAAATGGCACAGGTACATTACTGTTAACTACAGACTTCATTTACTTTTAAATTATGTTTTTATAAGTGGTATCACTTAAAATTTTATTCTGTAACTGTCTTGCAATTAACATATTTACAGTTAGAGACACACTTATTAAGTAAATATAAATTGTATTTACCATAACAATCAAAACCAATGTGTCATTTTGCATTACTTTCATAAAATATCCAAATAAATAGTGGTGGCTATAGACCAAGGGTGAGCAAACTTCTTCCACAGAGGCCAGTTAGTAATTATTTCAGACTTTGTGGGACATAAGGTTTTTGTCCAGCTACTCAACCCTGCCCCTGAAGTGTGAGAGAAGCCATAGAACAGGGGTGCCAAACTCATTTTCATCGGGGGCCACATCAGCCTCACGGTTGCCTTCAAAGAGCTGAATATATAACTGTAACCACTCCTTAACAGTTAAGTGAGAACTTGGCACTTCCACCAGGTAGAAACAAGGTGGAGGGCCAGATTCGGCCTGAGGGCCTTGTGCTTGCCACTTGTGCCATAGACAATATGTAAATAAATGAACATAACTGTACAGCCATACTTCAGAAACACTGGGGGTTTGGTTCTAGACCAAATAACACCAGTATCATAATAAAACGCTAGTATCATAATAAAACGAGTTGTAATCCTTTTGATAGTGGACGGTCTTGCCTCCAATTTGTAAATCCCAATAAAATGTGATTTTTGAATGCCAGTAAAACGAGTATGCCTGTATCCAATAAAATTTACAAAAACAGGTGGCAGGCTAGATTTAGACTGTGCAATGATAACTGCTGACACCTGATACAGATTATCACACTGTAGTGCATACACCTAAAAATACTACTTTGAAAACAAAGTTAGTCTTGAGAAACAAATATAATAGCTATAAATTGAGAATACTTTATTTAGTCTACTATAAAAGCATACTTCAGTTTTTTATCTGCATTTGAGGTTAATCATTTAAGAGAGAACTATTGGGTACCTAAATGGTCTCTCTTGCCTTGATACCTGTATGTACTTGCTCCATCCTTTGATTTCTTGTTTACTCTCTCTGCTCTTGCCTCATTTTTTATTGCTGTCAACACCACACCAGTGTTGACAGCAATAAAATTATTAACAATGGGATTTCTACTGCAGAGACAATAAACTTAAAAGAAACTTTAGCCTTTCTTGGAAAATATACACTCAAAAAATCTTAAAGGCTTCAATATTTAACTTCTAATGCAAATATTTTTCAATTAAATTGAAATTCTTATTTTGAAAACATTTAACAAGATTATGGCTTAAACACCTTCAGATCTGTGCACATCACAGCTACCACATGACTTTTCACTTCTACTCCCATGTTACATTAAAGAGTCAAGGTAACACACATTAACTACATGGCTGGGGAACAAAATTAATTTTCTAAATTTACTCAAAAACAAGAACTTCAAAGGTGTATCGTATCATCTTACCAAAATCGTAACGATAATAATTCCAGCTTTCATACTGGCCTCCTTCTTGATTATCCGCCAGTCCCTTTTCTCCGTATTTGTCATACTTTTTCCTCAGATCTTCATCTTTGAGTACTTCATATGCTCTATTTATTTTTAAAAAATCACTATGTGCATTTGGATTATTCTATTAAAAATATTAGATATAACAGTTGTTTCAGAATCAAAATCCAGTCTCTTCAGAACCTGTATCTAGATTTAATTTAATCTTGAAATTTCTGGGAGAACAGATACCAAGGTAAGAAGGAGTAGTACAAGATGAGGTGGATTATCATGGGTTGAAATTAAACAAGGATTTCTTAATATTTACAGCCCCCCCCCAAAATAAAAGTAAAAGAGAAATGAGACCTGATGCCTCAAAAGGATAGATGTGGCTATACAATGTAAGTCATTCCTTCTAAGAAATGCAACCGAGAAAAAACTAACGAACCCTTGGAAATGCTTAGTATTGTTAAGTATTATCTGTTACCCTTAAAACTATTACAAACAGACTATTTTTCTATTTGAGGTTAAACTAATACACTAACTAAAAAAAAGTAAGTGCTGCACCCTGGCCAGTGTGCCCTGTTGGCTGGAGCGTCGTCCTGTAAACCAAAAGGCTGTGGGTTTGATTCCTGATCAGGGCACATGCTGAGGTTGCTGGTTCAGTCCCTGGTTGGGGCATGTGCACAAGGCAACTGATTGATGTTTTTCTCTCCCCCTCTCCACACACCCTCCATCTAAAATCAATTACCATGTGCTCAGCTGTGGATTAAAAAAAAAGTATGTACCCCAATCTATCAGATAATAAAAGTAGTATCAGAGCAACAACTAAAATAGATTGGAAATATTCCTTATTTGTTACTATATCAAAGAATTGGTTTTTAAAACAATACTTTAATCTAAATATTACTTAAGTTGTAAAAGGTGTACACCTTTTCATATGGAAACTTAAAAAAATCTCATTCTGAAATTTTAAAGAAAGGAAAAAAAAGCCTAAAAAGAGCACAATATAGATTCAAAAGAAAGATTACTAATAACAAGAGATTTAGAAAAATAGATGCTAGTGCTCAGTTTTACGCAATCAAAACAAAATTATCCCATGTTTAAACCCTATGTAGAAAACAGAAAATTATAACCATATCTCTCTCCTTGACAAGTATCAAATCTCAATAAAAAATTAAGTAGATGATTTATAAAAACAGTATAAGATTTAAAAGTACTTTTGAAAGATTACATTATTTGATACACAACAGAATGTTATGATTGAAATTAGCTTGATTTGACTGTTCTCAAGCTTTACTTATAATACTTCCGGACTGTGGTCTTAGATTTGTGCACGGGAGAAGACAGAGAAAGTTGAAGCATGCTATCATTAGCATGCTATTACTGCCATTTTTAGCAAGACATACTCTCTAAGTTCTAAGGAAATATATCTGTATATTTTACCACTCCAACATATTTGATTTTAACCTACTTTTCTAAGAAAATGACTTCATAGATATTGTTTGTTTTGGGGTTGACATCTGTATTAGAACTGTTGGAAATTTAGTTTTCAAATTAAGTGGGAATTGTATTTTTGGTACTGACATTCCTTTATACTGTTTTAAACAAGAACTTTGTTGCTTTTAGTACTTAAGCTGAATTTTGACTTTTCACATGTGATTGTTCTTAAGCACTTTGAGCACTTATTTAAAATAATTTGGGTAAATATTAAAAGTTACTAAAATAGGCCCTGGCTGGTGTAGCTCAGTGGATTGAGTGTGGGCCTGAGAACCACAGGATCATGGTTCGATTCCCAGTCAGGGCACATGCCTGGGTTGCAGGCCAGTTCCCAGCAGGGGACTCACGAGAGGCAACCTTCTCTTCCCCTCTAAAGATAAATTAATAAAAATTTTTAAAAGTTACTAAAATATATTAATCAGGTATGTTCAAAAAGAAATTTTTACCTACCGGATTTTTATCAGGATGAAGCTTCAATGCCAACTTTTTGAAAGCTTGTCGTATTTGTCTACTGCTTGCAGTTTTGGATACACCAAGTAAACTGTAAAAATCCTGATCTGTAGCCACTAAAATGGCCATATACACTATTAAAAAACAGAGAATGACCTTTCTCAAGTCTCTGACATAGTCATCTTTATTGAACCAGACTCCCATTCTTTTCCTTATACACGTTCTGATTTAAGTGAACATTAAGAAACACTGCTGGTTCCAGCTGATGTAATCTGCGAGATTGAGAAGTTCTGTCCAATTACTCCAAGGGTGACTCGCACATCATAATATTGTCTCTCTACTGTTAATCTAAAGAGAAGAAACCAAGTAGTTAAAATACATTAAAAAACTTGAAAACCCAACAATAAAATTATTTATTAAATAACATGATTAGCAGTATAATCTCCATTAAATACCAAATCTGGGTGAGCACCCAAGCCTTATTCTCTAGGGGCCTTTTTGGCTGCTTCTATATCTAGGTATGCATATTTATGAAATCACTCAAGATACTTAAAAGCCAGCTAGAACTATTAAAAAACAAACTCAGCAACTTACTCTGATCAGCACCAGAACATAACAGCAAGGACATGGGGGAGTGTTGAGGGGAGAATGGACTGTTTCCTTCCTTTTTCTTATCCAGCTAAAGCATTGCCCTTTTGTAACACAGCTTCCTTCTGGGCCACTTCTTCAACCCTTTGACACTATTCACTTTTCATTTTAATCAGATTTCACTTGGAGGAAATATCCTTTGGTGGGAAGTGGCGGGGGGGGGGGGGGGCGTACTAGAAGGAAGCACTGACCTTCCAAAGGTCTGTATTTTCATATAACCTTTCAAACGGGGCACTGAATTTTTATTGTTATAATAGACAACTTACACTTAAGACCCTTTTCCTCCAGTATTTTCTCAGAAGGTGCTTACATTATATTTAAGTAGACATTATTTTATAAAATGAAAGAATAACTGCAAACAATGTAACTTTACTCCATATTTTTGTGTTTGTTGGAAATACATATACAAAAAGAAAAAAGGAGAAGGGGATCAGTTACTTTGACATGCTCACCTGGGTAGTGGAAAAATAAGATCAGACAGCATTTAAACTTGTATATTGTACTTCCAAGGATCTCATAATACTTTAGAAAAAACTAACCTTCCTGGCATCCTCAGGTTCTTTCTTCATTTAAACCTGAACGTCCGTTTAAATTTTTCCTCCTTACCTGTTAATGGTCTTTGGCTCATTTCTAATCCCTCCTTTTCCCTACTAAAAATACCCTTGTAAAATCCAGTGATGGATATTAAGGAATATCCAGATCAGAAAACGATTAGCCAAAAACAGAGAACATATCCCCAAACACCATGTTGGGTCCAGTGGTGTTCCACGCCCAGCAGTTGTTCTCAGCGTGGGAGTGAACGGCTTGCTCTGTGCCGAGCTATGGGGACAGGTGGAAACTGCAGGTAAATGCAATGTGAACACCTCTTGCAGCCATCACTCTAAAACAGGATGCGGGGAGAGGGAAAAGATGGAGATACAAGGCTACAGAGACAGTCAAGTGTTTCTGGTGTGTGAAATCTTGGGACACAGAGGGGAGAAAGGAGCCCTAATAACTGAAGCTAAAGTGAGAAAATGAATCAAGAAGCGGGGAACCGCCGGCATGAAGGGTAATAAGGGGAAGACGACGGGGAGCGAGAAGACAGTAAACCGGTCTCCAAGCAAAGAGGGTTCAAATTCAGGTGCACCGCAGTTCCGCCCTCCCTTCAAAGAGGGCCCGGGAAGCCGCCGGCCCCAGCAGGGTATTGCCCATGCCCACCTCGGTATTGCGGGTCGCCACCAGCAGCTACTCTCCCATCCTCTATCTCTCACGGCTGACCCTACCCGGCCAAGGACAGCTGTGAGTGTGGGAGGGAAGCGCACTCTCTCCGGAAGCCGGGCAGCCGCGCTCGGGACAGTGGAGGTAAAGCAGTACCGGCAACAGCGTGAGCAGCCAGCTCCAGTCGGCTTCCTGCGCTGGCTTCGACGGCGAGCCGGGGCGGGGCCAGGCGCGGGGCACTGTGGGAAAGGCGTGAACCACTTGGCCTGGGTGGACAGGTTGCGGGCCTTGGGTGCAGGGCGGCGGGGTGGGAAGGGCGGTGTAGGTTTAGGTTGACGTGGCGGTCGGCCGGCGGAATCCGGGTCCGGTTTCCACCCGGAGGTAAGCCACGCGCTATAACCGCAAAGTCCGCCCCCCACACTGTGGAGACTGGCGCAAGCCGTGGGCCAGACCAGAACAAGAAAGCCCGCCCCTTCCTGCTCCTGTTGCTGTGGTGACAGGGAACCCCTCCCTTACGGGGGGGGCATGGTTTTGGCTACGATTTTTTCTGTGATCCTTTTCTTAAAAGGGAGGCGACCTACAGAGGACTTTTTTGGTTGGTGGGTGGGTGGGGCAGAAAGGGGAAATTTTGCGAAAAAAGGAAATCTCAACTGAAGTGACATCGTTTTCAGTGTCAGAATATAGGGTTCTTTTGTAGATTGGTATTTAGATAGCAAGTTCTAGGTATTAGGCATGCTGTTACTTCCATGCCTTCTCAGTAGATTGAGGTAGGGCATATATATGTGTATACACACAGGTTCACATTTACATATATATGAAACTATGAGTTTACACTAAAACTTCTAATTCCAGTATAATGCTACAGGAGCCATTCCATTCAGTCTAGTTTTCTCCTTGCCATTTGTGTAGCTCCTTTCCCTGGCAATGAGAAACCTGGTTCCCTTTATCCTTGCTATGTATGCATTTAACTTTCAATCCTCCGATATGTAACCACTTTCCCACTGTTGAGGCTAGCCCCTCTTCTGTGCAGTCGCTGTCTTCATCCTGCTTGGATCCCCACGCTTGACACCCGGGTGCTCTCTCTAGCAGGTGCTCAGCTACTTTGCAAATGTTCCAACCTGTGCCAGGCTGCCCTCCCACAGGGATACCCTGAAAGGGCTCTAATATGCGCTCACTCACACTCCCATCCCTCTGCCTCTGCCCAGTGTGGACGCACTCCTCACCTTGATTGGACTCTGACGCTGTGCCTGCACATAATTAATGACTTTTGGTCTGAATTATTCAGGGTAGGGGGAGGGCCATGACTATTTTTTAAATAATCATTTAAACCATAGTTTGAAGAATGTATTTTAGGAGCAAATCTGGCTATGAGACTATTGTAATGGGCCAGCAATAGATAATGGTGGCTGGGTCCAGGGTAGTGTTAATTCACATATAGATAAATAGATTCAGGAAAAAAAGGAGGTAACGTGTATAGGATTTGGTAATGAATTGGCCATGTGAGGAAGAGAAAGATATTTGAAGGTCCATCTCTCCTTCAGATAATTGACATCAGAGATGTCCACTTCCTTCAGGGAAACCAAAACCTTGCCAACCTCGATATAATAAATCAAAACTTGCTACAATCACTCCATCATATATGTATGAGGTATGTTATGGCAGATGGACCATTTTGTTTCATTTTTAGTTCCATCTGTGGAATTGCTACTCATTTTTCAAGACCTAGTTCATATTTCTTCTGAAAAGTAATTTTCTGTGAGCCATTCAAGCATGTGGACTCCTCTATCTTTTAGTGCTGCATTTATCACACCATATTATAATTATATTTCATTGGCTGCCTTAGTATAATTAATTCTTTGAGACCAGGAATTGATTTTTTCTGTTTGCTTTGTAATATGCTAAATATTGGATACATCAAAGATCTGCTTCAAAGAACAGTGGTACAACGAGATCTTTTTTCTGTGATGACATTTTGGGACACTTAAAATACATTCCTTTGGGGACTTCTGGTTAAGAAATCCCAGTGTAGGTAAAGGTGGAACTAGCCTCCTTTCACAACCATATCAAAGTTATAACTATTCAGAACAACCATCATTGAGAACCACCTAAAACTTGTTGAATAGAAGTTCTACAACTAGGGTCTTAAAGGAGAAGCCACAGTGAGACTGGTAGGGGAGCAGAGACACAGAACAGGCTGTTTTATCCACATGTAGTGGATTAAAGTTGGGAGGAATTTATCAGCTGCAGACATCCCATCTGAGGAGTGAGGGTTCCAAGCCCCACATACCAGGCACTCCACCCAGGGTTCTAGTGCTGGGAGGAGAAAACCCCCAGAAATTCTCACTGTAAAAAGCAGAAGAATTGAGGCTGAGGGAGATGGAGATCTTCTGGAGTCCCAGGCAGTTGCTCTTTAAAAAATTTTCTTTTTAATTTCTTGATTTGAGAGAGAGACAGAGAGAAATTGACTTGTTGTTTCACAGAGAGAAATGTGTTGTTTCACATTTATGTATTCATTGGATGATTCTTGTATGTGCCCTGACCGGGAAATCAAACTCACAATCTTGGTATATCAGGACAGCACTATACAAACTGAGTTACCTGGTCAAAGCCCAGGTAGTTCCTCTTAAAGAGCCAGAACAGACTTACTCAGATTCACTCCTTCTGAGCTCCAGCACTGGGGCAGCAGCTTTAAAAACACCAGAAACATATAGGGAGGAACTGAATTGTCCAGCATCAGGGAGAGAGCCAGGGTGGGATGCAGTTTTCTCCCAGACAGAAGTACTGGCAGAGGCCATTGTTTCTTTGATGAACCCTCCCCACCAGCAGTCAAATGTTACTTACTTTTTTCCTCAGTGCATAGTTAGAATGTACTTGCCATCTATTGAATACATGTATTATGATGAAATGAAGAATCAATATTTATTATGTGCAGAGAGAAAAGAATAGTCTTTTATTCCTAGAGTCCTTATTGTCTGGCCTTGGGGAGAGTCATAAAAAACACACATGTAGTAATATCATGTTGAATGAGTGATTTAAACAATGATGCATAGGGACTCAATTTTGGGCATAAGTGCTCAAAGAAGAATCAGAAGACTTCTGATTCTGGGTGTTTCTAAGTTAAAAAAAAAAAGAATTCCTTAACAGACTTGGAATTATTATAGAACCAGGTAGAAACTTTGAGGTCTCTTAAATTTGTAGGGGAGAAAACCAAGGCCCAGGAAGGTTAATAAGTGTGACTTGCCTAAAGATACTCAAATGTAAATGGTTGAAGTGGAATATAGTCTGTTTTCTTAGCAACTGGGAAATGATAATCATAATCATAATAACTAAAATTGACACATGCTTTATATTCTAAGGCACTACATCAAGCACGTTACATTAACATATTCTGTGGTTGTAACAGTTCTGTGAAGAACATTTATTGTGTCCATTTTACAGATGAGGGAACTGAGGGTGAGAGAGCGTGAGCTCCGAGCCCAGTGCTGCACAGTTAGTAATGGTGACATTCGGATTCCTGCCCGGGGGGTCTAGATGTGGATGGGGTCCATGAGGAACACCACAGTCAGTTCATTGGAATATTTCGACAGTGTTTATGAAAGCTAAGATATATGCTATTTTCGTAGCATTTTTTATAATAACATAGTAACCTATCACAAGAGCAAGATTTGGGAGGGGGGGTAAATTGTAGTATTTTTTGGACCAAATCTCATTTGTAAAGACAAATTGGTTGATATCTTAAAATCATCTATAGCACTAGCCTGTGGAATTGACATTCAACAGATGTGTTAAATTCAGTTGAACTTGCAGTTTTTCATAAGTAATTTTATATTTTTATCTCCAATAAGCAGGTCAACCTCTACCTTTAACTGACCTTTCTTTTGTGCTTGTTTCCTTACATTCAATTATTTTGACACTAGATGTTGTTTAAAATGTTATGTGGTAATTAAACACAAACTAACCAAAGTCAAAATCAAGCAGACATGGCAATGCATACACACAAATACATGTGTATGTACATGTAAATATGTATATATATTTTGTGTACATTGTCTTTTCCTGTCACTGATTCCTAAATAAATACTTGCTAAGATGAATTGATAGCAAACAAAAAGCAGATATGGGTGGGCAGTCCTAGTGAAATATTGTTTTCTTTCCATTTTACCTGGTAAACAGCAGAAGACCAGGAGATCAGATTATCAATTGATAAAATGTGCCTCCAAGTGTACCCACGTCCCACATCTTTACAGGTGACAGAGAGATTTATTCTTTGAAAAATAAATTCACATCATTGTTGCGGAACCACAAGTGCCCTCAGCAGACCAGAAATTTTGGAGCAACCCTGAAATGTGGAAGACAAAGGGCTGAACTGAGAAATTGCTGAGCAGCACACAAGGAAGGATACTGCAGACTGTGAGAATGACTCTGGATGTTTGAAACGAAAGAGCGGAGTGACCCAGGAATGAGGCAGTTGGAGCTGTTGGTTGGTTCGGTAGGGGCACTGCATTTAGGGTAACTATATAGGTTGACCCCTGTTTCCAAAATCATCCCCAGATCTGATGATTCACTACAATGACCCACCAGACTAAGAATATAATTGTGCTGATGGCTAAGATTTATTCTAGGGAGAAAATACAAAGCAAAGCCAGCAAAGGGAAAAGGTGCACAGAGTCTGGAGGAAATCGGAAGGAAGCTTCTAAGCATCCAACCCCAGAGCAGTCACAGAGGAAACACAACTCGCTGTTGGAATTGTAACAACATGTGCAAAGGGTTGTGTACAAGGGAAGCTCATCACGGACCAAGTTGCTAAGGTTTTTACTGGGAGCTGGATATTAGGTATCCTCTGCTTGGCAGGCACCAAAATTCTAGACTCCTAGAAGAAAAATAAATGTTTATCACAAATAACATTGCATTTAGAACTTAGGCACAGTGAGCGATTCTTGTCATTTAAGAACTTAGTATTTTTGACAGCCAATAGATCCAATAAATGGAAGATTTTACCTGAGAGGAAATGGAAGATCTATGGATTATGAAAAAAACTTTAAGTATGTATGTTGAAAATATACAAAGGAATAAATTGGGTGAAAGTTTAGAATAGAGTTGTCTGAGACATTCCTTGCAGGCTGTCCTCTCACAGAAGGGAGCAGTCCTTTTGCTGAGCTCCATGGCAATCAGCTACAGCTGAGTGTTTAAAGACCCTAGTGCTGGAAGAATTCGGAGGCGATAGACCAAGCCACTGATCCAACATCTGCAACCACAAGGCTTAGATCCAAAGCCCTGATCATGACAGAGAGGCGCTGGGGGTTTTTCTATCAAAACCTGCTCAGCACAGGACTCGGGTGCTCCTCTGAGCCCAATGTTTGACCTTCCACATGCCTGGGTCCTAGCCCAGGATGAAGCAGGCAATGGAGTAGTACTTCTTTCATCTAGCCCTTCATTCTCAGGAGTTTTATCACAAGCCTGTTGTGTGTGATGTCTGATCATTTGATACTGTTCACTCTACAATCAGCACAAAAAAATAGAGAATGTGGCCCAGCATAACAAGGTACCACAGAGCTAAGACCTACCCTGGAAACGAAAAAAGCCCAGATAAGGCAATATGACTAGCTTCAAGTATTGGGATGGATAAAAATCAGCTGGTTGCAGAAACTAGTACTTTGAAGTCCCAAGTTTCTTAAGCAGTAAATTTGCTGAGAAATGTCAAGACCTGTGGAGATACAGACCGCTGATATTCCATGGCTGCTATTAAGGCCTGAGAGGAAGTTGCACAGGAGGTGAGGCAGAAGGGGAAAGGTAAGCTGGAACTGAGGGTGAAAACTACTGGTTGGATATTCTGATAGGTGGAATACAAAAAGATTTTTAGATAAGATAAGGGCCACTGAATGGACCATTTCCCTAATCCACTTCGTAGAACCAGAGCCTTGTATGTTGCTACAGTGAGGCAATGTTAGGGCACCATGTAGCAAGAAGAGGGAGAAGTATAAACTGTGTGGCCCTTGTGATTGCTGCCTGCCCCGCCTTCTCCCAAGAAGGTGGTAGCCTGCTATCAGACCTAGGGAACTGAAAGGACTTCTGGGTAGGCCTCTACGATGAGGCTGCTTCTTGAAAGGCCATGCAGTTACGGCATTTATACAAAGGGACCAAATGGAATAACATTCAAAGTGTTCCTAACTATGTTCTATGACACAAAAATTAGGATGTAGAGGCCCTCTCTTGTGATAACCAGACTGAGAGCTTAGTGTGTGAGATAAAGGAACTACTAGGAGAGGGCCAGACCATCAGGAGGATGAGAACAAGGAGGAACCACAAATTATATGCCCTTCTATGATGTGTCGATGATAATATGGCTTCTCTAATAAGACAGGTGTCCTCTGGGTAGTTGCTAACCAATCTACCCCAGTCTACCCCACCGTGACCCCAGAGTCACCTGATCATTCATGTACTAAAGCAGAGGAATTGGTTGTCCAGCGCAGACACTCACATGCACAGCTAAAGCGTTGGAGGTATGATGCTGTTTACTTTTGGACTATCCAGCGAGCCTCCACTCAGACACTGGGTTATACTTTAAGGCCCCATAATACGCTGGGTCTCCCACCATAGGTCCCTATGGCTGTTACATGCGCATATCACCTGCCTAGTGTGTGGCAGTAGAGTGCTGGAACAGGTCCCTGAAAAAGACAAATTTCACCAGTCTGCTGCTTACCATCCCATTGGTAGACTGGCTGGAACCCCTGCCTAATGCTATGTCTGCCCTAGGTGCACCCCTCAAGGGTTTATCTGTTTTTAACCACCTTTTATCAATCCAGAAAATGGGGAGCATGGAAGTGTCTGGAGTGGAGCAAAGACAGTGCAGGACCCCACCCAGATCTGCCTTTCCACAGTCTCTTTCCCCATCCTGTTCTGTTCTGCCTTGATCAGTCAGTCGGGAGACCTTGACGGCCTCCTGTGTCAGTGCCCTGGAGGCACGCCTGTATCCTGGATCACACAACCAGGGTCACGCCTATTGTCTCTGCCTTGTCCCTTGTAAGATCATCCTTCCACTTCTCCTGGTTGTTGTACTTCCCTGGAGGGTACAATATTACAAGGGACAAGGAAGAGAAAATAGGCATGGTCTGGCTACATGATTCAGGATACAGGGGCAAGCCAAAGAGCGTGAATAAGGGCTCGTGGACGATGGTGGGGGCTTGACTGTGGGGGTGGGGGGTGCATGGGGCAGGGGAGAGCAATGGGGAAGAAGTGGGGCAACTGTAACTAAACAACAATAAAAGAAAAGAAAAGGGGGAAATCACCTATTACCTCACCATATAGAAGTAACATTTTTGAAAAATTTAATATATTTTACTAAATATATGATTTTACTTTAATAAAAAATATTTACTTCCAGGTACAGAGAGTGACTCTGTTGTGTGGCCACTAGACTCATCATTCTTATAAACACATTCTTATCTCTATAAAAGATAGGCGAATGTGGTGGCATGAGGGGAAGTCCCAGGTCCCAGAGAAACTGATTTATGGTTTGGTGGATCCAATAGCAGCTCTGCCTGCCAATGGCATTTTCAGTGTCATTGGGTCTGCTGGTCATAAGGTCCATTTGTGAATGGTTTGCATCAGAGCTTAGATCTACTTATTGCAGTCCCGTTCTTAATTCATCTAGGTAATTGAAGTAGCACATTTAAGTATCGTAGATATTGCCTCCAAAATTCAGGAGGCCACCAAATGTTGAACATCTTCCTTCACTGATGCAGCAACTCATACCTTTATGCCCCTATAAAAGGGATATTCCAACATGTTCTAGATGCCTAGAATCAAGAAATTGTACCAGTATAGCCACCTGCTGAAATTTATCTCCTATTCTCTCACCTGTGTATGCCTTAGCAAGGTGTGGTGCATTCTGCGTATCTGTTCCACACCGATATAGTGGATCAGCACGACTGTCTTCCTGTGTACGGCTTATGTCACTTAGCATGAGTGTTTCTAGGTCATCCATGTGCTTGCATATGGCAGAATTTCCTTTTTTTATATGAAATATATATTTTTAAAGATTTTATTTATTTATCTTTAGAGGGGAAGGGAAGGAGAGAGGGATAGAAATATCAAGGTACAGTTGCCTCTTGTGAGTCCCCTGCTGGGAACTGGCCTGCAACCCAGGCATGTGCCCTGACTAGAAATCGAACCACGATGGTGTGGTTCGCAGGCCCACACTCAATCCACTGAGCTACACCAGCCAGGGCCAGAATTTCCTTTTTAAAGACTGCATGATATTCCATCATATATATATATGTATATATATATATACACACACACACACACACACATGACATTTTTAATCAGTTTATCTGTTGACAAACACCTAAACTGTTTCTGTACCATGGCTATTGTGAATAATGCTACAATGGACATGGGAGTGCAGATACCTTTTTGAGATTATGATCCATTTCCTCAGGGTTTATATCTAAAAATGGGATTGCTGGATCATACAGTAGTTTTATTTTTCATTTTTGAGGAACCTCCATACTGTTTTTCATAGTGGCTGTACCAAGTTACATTGCCACCAACAGTGCACAAAGTTCTGCTTTTCTTGATATCTTCGCCAACACTTGTTAAGTCTTGTCTTTTTAATAATAGACATCCGGACAAGCATGAGGTAATATCTCATAGTGGTTTTGATTTGCATTTCCATGATGGTTACTGATGTTGAACTCCTTTTTTATTATGCTATAGTCTCATTTGCTTATCTTTGCTTTTGTTACCTGTGCTTTTGGTGTCAAATCCAAAAAATCATCTTCAAGAACAATGTCAAGGAACCTGACATTTTAAGTTTTCTCCTAGGAGTCTTATGGTTTCAGGTCTTTATGTTCAAGTCTTTAACCCACTTTGAGTTAACTTTCGTATGTGGTGTAAGGTAGCTGTTGAATTTTATTCTGTTGTGTGTGGCAGTCCAGTTTTCCCAAAGGAGAGACTGTCCTTTCTCCATTGTAGATTCTTGGTTTCTGTGTCATAAATTAATTGACCATATATGCATAGGTTTATTTCTGGGTTCTCTTTTCCATTGATCTACGTGTCTGTTTTTAAGCTAATACATTAGGGTTTTCTATATACACTATTATGTCATCTGAAAATAAAGATGATTTTACTTTTTTCACATTTCAATGCTTTTCATTTCTTTCTGTTGCCTAATTGCTCCCATTAAGATTTCTAGTACTATCCTGAATAAAAGTGTAAGACTGGGCAGTCTCATCTTATTGCTGATTTTAGAGAAAAAGCTCCCAGCTCTTCACTATTGAATATAATTTTAACTGTGCGTTTGTCATTTATGGCCTATATTATGTTGAGGTGTGTGTTCTTTCTATATTCAGTTTGCTGAGTTTTTACCACAAAAGGATACAAAATTTTGTCAAATGTTTTCTCAGTTTTTATTGATGCGATCATGTGATTTTTATCTTTTGTTAATGCAGTGTACTCAATTTGTTGATTTGCATAACTTGAAACATCCATGCATCCCACAGGAAAATCCCACTTGATCATGGTGTACGATCATTTTAATATGCTATTGAATTTGGTTTGTTAATATTTTGTTGAATATTTTTGTGTCTATGTTAACCAGAATGTTGGCTTGTCATTTTCTTCTTTTATAGTGTCTGTATCTGGCTTTTGTATAAGATTAGTGCTCTCCTTGTAAAATGAGTTTGGATGTGTTTCCTTCTTTTCAATTTTTTTGGAAGAGTTTGAGAAGGATTGGTATTAATTCATCTTAGAACGTTTGGGAGAATTCACCTGTAAAGTCAACAGGTCTTGAGCTTTTCTTTGTTGATAGGTTTTTGATTACCAAGTCAATCTTCTTACTATTAGTGATGAGTCTGTTCAGACTTTCTATTTTCACATGATTTTGGTAGGTTGTATGTTTCTAGGACTTTGTCCATTTCTAGGTTATTTAATTTGTTGGCAAGTGATTGTTTATAATAGTCTCTTATGAGCCTTTGTATTCCTGTGTTAGTGCAATGTTTTTGTTTTTGTTTACAATTTTATCTGAGTCCTCGTTCTCATTTTCTTGGCAAGTTTAGCTATCAGCTTTTATATTTTATCTTTTCAAAAAATAGCTCTTAGTTTCATTAAGCTTCACAGTCTTTATTTTATTTATTTATTTTCACTTTGATCTTTGTTATTACTTTTCTTACTAACTTTGGGATTAGTTTGTTCTTTTTTTTCCAGTTCTTTGAGGTATAAAGTTAGGTTGTTTATTTGAGATTTTTTTTGTAATGTAGGCATTTATTGCTATACCTTTCCTCTTAGAACTGCTTTTGAAGTGTCCCATATGCTTTGGTATTTTGTGTTTCCATTTTCATTTTTTTCAAGGTCTTTTAAAAAATTTCTTCTTTGACTTATTGATTGTTTAAGAACATGTTTTTTAATCTTCACACATTTGTGAATTTTCCAGTTTTCTTCTTGTAGTTGATTTCGAGTTTTATATCTTGGTGGTTAGAAAAGATGCTTGATGCGGTTTCAGTCTTCTGAAACTTATCACACTTGTTTCGTGGCCCAACCTACGACCCGTCCTGGAGATCTGTGTTTTAGAGGGATGGGTGTGCCGCCTCTGCTGGCAGAACTGCTTCTGTACCACTGAAACCTGCTCCCCTGCTGTTTTGTTTTGTTTTGTTTTTTTTTTTTTGGCTATAGTATTGTGGAACTTGTGAAGTCAAGCCAGTTGGCTATCAGAACTAGGTGATTTTGGGGCCTGGCATTTGGGTTTCATCTATAAAAGTTGGGGTCCTCATGGTGTGAATGTTTCTTTCAGGAAAATTGGGGATTTGATTCTGTTGTTGGAATGAGCCGCATGGAGAACGTAGGGAAGTGCCCACTGGTTTCCCGGGTCTCTTTGGAGGATTGCAGCCTCCCTCTAGATATGTGTTAAATTAGAAGTTGGATCCTCAGGCAGCAGCTTGTAAAGTCTGCAATCAGACCCCTTTCAGGGCAAGATTGGCAGGTGAATGTTATACCTGTTCTTTCTGTGTTGAGCCCTGGGGGGATAACCAGGACAAGGGCAAGCATTGCTGGCTGTCACAGCCAGGCATTTAGGGGTCCCATTTTTCAGGAGCAGCTGGAAATGATGAAGTTTCAGGCATTCATACAACACTTTCCAGAGAGATACTGGCAACCTTGTCTTACTGGAGTGAGCCATGAGAAATGGGCGCCTTTGCCCACTACCCCTGTGCTGGGCCTGGGGGGGGGCAGCTGTGGCATGTGTTCGTGCCCCCTTCAGGAACTGCTTCATTGTTTGCCAGAGTCCCATGGATGTCATGGACAATAGCCCTGTTAGCCCTCAATAGCCAGGTGCCTTGGGGACCTGTCCCTTGTGTGGGAGTCTTAAAAGCTGACCCAGCCTAAGAGCTGAGTGCTGCCTAGATGTTTGATGATTCTTTCTCTTTCCTCTCAGATTGTTCCGATTCCCTGATCAGAACCAGAATTTCTGTTCCCTCTGTTCATAAAAGCATTATAATCAGGTGTCTTTTAACATGGGGAGTCACTGACCTTTCAAGGGCCATGAAAATTAACGAGTGAGGATGGGCCTGCTTTTCCAGGATGTAAGTTGGAATTAATATAAGAGGAACTTAAACATACATTGCCACTGAGGGCTGAGGAGTTCTTAGAAATAAAGATCAAATCCCAAGTAGGACTTTTAACCTAACATGAAACATACATCTTCAACTACTTACCCACACCCTGCCCTGAAAAGATATTCTATCTTGCTTTCTTTAGTTTCTCTAGATTAATTTGGCTGGTTCAGATATACTTTAGCCATCAACCTAAAGTACATAAACTGTTTGATATCATTAACTTTGATCTCTGTTTGCCATTATAACTCAAAACTTTAAAAAGTAATGGTTATCCTTTTAGAGAGTACTTTGTGTGACTTTCTGAAAGATCACAAGAAAGTGAATAATTTATACAAATCTGAACTATTATGTCACTTCTTTACTCATTTCATTTCTAACAGGAGAAGACTTGAATTTCTACCAGTCATGTCAACAGTGGTGAGGGAGCAACACCAGTCAGTCACTTCGCTAGATTGATTCCAGGCAAAAAATTATTAATATGGCATACAAGTGAAGAGAGATGTAAATAATGAACAAAATGGCTTTAAAAACTATTGTATTATTCTTATTTGATATTGTTATTCCAGTTTAATAAAATATTTGAATATTTTCTTATTTAAACATCTTTTAAAAATAGCTTTTATAATCGTGAAAAATGAAACAGTGGGCCTCTATTTTCTCTGATCCCGTCTGTTAATTCATCGCACATCTCCCATGCTGTGCGTCCCCTACAAGCTTGTGTACATTTCCCTTCTCCCTCCCTGGAGTGCAGGCTTGTAAAGAAAGGGTGTCTGCCTTTCATCTCCACATCCTCCACTAAAAGCACAGTGCTCTGCAGACTGTGTATCCAGTGCATATTGTGTGCATCAATTATTACTTATCACATATGCTAAGGTTTCTCTCACAATTTTAACCTTAATTCTATATTGGTTTCTTTAGAGGAACCTAGAATCTAGAGTTCAAAAATTAGCTGAGTCTTCCTTAGATTATTATTTATTTATAGTTGTTAAAAGAGTGTTAACATAAAATGCAAGGATCAGAGTTCGGGGAAGATGGCGGCGGAGTAGGACAAAGGATTTCGCTTCTCTCCATGCGCCGGTGAAGGACCTGGCTGATCTGCGGAAGAACACAGCAGATGCTAAACTGGGACTCAGCATATAAGAAAGCAGGACTCCAGAGACTGTAGCGGACACTGAATGACCAGAAGTTGAGGAGAGGAGACGACCACAAATCAACAAGGGCGCAGATTGGAAAACACTGTAAGAGATCGGTCTTCCAGTAGTGGCAGAGAGAGGAGTGAGCATTCGGAAGCAAGCTCCGATAACTCGTGGAGTCAGGTTGCTGGCTTGGGAGAACTGAGAGTTGCCAGAGCACTCCCTGCTTCAAGGGCCCCGTGCCTGCCTGCGAGCAGTCCCGGGGAATCTCGGACTGCTGTCAGGGCCTCCAGAAGTGGGTCAGTTTCGAGCTCCATCCCTACTCAGCCGGCACAGATCAGCTCCATCCCTGCTCGCCGGTGGCGAGGCTACGCATCCTTGCTCAGCTGGCGCAGACTAGGAGACACTGTGAGTCAAGCATTGATCTTCAGCTTGACCAGCTGCAAATCGCTCACGCCTCCCTGGGGTTCCCGAGTGGCCCGCGCCATCGCCAGCGGGCTCCAACAGCCCCGCGCCCCTCCCCGCCCNGCCGCCCGCCCCCCCCCCCCCCCCCCCCCCCCCGCCCCGGTTTCCTGGACCGCGGGTAGCGCGCACCTCCTCGGTCCCGAGGGGCCCCGAGCAGGCCGTCTACTCAGGGAACTGCCAGTCGCCCGTGCTTTTCCGGTGGGGCGGGGTCTGCGCCGACCCTCGGCTTGGGGAATTGAGAGTCGCCCAGGTGATCCCTGTGGCACAGGACCTGCACTGGCTGGCGAATAAATTCGGGGAGTCTCTGGCTGCTGGCTGGGCCCCTGGAAGAGAGCCAGTCACCAGCTTCACCCCTACTCAGTCGGCGCAGACAGGGAAACACAGGGAGTCGGGCTGTTGCTGTTGGGTTTGGGAGAATTGTGAGTTGCCCTGTGTATTCAGCCACAACACAGGGAAAGGTCCACACCCAAGCCTACGAGAACAAGAAAGCCAGGCTGGGAGCGTGCACCCTCATGTCAGACCAGGGCTGGGAAGCCTGGGAGAAAATCTGCTCTCAGTAGGGTGCGGGTGAGAGGCGCCAGTCTGGATCTTGGGGGGTACTGGCAAGACCAGTTGAGTGTACCAAGGCGCGAGAAGAGCCACAATAACAGCCCCTCAGGCTGCTGCAGTTAGTGAGACCAAACGGGTTGACTCGCTGGACACCAACCGGAGGAGTAGAGAGAGCAGAGAAGACCAAGATACCTACAGGAGACTGCACCACTGAATTCCACAGGTATCCTACCACAGGAGTTCACGCCATAAACTCAGGGTACCAGAACAGATCAATCTAAGAAGCTGAGGCCAACGAGAAGAGCAGCACAAACAATGGGGAGACAAAGAAACAATCCCCAAATGAAAGAAAAGGAGGAAGCCACAGAAAGAATGTTAGATGAAATAGAGGCCAGTCAACTATCAGATGTGGAATTCAAAGCACTGGTTATCAGGAAATTCAAAGAGCTTACAACGAACTACCAGAAACTACAGGGGAGCTACAATGAACTCTCCACAAATTATACCAGCATGAAAAAGGAAATAGAAGCCATCAGCAAAGGCCAAGAGGAAATGAAAAATACAATTTCTGAATTGAAGAACACAGTAGAAGGTATGAAGAGTAGGATTGATGAGGCGGAGGACCGCATAAGCGAGCTCGAAGACAAGGTGGAAAGAATCTCCCAGACAGACGAGGTAATGGAAAAGAGAATCAGAAAAAATGAGGAGAGTCTAAGAGAAATACAAGACAATATGAAACGTAATAATATCCGAATAATAGGAATACCAGAAGGGGAAGAAGAAGAACAAGGGATAGAAAACCTACTTGAAAGAGTAATAACAGAAAATTTTCCTAAGATGAGGGGAGAGAAAGTCACACGAATCCAGGAATCGCAGAGAGTCCCAGGCAGGTGGAACCCAAAGAGGCCTACTGCAAGACACATCATCATTAAAATGGCAAAACTCCAGGACAAAGAGAGAATCCTAAAGGCAGCAAGGGAGAAAAAGGAAGTAACATACAAGGGGGTCCCAATAAGGTTGGCTAATGACTTCTCAACGGAAACATTCCAAGCAAGAAAAGAATGGCAGGAAATATTCCAAGTAATGAGAAACAGAGGCCTACAACCGAGACTGCTTTATCCAGCAAGGCTCTCAATCAAGATAGAAGGCCAAATAAAGAGCTTCCAAGACAAAAGAAGTCTAAAAGAATACGCCTCCACAAAACCTGCTCTACAAGAATTACTAAAAGGGCTGCTTTAAGGAAAGGAAGGAAAAGAGAGAGACAGAGAGGAACACAGGTACATAAATGGCAATGAATAAGTACCTTTCGATAATAACTTTAAACGTAAATGGATTAAATGCACCAATTAAGAGACATAGAATAGCTGAATGGATAAGAAAGCATGACCCACACATATGCTGCCTACAAGAGACTCACCTGAGGACAAAAGACCACCACAGACTGAAAGTGAAAGGATGGAAACAAATTTTCCAAGCAAATGGACATGAAAAAAAAGCCGGGGTAGCAATCCTCATATCAGACAAAATAGACTTCAAAAAAAAGGCTATAAAGAGAGACCCAGAAGGTCACTTCATAATACTCAAGGGAAGAATCCACCAAGAAGACATTAACATCATAAATATATATGCACCCAACACAGGAGCACCCAAATATATAAAGAAAATCCTAGAGGACCTCAAGAAAGATATTGACAGCAACACAATTATAGTAGGGGATTTTAACACCCCACTGTCAAAAATGGACAGATCTTCCAAACAAAATATCAACAAAGATATAGCAGCATTAAACGACACTCTAGAAGAAATGGACCTAATTGATATATATAGAGCCATCCATCCCAAAGAAACTAAATACACTTTCTTTTCAAACGCACATGGAACATTTTCAAAGATAGATCACATGATAGGACACAAAACCAGTCTCAACAACTTCAGGAAAATAGAAATCATACCAAGCATCTTCTCTGATCACAAGGGACTGAAATTGGAAACCAACCCCACAGGAAAAAACCCAAAACACCCAAAATCATGGAGACTGAATGGTAGGCTATTGAACAATGAATGGGTCAAGATTGAAATTAGGGAGGAAATCAAAAAACTCCTTGAAACAAATGAAAATGAACTCACCACAACCCAAAATTTATGGGACACAGTGAAGGCAGTCCTGAGAGGGAAGTTCATAGCGATACAGGCTCACCTAAAGAGGATAGAAACATTTCAAACAAACAACCTAACCCAACGCCTGCAAGAACTCGAGGAACAACAACAAAGACAGCCCAGAGCAAGTAGAAGGAAGGAAATAACCAAGATCAAAGCAGAATTAAATGACATAGAGACTAAAAGCACAATTCTAAAGATCAATGAATCCAGGAGTTGGTTTTTTGAAAAGATAAACAAAATAGACAAACCTTTAAGTAGGCTCATTAAGAAAAGAAGAGAGAGGACACAAATAAACACAATCAGAAATGAAAGAGGAGAGATTACAACTGATACCACAGAAATAGAAAGGATTGTAAGAAATTACTATGCGGAACTGTATGCCAAGAAATTTGAAAACCTGGGTGAAATGGACAAATTTCTAGAAAAATATAATCTTCCAAAACTCAATGAAAAAGAAGCAGAAAACCTGAACAGGCCAATAACAGCAAATGAAATTGAAGAAGTAATCAAAAAACTCCCATCACACAAAAGCCCTGGGCCAGATGGTTTCACAGGAGAATTCTACAAAGCTTTTAAGGAAGAGCTAACCCCTATTCTTCACAGACTATTCCAAAAAATCCAAAAGGAGGGAAAACTCCCCAACTCTTTCTATGAAGCCAGCATCACCCTAATCCCAAAGCCAGATAGAGACACAACAAAGAAAGAAAATTACAGGCCAATATCACTGATGAACATAGATGCTAAAATCCTCAACAAAATATTGGCAAATCGCATCCAACAATACATCAAAAAGATCATACACCACGACCAAGTGGGATTCATCCCGGGGATGCAAGGATGGTTCAATATACGCAAATCAATAAATGTAATACACCAAATAAACAAAAGCAAAGACAAAAACCACATGGTCATATCAATAGATGCGGAAAAAGCTTTTGATAAGGTACAACACCCATTTATGATAAAGGTACTCAGCAAGGTGGGAATAGAGGGAACATTCCTCAATATAATAAAGGCCATATATGAAAGACCTACAGCCAACATCATACTCAATGGGCAAAAACTAAAAGCTTTTCCACTAAGATCAGGTACAAGACAAGGTTGCCCACTTTCACCACTTCTATTCAATATAGTATTAGAAGTTCTAGCTGCAGCGATCAGACAAGAAAAGGAAATAAAAGGCATCCAAATCGGAAAGGAGGAAACAAAACTGGCATTGTTTGCAGATGACATGATAGTGTACATGGAAAACCCTATAGCCTCTACCAAAAAACTGCTGGAACTAATAAATGAATTTGGCATAACAGCGGGATACAAAGTTAATATCCAGAAATCAAAGGCATTTTTGTATACCAACAATGAAGCAGCAGAAGCAGAAATCAGGAAAAAAATCCCATTCGATATAGCAAAAAGAAAAATAAAATATCTGGGAATAAACCTAACCAAGGAGGTAAAAGACCTGTATGCAGAAAACTACACAACACTGAAGAAAGAAATCAAGGAAGACACAAATAAATGGAAACATATACCGTGTTCATGGATTGGAAGAATTAACATCATCAAAATGTCCATACTACCCAAAGCAATTTACAGATTCAATGCAATACCTATTAAAGTACCAATGGCGTATTTCACAGACATAGAACAAACACTTCAAAAATTTATATGGAACCAGAAAAGACCCCGAATAGCTGCTGCAATTTTGAGAAAGAAGAACAAAGTAGGAGGGATCACAATACCTGATATCAAACTGTATTACAAGGCCACTGTAATCAAAACAGCCTGGTACTGGCACAAAAACAGGCACATAGACCAATGGAATAGAACAGAGAGCCCAGAAATAAACCCAACTCTCTACAGTCAATTAATATTCGACAAAGGGGGCAATAACATAAAATGGAGTAAAGACAGCCTTTTCAACAAATGGTGTTGGGAGAACTGGACAGCTACATGCAAAAAAATGAAACTTGAGCACCAACTTACACCATACACCAAAATAAATTCAAGGTGGATAAAAGACTTAAATATAAGCCGTGAAACCATTAAAACCCTAGAGGAGAGCCTTGGCAAGAAAATCTCAGATATTCTACGCAGCAATATTTTTACTGATACGTCCCCTAGAGCAAGGAACATAAAGGAAAGAATAAACAAATGGGATCTCATCAAAATTAAAAGCTTCTGCATGGCTAAGGAAAACAGTATCAAGATACAAAGAGAAGCAACAGCTTGGGAAAACATATTTGCCAATGATACCTCAGATAAGGGTTTAATCTCCAAAATATACAAAGAACTCATTCGGCTCCACTCAAAGAAGACAAGCAACCCAATCAAAAAATGGGCAGAGGACTTGAACAGACATTTCTCCAAGGAGGACATACAGAGAATCCAGAGACACATGAAAAGATGCTCGATATCACTAGCTATCAGAGAGATGCAAATTAAAACCGCAATGAGATACCACTTAACACCAGTCAGATTGGCTATCATAAACAAAGAAACAAACAACAAGTGCTGGAGAGGTTGTGGGGAAAAGGGGACTCTAGTTCACTGTTGGTGGGATTGCAGACTGGTACAACCACTATGGAAAACAGTATGGAATTTTCTAAGAAAACTAAAAATGAACGTACCTTTTGACCCAGCAATTCCACTCTTGGGAGTATATCCTAAGAACCCTGAAACACCAATCCAAAAGAACCTATGCACCCCGATGTTCATAGCAGCACAATTTACGATAGCCAAGAGTTGGAAGCAGCCTAGATGCCCATCGGTAAATGACTGGATCAAAAAACTATGGTACATTTACACAATGGAATTCTATGCTGCAGAAAGGAAGAAGGAACTACTACCCTTTGCAACATCATGGATGGAACTGGAAAGCATTATGCTGAGCGAAATAAGCCAGGCGGTGAAAGACAAATATCATATGATCTCACCATTAACAGGAATCTAAACAAACCAAACAAGCAAGCAAAATACAACCAATGACACTCAAATATGGAACAGGCTGTCAGGGCCCAGAGGGGAGAGGGGAGAGAATCATAGGGGAAAAGGGAATGGACTCACATGAACAAGTATAAAAGACACATAGACAATAACTAAGGGTGGGGGGTGGAAAGGGGAGGGAGGCAGGGAGCATGGGGTGGGGGGTGGGCAGGGTTGGGATTATAAGACAGAAACCTGTACTTGAACAAGAATTAAATAAAAATTATATTTAAAAAATGCAAGGATCATCAAACAATAATTAAAACCGGTCTCATGAGTGTTGTCTCAGTTTTTTTTTTAATCCTCACCTGAGGATATGTTTTTGTTGATTTCAGAGAGACAGGAAAGGGGGGAGAGAGAGTGAAACATCTATGTGAAAGAGACATGTTGATCAGTTTCCTCCTGTATGTGTCCCAACAGGCCATCAAACCTGCAACCCAGGTATGTGCCCTGACCGGAAGTTGAACCCGCAACCTTTTGGTGTATGGGATGACACTCCAGCCAACTGAGCCCTGGTGCAGTCAGTTACTTTCGTGGAAATGAATGTTCTGTTCTTTGAGCACACTTGACAGATTGATTACATGTCCTCTGTTGTCTCTGAAGACTGACCTAGAATCATGAGAGTAAAAGCCGACAGGTAGTTTCAGACAAACATAGCACTTGCAGTCATTTGGACACAGGTTTAAAAAAATAAAGACATTAAAATCTAGGGTGAAATAAAATATACCTAAACAGAGCAGGGAGTAAACAAAACATTCATATCGGGAAAGAGAGATTTTCTATAATGAAAACCAATAAGAATATGCATTCTAAGGATTATGCTTTTTTTAAATGGCAAAATCCCTAGAACTAATTTGCCCTGTGTTGTATTTTGGAGACGGTCATGACAGCAAAGTGTGCTCTCAATGCAGCCAACCCTGGGGTAAGCCACTAATTTTTAGTTTGGGGAAGTGTGACCTGCTATGAAAGTACTTGTATTGGCAAGAAGAGTGACATAACAACACAGGCAAAGAGAAAGTGGGTTTCCTCACGAGATGGGAAAATTGGAGAATTAGGGTCTTGTCCATTTTCCTCCCTCCCTCCCTCCCTCCCTCCCTCCCTCCCTCCCTTCCTTCCTTCCTTCCCTCCCTCCCTCCCTCCCTCCTACCTTTTTTTTTTTTTTAGGAGAAAAGCAAGGATAGATGACCAGCAGTGCTGGCAGCAGCCTGAAAACCATGATCGAGAACAGGGATTACAGGAGAATGAGACAGACCTGGATTTGAGTCCCACTGCGCCATGTCAGCCCTGGACAAATCTATTAACTTTTCTGAGTCATAATGATGATCTCATAGCGTTGTTTTGAAAATTAAAAAGACCATGTTCTTTTAAAAAGCTCGGTATAGACTAAAGATTCACAAATGGTAACATAAGAGACAAAAAACTTGTTTTTTTCCCCTACAGAAATATTCTTATAGCAGAGAATGGTATTTCATCATGCTATTTTAGCTTAGTGGATATATTTGTTAAGAACCTGCAACTGCCATCTAAAATTCTACATACTCTAGTGTTCTCTTTTTTGCTTGCATTTTTAAAAAAAATGTAACAAGTCAGATGACAAATATTTGCCGGGTAAAATCATACATTTGCATTCTTGATCTTAAATTAGTTTCTTATAAAATATATTATGTGTATCAAAATGACCAATACTTTATTATTCCTTCAGAGAACTGCTAAAATCAATTTTCAGAAACTAAAAAGCAAGAAAAATTTGTTCCTGAAATATTGCGTATTTACCAAAATGCAGCACCTTGTCAACCTAAAACAATCAGCTAACTATACCTATTTCATTACCAGGAAAAGAAGTGAACTGAATTGACTTCTAATAGCATATAGTAACATATTTAGTATGGAGTTTTATCTGGAAGCACTAGTTATTCTGAGGAGTATAATTCCTAGCCCGGTTTCCTTTGTGAAGGTTCGGCGTAAGGGTAGAGATTTGAGTCAAACAGGGATCAAGACGCCATTACTACTAACCAAGGGCCATGTCAGGAGTAGACATGCAGCCTCTCTTTGATACTGAAGGATTTTGAAATAGATTACTGCCTGATCCTTCTGTTAGTTGACAAGTACTGCCGAGTGTCTGCAGACATTCCTTGGGAACTAGGGACCTCAGGGCCAAATACCACTGTGTTCTCATATTCTCCCACATGAGTATATTTAGAGATGAAGTCAGCTTGAAAGCGAACATTAAGAACAGTCTTAAAGGGGAAATGAAGTCATAACCAGGCAGTTTTATCTTTCTGCCTTGGTGATAAGGTATGTTATGTGCTCACTGTATTCAATGTCTCTGGACTTTAAAGAAATATATATATTATTCATAGTAAGAATAGGTATAAAAAGGGGGAGAAAAAGAAGTAAAAGCTCACATATCTATCACTCTAATATAATTACTATTAGCAGTTTTCTGTATATCATTCAGTTTTTATAAATCTGTGAAATTATTTTCTCTTCCTTTTTAAATTACCATACAAAGATTTTCAATGTTTTAACATAATCTTTATAAACATATTTAATGTTAGCATAGTATATAATATTTCACTAAATGGATTTAGCATCATTTAACTAGCTACCCTATAGTTATTTCCAGTTTTTGTAGTTGTTTCCAGATTTCCCCTTGCCAAACTAAATAATGCTGATGTAAGAATTCTGCAAAAAATCTTTGCTGTTTTAGATTCCTTACTTTAAGATAAATTCTCAGGAGCTGAATTTCGGGGTCCAAGGAATACAGGGGTAGGCAAAGTAGGTTTACAGTTTTGAGTATGTGGAGCACAGATTTAATAATTCTATTGTAATAATAATATGCATGTCTTTTTCTATGTGAACAACAGTATACCTACTTTTGCTCACCCTGTGTTTAGGGAGTAGGGTATATTTCCTCAAGGCATTTTTTAGTAGGAGGCAAGTAACCACTTTCTTCTCATAAAAACCGAATCAGTGGTCTAAAATCTGGTGCCTGAAGGCTTTCTTGAGGAGTTGTATTTTCGGAATGGCAATGAGGGATATGAAACCTGTGTGTGTGACAGTTTCGTTCTGTCACTGGTAGTAAGCATTTAGTAGCTGCTATCAGGAGAAAAGTCAACCATTTTTGCTTCTCTTATGATGTGTAAGAGGTGTTTAATTTAATTGAAAAACGAACATATTTTCAACTTGATACTCTCCTCAAGGAAGGAGAGAGGAACTAGCATTTCATGAGTGCCTACTTGGCTCCAGGCACAGTGATGGAGTTGCATAGTAGAGTTGTTTCTTCAGTTGTACTGATAGGGGAACTGAAGAGTTAAAGATTTTAGCTTCAGTTATAGTTGATAGGCTTAAGAGATTAATTCACATGGAAAGTGGTTATTCTGGCAACTCTAATGCATGACCTACATGACTCCAGGAAGTAGACAAGCAATTCAACCTTTGTGCCCTAGGGGTTCTGCAACTATCTGATGGCATCTGAGGCATTGTGTTCTAGGCAACCAATGTTATTGATGAAGTTTTTGAGTGTTAAACCCTAGCCCATTTTATGTATAAGCCCTGTAGTTTTTATTGGGTCATTTTGCTTAGTGACTATATGTATTTTCTGGTGATTTGAAATACTGCTTTTATATTTTATTAAATTTCTATATGCGTCTTTCCTATTTCTGGACATTCAATTGTTTCATGGCATACGCATATGCCAATGACACATAATCTTAATTTTTGAGTCTTGGTACTATTTTAATGCCTAATGAAGCTACTTAATTCTCTTTCTTTTACTCACCTTTCTCAGCCCACAGTTCCCATATTTTAGGGTTTTCCTGTCTTACTTTTGCTTTCTTATTTTTCCATGTGAACTTTAGAATCAATTTTATGAACACTAAGAAGAAAGATGTTCAAGATTTAAATGGAATCATATTAAATGAATAAATTAATACTGAGAGAATTGACACCTTTATAATATTGAGCTTTCTTCTTCATGCAGTATCTTAAGGAAATGTCTTACATTTACTCTACTCTCTATTTGTATTTTTCAGAAGTGTTTTAATAATTTTCCCATAAAGATTTCCACATTTCTTAATAAGTATATTTCTGTCATTTTGTGTATCAAAATATATGTTGCTGTGGTGAATGGGATCTTAATTTCCATTATATCATTTAAATGGTTGATATTTTGATAAATTCTATTGATTTCTACATCCTACTATCTGAGTTGCTTGTGGTTGGTTGTTCTTCCATTATTTTCTCGGGATTTCCAGGTATATGTCACATCAGATGATACAAGTTTTATGTTATTATGCAAGAGAAAGCCTTTAGGGCATTTTCCAATTCACGTGCCCTAAAGGCTTTCTCTTTCTTTATGGCATTAAACCCAATACCTCCAGTGCATAGGAGAGAGTGGTGGCAGTGGATATTGTGGGGTTGCCCTTGCCTTTAAAGAGAATGGTTGCAGTATTGTATTTACCCATTATGTAAATTCCCGGCTTATTTGTTAAGCAAGATTCTATCTATTACCATTTTAACGAGTAATTAAATCTTTATTAGTAACACTTTAAGAGGGGGAAAAGAACTATCAGTTTGTTGCTTCACTCATTAATGCATTCATTGGTTGCTTCTTGTATGTATCCTGACCAGGGACTGAGCCCGCAAACTTGCTCTTTTGGGGATGATGCTCTAAACTATTGATCTACCTGGACAGGGCAAGGAAATCTTAACCTATCTTTAAAGTAAATGGATACAATAAAGGAATGGAACTTATTGACCTTTTTAAGGTAAAAAGTAAATTATGTGATTGATATAAAATGTTCTCTCATATCTCCCATGACTATGAAAATGTTTTTATTAGGTATTAAATTTTTTTAAATTTATCTTTAGAGGGGAAGGGAAGGAGAGAGGGAGAGAAATATCAATGTATGGTTGCCTCTCATGCGTCCCCTGCTGGGAACTGGCCTGCAACCCAGGCATGTGCCCTGACTGGGAATCGAACCACGATCGTGTGGTTCTCAGGCCGGCTCTCAATCCACTGAGGTACACCAGCCAGGGCTAAATTTTAATTTATATTATATAGAAGCCATATATCTTTTGTCTGCTCTTAGCTTCGACAATTATACTTTGCTATCAATGTGCTTTATGGAAAAGGCTGCTTTCATTACAACGACATATTTGGCAGCAACTGGTATAACTTCCATTTCTAGAAAAATATAAATTATTCATTGCAACCTGATAGGAATCAATATAGCAATTCCAACAGTATAATTTTTCTTTTATTCTCAAGAAATTTAAGGGCCTGAAATTTTTCCCTGTTTACAAGCTAACCATTTAGTCTCATGGGTGCTGACAGAAGGCAGACTTGTAGGCAAGAGAGAAAGCACAATTGATTAATCACAGCCACAGCAGAAGCCAGAATATCGGCACTTTTGTGCGTGTCCCCTGAGTCTTTATTCGGGCAGTATGATGTGACCAAGACTAGACAATATCTGCATACATAGTGGGTTGTGTTCTGGGAGAGAAGCCATGAACTTAAGGAAATCTGAATCTTTTGTAATGGACAATAGGGCTACCCGGCTTTTGCTCCACATGACATATTATCTCTGTTTACCGAAGCTGTTCACTATACAAATATCCTTGGAGAGCTAGTCTACAACAAAAGACAGTGTGTCCCTCTGCTCAGGAAGAGTGTGGAAATGTTAGAGAATCATCTCTTAATACATATATCTCTTGGCACTAACTTTATGTATTCTGACTAATTTTCAACAACTCTTACATGTTTAGATGATAACATGTCAAAATTTGAAATTGTAAGATTAGCCTAACACATTCCCAAGGTGGTCAACCTGGAATGATCATAACTGGAGAAGTTTTCATACTGAGTTAGACAATGATATGTGTAAAGTGGCGTATGGGGGATTATAAAGTGGTACACCGTCATTAATATTTGGTAGCAACTGAATTTCTGATAACATGTGAGTTGTTATGATTCTTTTTCTGTCCTGTTGTCATTCTTTTCACTCTGAGTGGATTACTCTGATGTTTCCTAAAAGTCAATCTTGGAGTGATGCAAGTGGCCAGAGAACAACTCTGCGAGCCGGTTGGTAACTACCGGAAATGCACTTTAGACGATGAGATGGACGATGCTTTAGAGCGGGGACGGCCAATCTGGGGATAGCCAGGCTTGAGGGGCCATAAAATCATTACTACAAATTAGAATGAAGATTGAGTTGCCTATGGAATTGAGAAATTTTGAGGGGGAAAATGGTGCAAGTTTAACTTCATTAAAGTAGATGGGTTGCTCTGGCTGGTGTGGCTCAGTAGACTGAGTGCCAGCCTGTGAACCAAAGGGTTGCAGGTTCCATTCCCCATCTAGGGCACATGCCTGGGTTGCGGGCCAGGTCCCCAGTAGAGGGCGCATGAGACACAACCACGCATTGATGTTTCTGTCCCTCTCTTTCTCCCTGCCTTCCCGTCCCTAAAAATAAATAAATGATATCTTTTTAAAAAGTGGATGTATTGACAGAAAGACTCTGGCAGATACCACACAGAGGCAGCCTGCCATGAATGCTGCTCAGCTAAACTCCTAAGGTTTCTCAGTGAATCCAGAAATAACTAAAATAGTTTATAATACTAATAGTCAACTTGTTCCAGGGCAGACTGCCAATGGCTTCCAGTCAATCAACTTACACAAAGAAAAATGAGCAAATGCCCTGCTCTCAGTCTGTTTTTTTTTTTCCTACTCAGTCTCCTCTTTGTTTTATGAACTCTGGGGTTTTTTGTTTTTTGTTTTTTGCTATTGTATGATGAAAAGTGTTTAATAACAGACTCTATTTTATGTGAGTTACTGTTTGTGTGAATATTAACTGTTTCTGAGTTGTGCATTGACAGTGCAAATTTGTAACCCCTGCACTCATGTGTAATACTAGTTTAAACTGTGTGCATGCTGTTTTGTTAAATAAGCTATAAGTTTATGTAAAAGCATTCACAAAAGCAGCTTTTAATGTAGATTTTCTCCATCAACAGATAATACTGGAGACAATGGCTCCTATAATAACCATTACTCAATTAGCCAATATTTTTTAAATACTTATTATACTTAGCATGATCTCTGATGACAACTAGTTAGGGATACGAGAAAAACACAGACTTTTTAAACAGTTGGTAGGTATTCTATTAAGCGTGAAAATGATTAGTTTGGACAATAAATATTCTAACAGTTTAGAGGAGAGGTTTAACAAGCAGAGGTCAGGTTGGGGCTGAAGTGATGGAAGGGTTATGGAGTACATGGGTATGAAGAAAATGCCACAGAAAACACTTTAGAAAGCTACAGTGAAAGTGGCAAATGGTGCTAATAAGAAAGATGGAGGAAATGTATGTATAGATGTTCTCTGTCTTCCAATGATTCAACTTATGCCTTTTCGACTTTACAATGGTGTGAAAGCAATGTGCGTTCAGCAGAAACTGAACTGCAAAGTTTCAATTTGGATCCTTTTCCTGGGTTAGCAATATGCAGTGCCATAATTTTGTGATGCTGGGCCCTGGCAAGGAGATGATTTGCCTCATTTGTAGGCCAATGGAAGTGTTCTGAGGGTGTTTAAGTGACGCGGGCTAAGCTGTGATGTTCCGTAGATTAGGTGTTTTAAATACATTTTTAGCTTATGATATTTTCAACTTAGGATGGGTTTATCAGGATGTAACCCTATCATAAGTAGAGAAGCATCTTTATAGGGAAAATGAGGTTTGTATAGTTTGAGTGTTAGCTACTGACAAAGATTTTGTTACTGCCCAAATTCTGCTCAGCCTCTTCGAAACTCTTTTGCAGCTAGGCCTGACTTTTGGACTTCCACATTCATCTCTGCATTGTTCAATTTTAGCAAGCATACTGGTAAGTCAATTTAATTAGAATCCCCTGCCCTCAATATGTGATTGGGTCCTTATCCTGCACCACCCTCAGGTGGTGTCTGATCATCCTTGCCTGCCTGCAACAAGAATCCTGTTAGGGCAGCTTAGCCAGAAGCCTCCCTTACCTCGTATCTTTTTTTAGAGTACTTTTTCATCCACTGACCCCCATCCTACTTTTTTCAATACGTTTCCACTTGCTCCTGCTGTATATGGAAGTGAGTCCAATCTCCATTTTAATATTCTATTCTAGTGATTCCTATAGTACCACGATATTCCCCCCTCGATTAAAATCTTCCTCATAAAAAGGCCTTGAAAGCTTGTTAGAAATAGAAATGCCCAGCACCCTCCACCAGAGATCCTAATTTAGTAGGTCTGAAGTCTAGGAATGTTAATGAGCTCTGCCAGGGGATTATGATGCATCATTGCCGTCAGCTTAGGCCAGTGTCCTCCAACTTTGACTTGATCTTATTCCAGATCAATGATGCTCAATGTTGGCTGCGCACCAGAATAACTTGGAGAGCTCTTTAAAAATACTGGTAGGTTAAGGATGAATGAAAAAACCCTTGGATTTTTTAAAAGAAAAGTTATATGTGAGATTGACCTTTTATGACGATTCTTTTTATGGTGATATGAAGATGGATTAAAAAGAGAAAAACAAGGAGTGTGAAACCACTTGTCACAGCACAGGGGAGAAGCCGTTGTACTGAAGCATTGACAGTAGAAATGGAAAACGATTTTGAGAGAAGAAATATTTAGAATGAAGAATTATCAGGTCTTTGAGATGAAGTTTTAGCAAGGAGTGTGTTCAACAGTGTAAGAGACTGTAGAGAGGTAAAAAAAACTGAAGGGTGGAAAATGACTATTGGATCGGATGATTAGGAGCTCATGGAGATGTTTGAAAGTATTATTCTAGTGAAGGTGTGGGAACTGAGTTTAAAATATAAGGGATTGTAGAGAGAATTACTGATGATGAAAATATGATTGTGGGATGAGTTTATTTAAACTTTAACAGAGAAGACAGGGAAGAAATAACATGCTTGCTCAAAAGCAAAAATAGTCTAGTGGAGGTGGCGGTGGTTTTAAAGAGGAGTGAGATCTGTACAAACCGTGAAGTCAGAGAGAGGAAAGACTGGAAATAGAAAGCAAAACAAAATCACCCTCTAATTTTTTTTTACATTTAAACTACCCCAAAATTCAAATTTTACTTGACTTGGTGGCAGTATTTGTCAAAAGGTGCTATGTGTTAAAACAAAAGCAAAAAGAAACCCACAACCCTGAAAGCAGGCTTAGGTTTCATTGAATTGACTCTCTGGACTGTCATCCATGGCATAGCAACACCTGAACCCACTGGGCAGGGTATTAAAAGTCCATCATGCAAACACAGCTGGCCCAGAACAAGTAACATCCTTTCATTTTGAGAACTGATCTTTCTTTGGAACCCTGTGAATGGTGGGGCTGAGATGGGTGGAGGATCAGAACACTCAATCTTGTCTATTAAAAGTAATTTAATCTCTTCAGTCTAGAATAGTCTCTTTGATCCAGAATGATCAATTCATTCAAAGTTCAAACTATCTAAAAGGTTGTTTTTATCCTCTCTCCAGGGCATTCCTTTCCTTTATTTTGAGAGAGTGTCTATGCATGTGTGTGTGTGCTGGCGATTTAGCTTGTATTTACTCATGGTGGCATCTCAGTTAGCCTCAGTTTTGCCCTTCCTTTGTTTCATACTGGTCTCCACTGCATTGAACTTGATTGATCTTGTCGAGTCTTGTGGAGAGTCTTAAAACACTTTGTTTCTGACTACAGTGTAAGCATCTTCTGCTTAAGTCCATGGTTCTTCCCATTAGTCACCTTTTATGGTGTGCTTCTCTCCAACTTGTCTAATTGACCAAAGTGTCACAAGGTGTGAAAGAGATGAGCAGCCTGATAAAATGTTGCTTAATTTATAGAACAGAAAAACTGCAAGTCTGATGGCTATTAACCTGACTTCAGCCACTTTGTAGAGAGTGATGAATTTCTACCTCTTTTCTAGACTGAACTCATTTCGCAGACCTAAAACACCCTGATTGAAGAGAAGGCCTTGTCCTCTTAAGGAAGGATGCTAAGCATAGCTATCAAGTATAGGAGTAAATCTTTCTCCACGCCTTTTCCAAAGAGTGATTGCACACCAGGGAGAAGGAAGTAGACAGACTTTTCAGAGATTACTTGATTCTTTGGGCTTAGTTTGTTCTTTTTTAGTTTTTTTTTTGTGGTGTAAATTTAGGTTGTTTATTTGCTATCTTTTTTTTTTGGTGATATAGGCATTTATTGCTATGAACTTTCCACTTATAGCTGCTTTGCTCTATCCCATAAGTTTTGGTTTGCTGTGTTTCCATCTTTGTTCGTCTCAAGATATTTTTTGATTTCCCTTTGACTTCTTTGAGCCATTAGTTATTCTGGAGTATGTTGTTTAATTTCTACATGTTTGTGAAATTTCTCATTTTTCTCCTGTTATTAATTTCTAGTTTTATAGCTTTGTAGTTGGAAAGATACCGGGTATGATTTCAGTCTTCTTAAATTTGTTAAGATTTGTTTTGCGGCCCTGCATATAATCTAGCTGAATACTGTTCTGTGTCTGCTTGATAAAGATGTGTGTTCTCCTGCTCTTGGATAGAATGTTCTATTATGCCTGTTCGGTTTATTTGCTCTTTAGTGTTATTCACGCCCACTGTTTCCTCACCACTTTTATGCCCAGATGATCTGGAGGTTGTAAGACTGCTTCAGAATTCACAATCAGACCAAGGTTGGTGGGTCTCCCTCTGGGGGCACAGATGAACATATCTTCCACTGGATCCCTGTCTGGGTAGTACTGCTCCTGAACCCCCACTATCAAGGGCTGGAGCCTGGTCATGGGCTGCTTCAGGGTCCACAGCTGGGACCTAGGTCAGTCGGCTTGTTACCTGAAGCATGAAAGAGTGTGTATCCTCCCAGGTCCCTTGTCAGATGGTGATGGTGACTGATCAAGATCAAACAACACAGTAGCTGGATCCACAGGATGGTGGGGCTGTCTCTGGTTCTATAGTCGGGACCGTTGTCAGTGAGTCTGCTGCTGGGATGTGGGCCTTCTCAAAATAGCCCTTCTTGGTCTTGGTTTCTACGGGGGCTGCATAAGCTTTTATCTGGATCCCAAAGCTCCTACAAAGGCATTTTCATTTATAAATGGCCACCATATTGTTGTTGCTGTGGGGAATGAGCAGTGAAACTTTCATTCTGCCATCTGGCTCTGTTAATTTTTTAAATATGTAGTAAGTTTTACTTCATTAAGGCAGATTTATGGGAGCTGATTCATTTAAACACACATTTTTAATGACAAGAAAATGTATGCCTCTGAACCCTTTTTGTATTTGAGCTCTTTGAAACATTTAAAAGAAAAATAAAGTGAAAATGACAAAATCTAGTTCATCGTAATAGTCTATCAATTTTTGTGATGTCTGAACTTTATAACAAATAAATTGGCAAAAGAAAACAAAAGTTTTTTTGATTAAAATTTGTCAAGAAAATGGTTTTTAAACTTTGAAAGAAGATGTCTTCTAAGAAACAGTTACCCTTGGCAATAACTACTTTCTATCTTAAACTCACCTTTTCTGAGAAAAATGATAGTACTATGAGCTGCTATTGGAGGACTTGGGGGACCACAGATATGCATTGTTTTAAACTTGAGAATGAAAAAAGAATGCAATTTATTGATTAATGTATCTTATTAAAGGAATGTCAAAGCAGTAAATTTCCCCCGACAGGTGGCTCAGTTGGTTGGACTGCTGTCCTGCATGACAAAAGGTTGTGGTTCAATCCCTTGTTGCGGTGTGTATGGGAAGTAATTGATTGATATTTCTCTCGCTCTCACCCTCTCTCTAAAATCAATAAACATATCCTTGGGTGAGGATTTTTTTTAAAAAGCAGTAAATTTATGCTGTATAGCACTTCCTTGACATTATAAAGTATGTGATATGATTAATTAAGAAGTCCACTGACCCAAATGCATGAACTAATTGAAACTAATTTTAAGGCAGAGATATTTCTTTCTGTCACACACAAGGGTATTCAGACAACCAATGGTGTTCTTCTTTCAAATGTTAAACTTAATCACATTCTTTCCTCCTTTGCTATTCAAACCACAAGATCCATTATTTTGTATTTGGTGTTTATCCTTTCAATATATGTTTTTATATTTTAACTACAATTGTTTTCATTCCTAAACAATATAGTAGTGTTTCAAAAACTATGCAAATGAGGCCCTGCCTGGTGTAGCTCATTGGATTGAGCGCGGGCCTGCAAACCACATGATCGTGGTTCGATTCCCAGTCAGGGCACATGCCTGGGTTGCAGGCCAAGTCCCAGCAGGGGACTCACAAGAAGCAACTACACATTGATATTTCTCTCCTTCTCTCCTTACCTGCCCCTCTAAAGATAAATAAATAAAAAATCTAAAAAAAACAAAAAGAAACCCCCAAAAGCTATGCAAATTTGAGTAGACTTTAATTATATTCTGTCATTTGAGAAATTTTTCTACTTTAGGATATGTAGCTCTGTCACTCATTTCATAGCCATGTGTTTTCCGAACGTATGTATGTACTACAAGTTACGTATCTATTCTAACATCGATGGACAGTTAGATTGCACTTGAATGTTTTGCTTTTACAAAAAGATTGGTATGACTCTTTGAACATAGTTGCAAATCATTCTTTAGTAGTGTAACTACTCTTTTGGAGAGAATTTCTACTTTTTCTGTTTGAGGCCTGTTCACATTTTTGCTCATTGTTCTATTGGACTTTTTAATTTTTCTCATCAATTTTTTATAATGCTTTGTCATTAATATGAATTGCAGACAAATTTTCTCAGTCTGTGTCTTCTCCTTTTACTTTAAAAAATAATGGCCTTTAATACTTAAAAGTTTATTTTTTTTAATATACAAAGGAATATATTTTTATTTTTTATTTTTTTATTTTATTTATTTATTCCAAATTTTTTATTTAATTATTTTTCAAGTACAATTTTCTGTCTATTACTCCCATCCCTTCCCACTCCCCACCCTCCCCCCTCCCTCCCATTTCCACCCTTCTCAGTTGTTGTCCATGTATCCTTTATATAGGTTCCTCTAAATCCCTCCCTTATTTCCCCTGAAATTCCCTCCCCTCTCCCCTCTGGTCACTGTCAGCCTGTTCTCTATTTCAGTGTCTTTGGTTATATTTTGCTTGCTTGTTTGTTTTGTTGTTTAGCTTCCTGTTAGAGGTGAGATCATATGGTATTTGTCCTTCAACACCTGGCTTATTTCACTCAGCATAATGCTTTCCAGTTCCATCCATCTAAAACACCAATCCCAAAGAACCTATGCACCCCAATGTTCATAGCAGCACAATTTATAATAGCCAAGAGTTGGAAGCAACCTAGGTGCCTGTCAGTAAATGAATGGATCAAAAAACTATGGTACATATACACAATGGAATTTTATGCTGCAGAAAGAAAGAAGGAGCTCCTACCTTTTGCAACAACAAAGGAATATATTTTTAAAAGATTTTATTTATTTATCTTTAGAGGGGAAGGGATGGAGAAAGGGAGAGAAACATCAATGTATGGTTGCCTCTCATGTGTCCCCTGCTGGAAACTTGCCTGCATCCCAGGCATGTGCCCTGACTGGGAATTGAACCACGATCCTTTGGTTCGCAAGCCCGAGCTCAATCCATTGAGCCATGCCAGCCAAGGACAAAGGAATTTTTTAATTTAGTAAATAAACAGTAAGGTATGTACAGCCAATTATATGTCAAATTCTTCATTTTTTACATATTATTCTTGCAAAATGCCTGTGCTAATAGTTTATTTGCATTGTTATCTTGTTATATGTTCAACTGGGAAAAAATGTACAAATAGTACTCTAAGCTTCTCCAAGTAATTTTTTGTGATGTAGTTATTTATGAAAAATAATTTTACTAAGAATAGTAAAGCTAATACTGCTAAGTGGCTACATTTCCTCGTCACTCATCATGCCAGTATGGATTCAGTTCTTCCTCAGAGACTTTTCTTTCCAAGCCTTTGGAGGTAAATATGAATCGTGGATCCCTGATGCCTCTGCTGATTACGTGGTTCTATTCCTGAGCAGTCAACTCCATGTCCAGCCTGCCTTGAAAGCAATCAGGCTTGATGACCAAACAGTGCATATGCATTTAGAGTCTTAGTTTCCAGAGAACTGCAGCTGCCAGGCAGTGGACCCTGAACAGAAGCTTTTCCAAACAATCTTTAAAAAAATCCTTGACTATATTCTCTTCTCTCCAACACCATCATTTTTCAGGCAAAAGATTTAAAATGTAATAAATTACTTACTTTATAGTTTATCTTATTTTAAGGGATATTTTTTAAAAATTTATTTTTTTCAGTTCTATATATTTTTTTAAAGTTAAAATTTTTTTGATATGTAGGCATTTAATTATCTTGCAATTTATTTTATTTTTTTGCTATTCCAGCATTGTCTTTTAGCCACTTCAGTCTTTCCTTCCTGAGAGTATTGTTCCCCAATACATATTTCTTCCTTGATTCTCTATTCTAGTTACTAGCTTCCTGGGTCATATCACATCATCTAAAGATGTAAGTTCTGATATTAGATAGGGTAAATGCTCCCCTTATTTTTCACTCTTTTCCCAGAATGATCTTGACTATTTGTGGCCCTTTAGTTTTCGAATAGGTTATTTTTAAAATCAGCTTGTTGAGTTCATAAAGTTCCTTTAGCTTTTGGTTGGAATTGCATTAGCTTTACTAATTAATTTGGCAAGAGTCTCTATCGCTGTGTAATTTAGTCTTATTTAATGCTTTTTCATAAAGTGTCATAACATTGTACATATCCTTTGCTAGACTAATTCTTAGGCAACATATTTTTGTTGCAACATTACAAAGAATATCTCTTAAAATTCTCTATTTCAGCTATTGCTAGTGTATAAGAATGCATTCTGTACCTCATATTCAATTAATTATAATAATTTACCAGTGGTTTCTCATAGGGTTCCTGTAGACAGTTATGTTGTCTCAATAATGTCATTTCCCCCCTCTTTTTCAATACTTCCATCTTTTTATTTCTTCCTCTTTTTAGCACTGCGTCAAATAGTGTAGTGGTAGGCAATATCATTGTATTTGATTTCTAAAAATATTGAAGTATATTTGGTATATAATATTATACTAGTTTCAGATGTATACTGTAGTGATTCAACATTTATCTACCATATAATGTGATCAACACACCAAGTTTAGTGATCATCTATCACCATGCAAATTTATTACAATATTATTGACTATATTCCACTTCACCTTATTTTTTTTTACCCACCGCCCACCCACCTTCCCTCTGGCAATCACCAGTTTGATCTCTGTTTCTATTAGTCTGTTTTTGTTTTGTTTTGTCGCTCATTTGTTCTATTTTTTAAAAATTCTACGTATAAGCGAAACTGTACAGTATTTGTCTTTCTCTGTCTCACTTGTTTTACTTAGCATAATACTCTCTGGGCCCATTTATGTTGTTGCAAATGGAAAAATTTCATTCTTTTTTACTGCAGAACAATAGTCCCTTATATATGTGCACCACACCTTTATCCATTCCTCTACAGATGAACATTTAGGTTGCTTTCGTATCTTGACTATTGTGAATAATGCTGCCATAATGATAGGGGTAAATATGTATTTTCAAATTAGTATTTATGTTTTCTTTGGGTAAATACCCAGAGTGGGATTTCTGGGTGGTATGGTAGATCTGTTTTTTTTTTTTAAATAAATAATAGTCTTTTCAAGTGGTTTTGGGAAAACTAAACAGATATATGCAAAAAAAAAAAAAAAAAGAAAAGAAACAGGACCACTCTCTTACACCAAATACAAAAAGAAACTCAAAATGGATTAAATAGTTAAATATAAGATCTGAAACCATAAAACTTCTAGAGGAAAACATAGGCAGTAAACTACTTAGCATGAGTCTGAATAATACGGTTTTGGATATGTCCCCCTGAGTAAGGGACACAAAAGCAAAGATAAACAAATGGGACTTCATCTAGCCAAAAAGCTTCTGTGCAACAGAGGAAACCATCTACAAAACAAAAAGACAACTTACTGAATGAGAGAATATATTCTCAGATGATCTATACAATAAGTTAATATCCAAAATATAGAAAGAATGCAAAAGCAGTTAGTTACCCACAAGGGAGCACTCATAAGACTGTCAGCTGATTTCTCAAAAGAAACCTTGCAGGTTAGAAGGGAGTGGCCAGAAATATTCAGAGTGATGAAAAGCAAGGACCTACCACCAAGATTACTCTACACAGAAAAGCCATCATTTAGAATGAAAGGACAGGTAAAGAGCTTCCCAGACAAGAAAAGCACTACGGGAGAACATCAGGCCCGAACCCTCATTATATGAGGTGTTCAAGAGTCTTCGAGGATGGGAGGTGGGAATGGCTGGGGTGGGGGAGCGTGGTGAAGGGAAAATGGAGACAACTGTATCTGAGCAACAATAATTTTTTTTAAAGTCTTCTTTTAAGAAGAAGAAAATAAAAAATATGAACAATAAAATGGCCACAGATACATATCTATCAACAATTGAATCTAGAAAACAAAATAAACAAACAGGGCAGAACAGCAAACAGAATCATAGATGCAGAGAACATTTTGATGGTTGCCAGATGGGAGGGAGTAGAGGGTCAGGCAGAAAGTGAAGGGATTAAGAAGTGCAAATTGGTAATAACAGGAAAGTCATGGGATGTAAAGTACAGCATAGGAAATAGAGCAGCCAAAGAACTTATACTCATGACCCATGGACATGAAGACGGAGTGAGGGCTGCCTGAGGGAGTGGGTAGGCTGGGTGGAGGAGGGCAAACGGGGAACAACTGGGACAACTGTAATAGCATAATCAATAAAATGTAATTTAAAAAAGAATGCATACAGTTCAATAACAAAAAGTAGATAATCTGATAAAAATGAGCAAAGGACATAAATAGATACTTCTGTAAAGAAGACATATGGGTGGCCAATAGACATGTGAAAAGTTGCTCAACATCACTAATTAGAAGGAAAATGCAAATCAAAACTATGAGATACCCACCACACACCAGTCAGAATGGCTGTTGTCCTTGTATCTGATTTTAAGGCAATGCTTCTGACAATTTGCCATTAATCATGAAGTGCCTGAATGCGTATATTTTTAAGTGATGGTCTTTGATCCTAACACCTAAGCTTATATTTGGCACACAGTAGATATTTAGCAAATGATTATTGATTTTAATTTCATTATTCTTTTCAGTACATGGACATATATTAGGTAGAAGCATTTCTGTCAGGCATAAAAATCTTAGAAAATTACATGCTTAAGTGTAAAGTGATCACAGCTTGCAATCTGGTAACATTGTAAATTACCCAGACTAGGTGTCAACTTGAATATTTGAGCGTCAGTCTAATCCCAGTGATAAATAGGAGGGAATTACTCTGTGACTGAGGAGAATTGATTTATGACAAAATTGCCGTTTTTAAACATCTGTTATTACCAACCCACTAGGAATAAACATTCAAATGCTTAAACATGTCATTTGGAGGCTACAGGTTTGTGCTCGCCTTCTTCAGAAACCACTACGAGGCATTAGGAGAGGGAGAGCAAGTTTGGCAGTCTTGCTTCTGTATTTGGTTTCTATTGCTCTGTAACAAATTATTGCAAATTAACCAGCTTAAAGCAGCACTAATTTATTACCATCTCAGAGTTTCTGTGGGTCAGGAGTCTGGACACAAGGTAGCTGGATTCTCTGTTCAGATCTTGCAGGGCTTTTATCATGACACTGGCTGTGCTCTAATTCTCATTCAGGGTTTGGCATCCTCATCTAAACTTATTCAGGCTATTGACAAAACTCAGTTCCTTGCAGCTTTAGGACTGAGGTTCATGTGTTCTTGTTAGCTATTGTCCAGGTACCACTCCAATCAATTAAGACCTGCCTCTGTCTGTAGGCAGTTTACAACATGGCAGTTTGCTTTCTTTCTCCTAAGCCAATCAGAGAAAATTCTTGCTTTTAAGGAATTACCTGATTGGCTCAGGACCACCCCAAGGTCATCTGCCTTTTGATATACACAAGGCAAGTTTTAGTCTTATTTCTTAGGTAAACCAGGGGCCATTTTTTCCATATTCATTTTAGCAGCTGGGTAATTGACGGATTTTAATCTGAGAGTTTCTGACAACTTTCACTTGCTTTAGGTTACTTTTCCAGCTATATTCAAAGCCATGTGGTGACGGACACACACATACACAGCCATATTCAGAAATTCTGCTGGTTTATCCCAGAGTTTTAATATTGTGTTGCTGTTAGTGACAGGCCCTGAGATAATATTATTCTCTCCCAGTTTGACTATATAGGATATTAAGGAAGGTATGAGAGCTTTATAGAGTCCTAAAATGACAAAAAAAAAAAAAACCCCACAACCTACTTTCATGATATTTTGTTTTACCTTTGGGAAGTGTGCACTTTCTTATTAGTACCTACATTTTAGTGTATTTTATAGTTTGCAAGGTGTCATGCCACATGTTTTTGTCAGTATTGCTTAGCAGCAGTGTGGTGAGGATGTCTGCATTAGTGATTTATGAAATTACACATGTAGGTTTGGGTGGAACTGAGAATCCCACCCAGGACTTTGACTTCAATTGTAGAGATTTTCCACATGGCTGCTTCACTACCACATCAGTAAAAAGACTTTGTCATTCCCCTCATATCTGCATGAAATACAAGAGAGCTTTCTAGAACTGAGGAGGTGTTCTTTTGTGTTCCTATTTTATGCAAGTCTGAACCAGTTTTGGAATATAAATCTGTTCTTTTCCAATGACTTATGTGTGCTTCTCTGTGAATTGGTTTTATTTTAAATTATGCTCTTACATTTATACTTTGACATGTCTCTTGTCTGCTTCATGTTCCCCTTGTATTTTTATGAGTCTGTATATCTTCTTTTAAAAGAGGAAACAAATGAAAAACATGCCAGTTAATAGATTTATTCAAGGATTTCACAGCTGTTCATACTTACACTATTCCTTATTACCCACATTTTATTGCCTAGTGGCAAATTTTCTTACAAAAAGAGTGACAATAATATTCAAAATGGAGATACTCAGGAGGTTAGGAGGTTTGCGTGCACATTCTACAAAGCAAGTGGCTTTTTGTGAATAGATAGAGCTTACAAATATGATGAAAGATGGCATCAACTGGTAGCTACCAGGTGACTGAAATGGACTATGTGTGTGTGTGTGTGTATTCAAATAGATCACAAGCTGAATGTGTAGTGAAGAGTGAGTTTTACTGCTGACCCTATGTCCCAGGCCCAGTCAGTTGTTTGGTGGCTTACTGTGAGTACTTGGAGAGGATTAATCCTTCTTCAAAATTGGCAAAGTATAGCAGAATTTAAGAATGAGTGGGAAAAGGCAATAACATGCATTCATGTGCACATGGGAAAAAATCTCTGGGTATCTAATTTCCAAAAGAACATTGCCTTTAAATGGACCCAAAGCTGAATGCTGAGAGAATGTGGCACTGCTTTTTGCGTGCTTGCTGGGCTCAGCACAGCAGGATGGACAATGATCACTTATTGAGCTCCTTCTACCATGCTCTTGCCAAGCTCGTTAATAGAGTCCCTGTCCTTCAGTTATCTTCACTTGGATTGATCTGTCAACTATGGTGTGGAAGAAACTTATGTCATGGAATCAGGGGGTGTTGTGGGTTGAATTGTGTTCCTCAAAAAGATATGCTGATATCCTAATATCTTGTACCTGTGAATGTTGTCTTATTTGGAAATAGGCCTTTGCGGAGATAATCAAGTTAAGAATAAGATGAGATTATATTAGATCAGGGTAGGCACTAAATTCCATGACCAGTATCTGTATTGGAAGGTGTGGAGGTACAGACACACAGGGAGGACACCTTGTGTTGGTGGAGGCAGAGAGGGGAGGGACGCAGCTGCAAGCTAAAGAATAGCGAAGATTGCTGCTGATCACCAGAATCTAGAAGAGAAACCTGGGACAGATTCTCCTACAGAACTGTCAAAGAAACCAACTGAATTTTGGACTTCTGGCCTCCAGGAAATGTGAGAAAACAATTTCTGTTTTTTAAAAAAATTACTATTATTTTATTCTTTTTCCATTGCAGTTGACATTCAATATTATTTTATTTTAGTTTGAGGTATACAGCATAGAGGTTAAACAAAAATTTCAGTTGTTTTGAGCCACCCGATGTATGGTACTTGGTTATGGCAGCCCTAGGAAGCTAACCCAGGGAGAAAGGCAGAAAGAGCGTTTTCTTTCTTTCGAGGTACTTCACTGAGAATCTGCACCTGCCGGGCCCTATGCAGCACACACAGATCTCCTTACTGTTCTTATAGGAGCCTCTCAGGGTGGATGTCATTCCCACTTTACAGATGCAAAAATTCAGGCTCAGAGGTCTTACATGGCTTCGCGAAGGTCACAAGATAAATGGTCTCAGTCTGATGAAGAAGCCATTATACCACACTATTACTGAGGATCAGTCACTTCTAAAAAGACAGCTAAATGTAGAAATGGTTTTATCAATCTGGGACAGCCCCACATGGAAGGTCTCCTATTGATTAGAAGCATCTCCTACTGAGACCAGATATTTACTATTTTTCCTAATTCATATTTCTTTTTAAAGTGTAAATATTCTAGAAGGATTACATGTTGTGCCCACGAAAATATAAATGTATCAGAGAGCTTTTTCTTTCCAGATGTCATCTAAGATCTAACAGCTCGAGCACATTGTTTCCTTGGTGGTAAACTTGAGAGCAGAACTGGGGATGGAGCGCAGGAAGAGGAAATGGGGGCAGCATTCAGTGAATCCCACACGCTTCAGGGTTTCACTGTGTTCTGGCAAATACTTCTTAGATATTTTTTGTCCTTAATCAGGTTTGTTGTTAGGACTGCCACTGCCTTCACTGGAGACTTATGTTTGTAAAGGTGTGAAATATGAGGACTAAGTGGAAACACATGGTAGGTGTAGGATAGGCTGCGTATCCTACACCTATATTAGATAATATAGATGATGCATATTAAGCAACTTTTTGACATTCTAAATTTGGTGGCAGAACTTTCATGTAATATAACTTTTTACTATATAGAATATATTTTCATTGTAAAAAATGAAAAGCAATATTGAATATAAACTATAATTGAAAAATTAAAAAAACATTGACAAGAAGAGAGAAGAAAAGGACAATTAACTGTGATCATACCATCCTAAGTCTAACATTGCTATATTTTGGTATGTCTTTCTAGGATTTAGTGTATAAATATTTAAAAATTAAACAGGATGATACAGACATGTTTTTAAACTGTTTGCAAATTTTTAAGTAAAGTGAAAATATTTAATTTAGAAACAGATGCAGAAAATTATATTTGGCAAGCTTAATATAGTTAAAAGATTATTTGAATTCCTGCTAATAGGCTTTTTATATTTTAAGTGTACCTACTTATTGAAGACTAAGTAAAGTGATATTTTAAAGATTCATTTTAATTTTCTGCAGAAGTTAAAATCTCATCCTAGGGCCAGAGAAGAGAAGAGCCTGACTTACTTCATGTGTTGTCACTTTATAACCATGATACAGGCTGTACCCAGAATTGATAAATGACAATTTTCTTGTGTTTTTCCCGGTTCAATCCCATGAAAATAGTTTCAAAGTGAAGTTATCAGAGAATGTGCATTGTAGATAAACCGAAATCGGGCAGCCTGATAAAAGTAAGATCAAGTCAAAACACTTAGATTTTCAGAGGTTTTGATTGTAATGAATATTGTTTGCTAAATAAATATCATTTCTAGCTCTGCACATCATGTGTTTCAGTTTTCTGAGAAGAAAATGATGATATTAAGTGGAAAGATGACAACTCCTGGAGTGACATGGTGTCAAGGCTAAGAACCCTACTGTGGTGGACTGGATGCAACAAGTTGAAGGCGAACTCCCGGGCAGTTTTAGTGACTGAAAAGTCTCGGGGATTGGGTGGTGCAGATAAGGACTATATAAACGGCCTTCGTTAATCAATTTGGAAGCTTTGAAGAAGGACCAACAGGCTCTGATCAGCCAACTATCAACTGAGGACACAAAGTCAGAGGCCTTCATAGCAGTGTCTAAAGTGACTCATCTCTTTTTATTTTATTTTATTTTATTTGTTTATTTTTAGAGAGAGGGGAAGGGAAGGAGAAAGAATGGGAAAGAAACATCAATGCGTGGTTGCCTCTCGTGTGTCCCCTACTGGAGACCTGGCCTGCAACCCAGGCATGTGCCCTGACTGGGAACCAGCGACCCTTTGCTTCACAGGCCTGTGCTCAATCCACTGAGCTGCACCAGCCGGGGTTAAAAGTGACTTATCTCTTGTACTGGAGACCAGACTGGGACTGGAATTGAACTGTGAGAGTGGTCAAGATGCACCGGAGATGGAGAGAGAACCCTTGTCGGGCTCCCTGTGTCAGAATCAGGGCCCTGATAGTGAAGACTTGAGTAATAGAATAAGAAAATGGGGTGGATATGCCAGAGAATTTGGAATCCTCAGTCCTCCTGGGCTGGCAGAAATGACCCCCACCCATGTGCTCAAGAAAAGCACCTTCTCCTTGCCTGGGGATTCCTCGCCTAGGAAAGATGCTACATGAAAAACCTCAACAGGGCCAACAGCTTTATAAAATGATTCTTGTCCTCCTTAAGACATGTTCCTTCCTTCCTTTATTGTCTGGAGACAATGCACAAGAGTCCAGTCTCAGCACAGCTTGAGAAGGAAAGCCTGGGGGGCATCGTTAACTACAAAGTAATGCAGGGTCTGGATATAATGTACCAGCTGGGGTTGGGTAACATGTGTGGGAGTAGAACTTGAGGTTATTGGCCTTGGGCTAGTGCAGGATATAAGGCTAGAAAGTGGAGAGTTTGTTGACCTTGGTTTTCACGTCCCTATGACTCAAGAGTTAATGTACTAGCAAGGACACCTGGAGCCCATCCTAATGCCCTAATGCCTTCTTTGAAGTTAGGTAAGGCCAGAACTTTCTTAACAGAACATGGAGACATGGAATGAGAAGCCCAGGGAGGTGGCATGTTAGAATAGGTTTATTATGTGTGACTAGAGAACACATCCTTGCCTCTGTTTCTTGGGAGAGCCCAGGTAACACTTCATTCACTAAAGCAATACAGATGCACTGTTGAGGGAAATGTCGGCATCTTTGAAAAATTCTGTAGTGGCTGTCCTCTGTATTTTACCACTGACAGATGGAGATTGCCACCTGTCTTCCCTACAGAAAATGAGAGTGGCAGGGTTCCAAAATATCTGATGCCAGATGATGGCACCTTGGACATAATTACTGTGATGGGCCACAGTGCCAGAATGGCAACCAGGGACCTTGACATAGTGGGGTCTGTGGCAGGGATTCATACATCATGGTGGTCCTGGGAGAAGAGAGATGGTAAGATCATTGGGGTGTTGCTTGTTAACTTCAACTAATGGGAAAATATGAGGTTGTGAAGAAAAGGGCTGATGTCAGAGAACATAGAAAATAGATTCCAGGTCTGAGCCACTTATTGGAGAGTACTGAGCTAGTTATCTGAGCTACTTCACATATGCAGAGCATTAGATCGAAGGAAAGGCTGGGCTGTCTTGAGAAAGAACCCTGATAGGATACTTCAAGTATATGCAATAAATATTTTCCAGTCCTTAGCCAGAAGGACTCATGACCACATATCAGATGATATATTAGATAAAGACCTTTCAAGAGGCTTTTGGATCAATAATCTGAGCTAGTACTTATGATGGGGGACCTGAAATATTATCACGAGTGCTGGCTAGGGTGAATCTTTGGAAGAGTGGGTTCTAAATGGAGTCCTGGCCTAAATCTGTCTTACAGCATGTCCAACTCCCTACACCAAGAAAAAAAATCAGCAGTAAAACTGAAACTGGGAGAAATTGTAGAGGTTAGTGTCACCTTCAGAGACTTAAAGAATGAAGGGTTATTTCCAACGCATTTTCTTTCAGTTTCCCTGTTTTACCTATGCATCAACTGTGTGGATTTGGGGAGATGATGGGAGACTAACACAAACTTAACCAAGGAGTTGGCCTGATTGCAGTTGTGCCAAATATTTTATCTCTGCTAGAATGATCCACATAGTCCCTTGTACTTAGTATCAATCTAGCAAATGCATCCAAGAACTTCAAAGTCAATTTACTTGTTGTTGGATGGACAGTGGTACATATACATTTATTGTCTTGCTCCAGGACAATATTAATGCTCCTGATCTCAATGTAAATAAGGTGTTCATTAACTTTGATTATCTTAATATTTCCAAGATGGCTACACCGGTCCACTGTAGTGGTGCCACTGTGCTAACTGGATCTGATGTGCAAGAAGTGGAAAGTACCTTGGTTGTCCTAGTAACAACAGTCATATCACATGGTGGGAGAGAAACTCTGTAAAGTTTCAGAAAGCTTCTTTATGGCTAACATTTTTAGGGTGCAGTGACCTCAGACACTCTGGGATATTCTCTCCATGGTAAAGGACAAGTTATTGCACCTTACATCCAGCACAACTAAAAAAAACAGACAGAGTGCTTAGCAGGCCTCTTTGGATTTTAAGGTAACATACATGGCTTTTGAAAATACTTCTCTTAGCCATTTATGGGGTGATTTTGATGGTCGCCAGTTATAGTGGGGCCCATTGCAAAAGAGGGCTCTGTAGCAGGTCCATGGTGCAGTGCAAGCTGCCTGTCTCTCAGATAAACCCAGTTGTGCAGAAGGCAGATGAGGACTGCACATGCAGTGTCTGGAAGCCCCAACAGGAAAGTTGCAGCACAGACCCCTAGGGTTTTAGAGCGAGGTCTTGGATTCCACAGGAGAGGATCACCAGCAGCTGTTTCTGGTGCACTGCTGAGCCCCAGGAGGGACTGAGCACCTGTCAGTTGGCTGCCCACAATGGCCAGGGTGGATCGCTGAGTCGCAAAGTTTAAATGAACCTAGGGACAATTCATTGTAAAATGGTGCTATCGTCTGAATGTTTGTTTCCTCCATAAATTTGTATCTTAAAATCCTAACCCCCAAGGTGGTAGTATTGGGAGGTGGGGGTCATGGAAAGATGATTATTTTATGACAATGGAGCCTTTTAAAATTTATTTTTAATTTTTAAAAATTTATTGAATTTATTGGAGTGGCACTGGTCAATAAAATTATATAGGTTTCAAGTGTACGGTTCTATAATACATCACCTGTACATTGCATTGTGCATGATATAAAACCGAAGGTAGCCTTTATGGATGGAATTAGTGCCTTGACAAAAGAGGCCCTGAGAAAGCTCCCTTCCCCACTCCACCATGGGTAGTTACAGTGAAAAAACAGCAATCCGTGAGGAACTAGGTTTTCACCAGACACTGAGACTTCTAGAGCCATGGTCTTGGACGTTCCAGCTCCCAGAACTGTGAGAAATAAATGTCTGTCATTTATAAGCCACCCAGTTCATGGCATTTGTATCCCTAATGGACTAAGACAAATGGAAGTGGTACTTTTGGGATTAGGCCCAAGCACGTTGTAAGGACGAAGAAACTATGCCAACAGATGACCCAAATTCTACTGACATTTCTCTGATGCTCACCTTATGTGTATGGGATTAGTTCACAGGTCGTAGGCTCCATACTGTGGAACCCAGGATGGGCTGCTGCCTCGCTATAGCCCTTTATAGGGGTGGCCCCGAAGGACAGCAGGAGGGAAGAAGTATTCCTGGTGAGCAGAGGTTGGAGCATTAGATGCAGTCGTTTACTTTGTGTAAAGGAGAAATGGGCTGAGGTGTGGATATACCTCCCGAGAAGGTGGGATTGAGCAACCTGGCAGACAGAAGGGAGAGAAAAATAAAGGGTGATGAATGTGAATTTTGGTTTGGGTACCAATTGCAGCATATGTAGCCTTATTAAGCTAATAACTGTTACTTATTAAGCTTTTTAATGAGTCCAACACCATGAAAAATCAGTAATGGATCTATTTAATGTAGGGCACAGGTTGATTTGAGGGGTACCAGTGGTGGACTATATTGAAGTGCCTCTGGTGCCCTCCCATCCTCGTGGCCATTTCTCTAAATCCAGCTGTAGCTGGACAGGACAGTTCAGAGCATGTTTTGCCTCCGTTTACACTCACAGCATCTTGCCTCAAACATTGCATGTCTTTGATTTCAGCCCCTGGGCGGCTCTGAGGCTGTTGACGAAGGAGGAGGAAAATAGGCAGCTGGACTATGGATTTAGATCTTAGGAAGTAGTTGTACAGAGCTAGATTTAAGTGTTTCCAGACTGTAGAAGGTATTTAAGTCACTGGAAGGAAAGAGATTCTGTAGGAAGAATTTCAAGAGAAAAGAGAAAGGGCATAGGGGAAGTTCCCCCCAATTTGTAAACATTTGTGTTTGAGGAATAGTTAACATGTGTGTAAGGAGGAGAAACACTGACAAAAAGCTTGATAGGATAAAGCACTTTGAACAATTTTCATATCTGATGCATGAAAAATTATGTAATTATTTCAGCTGTCAAAATTACCCCATTTTGGAGATCAGGAAACTGGATCTCTGACTTGACTGATGAAGAGTAAATAGCTGATATTAAAGCAAGTCCCTTGTTAGTCTGCAGCAAGTAACTGTTCTTTCTATTTTGAATTTTAGTTTCTGATTCAAAGTTTATAGCTTCAGGCCTCACATGTTATTTATAAATCTGTTCCGATTAGGCCTGTAGTTTTAGCCTTGTCCTGATCTATAGGCTTTAAACAGGGCAAAGACATTGCTAGTAATGTCTCTATTGTAATCATTGTATGTTATTAGTCCACACATGAGATCATTTATTATTTACTGTCATCCATTGTCTCAATTTAAGGTATAAGCCTCAAATGTTAGATTAACAAACATTGTTTCTTCTTTTGGGATAGAAGCCAAAATGAATGCATAATATAAACAGATAACATATACACGTACAAGATGAAAATAGCCCTACTGGTACTAAACTTGCTTTAAATATATTTGTATATGTAGGCCATAGAAAGAAAGTATAATAAAAATGTAATACATATTAGATACAAACCTTTCGTTTTTGGTTTGTGTAGGTTTGTAACACTAAAAGATATTTCTTTTGGGAGAAAAATTTTACTAAACTTTGTAGATGCATACATTTTTGTAGCAGTAATGGACAAATTTTGCCATGTTTGTAAATTTATAGGGCGCAGCCAGAAATGATCAAAGTGAGGTTTCCCCTTGATTTGGCATTAGATATATCATAGAATTGTGCACTTGAAACTTGTGTAATTTTACTGGCCAATGTTGCCCCAATAAATTTAATATAAAAAGTAAATTAAAATAATGCAAAAAGACCCTAGAGGGCACTCTACGCCTGTTGTTTTTGAAGAGATGATGAAATTTATTTTAAATGTAGATGATTGCAGATATTTAAAATTCATCATGACTACTTCCCAGAGGGCTGGAATTCTCATGCAATCTCTTGAAATCAGTATGAATTGATGGGATTTTGCATTTTCTGGTACACGTTTCCACTTGTGATGGTTTTTGTTTTTCAACACCCAAGATAAATCAAGGTTTCAAGAGAATAGACCTTACATTTAAAAGATGAAATGTTCTCATATATGTAGGTCTAATTATTTTCTCTGCATTGCTTATTTATGTTCTATTTAATTTCTTTGATTACTATTGGTAGTAATAACATTATTATTCTATAAGCATTACAGCCCTTTGGTCAGAGTTTTGGCATGTTCTCTGGAGTGGGGTCATGTTTCTTTGATTCTGCTGCCATTCCATGCACATTAGGTATACATGGGAGGCCCGCATCTGGCCCCTGGATTATAGGACCTGTTACATGGATATTGAAAAAATATGAAGCTGAAGATAAAAACCCTTCTGATAGTAATGAAAATATCACACTATCTGTATCCGTGCCCTCACCCCTGGGCTCCTCATGGGTTAGGTGATGGTAAGGGCCCAGTCACAAGGGGTTTAATTTAGCCCAGAGACCATTTTGTTTTTAGGCAGGTTTTTAAAAATCTGAATTTGCCTGCATTTAAACTGTTGCCATCTAACTTGTAACAGTGCTCACATCCCCCCACTGCTGTGCATCACCTGCCTGATTTGAAATGCTGTATATATTTGAACCTCTGAACAGACCCAGTTGCATTTGCAGGTAGCAGATATCTGTTTTGAACAGCATTTTGTAGTTGAATAAATGTTACCTCCTCAGTTTGGTTTATTGCCCTTGTGTAAACCTCCTCAGCTTCCTCTTTCCACTCTTTATAACTGGTATTATATTTCCAGGTGTAGGTTCAGCTTTGCCAGACTTGACCGAGGGGAATTGAAGTCTTAGGAATAAGTTCACTGCTGCTTTTCCTATCCTGACTCTGCTTTCAGTTCTGATAACATGCGTTGTACGAAGCTCCCATCAGGTATTCCATTTCCAGGAAGTGTGCACTGACTTTTTTCCTTGTATGTTTGAAATTTACCTGGATAACATTCTAGCTCCCAAATTCCTTATCAAGTAATTAGAGTCCTATTTTACTCTTCCATACCTGGAGATGGCAGTCTTTGGTGATCTACTGGCCGCTAGAGGGGGCTGTTATATGCTGTCATTTAATCACATTATCTTATTCTTTCATTCGACATGCCCATGGCAGTGTTTCCCCACCCACCTATAAGGACATGCCTTATCAGACTCTCCTGACACCATCACTTGCCCTCATCTTCTTCACATTCATAATCATAAGTCTCTTTTGCTAGTCATAATCTCTTACACTTAGGTAGCACTTTTAAATACATTATTTAACTTACCAGGTCTGGTAATAAGCATCTATAAATCAGATGTCATTACTTCTTTTGTGCCGATGACAAAAAATGTTGCTGAAAAAGTCAGGATTTGCATCCATGTCTTCAGATCGCAAGTTCCAGGGTGCTTTCTGTTGTTGCTTGTTTAAAGTAATTATAACTGATATAATAGGATTTAAGTGTCTTACCTGAACTTCTTGTTTTACTGAGTCTGCTTAAGCTCTTGCCCCTCATTGTGAGGTTCAAAAACCTAAATATTTTTGTTCAGCTCATCTGAATCAGAGCTCATATGCTGGCTCCAAGAATGAGATCATCATTGTGTTAGAATTGAGGTTCACTATTCCCAAGGCTCAGAACACCACCAGGAGCACGAAGAGGACTCTCCTCAGCTAACAACTTGACATTCTCTTTTCACACAGTGCACCCCAAACTTACCAGAGAATCGCCCAAGGCTTGGTTGTGGGCACACATGCCCAAGTTGCCGGGTCTCTCCCCCAGGCACACTGTGGTTTAGTAGGACTGGGATGAGGTCTGAGAGTTGTTAAACAGCTGTTGTAGAAGTTCTTCTGTTTAAGTGAATTTGAAAATCAGCTTCCTACAGCAGGGTCTCTTAGAAGGCTGTGAAATGAACTTGCTCATGCTTTTTTCACTTCCTGTGCCCCTTTCCCCTCAGCACATAGATTTCAGTCTTTTCCCCCCTTTTCCCCCCTTATCATCTGCTCACTCCCTCTGTGAGCAATAGAGTATCACTTGGGTGGCCCGTCAGCCAGCTGTGAAATTTGGGTTTGGAAAAACATTTAAGCTGCAGACACTCCTTGTGCTAAACTGAATTGGAGTAAATGATTCTCAGATTGTACCTGCCCAATATGATGTATGCCATAGTGCCTAAAGGCCATGCATTAATAAAAGAATTTTTGAACCAGATAGTATTGAACCTAAATCCTCTTCTTATCTTCTCAGAAGAGGGTGACATGTTTTTCTCTAAATGACTCCATTCATCCCTATAGAAGCTGCTAGACTGTCTCAATGATTCTTAACTTAAATTCTGGGAGACCCTTGGGCCATTGTAAAAAACAAATTATATATGTTGCTGCATGAAATATCTGAAATTTTCCTGACTATGTTCTCCTCTAGGGCTTTTATGGTGTCATCACTTATATTTAAGCCTTTTATTCATCTTGAGTTTATTTTTGTGTATGGTGTAAATTGGTGGTTGAGTTTCATTTTTTTGCATGCACATGTATAGTTCTCCCAACACCGTTTGTTGAAGAGGCTATTTTACTCTATTTTATGTTCTTGTCCCCTTTGTTGAATATTTAAAAAAATATTTTATTTATTTCTAGAGAGAGGGGAAGGGAAGGAGAAAGAGTTGGAGAGAAACATCAATGTGTGGTTGCCTCTCATGCACCCCCTACTGGGGACCTGGCCTGCAATCCAGGCATGCCCTGACTGGGAATCGAACCTGAGACCCTTTGCTTCACAGGCCCATGCTCAATCCACTGAACTACACCAGCCAGGGCCCCTTTGTTGAATATTAACTGACCATAGAGAATTGGGTTTATTTCTGGGCCCTCTATTCTCTTCCATTGGTCTATGTGTCTGTTTTTATGCCAGTACTAGACTGTTTTGACTACAGTGGACTTGTAGTATAGTTTGATATCAGGTATTGTGATCCCTCCTACTTTGTTCTTTTTTCTGAAAATTGCTGAGGCTATTTGGGGTTGGTTATGGTTCCATATACATTTTTGAAGTGTTTGTTCTATATCTGTGAAATGTATCATTGGTATATGTCCCCTATAGCTAGGGATATAAAGGAGAGACTAAACAAATGAGACTATATCAAATTAAAAAGCTTTCTCATGGCTAAAGAAAACAGCAGCAAGATGAAAAAATAATTAACCATATGGGAAAATATAGTTGCTAGTGATACCTCAGACAAGAGTTTGATCTCCGAAATATATAACTCACACGATTCCACTCCAGGAAGATAAACGGTCCAGTTAAAAAATGAGCAAAGGTCCTGAACAGACACTTCTTCAAGGAGGAGACACAGAGGGCCCAGAGGCATATGAAAGGATGCTCAGCATCACTAGCTATCAGAGAGCTGCAAATTAAAACTACACTTGTGGGGGCAATTTTGCCAGCAAGTCCCCCCCATCCACCACTCATGAAAGTAACACTACTAAGACATGATCTGCTTGGGGAGGAGAGGCAGCCAATCTCTCAGAGGAGAAAGGCAAAGAGCCCCTTCTCAATGGCTTTTATTGGGTTGTAATACACAGGAATACAGGCAGTAAGGATCAAACAGTAGATAACATTTCAAAGAAACCTAGGGCTTAGTCTGAGTCAGTGACTGTCAGGTAAGGGGGTTGCAGAAACTTTGGGAGACATACTCATTTCCTGCTCGGACCTTTATTGTACGAATGAAAGCACTCTTAGAAAAGCAGGCTTCACAGGACTTTAAGAACTCTTTCATATGCCCAATCACCCCAGATCCTGCTTTAGCCAGCAAGGGGCTGCACCGCCTCCCCTTCACAGGTTTTTAGGCTTAAGTGGGTTAAATCCAGGAAGTGCTTCTCCCAGAGGATATGGGGACTTGGGCTATGTCAGAATAGCCGGGGGGTGAGGATCTATCACTCTCCTTGTTGCAGCCCCGCCAGTCATTTCATGATGGCCTCCCAAGTGATCTTGTCTGGCTTAGGTTGCCCCTCCTCTCAGGAGTCTTACCCGTTATCAACAATCTGACCATGCACTGGGGGCAGAGGGAATAAGCAGAGGCAGAGACTAGTTTGCTGCCAGAGAAAAGCTTTGTCTCCTTGTGGTTCACATTCCAGAGGTTGCTCACTCATCCTTAGCCATGGGAGGCAGTTACAATTCCTGAAACCAGGCAGAACAGTTCCCAGCACACAATGGTATACCACTTCACACTGGTCAGAATGGACATAATAAGCAAAGCAACAAACAACAAGTGCTGGCGAGGTTGTGGAGAAAAAGGAACCCTAGTACATTGTTGGTGGGAATACAGACTGGTGGAGCCACTATGGAAAACAATATGGGATTTCCTCAAAAAACTAAAAATGAAATCACCTTTTGACCAGGAAATTCCACTGCTGGGATTATACCCTAAGAATCTTGAAACACCAGTTCAAAAGAACCTATGCACCCCAAAGTTCGTAACAGCATTATTTACAATAGCCAAGCGCTGGAATAGCCTAGTGTCCATTAGTAAATGAATGGATCAAAAAAACTGTGGTACATTTACACAATGGAATACTATGTAGCAGAACAAAAGAAGGCTCTCCTGCTGTTCACAACAGCATGGATGGAACTGGAGAGCATTATGCTAAGTGAAATAAGCCAGGCAGTGAAAGACGAATACCATATGACCTCACCTATAAGTGGCACCTAATCAACAAAACAAACAAGTGAGCAAAGTAGAACCAGAGACATGGAAACAAAGAACAGACTGACAGTGACCAGAAGCAGGGGTGATAATGGCGGAAAGAAGGGGGAGGGTCAAGTCAAGGAACAGGTATAACAGACCCACGAACAAAGACAATGGGAGTGGGGAGGATTGAATGTGGAAGGTGGGGGCTGGGTGGGGCAGGGAGAGAAATGGAGGAAAAATGGGGACAACTGTAACTGAGCAAAAATAAAAAAAATTTACAAAATCCCAGAAAAATCCAAATCATTCATATATATATATATATATATATATATATCCCATAAGAAAACCCCACAAGAAAAGTGACAAATTATGTGATGGTTATTCATGTCAAAAAATAAGATGTTCTGGAAAGGCATGCAGTCTAAGTTAACCATCCTCTTGGAAAGAGATAAGAAATTAATTCTCATCTTGAAAACCACTAATTTACTCATTAGTGAATCCCTATTGTCCGGTTCCCTCATCTGTGGGGGCATCCCTCACTGAGCACACAGAAAGGCGCAGGCTGAGGGTGACATCACAAAGCTGCTGTCTCGCAGAGGAGTCCACATGGAGTGCAGGCGCTCTGGAGGGTCTGCCACAGTCCTTTAGTGGGACAGGCTGAAAATCCTACCTCAGTCGGTACCAGAGTAGGGTTCAGCAGCAACAACAACGACAACAAACACCTCTTACAATTAATGCATATAGTCAGATTGCCAATATTTTTCCATTATATCTGTGGTAAAAACTGAAATCCTTCCATCAGCCAGAACCTGCTTTTCTCCAATGTAAACCTACATGGAAATAAATTCTTTTATGAAAATTTAAAAACTAAATTTCCTATTTTTTTTCTTGACAGTCTGGGTTGTTACTGCCAGTGTTTATAAAAGACTATTCTATGATTTGGTAGCTGATAAATTTTTCTTTCTGCCTCATACATAATTCTTCAACTATATTATGACATTTAATAATATAGGTCATATATTAAAGGTCATACTTATGTTTCACAAACCTGGGAATTACACTTTATAGGTGACTTTGCTTACTGTAAATATTCATGACCAATTTGATCTATATTCTTATTGACCTAATTACATAGAAGAGTGGCTGAAGGCTTTTATTTTCACACTATACCCTTTCATTTATATATCTTTTATAGTTTCAAGTAGGCTTTCAGAAGTTATATTCAACAGAAACATGACATTTTATTCCCCGAATTGGAAAGATATGAATCACTAATTCAGCATATTTAGAAAAAATTTATTTTAGGCAAGTTCACTACTTCTGGATGACATTAAGATGAATAAAAATTTACCTTGTTAACAGAGGGAGAATATTTGCAACATGGATTTTTCTTAACTATGGAGAAAGAACTTGGCATAGCTTTTACTGTTTATTACATGAACAATTCTGATTACACTGTATTGGATATAGCATATTTTATTTAGCGTTGACCACATGTTAATTTTCTTCATTAGGAATTGAAGACTTAAGATAATCTGAAGAAATTTCATGTTTACTTTAGGTATCCAGGGTTTTTGCTTATTTTTTTTTCTGAGCATAATGGTTCTGATAAACATTGTTCCACTATCATTTAAATACCTGACAATATCTCCATTAACATTCCAAACAGTAGTACATTTGACTTCAGCTTGAGAGGAAAAGATGAAGTGAATCCCGGACTACAATGTTGTTGATGTGTTGTCAATAAAATATGTCAACCATGTTTGTGTAGCTTTGCACAGATGAAGAAAATATAAAAATATAAATTGGTAGTGTTTTTAAAAATATTTTAAATTTATTTATCTTTAGAGGGGAAGGAAAGGAGAGAGGAAGAGAAACTTCAATGTATGGTTGCTTCTCCTGCATCCCCTGCTGGGAACTGGCCCCTGCCGGGAACTGGCCTGCAACCCAGGCATGTGCCCTGACTGGGAATCGAACCGCGATCATCTGGTTCGCAGGCCCGTGCTCAATCCACTGAGCTACGCCAGCCAGGGCTAAATTGGTAGTGTTTTTATGATGTAGAAATATTATTAGAAAGACTATCCCAAAGAAATAATATGGCATCAGGCAAAAGGAAGTCACATTAGAACAACAATCCTTAACAGAAAAGTATAGATCAGGATGTGCCTGAGGCTGTGGGAAGTTATTAATGCTATTTCAAATTCCCATGCTTTTGAAAATGAAAATAATTTAACACTTTATCTTTCAAATATATCTGTTCATATACCTTTTAATTTTAGAATCCGTTTATGTTCAAACATTTTGGTGAGCTTCACTGGTTGTGCTTATGTATTAGTAGGATTGGGAAAGATGAGGAAATCGTGTTCTGGTCACTCTGCCACTTATACTACCTCCCTTGTCACAGCGAATCATCACCACAATTTTGGTTTAAAGATTTTATTTATTTACTTTTAGAGAGAGGTGAAGTGAGGGAGAAAGCAGGGGAGAGAAACAACAATGTGTGAGAGACACACCCATCGGTTGCCTCTTGCAGGCTCCCTGCTGGGGACCTGGCCTAAAACCCAGGCATGTGACCTGACTGGAAATCAAAGCAGTGAACTTTCTGTTTGTGGGATGACACTCAATCCACTGAGCTACAGCAGTCAGGGTTTTGTCACCACAATCTTAGGAAGCAGGTTGTATCCTTCCCGCTGGGAGATGTAAAAATGAGTCTCAGATTGATTAAGTTGTGCTTAAAATCATGGTAATTCCAGCAAAATTGGCATTAGAACCTCAATCTTTTGGTTCAGTAACTCATTCCACAGTAAGCAATATACTTTGTAAACTATAAAACAACATTCACTTGTAAGGGTTATAATTATTATCTAATAGTATAGAATTTTGCTAGACTATTTTACTGTATAGAAAGGCATTGCATGTACTTCCAAACCTGGTGAATGTTGGAACTCAATTAGTTTTTTTGCTGTTGAGCGTATCGATGCATGTGTCAAGTGCACTATGTTGTTAAACCCTCACAACATCACTCTGCAGTAAATAATAGTTTCCTCATGTTACAAATGGGAAAATAGGCTCAGTAGTTTAAGTAGCTCACTTAGTGAGTGTGGTGCCAACCTCCCTTCCTCTGAACTGTGTACTGTTTGCACACTACCTGGCCCACTGTGCGTCCGTGGGATGCATTCTGTACAGAAAGAATTACACGTAGCTTTACGAGGTCTAACTCCTTATTTGTTTTATCATGATTTAGGCTTTTCCCATGATCCATTACTCAATTAGTTTTTGATTCGTTAGTTCTAGAACCACCACCTCAAACTCCATGGTTTGGATGTAATAACACAGTTTGGTTTCATCGAAGATTATATTTTTATATAGATATGTATATACATATACATATATGGAGATATACATAAGAGAAAATATATGTATAAATGTATATGGAGATATGTACAGTTGGCCCTTGAACAACATGGATTAGACCTGTGTGGGTCCGCTTATACACTGTTTTTTTTTCAATAAATATATATTGTCACTTCTCTCTACCTGTGGGCTTTGCATCCATGTGTTCAACCAGCTGCACAGATCAAAGACAGTATTTTTGATCTGTGGTTGGGAATCAGCAGGTGTGGGGGGCAATTGTGTGTCTTATTCTACATCATTTTTTCTAACAGAATTGAGCACATGTGGACTTGGGTATCCGGGTATCCACAGGGCTGGGGTTGGATCCTGGAATGGCTGGTAGGAGGGATGATCTGTAGTCGTTTGAGGGTCTAATGTACATTTAAGGAGATATATATGTGAGAAAATATCTAAGTATATATACGTACAAGGAGGGATATAAAGAAGTATGTGTATATAAATATATGTGGATATATCTAAAACGAGTATAAATCATTATATCCTATATATGAATGTATATCTATAATATATATCTATATCTTATTATCTTTCTATCTAGAAGTTCTCATTACTCTGACTTGGAGAAACCAGGAGTAAAAGCCCACATTTAAGACTGGTTATTTGGTGGTTGGTGAATCTTCAGGTGTAGAAGCTTGTTACAGATATTTTTGTATAATCACTGATTAAAGAGAAGATGTCTCTGAATTAACATAAAGCAAATATGACCATTAGGCTTTTGAAGAGCATTCATTTATGGTAGGTAAATTGTAGATTTCTGAGGAATTAAGTGAAAGGGTGAATTGTAGCAGATTAGTCATCTGCATTTATTGATCATCATCATAAGCTAAAGAATGAGTTTTGGTTGTATATGTCAACAGAAATTGGCTAAATCACCAGTCTGATTTAACAAGCAATCAACACAAGCAGCTTAAATATATTGCAAATAAATTAGGGTATTTATTTTCCTCTACTTTCTCAGACGTGCCAAAGCAAGTACCCTTCATGTCAAGTCCCTTGTTTAAAAACCTGACACCGAGTCTCCCATTTCCTTTCCTGGTAGCGCCTCCTTGAGCTGTACCCATTTTTCCTGGACTGCCATTTTCAAACTTTTTCCTTCCCTCCGTGAGGGTGAGAAGGAGAAATGCTGATTGTTCTGCTGAGAGAGCTGTCATTCCCTTTCAGTAATCCTCTTTTCCACTGCGACATTACTTTAATTATGTAAAAAAAAAAAAAAAGCAAAAATACTTAACTGCCAAAACAGTGCTGTTTGTTTTAGAATAAAAATATTGGGAAGAAAGTTATGCAGTGTGTGAAGGTTGGGGAGGAAGGTGAGGTGAAAAGATGAGAACAGAAGAGACACAGTAGGACGGACAACGGAGGCCAGGGCCGGGCATAGGATGAGTCAGAGCCAGGGAGAGCCTGGGAGCTGGGGACAGGGGGCAACCACAAGACCCAGGCAGAAGACCTGCCTCGGTATTTTGCTGTGTCAGTCAAGCCGTTTATGAATTAACAGCTCTAAGTACCGTATTTTAATCTCTAAAATGAGAATTAGACCTGCCTCAAAGGTGGGTCTGTAACTGTAGTTATATTTGAAGTCTTAAAATGGAGCTGGAAGAGCAGCAATAAGTAGCCAGGAATTGAGGAGGATATCCGGCTCTTAAAGGATCAGGACCCAGAAGTGGTAGGCCTGGGGTCTAAGCAGCTAAGGCGGAGAGCAGGGTGGTCTGGCCTGCAGGGCTGCAGGATAAGGGTGCATTCTCCAAGAGAAGGGTGTGGATGGGGAGCAGTGGGAGGTATTGAAATTTTTCGATCCTCCATGCTTGGACATGTGCTTGTCCTTGAGACTTGGTTTTAAATTTTGCCATTGCTTGTTATTGCCTGTAGAAGTGGAAGGCCTCTCCTGAGCCTAACAGAAGGAGTCGTGGAGGCCACTAGAAAGTCTCAAGTGCCATTGGAAGACCCTATTTCCAGGACTGAAACCCAATGATGCTCCCTGAAATCACTGCGGGTTCTAACATATGACTATGAAAGGCTTCAACTAAATACTTTTTTAGAACTTCTTAAGTGCATTCCACTGTGTCTGATATTTTAGGATCATATGTGAAAAAAAAATGTATCAACTTCTTCAGCACCTCTCTCTTAGAGAGCCTCCCCTTCTCCCTTTTCGTAACAATTAGCTGGGCCCAGCCAGGTTACGGTTCCTAAACCCTCTTATTTTATGGTCCAGGCCTGCCCAATCAGAGCACTGCATCCCCCAGACCTCAGTAGTTGCTATGGGGATAGGCACCTAATACAAACTGGGCTATTCAGAGTCCTCTAGGTTTCTGACTTCTATAATCCATATAATTTTAGAGATACCTGCAACCATTTTGCTGCCACATGGACAAATCCTGTCTGATATGAAACAACGTGGAGGCAAAGTCAAAGATGCAAGGGAACAGAGCCCTGATGTCCTTATTTCCTGGATTCAGCAGGAGATGTGTTTTTTGGTCTTCTCACTTAACGTTTTTCTGTCACTTGGTCTAGAGAGTGTTCTGGCTTATACAATTCCATAGTGTTAAGCTCCCAACATCTCTTACTTCATTGTATACTTTATAATTTAGGTGGGCAAAAATAAAATAATATTTTTGGCTAAAATAATTTACTATCATAGGATGCATTATCATTGGTAGACCCTGCTGAAATGTTTGATATTGCCTTAGAAATAACAGGTAAGTTTGTCCCATAACACATATTAACATGAAAACTTTTCTTATACAGGTCTTTGTCTTTATTTCATGAATTAGATTAAATACAATTGCCCAGGAAAGAAATAGTTTCTATGATTTCAAATAGTATCTCTCAGATGATCTTAAGAGGTATATACCATAGTGAATGAGGAAGATGTGCAGATATTCCTTCTTGGATACCTCCTTTGACAGTTGTAGGTTGTTTAAAATATCTTTTATAAAGACGATATATTGTCTTGTGTAACCCAACTTGCAGCTGTACTGACTGCTAAAAATGCCAAGTGATGACTGCGTCTGTCTAAGAAGAGGAACAATAACAATATTACTTGAAAACAAGAAAATTGTTTTCTTATTTCAGAAAAACTTTGCAAAGGTGTTTGGTTATCATTCAGAGTTGTACAATTAACTCATTATATGAGGATGAAAAAGAAGATTAATAGTGTTCTCAGAATACGGAACTATAATAAATTGTTAATTATGCATTCATTATCTTATCCTTATTCACCATGAGATCATCTGATCTCAGATTTCAAAATCTGAGATGAATAAGTTTAATTAACTCATTTTGATTAGAAGCTTGCTCTTGATTAATATTTCAATTTATATCTGCTTCCTTGGGAAAGATGCTGAAATACTCAAGATTTTAGAAAAATTTATAATAAATAATCACTTTACTTTTATATTAGTTATAAAATATTGAGAATAGTGTAATTATATCACAACAGATAGAAAATGGGTTTAGTTTTTAAAAATATAAATTTTGACATTCTATTTTATTTTATTTTTAGATTATGTAATACTAAAATTAAATTAAATGAAAAATTAGATGAAAAGTCTATATCATCCCTTTGCTCTATATGCCCAGTATCTATGTTCTTCCTCCCACCCCTCCCCTCGCATAAGTAACTACTTTCTAAATTTTTAAAATATATCCTGCCAGAGTTTCTTTATGCATATATGAGGAAACATGTACATAGAAACTTAAGATACTGAAAGAGTAAAAATAGATTATTTAACAAATGATCCTGGAATGATGGGTAGCACCCTGAAAAAAATTAAATTTGATCTACTTTGTACATCATGTACTATAATGAATTCCAGATACATCAAAAATTTATATGTGAAAGAAAGAAGTCTTTTCAATACTTGATGAAAATCCATTTTTTTTTGCTGGAAAGGCTTTTGTTTAACTATAAAGGAAAATCTAGAATCTGTATTAAAAAACAGATTAGTGAATTGGATATATAAAAAGGAAAAATTCTTCGCGACAAAAACACCACATGGTAAGTCAAAACACAAATTGCAAACTTGGAGAAATTTTGCAGCCCACCTTACAGGCAAAGAGTTAATCTCACTATTACACAAAAAGCTCCTAATGTCAACAGAAGACCAAAGGCCTGAAAGATAAGAGGAAAAAGTATGAGCAGATAGCTCACAAACAATAAAATAAAAATATCTTTAAAAACATACATAAAATCAACATCACTGAAAATTAGAAATATGCATATTAAAACCATACTGTTTCCATTTCTCATGTCATATTGGCAGTTTTGATTTTTTTGGATCCTCACTTGAGCACATTTTTTTCACTGCTTTTAGAGAGGAAGGGAGAGAAAGAAACATCAATGCAGAAGAGAAGCATCTACTGGTTGTTTCCTGAATGTGCCCAGACTGGGAATCAAACTGGCAACCTAGACACGTGCTCTGACCAGGAATCGAACTGCAGTGCTTTGGCTGTCGGATGATGCTCCAACCGACTGAGCCCCATTGGCCAGGGACAGGCAGTTTTGACTTTTATTAAATAATGTGTTGGTAACATGAAACAAACCTGCTCACTGATTGCTCATTCATTGCTCAGTGTAACTGAGAGGTAACGGCATATTATAGGCAATTTGACACTATTTGTCAAAGTTACAAATGTGCATTTCACTCTTTGAACCAGCAATTTTATTCGTCATTGCTAAATTCTTACAACTGTGAAATGATGAATATACAAGTCCATAGGGCATATTGGTTAAACAAATTATAGTACAGCAATACAAGAGAATATTGTCATTTGTTAGAATCAAACAAACAAATAAACAAGTGCTCTATGTACTGAAAGATTTCCAAAATAAAATGTTAAATAAAAATGTAAGGTCCAGCCCTGGCCAGTGTAGCTCAGTTGGTTCGTTGTCCTCCTGCAAACTGAAAGGTTGCAGTTTGATCTCCAGTCGGAGCATATGCCTGGGTTTCAGGTTTGGTTCTCAGTCAGGGCATGTGCAAGAGGCAACCAATCTATGTTTCTCTCTCTCTTTTCCCTCCCTTTCTCTCTCTTTAGAGTCAATAAAAGAAAAACAATTTTAAAAAGATAAGGTCCAGGGAAGTATAAAATGCTACAAATTGTGTAAATTGGGAAAATGAACATATAATATGTACATATGCATAATAAAATGCTCATTATGTAAAACATTTGTTACTGGGAAAGGGACAGATGGGAACTGAGCAGGTGGACAGTCTTGAAAAGAGTCTTCACTCTGTATCTTTTGAACCTTGCAATTTTTGACCACGTGAATTATTATTACATGCTTAAAAATATGAAATAAAATCAACATTAATATAACATTCTAAAGACAAAACAGAGAAACTACTATTGATTGAATTTCATTTACTTATTTATTTTATTTCATTGCTGTTTTATTTCAGTTGTCCCAATTTTCTCTTGTTGCTGTCTCCTGCTCCGCCTACCCCCACAGTTAATTTCCACTCGGTTGTCCATGTCCATGGGTCATTTATTTTTGTTCTTTACCTCGGCCCTTCCCTTTCTTTCCTCCTTCATCCCTCTCCCCCCTCCCCCCTGGTCCTTGTCAGTGTGTTCCTTCTTTCCATGCCTATGTTTCTATTTTGCTCATTTGTTTTTTTTTTTTCATTAGGTTCCTGTTATAAGTGAGATCGTATGGTATTTGCCTTTCACAGCCTGTCTTATTTCACATAGCTTAGTATTTTCCAGTTGCATCCATGCTGTTGAGAAAGGTAGGAGCTCCCTTCTTTCTACTGTGTAGTATTCCATTGTGTAGATGAACAAGTTTTTTTTTAAAGATTTTATATATTTTTCTTTAGAAGGGAAGGAAAGGGGAGAGGGAGAGAAATATCAATGTATGGTTGCCTCTGGTGTGTCCCCTGTCGGGAACTGACCTGCAACCTAGGCATGTGCCCTGACTGGGAATCGAACTGCGATCCTCTGGTTCGCAGGCCTGAGCTCAATCCACTGAGCTACACCAGCCAGGTGAACCAGTTTTTTTGATTCAATAATTTTTGGGGGGCACTTCAGCATTTGGTTATTGTAAATAACACTGCTATGAACATAGGTGTATGGAGGTTCTTTTGAATTGGTGTTTCAGGATTCTTAGGGTATAATCCCAGCAGTGGAATTGCTGGGTCAAAAGGCCATTCCATCTTTAGTTTTCTGAGGAAATTCCATACTGTTTTCCACAGTGGCTGCACCAGTCTGCATTACCAGAAACAGTACACTGGGGTTCCCTTTTCTACACAACTTGGCTGGCACTTGTGTGTTAATTAATTAATGATGGTTATTCTGACTGCTGTGAAGTGGCATCTCATTGTGGTTTTAATTTGCATCTCTCTAATGGCTAGTGATGCTGAGCATCCTTTCATGTCTCTGGGCCCTCTGTATGTCCTCCTTGGAGAAGTGTCTGTTTGGGTCCTTTGCTCATTTTTTAATTGGGTTGTTTGTCTTCCTGGTGTTGAGTCATATGAGTTCTTTTTATGTTTTAGAGCTCAAACCCTTGTCTGAGGTATCACTGGCAAATATATTTTACCATAGAGTTGGATCCCTTTTCATTTTGATGTTTTATTTAGCCACGCAGAGGCTTTTTAATTTGATGTAGTCCCATTTGTTTATTCTTTCCTTGATTCCCCTTGCCCTAGAAGATATATTGATGAAAATATTGCTGCTTGGGATATCTGAAATTTTACTGCGTATGTTCTCCTCTAGGACTTCTATGGTGTCACAGTTTACGTTTAAGTCTCTTACCCACTTTGAGTTTATTGTGATGTATAGTGTAAATTGGTGGTCTACTTTTATTTTATTTTTTTTGCATGTTGATTAAATTTTTTAAATTGCCTTTTTTTCATTTAAAATGTATCTCTGTATCTATCCCATTCTCTCTTCTTTACAAAGTATGAGAACAAGTCTTTATAGTGAAAGGTATTCAACTGATTTGTTGTTGTAAGTATTAAAATTCAAATTATGCTATTGATATCTGATAAATTGCATGATACTACTTATAATAATTGCAACTGCAGTTTATTTTCATGTGGAATTACATTTATACGATCTTTTATTTTGTACCTGTTTTTAATGTCTCTGGAACAGGTTCCAATAATTACAATGAATGTGGTAATTAAGGGTCTACTAAAGATGAGTTATCATCTAGAAACGCTGTGTGAATTTTGATTAGTCTATTATCCACCACTGCTGTTGAAACAATTCATTCTCATTTCATCAAGTGTCCTTGTAGGCTTTATTTCTCTAAGTTCTCACATTAGAAAGTTGTTTTTTTCTTTGAGCATCACAAATGCTGTGACATGAGGATTCTGCATTTCAAGATGAGGGTAGCATTATTCAGTGAATAATAGTGGCACCTGCAATCCTTAGTGTCGCAGAAAATGCTAATATAATTAGCCCTGGGCTGCAAGAATGACAGTTGAAAACCAAATCAAGGACTGTTCTGCTACTGCTTGACTTGCTTTAATTGTTTGTGCTCTTTGGTCTACCCCATTCCTGGAGTTATTTTCATTCCCTGCAATACTTATTATCTTAGTATTATAAATGTATTGGAGGTGGTCATAGTATATCTATTTTCTTTTTTTGATCTCTTTTGTAGAGAAATTCCCCTGGGATAACTCTCTGGGATATCTGGATTTTCCTGTCTGGTGCAACTTTATTGGAGTTATGTTGGTCTATGAAGTCATGTCGTACTGAGTTAGAGACTTTCTGAATAGCATACCTTGATTTACCTAGCTTGCCAATCAAACTGGTGCTCTACATTCCCTCTGCAAAAAACAGCCATGCCCAGAGTGAGCTGAGTGTGGATGACTGGAGATGGCTTTCTCATGCACTCGGCCCCTCCTTGGACAGTTTCATACTTACTGTAAATCAGGGAGCTTGTCTTCCAAAACTTTTAATACTTTTAATGATTGGCCTTTTTACAACTGATTTTGATAACATGCCAGTTACAAATACTGATGTGTTTGTTAAGAGGTTTTCTACTGAACTTGAATTTGAATGTCCAATGTAAGTTTTTTGAGATAGGTAGAAATTCGGTTTTGGAAGAATATAATGTTCTCTTAGGATGCAGACAAAGTGATTAAAATGATTTCAGAAAATATTTGAAATAAGGGCAGGATGAAATGGGAGGGGGAGCAAAATGAAAAAAAACATGCCTCCAGAAGTCAAGTTCTTCCTATGGGAAGAAATCCATGATCCAAGTCACAAGTTTGCATCCCTCTTCTCGTCCCCATGACTTCCTTTAATAAGAGACAAAGACTTTCATGCTACATTAAGGATATTTCAGATACAAATAACTGGACATACACAAGCTTCTTCTAATGTAGTGTAAATGAGGTGTAAGGTTGTATGTCAATGACTGAGACTGGAAGGAGTCCTGCAAAATCATGTGTACAAGAAATAAAAAAGGGAAGCACAGACATCAAGCTGGAGCAGGGTAGGACTGGGTATATGTGCCTTCCTACTCTAGTTTACATGAGGACACTCTTTTTGACTATTGGATAGACCTGTTATTTGTGAGAGTTGCCCATGTAATCAATGTCCTCTTGTTGACTTGGAGACTGAATTCTCACTCACATTGTGCCATCTACCCGTTCACGCTGACCTTTCATCACCTTGGCATTTCAGTCTTTGCTGTTTTTGATGAACTCTACATGTCATGCCATTTTAGTTTACTTTGTCTTGGCTTTAGAAAATGGAGCAAATAAAATTTATCTTTGTTTTTAACCTAGCATGCTTGGAAAAGTAAATCACTAGGCCTAAATGGATGCAACATACCCTGAGCACTACTGAATTATGTGGTTTGCGTTTACCATGACGTCATAAAATCATTTACCTTTTTCTTAGGTTCCTGTAAACAATATGCTTTTTATTTAATGAATTAAGAAATTGAGAGAGAAGTAGAGCCATATTGTCACCTTATGGTAGGCATAATTTGGGATCATCCTATAACATCATAAACTTGAGCATTTTATTTAAAATCGAGAGGGGCCATATAAACCTGTGTGTTTATAAGAGCAATAATCTTTTAAAATAAAATGTGAATTGTAAACAGTTCTTTGCTGTATTCCATTTACTCTTAGTTATAAAGATACTTTCAAAAATTATTCCCTTAACTTTGTGAAACTAGGACATGCAGTGAGGCACAGGCACTGTGGAGGAAAGAAGTAATTTTCAAGGTAGCAGACAACTGTTTTTTGTGGTGTCTAACCTAGCTGTCCTATTGGACTAAGGCAGCAGGGGGCATGCTTATAAATAAAAGGGAAACATAATTATGTTGAACTTTCAGCTTATTGTCAAAGGTTTTAAAAGGAAGCATTATGTCTTTGAAAACAAAATAAAAGAGAGAATTAGGTTTACAGTTATTCATCCATTTACTCAGGTGACTAATAAATCTTGCAAAGTTGGCAGGAAAAGCCTCAGATTTTATGTTTTGGCTCCTACGATAAAAGTAGTCTGCTTATTTTAAAACTATATTTTCAATGGTGGTACAGTTAAATAAAGCACATTGTGTTTTTGTTTGACTTTCAATCGGATGAAATATTTGTCTAGAAGAAAAACATACTTGATTATGTAATATCCTAAAGGCTTTCTTCTTTTTCCATTTATCTCCTTACAATTCAAACAAACTATCTCTTATGTCCTGTGTCTGGAGGACAAGAAACCCTCTGAAAGCTGTTTATAGTTAACATAAAAAAGAGAGAAAGAAGTGACTATAACATTCATGTATCTGAGTCCACTGATTTGATTTAGCGTGCTTCCCACTTATGGGGCTTACAAAAGCAAATGTAATCATTGCCATTTCTGCAGGACTTGGCATTCAATGTACATTTTTGAGAACAGCAAATATTGTAAAATTTGACATCATACTTGATAGAAATGCAGAGAATACTTTTATGTAAAAACCTGACCAGAGAAAAAGAAAAGTAAATTGTGCAAAAGCTTTCATTTGCTTTTGTATAAAATTAACTTTTACTGAGTTAACTTCTGTTAGGGCAAATCCCCAAACACAGAGTACCTCATCTTGTTTCAAGTATCGATACCTTGAAGTTGTAGGGACTCAAATTCTTATTAAATTGATAAATATTAGAAAGAAAAAAGGAGACTATGAGCAAATTTGCTGAGTTTATGATGTTAGTGTTTTAGTGAGTCACTCCCCACCTCTGACTCTGTGAGAGTCCCAAGGAAAGCACATTGTGTTAAAATGAAATTCGAATTCTTGTAAACAATTCTTTGCTGTATTCTATGCTGGACTTATCCCTACAATGAAAACTACATATTTGCATCGAAGAGCATAACATGAGATATGAATCAAGGGCTGGAATATAGTTTTGGCTGAAAAGAATGACTAATATTAAAATGTGAATCTTCCAAATCTTAATATAAAAATAAAATTTATTTTGAACTAGAACTCCCCACGAGCTATATTTTAAGTTTTCTTTGGAGGAATGAGTGCCCGAGTTAAGGCTTTTTATAAAAGAGGTCTAGAGAAGGAGAGCTCGCTTTGCTGGATGAGAACATACTGTAATTTCCTTACCGGGTTTGAGTCAATATGCATTGGTATCAGAATGCACCAGTGGAAAAGAATTCCAAATCTGAAAATGGATTTTGCTAAGAAGAAGAAGTTAACATATGGCCAAGGTGGTATTTTAAATCATTGGGAAAATGATGGTTTTGCAACATATGGTGCTAGCCCAATTGGCTACCCATCAGGAAGTAAATAAAGTGGTACCAGTAATGTATGCCATATAGACAAATTTTGAATAGATTAAAAATTAAATAGAATAACAACATAAAAAACATCTTAGAAAATCTAGAAGACCATGGATATAAATTGAGGGGAAGGAGAACTTTTATTTTTAAAAAAGTAGGTGGAAAAGACAATATATTTGGAAAAAATATTTGCATGTAGAACACAGAGATTAATATCTATATAATACACAGAGTTCTTAAAAATCAATGAGGACATAATCCCAGGGAAAAGTGGACAATGGATAAAACTATGCAAATCATAGAAGAGCGAATTTGAAAAAACTCCTATAGGCAGGCAAAAGTAAGTTAAAGTAATATATGTATATCTCTTAGGCTGGCTAAAATTAAAAAGAAGGAGAACACTACTGTACGCCCAGGAGTGGAGAGGTGAGGGTATTTTTAGGTGTTACTAACAAGTGTAAATTATTGCATTCTTTTGGAAAGTGATGTGGTAATGGCTATGGAAATAAACAAATGCATAGCTGGCGCTGATCTGGCAATCCCCCTCTTAGGGAACTAGACAGTAGAAGCAACAACATCCATTAGGAGCGCGTATAGAATACTGGTTGTAACTTTCCTCACTGTGGAAAAGGACTGGAAAAAAGGGAATGCTCAGCACAGCCCATTTAGACCATGGACTATTTTGTAGCCGTGAGAAAGACCGTTAGAACCATAGCAGGAAACTTGAAAGGGTTTCCATGTGGTACAGGTGACTGCGAATGCTGATGATGTTGCGTAATACCCGCATTCTGAAATAGAATTAAGATCCCCACAGGACAGATACGGACATTTTGTGTGTGCTTATAATTTTATAATTTAGGAAACTGTCACCTGGGTTTCCTGGGTGGTGGTGGTGGTGGTGGTGATGATGTGGGGAGAGGGAGGGAGAAAAAGGAGAAATGTAGTGTATTAGTCTTCCATTGTTATGTAACAAATGAATAAATTTATAAGCTTAAAACAACACGCAGCTGTTTTTTTCACCATTTTTACGGGTCATGAGTCAGACCTGCCGATTTGAATGCCCTGCTCAGCGTCTGGTTAAGGCTGCAATCAAGGTCTGAATCCCTTTCTGGAGCTTGTGGCACTTTTTCAAACTCCCGTGATCGTTGGAGGAATTCATTTCCTTGTGACTGTGTGGCTCAGGGTCTTGGCTTCTCACTGGCTGTTGGATGACGGCCACCTTATTACTGTGGGGGTTCTCTGCAATTTCTTGTCATGTGCCCCTTTCACAGGCAAGTTTACAGCATGGCTGTTTGCTTCTTCAGGGCCAGGGGAGAGTCTTCTGTTGCTAAATTAGCCAAGATGGAGTCGTGTACAATGACATCTAATTACAGAGCAATGTCGCATCCCATCACCTTTGCCGTATTCCTTTCGTTAGAAGAAAACCATAGGCCCACCCTCACCTGAGGGCAGGGATCATTACAAGGGCCTGTGTCACTGAGGGAGCCTGGATTAGAGTGTGTCTGTCACAGACAGCCAAGCAAACAATCAAATAATATTTCAAAAAGCCCCAAACAAAAACTATTTTATGTGGTCATACTACATAAACCTACATATATATTAAATACTTTTTACAAACAAAGACATTAAAAAAAAGAGAAATGACTGCCTTGTCTCAGATCACTAGTATTAGACATTTCCTCAGGTTCTTTGCAGACCATTATTGCAACATATGGTAGGTACCATGTACTTCTTTGGCTTTTTCCAAAAGAACATGTCCTGTTGATCTCCTCCATATTTTATCCAATCTAGCAGGCCCTCAGATGTCAGAGGCTCATCGTTTTATGTATCACAATGATAGAAAATGCAATGCCAGCTAAACTAGGCTTTTCTAGCACCACCAACTATAAGACACACACCAGTTTCCAAGATGTGCAAATGTTTTCATCTTAGGTTTGGTGAAAATTACTTAGGGCACTTTCTGCTCTGGGAAGCTCTCTTTAGGTTCCTGCTGGAGGCCATCAGAGCCCCGAAGGTTGCCTCCTGTCTCCTGGGCATCCTTGCTGAGAGCCATTGCTCCTCTTCTATTTTCTTAAAATGTAAATGAGCAATATCAATACTCACATTTGGCTGAAACAAGAATAAGGAGCAAGGAGATACCGTAGAGAGCAAACACTGTGGAGAGCAAGCAGTATAACATACATTGTGCATTGTAAGATATAAAATTATCAAGTAACTATCTTGTACACCTAGAACTAATGTAACATATACTAATGTATATCAACTTTAATAAAATAAAAAAAAGAAAACCCAACATGATAGAACATAAATTTGACTTAATTTCTAGTTGTCAGCTGTGTATGTCTGGAAAATAAATTTAAATAAGCACGGCAAATAGATGTAATTATAATATTCTATGTGAACAATATTTTTCCTAAGATAAAATGAATGCTAATCAATCCAAAAAGCAATTTAAATGAACTATCTCTTGAAGCAATTTTAAATGTTCTGAAAGTGACTCAGTGATTTGCTTGAAAGATTATTATACTTTTAAAAATGAAGACAATTTACTTTTTTTCTTAAAGGCTTTTGTATATTAGGAAACATTTTTCTTATGAGGCCTCCAGGGTACTGGGCTGTTATTTTGCTTTTTTTATACCAATACAAGGACTAACGGTACAAGCTTTAAAATTAGTTTAATATATTCAATAGACATTTGAAATAACTCTAATTTTCAAAGGAACACCTAAACTGGCACCTTTAAAAAATTATAGATAGCATTATATGTCTGTGCTGAAGTTTTTAAAAAATTAGTATGCTTTGCTTACATTAAATATTTTGTAGAACTTATAGTTTTTCTCTAACCTCCCTCTAAAATTAAATTTCGTGGTGCTATTTCAGTTTTCATTAATAAAAGCTTTCACTAGCACTCTAAGGCTTTGCCTTCATTTCTTGTTTCAAAGCGACCTGAAGCTCTCTGGTACTGCAGTTTCCTTTTGGCTTCAGAAATCAGTGCGACACATCAGAAGACACAGCTACAAGCCAGAATCTCATTCCTTACATGACTTCCACATGTGGACGCCCTACAGATCCCCAAGGCAGGGGCCAACAGTGGGGGCAGGATCAGCCACCTAGTCATGCTTTGTCAACCTTTCCACCTGCCATCACCAGAGGTGACTTTTCTTTCTCTCTGCCTTTGTCTCTGATCTCAAATGCTGCTTGAAGTCTGTCCTTGTAAATCTTCCGAATTCCCTGTCTCCCTTTTGTTTTCCTCTCACACAGGCTGCAATGGATGCTGGTGCTACAGCTCATACTGCTGTATATGAGTGACAGAGTTATCTCTATTAGTCAGCATGAACGACTAGGTTTCTTTTCTTCTGAGCTAGACATATGTGCATGATAGCCTGGACCCTGGATCCCTTGAAAATGCATCTCGCTTTACGGTATTGCATGGCAGAGACAAGTTTAAAACAATGTAAACTGATCTCACATTTTTCTCTTTTTCTGTTTTTAAGTCTGTTCTCACATGCAAGTTAGAAAATTTATGCTCTCTCAGCACTGGTGAGATGGCCCTGTATCCAGCCAGCCAGCCAAGAGTTATTTCCTCAACTTGATATAAATCGGGGCTACCTCAAAAGAAACTCTTAGCATGGTAGCTTTCCAGCACTTAAGCAGGTACCCCAAACTCAATCTCGTCTGTCAAAAGTCCAGAGGAGGCAATGAATATTTGGAAGAAACAGTCAAAGAGAGTCCAGCTAACTACTTAATTCTCCAGTTTTGATACCTGTATCAATCTAGAGCACAAGGTCACCTTGTACTCTGGAGGACTACCTCACTGTGCCTTCACTCCAACGTAGTTTATAAGGCTTTTGTCTTTGACAGCTCCAGTTGCTATAACAAAATATAATTGACTGGGCAGGTGGTTTAAACAGCATAAATTTATTTCTTCTAATTCTGGAGGTTGGATGTCTGAGATCAGGGTGTCAGCACCGTCATCGCCTAGTGAGGACTCTTACTGGCTTGCAGACAGCTGCCTTCTTGCTGTGTCCTCACACGGTAGGGAGAGGAAGCTCTGATGTGTCTCCCTCCTATTTATAAGGGCATTAAGCTCATCCTGGGGAAGTCATTTCATGACCTTTTAAAAAACTAATTACCTCCTCAAGGCCGCAGTTCCTAATACCATTATACTGAGGGTTAGAGCTTCAACATGAATTTTGAGGGGACAGAAATAATTCAGCTTATAACAGATTTAAAGATTAAAAAAATGGCAGCACGCAGCACGTTGCCACTGCGATACACAAGAGAGATGAAAGCATAGCTCTTTGTTACTGACATCAGAGATGGCTGCCCCTCGGGGGCATACACAGGATTATGTCCAGGGACAGGGTAGCAGCAAGTGGGAGCTGGAGGATGTAGCTTATGTCTGACACGAGGGGTGAGCTGAGATAGGTTTGTTGGCTCCATGTACGTTGCATAATTTTATTAATTTTGTGGGCTCTGAGGCGGAGAGGCTGTCTCTAGATGTTTGGTACTTGGCTCAAATTAAGGCCAGTGCCTAGTGGTCTAGAGTGTGTGACTCTAGTAAGGAAAGTGGCTGAGGTGGGGACTCAGGAAGCTGCTGATGAAGTGACACAGACCAGGTCTCTAAGCAGGGCCTCAAGACTGGGTCAAGACAGCATAAAAAAATTATACTTACACATGGCTGCCAGAAACATGATTTCACATTATTTTCTCAGTTTTCGTTAGGGGTGGTGTGAGGGCTGGCCATCAGAAAAAGGTTTCTGCATCTTCTAAAAGAAACTGTTGAAGATAGTGTTCACCGATATCCATGATACCAATATGAAGACTCTTCTCCCAAATTTCTCTTAGCATTTAGTTTTGTTGGTAATTGTTTCTTGGTATATTGATCTGTGAGCCTTGCCATATTGGGTAATAAGTGCTGTAACTTCTGTTACCTGCTTTAATTTGGGATTGTTTTCTGTCTCCTAGGCCTGAGATGGGATTCCTTAACTTTTTGTGCTCAAAATACTGCTTAGGCCTTCCTGGAGAAGTATACTAGGTCTGTCTGCCTTCAAAATTCTCTTTCTGTCCAGTGACTGTTCCAGCCCATCGGGCTGTGCAGGACAAATGGTCATTGTGCTATCACCTTCATCCTCATCTCTTCCTTTCTCTAGAGTCCCAGATCAGTGCAAGTGCATGCTTACTTTTCCATTATCTTCCCCTGTTCCCTCTTCTCAGACCCCGGCGCTTTCCTGGATGCCAATTCATATTCAGAGATAATGTCAGAGTTGCAGTCTAACAACTTCTGCAGACAGCAGTTTGTGTGGACTCAAGGCCAGCACCTCCTCCTCATCCTAATGACTTTGCTGAGAAGCGTTTATTGTAAATCAGTCTCATGCTTTTGTGGTTGTTGTAACTGAGCTCCTCATCCATCAGTTCTCTGCTGTTAGTAAGATGCTTCCTTCCACTGAGTATTGCTGTTTGAGACATACTTGAATATCACTTTGGATCTGTGTATTTCTTGTTGTTGACCTTTTGTTTCTGGTCCTAGTTTTGTCTTTCTTTTTTTCTGTTCTCCCTTGGGCCATCTTTATATCTCCCTTCACCAGACTCTCAGAGCTCCTAATTTCTGGGCCAGCCTTGGCTGCCACGAAACCTAGCTCAGCCCTCAAAGACCCCAGGTCAATGCAGTTGTTTCCTACTTATCATGTAGGGTAAATGGATGGCTTGGATACGGGATACTATGAACTGACTTCTAAAAACAATATACACACATTTTTATCATTTCTGGGTATGTCTTACGTAAAGAACATATGCTTATTCTTGCATTGTGGAAGATTGCTTGTCTTGGTAAAAACTTACTTCAGGATAGTTTATCTTATTATTCAGGAAGCAATTGCCGCATAGTTTTGTGTGTGTGTGTGTTTGGCTGCTCTGTGACTGAATAACATAGAGAAATAGTGCTCCACTCTGGCTGCATGTTTTAAATCACCTTGAGTGACTTTGAAAAAAATGCCTCATTCCAGATGAATTGGATCAGAATCTCGGTGGGTGGACCCAAGTCATGGGTGTTTAAAAATCTCTCTAGGTGCTTTTAACCTGCAACTAGTATTGAGAAGCACTGGAATTAAAGGAAGGTTTAAAAACTATTACTTACTTTCAAGTTTTGGGTATTTATACCATATACTAAATAGCCTCTTCTAACCTAGTTTCTTTAAAAAAGTATTCAAAATATAACCTTCAATTCTTGTCCAAGATAGGGCATTTGCATATCTGGAAGTGGGCTAACCAGTTTATAATATTTAATCATTTATACATGAAGCCATTAATTAGATTTTCAAATCTTGTTCTCCAAAGTCATACAAATGTGCAAGTCTCTCCGGAGGCTATTTCCGTGATTAAGTCAATGCATTATAAATGAGCAAACCAGAGGACTATGCATTGACTGTAATTCATATCCTGTAGATTTCAGACTGAACCAGAAACCTCATTTTTCTCCAGGATATATTGCTGTACACTTCTTGTCTACCACCCTGAACCTACTCATGTAGACATTAAATACTTTGAAATCGTCAGGAATCCTATAACTCTTGGAAAAACAACAAGCATCTTGCTTTATTGACACAAAAATCAAGCTTTAAAAATTCCTGTTGGAGATTGACAAGTATAACACACTGAAAGGGACAGAGTTTTTGTGGAATGATAATCAAAAATTAAAAGAAAAGTTGTTTTAAATGGCTGGAACTATTTGATGAGTATGTGAAAACAACAGAATATAATTAAAAAGTATCTTTCCTTCTGATATTTCCCTTAGGAGAGTGACAGGTTGGAAATTAAAGTAAGACTGGAGTCTCTGGCTTGTGTGCTTGTAGAAAGCTCAGCCCCGTTGAGGAGATGTATTAGGTGCTCAGTCAGAAAAGTTTGATGGCCCTGGCTGGTGTGGCTCAGTGGTTCGAGCACCAGCCCATGAACCAAAGGGTCACAAGTTGGATTCCCAGTCAGGGCACATGCCTGAGTTGCAGGCCAGGTTCCCAGTGGGGGCACACAAGAGGCAACCACACATGGATGTTTCTCTCCCTCTCTTTCTCCCTTCCTTCCCTTCTCTCTAAAAATAAATGAATAAAATACAAGAAAGGAAAAGTTTGATGGAGAAGTGATTCTGTTCTCAAAACATGATTGAGAGTGGGTGGGGCTTAACTGGAGATAGCCGAATATTCTCCAAGGTTTCAAGGAGCTGCTGGTTTGGGGTCCCTGAGAGAGGAACACATACCTCAGCTTCTGAAATAGAACCTGACAAGGTGTAAAGATATGAGAGGTTTGTAGAAACTAAGATAGGAAGGGATCCACTCCCAGTTTTCAGTCTTAGAGTCTTGGTATGTGGTAAAGCTTCAGAGAGTGAAGGGCTGCCTAATGCATCTGGGCAGAGGGGCAGAGAGTCCAGTGGAGATGATTCCCGTGGAGAGGGTTCCTGGGTCACGAAGTACTGTGTCTGAATGCTTGTGTCCAAGTCAAATTCATGTTTTCAGGCAGGTACCCACTCGTGCGTGTGGTTCTGACAAAGTCTGAAAACTTCCCTCTGTACCTGTGATTTGCTCATGTGACTCTGTTCTTCTGGTCACTGAGTGCATGACTGGGTGCAGATACCTCTGCTGGAGTGGGTCACACAGTGTTTTCTCAGAACTTGCTGTCTCATTTTCTGAGGCATCTATAACATTTTCTGGGTATGTCCAGACTTTTGGACTTCACACATCAGAAATATTTCCCCTCATTTTTTCAGAGTTATAATAATGTTTTGATATTCTATTTGGCCAAGTGAGCATGGTAATAAAACAAAGTGATTACTAACCATTCTTATCATATTGAATAAATGGATATTTTATTAAGAGATAAATAAGGAACACATAATTGCAAAAATTAAGAAGGTGGAATTAATTTAGCTTTAGAATAAATGTGTTATAGTGTTTTTTTTTCCCCAGAGAAATTGAAATCAATGACAATTTAATCATTGACTGGCCCAGGACTGAGCCTGGAATTTGGGAGTCACTGCTCTTGATAATGCCCCTCATTCTGGCCAACTTCAGTGTGCCCATAATTCTAACACAGTGTCAGAATGGAGATATTCTTTCTCTAAGGTTTATCTTCTTTTTGTAGGGCATTCATTTATTTAACAAACACAGTCCAGGCCTGTGCTTTGTGCCAGGGACATAAAGATAAAGGATCCTGTCTGCCGAAACTCACAGTCTGTAAACAGATAATTTTTCAGTTGAATCCTGTTGCTTCTGATTCATGTCCCTGGAAATTGCCATGCACATCAGCAACACATGAAAGAGAAATATAATGCAAACCAGCTTTTAAAGTAGTCAACCTATTACCAACATGCAGAGAAAATTTTCAATTTTTTCTCCATTAAATTCACATTTACATCTATTCATTTTTCACAAGCAGCCTCATCACGTTTATGTTGAGACTTACTGCAAATTCCTTGGCTCTGCTGCTCTTGGACTATCATCGTATTGCTTGCCTTTCTTGTCAAACTTTTTCACTGCCTCTACCTCCACTGAGAACCAGTGAGTTATTCTGTAGTCTTTTCCTACCCCAATTCATCCTCTTGGCTGCACTATTTTTGGTTTTCTAGTATATAGAAAACTTGTCACAAATTTAAAAAAACCTCTCAAACATAATGACACAATACCCATGACCTTAGGGAGGGAGCACAGAAGAAATGCGAAAGCAAAGTGATCAAGATGAATATTAAATATTTAAGTTTCTCGACTGCTAAAATTAGAGCTTGATCAAAGTCCCGTCAAGAATATATGAACTTGAACAAAAACAAAACAAAAGCTTCAGGTGTGTGAGTGTTAGAATCTGATAATTATATGTTAGATGTTATACAAGGTCCTATGAGAACACAAAAGCAAACATGTAGTCCAGGTGGGTGTGGAGGTTTCTGAAAGCAAGTGACACCTGAGACAATTTGTGGCAAATGAAAAGGAGCAAGTCAGTGATGGTTATGAGTAAAGACATGACCAGAAAGGGGACAGCCAGTGCAAAGGCACCGAGACATGAGAGAGGAAGCTGCTGCAACCAAATGGAGAATTACTCGGGACGGGAGTTGTCAGGTTCTTTACAGACCATCTCAGCTGGATGAATTGAATCGGCCACATGCAAAGTGCAAGAAATACTTGAAATCACACTCATTTCTGATGTCAATCACAAATTTGAGGGTCCCCAAGACCACTCCAAGGTTTAATGATTTACTAGGACTCACAGAACTCAGCTAGGCCTTTATACTTATGGCTATAGTTTATTACAGCAAAAATAGAGCTTAAAATGAAGTGAGGGAAGGGTGCAGAGAGCCCCCAGCCAGGAGGGTTCCTGGCAAAAGCTACCAGTTACCCTTCCCCAGTGGAGTCTTGAGGACAGCACTAACTTTCACAGCAGTGTTGTCTGACAACACTCATGGAGCATTGCCAACCAGAGAAACTTACTTGTGGCTTGGTGTCCAGAGATTTTACTGGGCTTGGTCACGTGGACACCCACATGGCTGACTCTAATCTCCATCTAGCCCCTCCAGAGGTCAAGCTGATACCAGATGGCTCAAGGTTCCCCAATCATGAATCACACTGTAACACAGACTGACACGGCCCAATGTTCCCAAGTCAACAAAAAGACTCAGATCAGGCCGGAAGTTGCAAGGGCAAAGAGGTTGCCTCTCAGGATCTGAAGGCAAAGACAAATCTCTCTTCAGAAAGGTTCAACTTTTATTGCACACCAGCAAACTCTGAAATTCCAACTCTGTTTCCTTCAGAGGAAGTCTGACACAAGGCATCACTCACTGGACCAGGGGTCAGCCTCCATTGAGGTCTGGTGGGTCTCATCCTGGGATACATACTGGGCTCATGTATGGGTACTTAACATTGCTGATGTTCACGTCTGTATCCCCTGGTCCCAGAGATGCTAGTGTAACTCATCCAGGGAGGTCCAGAACTGGTATGTATTTTAAAGTTCTCCAAGTAATTCTAATTTGGGCGAATCGCTACTTGAAGTAGGATAATTCTGCCTAGTAAAGATGCTCTCAGGAACATGGTGCTCTTGTGAGGGAGTCTAAATAAAATAAAGAATTGATTCTTGCAATGGGTATATAATGATACAGTGTGCAGAGAAGAAGCATAGATCGTGAAGACAGTAATAGCAGATTCCCATAAAGTGTTCTAGGATTAAATGATTAAAACCTTATTCTAGTCACTTTACCAAATTGTTTAATTTAACATATAAATTAATTCATTTAATTTTTGTAACAGCCCTACGAAATATGTACCATTATAATTTTCATTTGATAGCTGAGAAACTAGGACATACTAAAGTTAAATCACATGTTCAATATTGTTCATGGACTATATCATTCATAATGCTTTTAATAAAACTTATATATAGGAATAAATATATTTAACCCATTAATAGAGAACTTGCTCATTTATCATTGGTGATAAATTGTATTGCTTCTAATTTTCTCCAAGTGTTGTAATTTTATCTTCATAATTAGATTATAAGATTTATCTTCCTAATAAGATATAAAATATAAATAACCAGCTATTATATTTTATTCCCATGCCTTACTGCTCTTGAAACAGGAGGAGAACTGATCTTTTTATTTTGTAGGGGAAAATTTGATAGTAAGGATGGTGCTTAGGAAGGTCAAATGATTTGAAGTTACTCATTAAGTGGGAGCAGAACCTCAGTCTACTGGCTTTTTATTCAGGAAGCTTTCACTGGACCCTATTCCATGGACATGTGACAGTTTCATACATCTCAAATCATCTACCATAGCTATAGAGTTTTAGGAAGTGTTGAAAATGGTATGAATCTGAATTCAATTAAAATGAATTTTCAGCCCTGGCTGGCATAGCTCAGTGGATTGAGCGCGGGCCTGCGAACCAGACAATCGCGGTTCGATTCCCAGTCAGGGCACATGCCTGGGTTGCAGGCTGGTTCCTTGCAGGCTAACTACCAGCAGGGGACGCACAAAAGGCAACCATACATTAATGTTTCTCTCCCTCTCTCCTTCCCATCTAAAGATAAATAAATAAATAAAATCTTTTAAAAAAATGAATTTTCAAGAAAATAGGGTATTCTAGTTATTCTGGTTAATGAAGATTTTCTGTACATGTCATATAGAAATTATCTATTTTAAATTTTCCTTAATATTAAAACTATACAGGAAATATAATTTTCTTTAATGATTTATTAGTTTGTTTTTACTGTAGTTTGGGATCACAGCTATCAAGCTATGAAAAGACATGGAAAAACCTTAAATGCATATCACTAAGTAAAAGAAGCCAGTCTGAAATGGACACATACTATATGATTCCAATTATATGACACTGGAAAAGGCAAAACTGTGGAGACAGTGAAAAGATCACAGGTCTAGAAGTGATCCTGGTGTAAACCACTGAGGGACAAGAAAGGTGAATAAGCAAAGTAAAGAGGATTTTTAGGACAGTGAAAATCCTTTGCATGAGATCATAATGATGGATATACGAGGTTTGTCCAGAAAATGTCTAGCCCTTGTTAATATAACAAGGATGGTTTGCATGACATTGATGTAACCAGGCAGCCAAGGAGAGTGCTCTGGAATGCATGTGTTTGAACAATGATGACTTCACTGTACTGGTCAGTGGGGGTGGTAGATGCCTTTGAGTGAGCATGCGTAGTGTGTGACCAGCATGTTCAAAATGACTGAGTAGATCAATGAATCTGCATCGAATTTCATGTTAGGTTTGAATCTCTGTGGAAACTATTTGGATGGTTCAAAAGGCTGCAGCTATGGGCAACGGTGATTGGGAACTTCATCATGACAATGTGCCTGCTCATGCACCACATCTTGTGTAGAGTTTTTTTTGCAAAATATCAAGTCACCCAGGTGATTCAACTCCCCTACAGCCCAGATTCGGCACCCTGTGACTTCAGGCTTTTCCCAAACTAAAATCACCCTTCAAAGGGAAGAGATTTTATACCATCAATAAGTTGAAGAAAATATGATGGAGCAGTTGATGGCGATTGGGAGAACTGCGTGAGATCCCAAGGTACCTACTTTGAAGGGGACTGAGGAGTTGTTGTACTATGTACAATGTTTCTTGTATTTTATATCTTCTTCAATAACTGTCTCTAGTTTTCATATTACATGGCTAAATACCTTCTGGACAGACCTTGCATGTCATTGTACATTGGTCCAAGCTCATAGAATATACAGCACCAAGAGCAAACTGTAATGTAAAGTATGGATTTGGGGTGCTTCTGATGTGTCAGTGTAGATTCATCAATTGTGACAAATATACCAGTAGACAGAATGTATTCAACCTCTCCCATCATGCCATTTATTTTTAGTACAACCCAAATGTCAGCTTCTTAGATACTCAATAGGTCTATTGGGTTATCTTCTATTCTTAGATTTGATATAATTGGTTCCAACTTCTAACCCAGTGTCCCTTTTTATAGCTTCAGTTTGATGAAAGCCAGTTACTACTGGCTTGAGTTCCTCATGTGGTTTTATTCTCTTGGTCTATTGTTCCATTTATCTTCTGCCTATATTGATTTCCTTCCCATACTCTGTTGTACCATTACTCTGTTTGTAAATTTCCACCATTGTGGAATGTTGTTCTGATTCCAAATTACCAGCAACATAGTCTCCTTTAAAAAACTTTTATTGGATATTTGGGACAAAAAAGGTCATATCATGGGACATCATGCTATTTAAAATCAGGCAACAGATATTTGTATCTGTTACATTTTTCTCCATAACAAACCACCTCAAAATTTGAAGCTGATAATCATTTTATCATTGCTCTTGAGTCTATGGGTTGACCATGGAGTTCTACAGTCATCTGAGATCTGGTTGTTTTAGGATGATCTCTCTCATATACTGGGCAGATGCTGTTGGCTCCTGGCTGGGGAGAGAGGGATGACTGAGCCATGTATCTTTCATCACCTAGCACACTAGCCTGGTGTTTTAATATAGTAGCAGCAACAGAATTCTGAAGAATGGCAAGAGACAAATCTTTAGCACATAAGCTCTTTTCAAATAATGCTTATGTCAGGTTTGCCTTGATGAAAGCAAGACACATGGCCAAGCCCATGATCAGTATGGGAGGGGAATACTCAGGGGAGTGAGTGATACAGAACAGGGAATGATTAAGTCCAATTTTAAACAGTCTACCATGCATTGTTTAACTTTTTAATCTTCTTGTCTCTTTATTGATCATGCTTTCTTAGAAGACACATGTATCCCATTGCATTGCTGGGCTAACTCCTCTGACCCCTTCTTTCTTCCGTAACTCAGTAACTCCCTTGTGCTTGTGCCCTATTTTGTGTCTTCATTTTATGCAAAGCACTCTAGCTTTTTAAAAATTCTTTTCAATTTTTTTCATATGCCAAATAAAACCCACCTTCAAAGACCCAATTTTTGTAAACAAAAGTGCTGATGAGATATGTTTAAAAATAAGAAGGCTCTGTGTGTGATAGAAATTCAGTAGACAACTCAATCTTTTTCTCATAGCCACATAAATATGAAGGTGGGACAATTCCCACAAGATAGTAATAGTTATTTTATGTGTTCAGTGTATAAACAAGGCTTGGGTTTGTAAACTGTTTACAATAGTTTGGGGCCCTTCTGTAGATCCTCAGTTGTCGAAAAATTTTTAGTACATTTGGGAAAAAAAAACACCTTTCAGAAAGTGAATATTCCTAAACCGACTGGTACAGAAAGAGAACTGTGTTGATGACGATGAAAGGAAGCCTGAACAAAAGAAGCCTGAAATGGTGTTTTTTAAAAAATCAAGCTGTATAAAAGTACCCAGTTTTATTTAAAAAACCTAACAGAACTTTCCTGCAGAGTTTTAAAATCTAATTACTACTGACAGCAACTCTGAAATCTGAAAAATGTTCTTACTGACTGATTTTGTTCTTGGGTGTGAAATTGGGTTGTGCACTCAGATGAGGCTCTTGAGGACTTTCCTGTCATGCTGAGGTAGCAACTGGAAGATCTGGTTATAGACTGTGTAATTTCACTCTGTGATTTCAATAGAGGGCGTAGAGCGTAGTGATTTGATAGGTATAATTATTCACCAATTTAATCGCATAGCCTATATGTATCAATAACAGGCATAATTGAATTTCTCTGATACCTATAGCACCAGGATATATACTTCAGCAGGATCATTTGAGGAAATACAGATATCCAGTATAATTTGAATTTCAGATAAACAACAAATAATTTTTCTTGTAAAAGTATGCCCTAAAAATTGCATTGGAGATATCTATGTATCTATGTTAAAAATTATTCATCAGAAATTCAGATTTAATGGGGGAAATCTGCATTTTTATTTGCTATTTCTGGCAACCTTATCAGCTTAGAACATTATGAAGCCTAAGACATAGTATACATAAGCTCAGGACATAGAATACATAAAAAGTAATAATATAAAGAAACATATTATGGTGGCTTTAACACATATATCCACAAATTCTTTGACACTCTTTCATTGAGATGTGAGGTCTAGGTCTTTTCCCTTACACCGGGTTGGATTTAGGGATTTGCTTGTAACCAATATAAAGCAGAGTGGATGTTGTTGGTTGGCTAATAAGACTGGGTCCTGAAAGATGATACGACTGCACCTTGCTTGTGCAGACTCTCACCACCAAGACATCGAGCTGCTGCATGACAAGACTAACTGTGCTGTGGCCTCTCTGCTGTAAAGGCCACATGGAGAGCCTCAAGTACGTGATTCAGTTAAGAGCTCCAGCTTAAGTCCCACTGAGGTTACTACATTCATGGTTGATGCTTGGAGACAGCATCAACCACCAGGCATGTGATTGACGTCACAACCAGGTAATTCTAGACCTCAGCCAGTGAGTGGGTACCACCTGAAGCCCAGACAGTGTGGAACAGAGATAGACCATTTCGGTTCTGTCCTATCTCCATTCTTGTCCTGTATCAGTTGAGAGCATAATAGCATGGTTGTTCTAAGCCACTAAATTTGGGGATAATTTGTTGTTTTGCAGTAATAGCAACTGTATTTCATATGTTGAGTACAAAGTGAATGTTTAACCATAATTTGTGTTACAAGAGTTTAGAAAAGGAAGCATTCGCCAAAGACTTGTGTTGAAGCGGGTCTCACCTGCTCAGCCCCTCCCCCATACTTGAAAGGCAGAGCTTGTTAGGAAGTATAGGACATGAACAATGGGAAAGGAACAACAGAGTTAATGGCAAAGATCTTTGTTCTTTTTCTTTAAAATTTCTTTTCTTAGAGTAATTGCAATTCAAAATAGAGCAGCTTACAAAGCACTTGTAAAAAGACTAATGGTTGAATGAAAGAAGGCATAAATTAAACTTCTATCTTGATTTTTGAGCTGTGTTTCTGAACATTTAAAAATGAAGCTATTATGGCTGTGCATAGGACTTAATAGTCTTTGGGGAGACTGATAAACAGAAACAGATGGCAGTAATTTTGAATTGGTCACCTACCAGGCTGGCTTAATGACTTATATTTCACATTTCTTTAAAATTTTGAAACAAGGGCATTCAAACTGACAAAAGTGTTTTATGGGAGAACAAAACAATTTGATAAAAATAGGCTTTTCTTTTTATGCTTTAATGCCTTTAGAACAGTCTCCAAACTGCTAAATGACCGAAGATTAAAGCAAAAGAAAATATTTTGCCCCTATATTTTGCCCCTAAATTCTTGTGGAAGGAGTTTTTGAGAGTCACCATTGCAGCTATTGTGGGAGAGATGTTGAAGGCTGAATCCTTTTCCTTGAGGTTTACAAGGTCAGATGTTTGTAATATGAAGGATGTTTGCACATAACTCAAAATAAAGTTAAAATCTAGCGATTCCTTTTTAGTGATGTAGCAGTATACTTCTTAGTCTGGGAGTGGACTTCTGGGAAAATGGCGAACTGGGTGTTGCAGAAAGATCTCCCCTCAGCCCCTTACTGCATTTTTTACGTTCTTGCCTTCCCTGACCTGGAACCCCTCTGGGTCTTCCCAGAGCACCCTGTTCTCATGCTGTGACCATGGTGGCAGGGTCTATCTGCTTCTCCCTTTCTGTGCTATATATAGTCTGTCAACACTGGCTTCTTTGTATTCCCTCTGTATTATCCTTTGAACCTATTGATGACTCCTCCACAGGTGCCCTTCCAAACGCATCTCCTCTCAGCAATGGGTGGCAACAATATCGACAGGATCTTCCAGCATACAAACAATTCCATTGTCTCCAAAGATTGAAATCCTTTAGAAATCCCTGGATTTTGATATCCAAAATTTCTCAGAACCTTACTTAAATCTGAGAGGGACCCCAAATCCTTATAGATCACATGTTAGATTCCTTGTATGAAAAGTTCTTCTCTACCCATCATTGCATCTATTTTAAAAAATTCAGTTTCCTGGTTACTCTACCACTGTCATTGGAAACATTAGTATTTGTCCTACTTTTTTGTCCTTGCCCAGATTCTAGTCTTTTCTCATCCATCCATCCAGTTTATTATTCATTGTAGACAGTTCATATCATACCACGGCCTCGTAGTTATTTGTAGTTCTCACCTTTGATATCCTTATTTCTTTTTCAGTTAGTTACCTGGCATGTAGTGAAACTTATGTTAAGTAAATAAAAATACTTAAAGTATAAATTAATTGCTAAAAATACCTCTGGGCATTGGTAATAGATGGGATCATATACCAAAACTCAAATTTCACTGGCCCTTATCTTCCCTGATGATGTGGTACCTTTAAGCCTCCGCAGATATTCACCCAATTAAGTTTTCAATCGTCCTGAATGTGGTGGTATCTTACATGTGCCTTAGCATCTGTCAGGTGCAATGACTGCACATTGTCTGCCCTCATTTTCCTCTGTCACTCCTGGGCTTTTCAAGCCCTGGTGCCTGAGGGGCTGCTTGTCAGCCCTCTACCTGCAGGTACCCCCTGTGCAAACACCCATGTGCAAATCAAATGTTCACTCTCTTTGAATTTCCATAGCTGCCAAATTCCAAGGTGGAAGTGACTGTAACCTCCTTGGTTAGACTTCTGTCTTGGGGACTTAAGTTACACACCTTATGCCTGTCCTGCCTCAGATACTCCCTCACGAAACAGTTTACTCGGCTTTTGGTTTCATTTGATTGTGCCGCAGGTTTATAGCAGTGGTTCTCATTTTTGTGCATTAGAACCATCCTTTGAAATCACCCACTTAAAAATGCTGATGCCCACAACAGATTCTGATTTTTTTCCTTCTGAGGTAGGCCCTCGTTTTAGAGATTCTATTGGGCTGTGAGAGCTGGAAATCTCTGGTTTATTTCTAGGCACTGATAAGAGGATGACACTGCTCATCTCCTCGCCATTCCAGTGCTGTGGTGTCAAAATAGTAGTTCTCCTCCTTCAGAGCAAAACAAATAACCCTCACCTTCCAGCCAATCATATCAGCGCACTCATCGTGTAGTCAGAGAAGTCTGAATTAGAGTCCACAGAAGTTTTTTAAATGTGTTTCTATTTTTATGAATTGTTCTTTTTTTTGAAAAGAGTTTTATTTTAATTGTTGTTCAAGTACAGTTTTCTGTCTTTTACTCCCCCATCCCAGCCCACTCCCTGAAAAAATTCCAAACCGAAACTCCTGGGGGATAAAAAGACAGACTTTCTGGTGTTGGAAGTTTCCCTATTCAAAGCTATAAGGAAAATCTTTGGCCCAGTCTTGAAAAGGGTTGATTAGGATAGAAAAACAAGCACATATTACCTCAATTTCATCCATTCTACCCTGGTCCAGTTCTAGGGACACCAGCATCCATTCTGGTTGGTCAATACCTGTGCTAAATAAGTTATTAAATATATTGAACATCACCTGTGCTTAGAAAAACAACTTTAAAGTCTGTAGTTATATATTATAGGTAAGATGGCTAAATGTTTAATAAAATATTTGTATACAAGAAGTGATCCTATAAAAAATAACCCAATATCATTTAGAAATTATTTTTGGAAATCTGTTTTGGGTCCATTTAATATCCGGCTTATACCTAACTAAGAGAAGTTATGTGATGTAGAAACCTAATCTTAGATTAGTCTAAAAGAATTTGAGAAATACCTTGACAGAGCATTAGTTTGCAGCTAGGCTGGTTCTTAAAATATGTTGGAAGAAGGAAGCCAGCTGCTAGCACAAAGGAATACTACTCAATAGTTCCTGTGTAGGAGTTGCTGTGAGAGCTGGAAAGGAGATGGTACAGACATTCAACAGCTGCTTAAATTTTTACTTATTGATTTTAGAGAGAGAGGATGGGGGAGAGAGAGAATGGGGGAGGGAAATATCAATTTGTTGTTCCCCTTATGTATGAATTCATTGGTTGATTCTTGTATGTGTCTGACTGGGGATCGAACCTGCAACCTTGGTGTGTTGGGACAATGCTCTAACCAACTGAGTTACCCATTCAGGACCTGACACCTGCCTAAATTTTCACCAAGAAATACATTGGGGAAAGTGCCATATTTACACTCTATCTAAAGATGATACACATTTTAGGTTTAGAGAGTTATAAACTCATGGTATTGTCTGCATAATTTGACAACCTAGAAATGAATAAATCATTTGGGTCAGATTTAATGCACATGAGTGTTGAAAGTAAATGAAAAATAAATTTATGATTAGGTTGTTAATGTATAAGTTCACTTTATACATTATGCTATAGTATATACTGTAGAATAACCTTTACAAAGAATAATCCCACCTTATTATTTTCAGATATTTTTATTTGTGAACTGAAAAGAATCTATGGTGATACTATATTTATAGATTCAAAGATACTTTGATAAGTTAAATTATTAATAAACATAAATATAAGCAACAAAGAGGACAGGTGAAAGGTACTTTTGGGTAGGAAAAGTGACTCCCATACATTTTCAAGGTAGTTTTATGTGAAGTTTCACGAGTGTCCTGAGAGCACACCAGAGAATACTCAACTCTGCAGATGCCAGAGGCCACTAGCTTGTCTGAGTGCTGACTCACCTGCCTATTCATTTGGCACTTAAAAAAACTGGGCACTTCACACATTCCAGGCACTCTATTGGATCATAGAGATGAAAGGACGAAGATAACTCAGTCCCTGTCCTAAAGGGCACAGTCCCAGTGTGGACACAAACAGGGAAATAGGTAACTTCATTCAAAACATCATGTAAGAGGTCTGCAGAAATGAGTTAGTCACTCTATGTAATAATATATATATATTTTAGTCTAAGAAGCTGCTTGGCAGAAACTGCAAAGGAGTTTTCAAATCCAACACAGATTGTCTCCCACGGGTGTGACTCATCAGTATGATCGTCTTGTCCTGTGTCAGATGGAACCGCATCTTGCTGTCTTGGAGTCCAGATTCTGAGTACTTCATCGGGGCAGGAGTGCACGGATGGGGATTCCGTCTGGTCTCAGCCAACATCTCTCACTTTCGTGGTCCACGCTCTTCGGCTCGCATTTCTGAGACAAATAGCATCTGTTTTCTGATCCTTTAGTAATGAAAGTAAACTTAACCATAACTGCATTCAAGCAAACACTTGCCCAGTTTAAACAGTTTAAACTCTAGGGTCTATCCCAGTTTCCACCAGTAGGTGGTAGGGAAGTCAAAGACAGTTAACCTGTTCGTAATTGTTTAGGGCTGAGACCACAAGTCCAATGATTTTGACACTTCCAGGTAAATATCACCTTCTATGTTTATAACAACACTTTCAGATATAGTTCTCACTTTATTTGACTTGTAAAGTCTGTGTTGTTTTGAATCACATTTTCAGTCTAGTTTCAAGTATCCGAAATGTAGTTATTAATGTGTGTGAGTGTGTGCTTATATGCCTTACTTAAAGCTTACCTAAAGCAGACCTAGTCTTTACAGCAGAGAAAAGTATAATAACAAATCAGAAAACATAGTTCCTGTGTGCTAATATTCACATCTAGGAAGATTTTGTTTCTAGAATTAAAAAACCTGAAAGTCTAGTTATCCATTTCCTTTATTTCATTTCTTTTTTTAAAAGATATTTACTTATTTATTTTTTAAAGAGAGGGGAAATGAGGAAGAGAGAGAGGGAGAGAAACATAGTTGCCTTTCATTCGCCCCTGTCCAGTTGCCTGGCCTGCAACCTAGGCAGGTGCTCTGACTGGGAAATGAACCTGTGACCTCTCAGTCTGCAGGATGGCTCCCATCCCACTAAGTGACACCAGTCAGGACACTTACTTCATTTCTTATTCTGCAAATAAGTCAAAAGGGATAGGGACTTACTGACCATATCAAACATCTATGGTCTTTTTTTCCATCCTTTTTTCCAAGTTGTTTTGTACAAGCCCCAGCATGTACGCAGGTTAAGAGTAAAGGAAACAAAGGCTAATCAGGATAGAACATCAAGGTAATTTCCCTTAAGCAGCAAATTTCTACATAGTAGGTGGGGCCTGTAGAACTGCATTTTAAACAAACTTCATACTGAACTCCTCCATGAATTATTCAGAAAAGAAATTATTTTAAAAGGGCCATCTTTGTTTTTTAGGAAGCCTACTGTGAAAACATATTTCTTTTGTTAAATCTATTTCTTAGTGAAGGAGAGTCTTTCTTTGTAACCTTTTGTGTCTTTGCACACCAAATATTTTCTTGGTTCCAGGGGCTATTCCATTTCAATGAAGTACTGAAAATGGTCCTGACAAATGGTTCATTCTTGATAATCTATTTAAACATTTTCATAGGAATGAATATCTGGCAATAAGAGAAGTTATTTTTCTTGTGTAAAGTTAGGAAATAAAGTTAGCTTGCCTTTAGCTGTGCAGATCAGTAAATTTGATACATAGAATATTTATTTGGCAAGATATGTGGTGTTAAGTTGAAGTCCAAAATATTATTTCCTTTTTAAACTCTGGTGTGTCATCAGAAATTACATTGTTGAACAAATTATTTGGTAGGAAGATAGAGAAGACTTTTGGATCTTCCCAAATCTCCACATAAAGCTAAATGCAATAACTGGATAGCAAAACCAAACATATTCATGAACAACATTGATAATAAAATTGGATGACATGATACTCTCTTGAATCCCCAAAATTAAATTAACAAATGGTCTCTGTTTACTTTCTATGCCCATCCCAGGCTCAAGGAATATTATACTGTTTTTCTATTGCTGCTGTAATAAATTACTGCACACTTAGCAGTTTAACACAACTCAGATTTATTATCTCACAGCCTGTAGGTCAAAAGTCTGAGTGCAGAGTGGCTTAGCTGTCTCCTGAGCTTCAGGTCTCACAAGTGGCTGAAACGGAAGGTGTGGGGTCCCTTCTGGATGGGGGCGGGGGGCAGGAATCCCCTCCCAGGCTATTTGTATTGTCTGCAGAATTCAGTTCCATGCAGCTGTAGGTCTGGGGTCCCTATTTCCTTTCTAATCTCTGGGGGTTGCTTTTACATCCTAGAGGCCTCCCTTCAGTCTCTGCACACCTGGAACCTTCTCATGCTGCTAGGTCTCTGCTTCCTCTCCTGCCGCATCTTTCTGACTGACTTATTTGCTTTGCTCTTTTAATTTTAAGGACTCAAGTAATGAGGTTGGGCCCATCTGGATAATCCAGGATAATCTCCCTCTTTTAGGTCTATAGCCTTAATCTTATCTGCAAAGTCTCTTATGCTATGTGACATAAGACACTTACAGATTCTGGAGAATAAAGTGTGTAAGCCTTTGAGAGGGACATAGTTCTGCCTCCCACATAGATAAACTGGTAAATATTTTAAATCATAGGCTCTATTTCTCTGCAGCTTAAACAGAAAGTTACTCTATATTTCTGGGGATCTGAACTTTTTCTGGGGGAATCACTTCCGTCTGCTTTCCGAGGACTTGGGTCTCTTTATCAGACTCTGAAGCCCCAGTCGTTCTTTCTGATCTAGTAATGATTCAGCATCTTCCCCTCTTAACATCCTCTCTCAAGAACAACTGGACCTGGGGCCCTCTCCTTTTCCCACCTCCATGCATCCAAGAAGCTCTCCCAGATTCACCCTTTTCTCCTCGGCCAGTCTCTTGCTTTCTTCCTGCCATCTTGCCTTTTCTTTCACCATCATGCTCTTCTGAAGGCATATTTTTACTGCTCATTCAATCACTTCTTGATTTTCTGAGCAAATGTGATTCTAGGAACAGAGTGTTCCAGGCACAGTTCTTTGTAACTACCTACTTAGCTGTTGTAATTTTAATGATTTTCTTGAGATATCTCTCTTTCAACTGAAGAGGATGGTGTATTTCCTAATAATAAGGTCCTAAGGACCTTAATAAGGTGATGGATTATATCATTAACAAATCAGAGCCAATGCGAAACTATTACTTGTGTGTATATTACTATTACTTGTTGTGTGTATGCATGTGTGTGTGTGTGCGTGGTGTCTTCTTGCCTGTTGACAATCTTAGTTTAAGAATCTAACCTTTTCTCTGCCAACAAAGCTACAATAAGCTGCTGGAACCCCACAATGTTAGAACCTCATTAAACTCTTTCTAAACTATTGAACTTTAAAGCCATCTTCCCTGATCACATCAGAAACTGCAATATCCAAGTATATTTTTGGTCTTCATATAATAGTCCGTGTTCCTGTGTCTCAGGGATTGTTGTGTCTTATTTTACTGATGGTTTGGCCAATATTTAGCCTTTCTCTTGTTCCTGTTGAGTCCAGAACCAGTGGAGGCACAGAAGAGGGAGCTGACAGGTAGGTGTCAGTATAGCAGTTTCATAACAGGAGGAAACTGGGTTGGAGAAGGTAGTGCAGATATGCTGCCTGAATGGGCTTTCAAGCACATCGCCCCGACTTGACGCTCCAGGAAGTGCCACATCTGGTCAATGGCAACCTGGTGCTCTAAGTTTCACATAGGGTGGAGAGCAGCCTAGAGTGTACTCTCTCTGTTGGCAGGAAAATCCAGAATTAACAACCGTGCTATCACCTGCCATAGATACCACAGCTCTTGCTACAATCTCCTCTGAGCAGAACAAGTCTATGTTCTTGCATAAACTTCTACTATCATCAAAGAATTTTTTCTTGGAAGATATGACTGTGGCCAATCTTTGCCCTGAGGTGTAAAAATGCTGTCCAGAAAGTATCCAGCCACTTAAATATGAAAAATAGGGACATTTGTTGAAGAAGGTACAAGGTACAAGAAACATTGTACATAGGACAATGACACCTCAGTCCCCTTCAAAGTAGGTGGGGCCTCACACAGTTTTCCCAATTACAGCACAACGCTCCTTCTGCTCTGGTAGCAGAAACCAAAGAACAAATTTTGCCATGACACTTTTCATGACAAGATCCTGGGTCAAAATCTTAGACGCAGTAGTTGTTGGAACCCCCAGATCAGCTTCTAATTCTCGCTCTGTCAGCTGCTGATATTTGTGGATTGCAGCCCGTACAGTTCAACATTCTCAGGTGTTCTGCTCATTGCAGGCTTCCAGAACGTGGATCACTTTCAATAGACTCTTGAGCATCTTTGAAGCATTTGCGCCACACTTTTATTTGTGCTGCACTCATTGCATCATCCCTGAAAGCCTTCTGAATCATCTGAATGGTTTCTGTGGAGGAATGTTCAAGGTTAACGTAAAATTTGATGCAGATTTGTTGCTCTGCTTGCTCAGTCATTTTAAATGGGACAACCACACACTACATTGCTCACTCAGCAGTGTCTACAGCCCCAGCTGATTAGTGCAGTGAAGTCATCATTGTTCACTCATGATCATTCCAGTCCACTTTCCTTGGCTGCCAGGTTACATCAATGTTGCACAAGCCATTCTTGTTATATTAACAATGGTTGAACTTTGTCTGGACAGACCTCACATAACTCCTTACATCCTAAGCTGTGAGTATACATTAACGGTGCTGTGAATGGGTAAGCTTAACAATTGAGTTGAATTTGCTCCAGTTTCTTTGAGATGTTCAACTGAATCTCTTTACAGGAAGGTACTGTATAAGCACCTGGTGTTCATAGACTAGCACATCTCAGGGATAAGGCCTCTGGGTTACCTCGCTATTTTAGGCTTTTAGTTCCTCCCTGGGTGGCCTAGAAGCTCCCACTCAGCACACCGTCCAGAGATGGAGAACGGTGTGTGTGGAAGGGATCTCTGCCTTGATTAATGTATCCCTCCTTTCCTCATTCCCCGATTCCTTCTTTCTTTTTCTCAGTGGGTCAGGAATGTTACCCTGCCACCCTGCCTCGGGGCATAATTTGTCTAAAACACCACCAAGGGGCTGAGATGTTTTAATTGGCTTCACTGGATTTGGCTTGTCCTATTTTGGCCTGTAATTTATACACAGAAGAGTGTCCCCTGAATATCCAGTCAGGAATGGTGACCAGCTGTCTTTTATCCAGCACAATCAGCATTTTACTCAGGCCTGACCTACAACTAAAACGAAAACTGAAATAATCTAAAACTGCTTCTTAATTTGACTCATTGAAGCTGGTAAATGGGAAGCTATTTATCAGCCATCAGGTATAAAGGACTCCCATTACAGATATCCCTCACTATTCAAATTTCACCGTCCAAATATTTACTTTATGTACAGGCAACAATTTTACCCATAATTCTTTCTTTGAACTGAACAATTGGCCATGTGGATATATTTGTATACTAGCAAAATCAGTTTCATTGGGCAGAACTCATGGAGAGAAGATGAAATGTGCTCTGTTCTAGGCGTTACCCTAATACAATTACAGGGCGTATGCTTGTGTTGTTCAGCAAGTTTATCTGATTGCTACCAGCTTTTACTACTTTTTCCCTGAATTCAGCAATACCTTTCCCAATGGTTGCCTCCGTAAAGTTCCTGTGGGTACTACCAACCGGGGTCTAAATTAGACAACAAGTGTTACCTAATTTTATTTCAAGTCAGAGGGATAGTTAGCATTTGAAATACTCAGCTATACACTTAAAACAAGCAGTTAGCATTTGAAAGAATGTAATCAGGGGGGCACTTTGCCGAGGCACCTGCTATTAGCACTTTTCTATCTCTGTTCCCTCAGTCCTAGTAGGTGTCCTAATTACAGCATGTGAGATGCTGAAATGATTTTTCATTAGTGAAAACGAGAGTGTTCAAGGCAAATGGTTTGAGTAGCAATATTGCACAGGTGCCCCTGACTTGCATAAAAAGAGACTAAGTGTCCAGTGAACTAAGCAGCCTAGATCAGTGGGTTCTGGGTGGGAGTGATTTCCCACTTGGCAATGTAAACATTTTCAGCTGTCTCAACTGGGAGGGGGGTTGTTTCTGACATCTGCCAGGTAGATGCTAGAGATGTTGCTGAAAATTCTGTAATGCACGGAACTTTCTCACCTCACTCCCTAAACAAGGAATTATGTGCTCCAAAATACCGGTAGTGTCAAAGTTGAGAACCCCTATCCTAGACTCTTCAGGGTGGTGCCCTACGTCTAGGACTCTGTTTATATGCATAGCAGTTAACTGGGAAGTCTGCCTTTTGTTTCTAACTAGAAATTTGGCTGGCAGCTGCTGCTAGAACATCGCTGCGATTCCCTCTAAGAAACCTTTTATGAAAGGTGTTAGCTAGAGTTCCTGAGAGGTCAGAGACCTAGGACTTCAGTATTTTTGTGCATGCTTGCTAACACATGTTTGGATATGTTGCAGAATTCAGTATGAGATTTACTCTTCCTGTGATAGAACACCTGGTGAATCAGGAGATTTGGGGAGCAAAGGCCTATGGCTCTTACTACCTCTCATTATTAGGGGCTACTTATATTTATCAAAAGTAATCTAGTAAAGGTGTATAACTAATTTTGCTTAGATTAATTCCCAAAAGGTAAGATGCAGATTCAACTCTCTATCACATTCACTATACTGTACCTTGAAGAGCTATTGACATGTTTAGATATTTGTGTATACATTCAATAGTTTATATTATTAATTATATAGTAATAATATAAATATATAATAATATATAATAATATATAATAATATATAATAATGTATAATATATAATAATATATAATATATAATAATAATATAATAATATATTAATAATAATATATTATTATTATATTATTTAATAATATATATATATATCCCATGGATATCATGAAGAACAGAATAGACATAGTGCTTACTTTTTACTCTTTTGTGGGTTTTATTAGAAATATGTCTGAGTTCCAATTGTGAACACAGCTGAGTTCTTTTATTAGTAAGAAAGCCATTTTTAATGCAAATTAGTGGATGCAAATAAACATGAGTGGGAGTCACCTGCTATTGTCAATTTTACATAACAGATGAAGTTTACCTTCAGAACAAGGTCTTCCCTAAATTTTTTGTGAAAATATTTGCATAAAAATATCTGGGATAATTACCCAGAAGACAGAATCTGTAAGTTCTGAAAATCATGGCTATGTGAGATAGGAAATGAGAGAAAGCACTTGGTAAAGTCTCCAGTTTATTTTAAATTACAGACTGAACCTCCCTCTTACACGTAGAAGTAAGTCCCCCTCCAATCACTTCAGTTTCACTTCTACAAATCACCACTATAATGTTTTTCACACTAGATCACATTTATGCACACTTTTGTTTCCCTTGCTAGGTTGCAAACTTTCAAGGTAAGGACGGCATATTTCCAGTACTGACCAAAGAACCAAGCACATAGAGGGAGTTGTTTATGGAACTGATGAATTAATAAATTATCATTGCTTATTCCTACATCCAGAAAAGATACATTATTTGTATTTATGGTTTCTACATATTGTTTTGTGTTCACAAGAAGTGAGTGAGTTTTAGCTGTAGAAATTTCAAATGGAGAGAGTACACACAGACAATACCATGGTTAAGGTGTCCATCTGAGAAAGGCTGCCTGCTAAGTGGCCAAGAGCAATCGGGTAGCATTTATTATCTTGGTAAGTACCTAATCCTAAACCTTGGGCAGTCACTCTGAAAGTGGATGTGCTGGCCATGGATGTGATGGACTCTATTAACTAGACTATGTAACTGATGTACAGAATAGAAATCCCAATATTGGTATATTGGGAATATACCAATATTCCCAAGTGTTGGCATGATCAGAGTATTCTTGACCTACAGGCATATCCATTTGGAATCAGAGTTGGAGCATTGAGACATATATACAAATTTCTTTAGTGTGGTACATCCATCTCCCTGGAAAGGAAAGCATTTTTCATGGGACTATAGTACTCCAAGTGCAACCGGTTGAAATGCTTCCTTCCCTAGGTGAAGCTTGGCTGGGCACTTCATGTTTTTGCCCCCCAAATTTTCCTTTTTGACAATTTCATGACAGAACACTCCTATTCCATATCCTCCACAATTTATGGTGAACACATTCTTTTTTAAAGGATATTATTATATTCATCCAGATTCATTTTTGTCTTTTTGGCCAGAGATCTCTGAGCTCATCTACTCTCCATTGACTCAAAATCCCAATGAAGACCCTCACGCTGCAGCTTCTGTGAATCACAGCATTAGCTGTTTCCCTCCCTTGCTCCCTCCTCACCTCCATTCTTCTCTCTTTTCTCCACTTCCTTCCTTTCTTACATATTCTCTTTCTCCTTTTTATCTCTCAAAATCAGATCTAATCCCTCTAAATTAAAAATTATAACAAGCCCTGGCTGGTGTAGCTCAGTGGATTGAGCGCGGGCCTGCGAACCAGAGGATCGTGGTTCGATTCCCAGTCAGGGCACATGCCTGGGTGGCAGGCCAACTCCCAGCAGGGGATGCATGAGAGGCAACCATACATTGATGTTTCTCTCCCTCTCCTTCCCCTCTAAAGATAAATAAATAAATAAAATCTTTTAAAAAAATTAAAAATTAAAAATTATAACAATATAATTGTGACAAAAGATCGACATTCACTAATTTACATAATTAATATTTGTTGAATACCATTGCAAATTTAAATAATGTTAGGAACAAAGTATTAAGTTCCAATCCTCTTCTGGTAGGTTTATAATTTTAATTAGACATTCAGATATGACCAGTTAGAAAGGATGAGATAATATTAAAAACCTAGACAACAGATAATATGATACAGGGGTCACAGAGGTGTTCATGTTTAAGAATGCTGAAGTGATATTTAAATTTATTTCTGAGCAGAAAATTAGAAGTAATAGGAGTTTCTGGGGGAAAGTTAAGTTTCTAGCACTTGAAAGCCATTCTAAACACTCAGAATTAAAAATGTGAGAGAAAGAATTTACGGGAATTTAAAACCTGGGAGGGTTTTTTGTTATTTTTTAATTTTTTTTTTACCACCTGTGAGAGGAAAATCAGTTGACAAGAGGAGTGCTGTGAGGCGGGCTAAGGACTGAAGGCAGAGGCCCTGCGCCCACTCCTGTGGATGGGAAGGCAGCTCTTCCCAGAACTGGAGGGAAGGTTCGGCTCTGCTTTGTTTTTCCAGAGTGCTCTTTTCTCCTGTTTTATGATGCAGTGAACAGATGACAAGGAGGAAATGATTCAAACTTATTTACTTGCAAATAGACGTTCTACAAAGCTTTGCTTTGAGGAAGGATATTTTAAAAGCAAGCAGTACTACCCATTTTTTTATCCTTGAAATTCCAAACTGATTCAGTCAAAAACACATTCTGTTAAAACACAGTCACTCCCTAGCAAGAACAACAATCTGCCAATATGTTGAGCATTCATTTGACTTTCTTATTTGTGACTCACATATTACTCACTATCACATCAAGTTGCTTTCTTCTCGTGCTGGAAGTCTTTTTTAGCTGTGTGCTATACTGAATAAACATCATCTGCTTATTTAATGTATTTAATTCCCATAAAGAGACAAATCCAGTGCTTAATATTAGACACTTTTAGAAAAATGTGTGTCCTTATGATTCAGAAATTCTCAGCAGAATTGCAGAGAAATCTAACAAGAGACAACATCAAGGCGTGGAGAGAAAAAGCCAGTAGGCTTTTCAAACTTGACCTGCCACTGATTTGCTTTTTTTCTCCTAGTTTCATCTATAAATGGCAAATTAACTATGTACTTGCTTTGCCCTCTTAAAGAGCTGTTTTGAGCATTAATTAGTACACAGAGAACTTGGTACTACATTTAATTATATCCACATGAAATGCCTTTAGACTTATTTGTGTAGTAATGAAAAGAGGTAGGGTAGTTTTAGTTTTAATTACAGAAATAGTTTCTCATTCTTTTATGTTTAGATCTGGAAGATAAATAGTTTCTGTCTTGTACCTTGTCCAAACATGGGAAAAATGAGGAAGTTTTAGGTTGGCATGGAAATGTTCAAGGACTGACTTATGTTGGAAGGGCATTTATCAGTTACAAAAACCAGGGCAAGGGAACCCAACTGGAATCATTGTTTTGAGGAGTAAGATCCTATAGCTCATCACTGTCTTCAGAATAAACCCGAAAGTCATTAATGGGAACTGTATGACATCATGTGACCTGACCCTTGCGTACAGTTCTCAGTGCCCCAGGAACGCTGGCCTGCTTTCTCCCTTGCGGGCTTTTGCTTCACTGTTCTCTTTGCTGGAACACTTTGGTCCCATTTAACTTTTTACTGAGCTAATTCCCACTCATTTTTTGGTGTCAGCTTGAGTGCCTCTTCCTTTGTGGAAGGCTTGATCCCCCACAGCCGGGTGGGGCAGGTGCCCTTTCATTGTGCTCTGGTGGTGCTTTTTGCCTCTCTGGTGATAGATACTTTATACACTAAATTGTAAGGACAGTTTACTTGTTCACAGTTAGAACTAGACTTCAGGGTAAGAGAGGGTAAGACTGTACCTTTTTCGACATTGTAGTCCAGTATGTGAAACACAGAATGCATCTGATAGATATTTATTAAACAATCAATGCATAAATCTAAAAAAAATCAGTGTAAACCACTGGTTTTCAAATGGGGCTCTTGATATTGCTTAGCAGGGGACTTTGGTGATGTCTGGAGATATTTCGATGGACAATATTTGGCATATCTTCTGCTATATCGTCTACAGGACAGAGCTAGGGGTGCTGCTAAAAAGCCTACAATGCACAGGTTAGCACCTCCTCCCCCATAACAAAGTGTCATCTGGTCCCAAATGTCAATAATGTCTGTGTGAGGAACTCTGGTATAAATAATGCTATGTTTATTGTAACGGGTAAAATGAAGGCGGTCTTATGAGTAAGTAGTAGGAAAAAGCAGGTAGCCAAGGTAAATAATTGATACATTTGGAAGCAGTTCGAGCTGAAGTACACCCAGCAGTGCCCAGAAACTCTGGCCTCTTCCTCTAGTCAAGGTCATGGAGAGCAATGGGAAATGGGTCTTTCTGCATTAGTGATGCCACGTGTGGTGGGCTGAGTGGAGGAGTTCAGAAAGTTTGGGCTTAGGTGTGCTTTCTAATAGACTTATGATTCTTTTCTTATCTCTTCTAGTTACTGGTCATTTGTGTTGCCTTAGTTTCCTCCTACTGTCCAAAAAATACTCCTCCCTCAATTAAAAAAATATATTTTCTCTGAACATGACAGATTGCATACTAGGGAGAAAACTGAAAATGAATACCCCATAATTTGTAGGAGGAAGATTGAAGGGTTAGACCCTAAAGTGCTTCCAATAGAGAGATAGGAAAATATTGTATTCCTGGCCTGTCTTATTGGAAACGGGGATACATTATTTCACAAGATCTGCATTCTATCTATCTTGGATCACATTTTGTTTATGGTTAAGCGTGGTAAGACCATTTTTCTGTATTTACATATGAAATAGATTTAAATTTAAAACAGTTCGGCCTTTAAACTCATATTAAGTTTAACCAAAATGGAGCCAATTAATTAATAAGAAAATGTTTAGAATATTAAATAAGGACAGATGATATTTAACTGGCTTTGCAATTTATGGTGTATCATTCTGAGTAATAATCAGAATGTATCTATGGAAACAGAGAGAAAAATTACTGCTACTTCCAACAAATGTACAAAGATGAAAATTATGTTGCTTCTCTGGATAATCAGCACAGATGTTGCCCTCATTGTTAACCTCGTGTTATTATCTATTATATTTTGCTATGGGAATGGCAAAATCATGTGGGTGGGGATCAAAGGATGTAAGACTAAAAATGAATTAAGCTTTCTTTAAATAGAATTGAATGCTGTCAATTAATTGGAAATTTGAATTGCTTTCTGAATCAGGAAATAAAAAAATATTCAAACATAGAAGGTTTTGAAGAAAAGTCTATGATTTGATTTAGAAGTATGGCCACTCTCTCTATAGGCAAATTTTAATGAAAAATCTGTAAGATTAAGAACATTGAAGAATAAGTATTAACCCAACAGGGAAGAGACTCTCAAAATACATTTCATAAAAATAACATGCCATTAATTTTTACATGACATGACCTGGTGGTATGGTGACATCATGCATCTGGTTTTCATTGGGATCTCGTAGTTTGACGGTATTTCCTGGAAGATCTCAATACTCTTGAGGTGATTTTCACCAGATTAAAGGCCAAAAAACATGATTTATATGAGAGCTAGGGCTGAAATGCGATCCCTATCAACCCACATCCACCTCTTGTCCCTCTGCTGAAGTTGGCAGATTGTTGAGTTTCTCTATTTAGGTTCAAATTTTAGAATCTATTTTACACAGTTCAAAACATTTAAAAGTTGAAGACACTTACTATTTGTTTACATCTCTTTTTTGTTTGATTTTGTTTTGTACATTTTAGATTATTTCGTCGTCGTGTTTGAACCAGCTCAAAAACAAAGCTTTTCTCACTCACCTGTCATAGTGTATTGCATCTGTTCTGTTTGTGTAGTTAATGATCGGGCTTGTTCTCCTCCTGTGCTTAAGACCATCTGAAGCATGTGCTCTGGGTGAAGCCAGAACCTGGTACAGCCAGGCAGGCTCCCCAGCTAGGCTCCTGGTGCTAGCTGAGTCTCCACGGCAAGGGCTATTGGGAGATTCCATCACACTGGGAAGGCAGGGAGGTGGTGCAGGCAGAGTTTATTCTGGAGAAGTCTCTGTGTCTGCCCTGGCACACCCTGTAAATGCCTCGTTTGCTGGTAAGCACTACACCACTGTCTAAGACATTAATGGCCTGAGAAGGTGGTAAAAGCCACCATTTGCCTTACACACATTTGCTCACAGAAAACTCACAACCCTCTGGCCAATGGAATGTTATCTTTTTTGTTTTTTAAAGACAAGGAAGCAATTTGCTTAAAGCCACACATAATCAGTGGTGGAGCCACCGTCCAAACTGAAGTCGCTCTAACGCAAACAGTTCTGTGTTCTCTCACTGTAACTCCTTGAGACTTTCTGCAAATTCTCCAGTTGCCTTTTTTTTTTTACTAAAAGAGGAAGTAGCATTGGTTGGATTTTCAAGTCAGATCACATGGTACCTTTTTGTTGTTGTTGTTGTTGTTGTGTTTGGGCAAGAGGTTAAGGATTTAATAATATTCTAGAATCTCTTAGTTGGAATCTTGACCTAATTCTGTTGTTCCCTATAAATTCTAAACTTTAAATCATCTCAATTTTAACTTTTTCTGTGAAAAATATTTATCATCACCACCTGTTATTTCACACAGGTACTGTGTAGGACACATAATGGGTGATTTTTAAACCTTTGCTGTGAAACATTGTGTGATGAAGACAAAGGCCCGCTGCTGAGAACACGGTATAGGGAGAATACATCAATGGCTTGTAGTGTCATTAATCTCAAAGAAAAATTGCACCAAAGTTTGGCAGGTAGAGAAAACTTTTCCTCAAGACTACTGCAACAAGGGGAAAGAGATCGAACTCTGCGGAAACAAAGGGCTGGAGAGTTTTTAAGAGCCGGGCTGAAGAGAATCAGAGACCACCTGCATCTGCTAATTAGTCTCCCCCAAAGGAAAAGTCAACTTTGTTCCCTGTTCATGACGGGGAGGAGATTTACAACTTGGACCCAGGCACCCCCTGAAGTTAGTCTTCTGGCTTCCCACAGAGGCTGGGAGAGGAGGATGCTGTCTTTCTTGATGAATCTACTTTAAAACAATGACTCTCAGGTCTTTGTGAAAAACATCTCCTGAGTCATAAAACTAGCAAAAGTCTTCTAAGGAGATTTGTATACATTTCAAAGGGAACAGAGAAAGAATTGCAATTACAAGGTTTCTGAAGTAAATGCTTTGAGAAAAGGGACTAAAGCTAGAAATGAGCCTATCTAAGGTTTAACCAAGCTGAAGGGAACATTAAGGTCATCTTGGTCATTAATAATAAAGCTTTGACTGGAGACTAGAATTGGCTTTATAGTTGTCATATATTACTATGAATATTTGGGAACCAGCAGTGCTTGTCTTCTGAAGATCTATGGCCTCTGAATAATCACATTATGTTAAGTCTGCAGATGAACAAAGAAAATGCAGATACTTCAGGTAAATAGTAAGCCAGATCTCTACAATATTTATAATAACTCATTCTAAGTTATTGCTTTACATGTATTATCCTGATAATTTTCTGAATCATTAAGTTTTTTTGACTGTAGAGATTTTTTCTGTTCTCTTTCAATTCTCATTAAATGTGTGATTGCTGAATCATGTTAGCTGCTGAAAGAGGAACAGTCTTCTTTATTAAAAACAAAACCCGGAACCTCCATGAATTTTGCCACTAGATCATCTGAGAAGGGCAGGTGAACAAGCGGCTGCTTCTCTGCCCTTCTGAATTTGCCTTTGTCTGGGGATTCTTTTATTCCAGTCACTCCCACTAGCATCAAACCATTCCCCGGGGCTATTCTGCAGCACCTTGAAAGGTCCGATTCACCCTCAAAAAGGAGCCCTAACTTTCATTTCTTTTGGTTACAATGACTACAGCATGGAATTTTCCAATATTAACAAACACAACCATAACAGTAAAAAATACAGGCACAGAAAAACATGTAAAGCATAAAACCAATCTGGCTTACATAGGGCAAGGTTTCTGATACTTTGGTAAATATTTGTTTCCCAAGTCCGGTAACTTTGGTCCACTATCCTAGTCATACGTCTCTCACAGCTGGGTCTCTCCCTGCAATCCATCTCAAGCTCTCACACTTGTGTTCTGTGACGTAGATTCTAGCTCCATTGGGACATTCTCTTCCCGATAGACATCTGGGCTCTTACACCTCCGTATCATTGCACGAGTCGTTCCCCTGGGAGGAACGGCACCCTCCCACCTCTTATGTCCATATAGCCTTACCCATTCTTGAGAGCATACTCACTTATAACTTCTTCTTAGTGTTCTGGACTCAGGTAAAATTACTTATTTTCCTGTTTCTGTAACAGTTTTAATATTATTTTAAAATTTCAGTTCTTTTGTGTTATTTAGTTGTGTATTTTCCCCTTTGTTAGACCCGAGTTCCCTGGAAGCAGGGCCTGTGTCTTTGTGAGCGATTACCTGTAGCCTAGTCACAAGCACGTAGCAGACACTCAATACCTTTTCGTTAAATTGCACTGATCAATTTTTATGTCCCTTTGGGTAGGACACTCATAGCTTCGTTCTAATTGGCAACTTTGAAGATACCTGTCCAGTTCCTTGCTTTGTAGGGCTAACTCTGTGGAACAGTCTATTCAGCTGGATATTTTGGTCTTTGTTATCTTTGCATTTTAAGACCAGGAGAGACTAGAAAGTACAATCTTGGGGTGTGAGTCTAATCTTGCAGGTTAGACTAGAGAAGGCAGTCAGGTGATTTGCTTTATTTTAACGTTAGACTAAATCTCTTAAAATTATGTTACAGTATGTAACACAACTCACTTTGGTGCATAGTTCAATCACTAATTTCGATAAAAAGAAAAAAATGGTTTGGTGGCGATGTTCCCACATAATAACATTCTTGGGCCAAGCCTCTTTAAGTGCAGAACATCTTTGTCCTGCTAGTGCTGCCCATCTCTCCAATCCACAGACCCTCTCGCCTGCCGACTGAGTCTGTAGACTCCTTCCCTGGGAAGGGAGTCTCCATGAGGCCATTTGAGGTTTTTACTCTGTTAGGTCCCTATCTGAGTCTACACTCTAAGAATTAAACCTATGAGAATATTTCAACAATCCTTAGTTTTTCTTTGCCAGGTCTTTGTGGGGAGGATAGAACCTGGTCCTCCCTCACTGAGTTTGTGTAACAACCATGAAACAAGTACTTTTCCCAGAGACTAAAACTTGCTTAGGGATAATCAAAACCAGCTAGTGGGTACAGCTTTGTTATTGCGTTTTGTATAATTATTTTTTTATTGTCTTAAGACTTGATTTGTGAAGGAAATCACGTCTGCATGTGTGGTCCACAGATGTGATAATCTTAGGGATATTATCTGATATTGTAACCAATACTGAAAGCAGTAGGGATGAGGTAAGATACTCAGACTGGGTGAATAAAGTCGACAAGATGAAGAAAAGATGCATATCAATCGGGGCCGGCACCGTCAGTGGGAAACAGAAGCCCTGTCTGAATCCAGGGCCGGGGCACCTGTGACGGAGGGAACTCCAGAGACCTGGCACCCTGTGGGCCAGCTACAGACTCCGTGGGAGAGAACTGACGCCCCCCTCCCCGTCTAGGCAGGCAGGTTAATACCGGGCAGAGACCTGTGGGCTTAAGTTAACGTAAAGGGTGGCAACTGCGGACTCTGTGGTCACCAGCCCGCCAGCCCACCAGCCCGCCAGCCCAGGGGATTAAATCCCCAGAAGGACACTGTTGTTGCCGGTCTTTGGGGATTGGGCTGGGCTGAGAGGCAGGCTTTGTGGAGAAGTCTCTATGGGAAAGTGAACTGAGGTGCTCTGCGACAGCAGCTTGCCTCATGGCCCAACCACCCAGCAGCCATCCAGGGGAGGGGTGGGAACACCTGGGTCCCACACGGGACTGAGAAGGAAACCGACAGCCTCCCAGGGGTGTGGGCGCCCGCATCCCAATCAGGCGCCCTGCTCCAGAGCCCCTGCACACCTGCCCTCAGAGAGGTGGCAACCAGAAAAACCGGTTTGGACAGTTTGAAACCGACAAAGGAAGGGTGCTTTTTTTGTTTTTGTTTTTGTTTAAATGTGTGTGGGTTTTTTTTCCCCTTCCCCCTTTTTTCCCCTCTCTCAACTTCTTTTGTAAATAATCTTATGTCTTTAAACTGTATTGTTGCTCTATCTTTCGATACTCTGTCCCTCATTTCTTTTTCTTTTTGTCCAGTTTTAGTCCTTCCGTTTTTCCCAAATTTTCCGCTTATTCTTCTTTTCTCCTGACTTGTGTGTGTGTGGGGGGGGGGGTGTTGGGTTGTTTGTTTGTGTGTTGCTTAGTTTTCTTTTAGGTGTATTATTCTTTTTTTGCATTCTTCTTCTTTTTTTTAATTTTAAGAATATCTTTGTATCCCTCCTCTTTCTGTACAGGTTTCTTAGTCCTGGCTGGTTATATTGTACTACCTGACAGGTTCCCACTGCTCTTTCCTCCACAGTGTTATGCTAATTTTCTATACTTCACTTGCTTTTCTTTGCCATACTACCCAAGCTCTATAACCCCCATTTAGACAGATCACATAGAGTCTATCACGTGAGTGTTGCTCTAATAATATTGTAAATAAGAGCTGTTCTATACAACAGTAATACTTCATAACACATCTCTGGGACCTTAGACCACCTTACAGATGCCTGAATTCTATTACTCTATTTACTCACATGCTGCACCCAGTTACTAACCTGTACTCTCACCTTACCTCAAATCTGACCACCCGCAACCACACTGCTTTCTAGATACAACTCACATGTCCCCCCTTCCCAACAAGAGACTTAACTTATGTCCATCCTTTCCTAAAAGTGGCAAGCTGAGTTGAAGAACACGATTAACTCTATACATAGCCTAAAGATTGTCTATTTCTTCTCTGCCCACTGTGTCTGTAAATAACATAAAATAATCTTCAGCTATCCTAAACCATTTTGCCTTCCTCTCCAACTGATCACACACGCACAATAAAGAAAGGAGTAGGGGGAAGCGGAGAACACCAAGATACCTGCAGGAGATTGCACCACTGAACTTCACAAGTATCCTACCACAGAAGTTCACACCATAAACCCAGGGAACCAGAATAGATCAATTTAAGAAGCTGAGGAAAACAAGAAGAGTATCACAAACAATGGGAAGACAAAGAAACAATCCCCAAGTGAAAGAAAAGGAAGAAGCCTCAGAAAGAATATTAGATGAAATAGAGGCAAGTCAGATGTGGAATTCAAAGCACTGGTTATCAGGAAATTCAAAGAGCTTACAACAAGCTACCAGAAACTACAGGGGAGCTACAATGAACTCTCTGCAAACTATACCAACATGAAAAAGGAAATAGAAACTATCAGTAAAGGCCAAGAGGAAATGAAGAATACAATTTCTGAACTGAAGAACACAGTAGAAGGTATGAAGAATAGAATCGATATGGCCGAAGATCACATAAGTGAGATTGAAGACAGGATATAAAGAATCCCCCAGATGGACCAAGTAAGGGAAAAGAGAATCAGAAAAAATGAGGAGAATTTAAGAGAAATGCAAGACAACATGAAACGTAATAATATCCAAATAATAGGAATACCAGAAGGAGAGGAGGAGGAACGAGGGATAGAAAACCCACTTGAAAGAGTAATAACAGAAAATTTTCCTAAGTTGAGGAGAGAGAAAGTCAAATGGATCCAGGAATTGCAGAGAGTCCCAAGCAGGTGGAACCCAAGGAGGCCTACTGCAAGACACATCATCATTAAAATGGCAAACCTCCAAGACAAAGAGAAAATCCTAAGGCAGCAAGGGAGAAAAAGGAAGTGACATACAAGGGGGTCCCAATAAGGCTGGCTACTGACTTCTCAATGGAAACGTTCCAAGCAAGAAGAGAATGGAAAGAAATATTTCAAGTAATGAGAAACAGAGGCCTGCAACCAAGGCTACTGTACCCAGCAAGGCTCTCAATCAAGAGAGAAGGCCAAATAAAGAGCTTCCAAGACAAAACAAGTCTAAAAAGAATACTCTTCCACCAAACCAGCTCTACAAGAATTACAAAAAGGGCTGCTTTAAGGAAAGGAAGGAAAAGAGAGAGACAGAGAGGAACACAGGTACATAAATGGCAATGAATAAGTACCTTTCAATAATAACCTTAAACGTAAGCGGATTAAATGCACCAATTAAAAGACACAGAATAGCTGAATGGATAAGAAAGCATGACCCACACATATGCTGCCTACAAGAGACCCACCTCAGTTCAAAAGACTACCACAGACTAAAGGTGAAAGGATGGAAACAAATTTTCCAAGCAAATGGACAAGAAAAAAAAAGCTGGGGTAGCAATTCTAATATCAGACAAAATAGACTTCAAAAACAGGGCCATAAAGAGAGACCCAGAAGGTCACTTCATATTACTCAAGGGAAGAATCCACCAAGAAGACATCAACATTGTAAATATATATGCACCCAACTCAGGAGCACCCAAATATATAAAGAAAATCCTAGAGGACCTCAAGAAATATTGACAGCAACACAATTATAGTAGGGGATTTTAATACCCCACTGTCAAAAATGGACAGATCTTCCAAATAAAATATCAACAAAGATATAGCAGCATTAAATGACACTCTAGATGAAATGGACCTAACTGATATAAATAGAGCCCTTCATCCCAAAGAAGCTAAATACACATTCTTTTCAAATGCACATGGAACATTTTCAAAGATAGACCATATGATAGGACACAAAACGAGCCTCAACAAATTTAGGAAAATAGAAATCATACCAAGCATTTTCTCTGATCACAAGGGACTGAAATTGGAAACTAACCCCACAGAAAAAAAACCCAAAACACCCAAAATCATGGAGACTGAATGGTATGCTATTAAACAACGAATGGGTCAAGATAAAAATCAGGGAAGAAATAAAAAAGTTTCTGGAAACAAATGAAAATGAACACACAACAACCCAAAACTTATGGGACACAGTGAAGGCAGTCCTGAGAGGGAAGTTCATAGCAATGCAGGCTTACCTAAAGAAAATAGAAACATTTCAAACAAACAACCTAAACTGCTGCCTCCAAGAACTCAAGGAACAACAACAAAGACAGCCCAGAGCAAGTAGAAGGAAGGAAATAAGCAAGATAAGAGCAGAATTAAATGACATAGAGACTAAAAGCACAATTCTAAGGATCAATGAATCCAGGAGTTGGTTTTTTGAAAAGATAAACAAAATAGACAAGCCTTTAAGTAGGCTCATCAAGAAAAAAAGAGAGAGGACCCAAATAAACACAATCAGAAATGAAAGAGGAGAGATTACAACTGATACCACAGAAATAGAAGAGATTGTAAGGAATTACTATGCAGAGCTGTATGCCAAGAAATTTGAAAACCTAGGTGAAATAGACAAATTTCTAGAAAAATATAATTTTCCAAAACTCAATGAAAAAGAAGCAGAAAACCTGAACAGGCCAATAAGAGCAGATGAAATTGAAGAAGTAATAAAAAAAACTCCCATCACACAAAAGCCCTGGACCAGATGATTTCACAGGAGAATTCTACAAAGCTTTTAAGGAAGAACTAACCCTGATTCTTCATGGACTATTCCAAAAAATCCAAAAGGAGGGAAAACTCCCCAACTCTTTTTATGAAGCCAGCATCATCCTAATTCCAAAACCAGATAGAGACACAACAAAGAAAGAAAACTTCAGGCCAATACCTCTGACGAACATAGATGCTAAAATCCTCAATAAAATATTGGCAAATCACATCCAACAATACATCAAGAAGATCATACACCATGACCAAGTGGGATTCATCCCAGGGATGCAAGGATGGTTCAATATTCGTAAATCAGTAAATGTAATACACCACATAAACAAAAGCAAAGACAAAAACCACATGATCATATCAATAGACGCGGAAAAAACTTTTGATAAGGTACAACACCCATTTATGATAAAGGTACTCAGCAAAGTAGGAATAGAGGGAGCATTCCTCAATATAATAAAGGCCATATATGAAAGACCTACAGCCAACATCATACTCAATGGACAAAAACTAAAAGCTTTTCCACTAAGATCAGGATCAAGACAAGGTTGTCCACTTTCACCACTTCTATTCAATATAGTATTGGAAGTTCTAGCCACAGCAATCAGATAAGAAAAGGAAATAAAAGGCATCCAAATCGGAAAGGAGGAAACAAAACTGTCATTGTTTGCAGATGACATGATAGTGTACATGGAAAATCCTATAGCCTCTACCAAAAAACTGCTCGAACTAATAGATGAATTTGGCAAAACAGCGGGATACACAGTCAATATCCAGAAATCAAAGGCATTTTTCTATACCAACAATGAAACAGCAGAAGCAGAAATCAAGAAAAAAATCCCATTCGATATAGCAAAAACAAAAATAAAATATCTGGGAATAACACTAACCAAGGAGGTAAAAGACCTGTATGCAGAAAACTACACAACACTGAAGAAAGAAATCAAGGAAGACACAAACAAATGGAAACATATACCGTGTTCATGGATTGGAAGAATTAACATCATCAAAACGTCCATACTACCCAAAGCAATTTACAGATTTAATGCAATACCTATTAAAGTGCCAATGGCATATTTCACAGACATAGAACAAACACTTCAAAAATTTATATGGAACCATAAAAGACCCTAAATAGTCGCTGCAATTTTGAAAAAGAAGAACAAAGTAGTAGGGATTACAATACCTGATATCAAACTGTATTACAAGGCTACTGTAATCAAAGCAGCCTGGTACTGGCATAAAAACAGGCACATAGACCAATGGAATAGAACAAAGAGCCCAGAAATAAACCCAACTCTCTACAGTCAATTAATATTCGACAAAGGGGGCAATAACATAAAATGGAGTAAAGACAGTCTTTTCAACAAATGGTGTTGGGAGAACTGGACAGCTACATGCAAAAAAATGAAACTCAAGCACCAACTTACACCATACACCAAAATAAATTCAAGGTGGATAAAATACTTAAAATATAAGCCGTGAAACCATTAAAGCCCTAGATGAGAGCATTGGCAGGAAAATCTCAGATATTCCACGCAGCAATATTTTTACTGATACGTCCCCCAGAGCAAGGGACATAAAGGAAAGAATAAACAAATGAGATCTCATCAAACTTAAAAGCTTCTGCATGGCCAAGGAAAATAGTATCAAGATAAAAAGAGAAGCAACTGTTTGGGAAAACATATTCGCCAATAACACCTCAGACAAAGGTTTAATCTCCAAAATATACAAAGAACTCACACAACTCCACTCAAAGAAGACGAGCAACCCAGTTAAAAAATGGGCAAAGGACTTCAACAGACACTTCACCAAGGAGGACATACAGAGGATCCAGAGACACATGAAAAGATGCTCGATATCACTAGCTATCAGAGAGATGCAAATTAAAACCACAATTAGATACCACTTAACACCAGTCAGAATGGCTATCATAAACAAAGAAACAAACAACAAGTGCTGGAGAGGTTGTGGCGAAAAGGGGACCATAGTTCACTGTTGGTGGGATTGCAGATTGGTACAACCACTATGGAAAGCAGTATGGAATTTTCTAAGAAAACTAAAAATGAATGTGCCTTTTGACCCAGCAATTCCACTGTTAGGATTATATCCTAAGAACCCTGAAGCACCAATCCAAAAGAACCTATGCACCCCAATGTTCATAGCAGCACAATTTACAACAGCCAAGAGTTGGAAGCAACCTAGATGCCCATCGGTAAATGACTGGATCAAAAAACTATGGCACATTTACTCAATGGAATTCTATGCTGCAGAAAGGAAGAAGGAGCTCCTACCCTTTGCAACATCATGGATGGAACTGGAAAGCATTATGCTGAGCGAAATAAGCCAGGCGGTGAAAGACAAATACCATATGATATCACCTTTAACAGGATTCTAAACAGCAAAACAAACAAGCAATCAAAATGTAACCAAAGACACTGTAATACAGAATGTGCTGACAGGGTCCAGAGGGACAAGGGGAGAGAATCACAGACGAAAAGGGGAAGGACTCACATGAACAAGTATAAAGGACACATGGACAATAACTAAGGTGGGGGGTGGAGATGGAAGGGAGGTGGGGAGCACTGCGGGGGGCAGGGCTGGGAATACAAGAAAGAAAACTGGACTTGAACAAGAGTTAAATAAAAATTAAAAAAAAGAAAAGATGCATATCAATTTTGTAATCTGTGGATCATTTTTGCAAGACACATAGTTTACACAAAATAATGAGGAAAAAAATCAGTCTAAATATTCTCTAAGCTGAGTGAACATTTAATTGTTCCTAAAAAGATAAACAGTGAAGTTGTTGAAGACTATGGCTTTTGTTAAGCAGGTGTTAGGCGAAGAATGTTTATAAAGGCTGTTAAAAACGAGTTCACCTCTGTTAAAGACCTCTTGGCTTTTAGTAACGCTCTTTTATGAAAAGCCTTCTACACATTATTCCTGGTAGTTACAGTGTCACTAAGAACATTCGAAGTGTGTGGGTTGACAGCAGTCTTTTATCAAGGCCACAGTGAAATCTTTTCTTTCACCCTGTTATAGGGTGAGTGGTGTCCGCCTTAATTCATATATTAAAGTCCTACACCCCCAGTACCTCAACAGGTGATTGTGCTTAGAGCTAGGTCTTTAGAGTCATTAAATGACTTTACTGACATCATTAGGGTTGGCTCTCACCCAGTGTGACTGGCATCCTTATAAGAAGAGGAAATCTGGACACAGACACAGAGGGGAGATCGTTGGAAGACACAGGGAGGAGATGGCCAAGGAAAGAGGCCTCGGAAGAAACCAACTCTATCAACACCTTGATTCTGGACTTCCAGCGAGAGAACTGTGAGAAAATAAATTCTGTTATTGAAGCTGCCCACCCAGTCTGTGGTACTTTGTCATGGTCGCCCTAGCAAACTAATATAATCCTCCAGACTAGAATTCAGTAGCTTCTGAATGATGGACCACCCCCACCCTAACTTTGAATTTGTCATAGGAAAAATAGCTTATTAACATTTTCATGTTATTTATAAGAAATAAAGATTTTTTTCCATCAAGTTTACAATTAGAGGCTCCTAAGCATTTCAGTTGAAACTGCAATTCATGGCAGCTGGCCCCAGAAAGGATTTACATCTAGAATAAAAGTGCCACAAGTATTTGTTTCCCAGGGTTACTGTAACAAATGACAAACTGGTGGCTTAAAACAACAGAAATTTATCCCCTCACAGCTCTGGAGGCTGAAAGCCCAAAATCGAGGTGTTAGCAGGGTGATGCTCCCTGTGAAACCTATCATGAAATCCTTCCTTGCCTCGTCCTAGCTTCTGGCAATCTTTGGGCTCCTTGCCTTGCAGCTGCGTGACTCCTATCTCTGCCTTGGCCATCAAATGGCCTTCTCCCTTTGCCTGTCTGAATCTCCTCTCCTCTTAGGACACCAGACATACTGCATTAAAGGTTGACCTTACTCTACTATGAGCTCATCTTAACTGAGTCATTTACATCTGCTGTGACTCTATTTCAAAATAAGGGCTCGTTCTGAGGTAAAGACATCAACATATTTTTCAGGGTGACACATAGAGATTCTTTGGTGCATATAGTGAATTCCTCTTTATAGCAAGGGCAAATTTAGGGAATTCAAATGGTTCATATGTTTGTTTATGATTATCAATCAAAGGAGTATTTGCATATAATTTGTTTTGCAAATGCTATTACCCCAAATGGACTAGAAATAGAGTCTGGTTACTTACCTGGATTTAATGAAGTCATATTGCTTATGGTCAGGCATTAATTAGATATGTGCTGATAGCATTGCTAGGAACGAGGTTTGTGAGATATTTTCTCATTACTTGTTCCTCTCATGGAATTAATGCCCTCTCTTTTCATTCTATTTCTAGAGTCATTACTGTTTTGCTGAAATCATACTAGCATATATCAATTTATCATAATAATTTATATGAAATCTATAATTTAGATTTAAGAGCTCATGTCTCCTTTTCTGAATATACCATGTGCTTGCTTCCACATATGAAGGAAAAATTATTTTTTTCTTCTCAAACTTAATTTCTTTTCAGACTTTGGCTGACAATGGCAGTCTAAATGACAATATAGACTGATAGCCTGTCGGCTGATCTCCAAGCTGCTACAGACCATGCTACTTGTGGGAGAACTAATAATGTCTGTGATCCTTGGCCAAAGAAATCTTCATTACCTGTGTTACATACTAATTTTTAGAAGTTTGTATCCCTATTTCACTGTGAGCCATACAAGGGCAGGAACTGAATCCTATAGCAGAGCACCCAACTCATGTATTACAAACCTATGTTCCTGTCTCTATTCTAAAGGAAGTATTCTCATTTTATAGGTGAGCAGATAGATGGAGGCCTATAGTGAGGTCACGTAATGTGTCAAACACTCCATAGCAATGAGTGGCGGAATGAGAATTGGAATCCAGGCAGTCTGATTTCAGTGGTCAGGGTCAGTTCCATTCACTAGTTTTGCCTTTCTATATAAATGGCCAACCATGAAATATCTCATAAGTCCATGGTAGGATATTTATTTTGGAGATAATTAGGCTCATTGTTCCCCTTTCATATGTGACCAAGTCAGAATTAGGTATCTATGACTTTGCAAAATTGTTTTCAGGCTATTTCACTCCAAGTAAAAATCTTTCCCCTTTTTTGTGTGATTAGAGAACTAAGTGCCTGTTAGAAAAGGAAAGGGAAAGGTCTCATTGCCTAGAATTTGATTTTGTAAATTTTATTTTGGGGGGCTTGAGCAAAACTTCACTTTTTTTCTTTACAAGATTAAAAAATTATAGGGTAGTACTTAGTTGTTGCAACAAGATCACGATTTGAGAACTAAAGAGACTGATCGTATCTCCTCTGACTCTTCCTCCAGTCTCTAAGTCTCCCATGTTAGCATCCCACTGTCTGGTCTTCCTCACCCCATTTCACACTGGGGTCAAAATATGTACATTTCAGCACTTTCTGTTTTCACCAAGCAGAAAGATCATCCATTCTAGTTCATTTATAGATATGTAATTTATTTAAAAAATAATAGTATATTTTTCATTGCATAAATGCACTGATTCAATCATTCTCTCAGTGATGGGCATTATGGTTGTTTCCAGGCTCCTGCCCCCATCACTGTTAAATGATAAGTTTATTAACATTTGTTGTATTGGTTCGGAAAAACAAATGTTTTTCCCTTTTTCTTGTCTGGGAAGCTCCTTGTTTATCCTTCATTTTAAATGATAGCTTTGCTGGGTAAAGTAGCCTTGGTTGTAGGTCTCTGATTTTTATCACCTTGAATATTTCATGCCAATCCCTTCTGGCCTAAAATATTTCTGTTGAGGAATCAGATGACAGTCTAATTGGAGCTCTCTTGTAGAACAGCAGAAAAACTGCCCGCTTTTCTCTGTGGCTTTTAGGAATCTCTCCTTGTCTTTACACCTTGCCGTTTTAATTATGGTCTGCCTCAGTGTAGGCCTTTTTGGATTCCATCTTGTTTGGGACTCTGTGCACTTCCTGGACTAGTGTGTCTTTTCCCTTCACTAGATTGGGGAAGTTTTTGGTCATTATTTCTTCAAATGGGTTCTAGATCCCTTGCTCACTCTCTTCTTGTGGTATTCTCAGCATGCAGATATTGTTGTACTTTGTGTTGTCCCAAAGGATTCTTAAGCTCCCCTCACTTTTTAAATTCTTTTTTCTTTTTGGCTATTCTGCTTGGGTGATTTTTTTTCTTTATTTTGTCTTTCAAATTGCTGATACAATCCTTTGTTTCATCTAACCTACTATTTATTTCTTATAGTGTATTATTTATTTCTTATAGTGTATTATTTATTTCAGATGTTGTATTCTTTATTTTTGACTTATCCTTTTTCATGGTTTATATGTCTTTTTTATGCTGTTGAGTATCCTTATAAATTACTTGAAACTCTATAGCTGATAAATTGCTTACCTCTATTTCATTTAGTTCTTCTTCTGGAGTATTCTATTGTTCTTTCATTTGGGGCCTGTTTCTTTGTCTTTCCATTTTGGCTGTTTCTTTGTATTTGTTTCTCTGCATTAGGTAGACTTCAAAGACTGATGTCTATGTCAGATGCTGCCTGTGATTGGCCCTGGGCAACTTGTTTGGAGCTGTCAGTGATCCACAGCTTTGGTGTCCCTTTGCTGGGTCTGTCGGTGTGCAGAAAGAACCAGGTCTATCTGCATGTAGAAAGAACTGAGGGTTTTACTGGTACTAGGCCCAGGGGAGGGCCAGCTAAGATGTCAGAGCTCCCAGAGATCTACCTGCGCTGTTAGACTTAATTATTGAGGTAATCTGCAGCTATACTCAACAGCCTGGCTTAAACTCCATGGGGTGGGGTGAGAAGTATTCCTGCAGGCAGAGCTATTTCTTCCCCCTCAGGCTGATGCCTACTTGGAGGGGAGTGCCCTGCCGTAGAAAGATAGAGTATGGGGAATAACTTGGCACAGGGATCCTCTTGGCTGTCCCTTCAGCTTTCTCCCCAGAGCTCCCAACTCCAGACACTCCTTACACATCTCTAGTCGAATCTGACCCCCTCTGCCAGATCCCAGGGTAAGGGGGTCCCTATATCTCTAGCCATCTCTCCCTGGTGGACACAAACTCCTCTTGTTTTTCACAGCCAGATGTTATTTGGGTTCCTTTCCTGGTCTGGTGCTCTAGACTAGAAAGCCCAGCTTGGGGTTTAGACCCCACACTTCTCAGGGAAACACTCAGCTGCTGAAGTTTCCTTCCGGAACATCAGCTGCCACCCATGGGAGCCCAGCTGGCCCTCCTGTGTCATCTCCACACTCCTTGCCAGTCTCGTTGTGGTGAAGTGGTTTCTTCCACATGCACTTGGTTATAAGGCTCCTCTCTAGCTGTCGTTCAGGCGGTTACCAGGATGGCTTTTCTTTCATTTAGTTGTAATTCCAGTTTGATCCTGGGAGGAGGTTAGTGCAGCTTCCTCCTACTTCCCTACCATCTTGGGTCTCAGCAACTACTTTTATAGCAGTTACTGTGTGCCAGCTGTTGTTCCAAGATTCTTAGTAACATTACTGCTATAATGTTCGTATCAGGTCAGTGAGACAGATGCTATTATTATTTTCATTTTATAGATGAGGAAGTGAAAGCAAATAGAGATTAAGTAATTTACTCAGTACTCTATATTCAATATAGGATAGAGCCAATGCTTTTATCTTTATTATCCTGTGCCCTTTACCCTCACAGCTTCATGTCAGATACATGGATATGTACATTTCTAAATTCTCCACCATCTGGTCCAGCTCAGACGTGAGGTTATGGGAGAGTGTCGGGTATTAATGACTAAAGGATATGCCTTGCTTTAATTATTTCATTGCTCTTATTATTTTTATTTTATTCTTACCCTACTTCAAACAATGAGAAAATGACTCTAAACCTTGATCCTCTGTAAAACAACCTTCACTACTGTCTTTGGTGTCATGCCATTATTGATTGATGCTGTCAAAAAGCAACTTCATGAGCCCATCACTGTATTTGGTGTGGGAATGCTCCTGAGGATGTTCTCTAGTATATTCCTTAGCCCTGCACTGTAGAGCCCTGAATGAGAAATTTCTTTTAAAACTTAGCGACAGGAAAGAGATCTACTTTCACTGTTAATTTTCCCCCTTTAAAAGTAATTTACAGTTGACCATCCATACTTCTCTTTTCACTTACATTACCAGTAATAGCAGATGTAACCTAGTGAAGTATATACCTTAGAGTCCAATATGTAGCTCAAAATTTAAAAGTGGGTTCTTATCACTTTCATTTTTATGTTTTACATTTTGTACTTCTCTTTTTGTCTTGATTTTTATTGTAGCTCATATGTTCTTTGATCCAAATTTTTATTTACATTAAATTGCTTTTGAATATTTTATGGAAGCTACTTCAAATGCTTGATGGAGTAAGATAGATACAATCTGGTGTCCACCAAGCATTAGTGATGTAAAGAGGCAAAAGCTGTGGTCTCAGATATGATTTGGAATAGAGCACATAGACACAGAAACAAATTATTAATGAGACTGAGTACAATGGGAGCTACAAATAAACTGTATGGATTAAAAACCCAATCTGAGCTTTGAGAGATGTCTGGGGCAATTGGGAAAAAACAAAGAAAGAGAAAACAAGTTGGTGGTTGAAGAAAGGCTATGACTTCAATAAGAATGGTGTGAACATGACTTTTAAGGAAAGGAAAACTTCCTGAACCACAATACCAAAATGGAAACCCATTTTATTCAAATGACCATGAACATAAAGCATGACAAAAGATTGTTAGTTCTTTGCTCCAACATCCATTTTCTTGCTCCTCCTAAATCACTGGACCTTGCTTTATTTCAGAGTGACCATGTAATCAGATTTAAAAAAAAACACTATTTTTTTTGTCTCCAAGGTTTTTTTTTTTTTGGCATTGAAACGTAAGTAGAAGTATGTCATTGCCAGGGACTTTCAGAAAGTTTTCTTAAAGAGAAGGAGTATTGTCTTCTTTTCTCCTACTATCCTACAGCCTAGAAGTCCAAAGGAAAGTTGGAGGTCAAGTGGTCCTAGAAGATGTTGAGGATAAGGGTGACACACAGGCATGGTGGAACAGAGATCGGGAAGCAATATCAAGATGAACGGTATGTTTACATTTTCCAGTTTTGCAAGCTGAGATTTATAATTAGTTCCCTAAAATATTTTTCTTGTTTTTTGCAAGCTTTAAACCTGTGTAAGTTAAGGAATCACTGTCCTTGCTTTAGAAACACTCTTTTTAAAAAAATTGTTGTTTTATTGTATTTTCTACATTATCATTTATCTCCCTTACACCCTCCTCCACTTCTACCCACCTCCCTCTTCCCCTGCAATCACCACCCTGTCCATGAGCCCTTCTTCTTGGTTTGATCCTTCCACCACCTGACAGCCTGACCCCAGAGCTGTCAATCTGCTCTCTGTGAGTCTGTCTCTATTTTGCTTGTTTGTTCAATTTGTTCATTAGACTCTATATGTGAGTGAAATTATATGGTATTTGTCTTTCTCTAACTGGCTTATTTCACTTAGCACAGTTTTCTCCAGGTCTGTCCATGCTGTTGCAAAGGGTAAAATTCCATTTTTATGTCTGAGTAGTATTCCATAGTGTAAATGTCCCATAGTTGTTTTATCCATTCACCTACTGGTGGACACTTAGCTGCTTCCAAATCTTGGCAATTGTGAATAATGATGCAATGAACATAGGGGTGCTTATGTTCTTTTGAATAAGTGTTTCAAGTTTTTTCAGATACATTTCCAGAAGTGGAATGCTGGATATGAGTAATAAGGCAGTTCCATTTTTAATTTTTGAGGTATCTCCATACTGCTTTCCACAGTGGCTGCACCAGTCTGCATTCCCACCAACAGTGCAAGAGTGTTCCCCTTTCTCTACATCCCTGCCAGCACTTGTTGTTTGTTGATTTATTGACGACAGCCATTCGGATCAGTATGAGGTGAAGAATTAGCATGTTAAAATGTCCATACTACCCAAAGTAATCTATAGATTCAACACAATTCCTATCAAATATTCCAATAATGTATTTCACAGAACTAGAGCAAATATTTTAAAAATTTACATGGAACTACAAAAGTCCTCAAAGAGCAACAGCAATCTTGAGAAAGAAGAACAAAGCTGAAGGAATCATGCTGCCTAATATCAAACCATATAAGGCCACAGTAATCAAAACAGCATGGTACTGGCACAAAAACAGACACATAAATCAAGGGAATGGAATAGAGAGCCCAGAAATAAATTCACACCTTTATAGTCAATTAATATTCTACAGAGAAAGCAAGCACATACAGTGGACTAATGATAGTTTATTCAATAAATGGCATTGGGAAAATTGGACAGATACATGCAGAAAAATGAAACTAGACCACCTTCTTATGCCACATACAAGAGTAAACTCAAAATGGTTAAAGACTTAAATGTTAGTCCTGAAACTATAAAAATCCTAAAAGAAAACATTAGCAGCAAAATCTCGAACATTGCTCATAGCAATATTTTTTTTGTGAAATATCTCCTCAGGCAAGAGAAATAAAAGAAAAAATAAACAAATGAGACTACATCAAACTAAAAAGTTTTTGCACAGGAAAGGAAACCATTGACAAAGTGAAAAGACAACCCACTGAATGAGAGCACATATTTGTCAATACATTTGATAAGGAGTTACTATCCAAAATTTATAAAATGTATAAATTTATAAGAACTTATAAAATTTAAGAACTTACAAAATTTATAGAAATTTAAAAATTTATAGAACTTATAAAATTTATAGAACTTATAAAACTCAACACCAAAAAATACAAACAACCATTAAAAATGGGTGAAAGGACCTGAATAGGCACTTGTTCAAAGAGGACATACAAATGGCCAATAGACATGTGAAAAAATGCTCAACATCACTAATCATTAGAGAAATGCAAATTAAAGCCACAATAGAAGCACTCTTGAAGCAATTTTATTTATTGTAACATGCAGGGAAGATGAGGAGATATATGTTCTTGAAATCTCCCGATTTGGTGGTGTTTCATACCTAAATGTGTACAGATACTTGTTTTTCACAATGATTTGATCCCTAGTTTGGGAATCAGGTGTATAGGATTTGAGGTTTCCTGTGCAGACACCATGTAAGTAAACTAATGATACTCCTGCTGCCGAATTCCCTCCCCGATCAGGAAAATTACTGTAGAGCATCAGGTCACCAGGTGGCAGGGGTGGCAAGAACAAATATGTACTGACTGACAAGAAAATGAAGATTCTTAGTCATCCAATTGAATGATTCCAATGGGAACTAACCTTTTGCAATAGTCAGGTGATTCTCTTACTGGTTTCCTAGTTCTTGACTTCTTATACTAAAGTTTTAGCAACTTGTTATAAAAGGGCACCTGTGGAAGTGATTTAGCATGCAGCTAAATCTGGTTTTAGCAGAAAAGAATGTTTCTGCATGTAAAAGAGTATTAGAACTAATTACTAATTACTTAAATAGTTAACCAAGCTAAACTCTTTTGGGGATTTTAACCTTTCAAATTATTCACTCTAAATTATGATTGCGTAAGAAATAAAACTTTTTAAGGTTATTATGTGTTATTTCTATAAGCAAAGCAAAAATAGGTGCTAAGACAAATGTAGGTGTTCACAGAAATAAATACAAAACTTGGTTGGTTGAACTTGTCATGTAAGTCAAGTTGATAAAAAATTATTTGCATAGCAGTGTTGTTATTTAGAGAAGATAGAAAGCAAGTTCCTAACCTGCAGTTGGTCTTAGATTGTTAAGAAAGAAAGACTTGGCAAATTTCCTATAAATCACTAATATCAGCCTCCAAGATTTATAGAAGTTTTTGCTCAAATATAAATTTATAGACCTTAAAGACATGTTATCAAGATAAATACCTAACACTGATGAGTCAACACAAAAATCTCTGTGATTTCTTTATCATCCCTCTTTGCCACCAAGTTGTGGTCTCAGAGCTGATGTGTTTACTACTTTTCTTACCCCACATGCTACCTTCTAGTCACTGGCCACCCCAGCTGCACTAAGGGCAAACACTATTGTCCCTTTTAAAAATATAAATTAGATTTGCCTGCTTTTACAACATCTAAATGGAATTATTCAGTATGTACTTTTCTGTGTCTGGCTTTTACCCAATTATATAGATAAGATTCATTCATATTGTTTTGTATAGCTGTGGTTTATTCATTCTAATAGCTGGTTTCATTGTGTGACTATTCTACACTTTATCCATTGTACTGTTGGATATTTGGGTGGTTTCCAGCTTGAAACGATTTGAATAATGCTGTAATGCTCATTCTATTAACTTTCTTTTTGTTATTAAATGTGTGTGCGCACTTCTGTTGAAAATACACCAAGGAGCAGCTTGCTGGGCCATGGGTTATATATATATATTCACCTTTAGCAAACACTGTAAAATATTTTGGCAAAGTTGTCTGATCCAATTTATAGTCTCAGCAGCAATGTCTAAGAATTCTGGTTGCTTCATATCTTTGAGGACATTTAGTATTGTCAGTATTTGTAATCTTAGTGGTGCTAATGGATATGTTGTAGTCAGAGTGAGCTTTTTTTTTTTTAAGATTTTATTTATTTATCTTAGAGGGAAAGGGAAGGAGAGAGAGAGAGAGAGAAATATCAATGTATGGTTGCCTCTCGTGCGTCCCCTGCCAGGAACCAGGAACTGGCCTGTAACCCAGGCATGTGCCCCGACTGGGAATCGAACCGCGATCGTGTGGTTCGCAGGCCCGAGATCAATCCACTGAGCTACACCAGCCAGGGCCAGAGTGAGCTTTTTAAAACCATAAATAAGATTACATCTCTTCTTTTCTTAAATGCCCTTCAATGACTTCTAATTTTACCTGCAATAAAATCCAGACTTCTTTCCACTGTTTATTGACCTCTGCATACTCTAGCCTCCTGCCAATCTCTGATTTCATTTTTATATTAGTCTTCTTATTATCTAGATCCTAGACTCACATACTTGACTTCCCTTTTTTGAAAATTACAAACTTTATATTTAATTTTATTTTGTGTTACAGTTGGAATTGAACACTATCTTGTATTTTCCCCAGGTGTACAGCACAGTGGGTAGCACTCATATAGGTTACAAAGTGATCCCTCCGATAACTCAGGTGCCCAATTGGCACCATATATACGTTTTGCAATATTATCAACTAAATTCCCTATGCTTTAGCCTACATTCTCATAGACTATTTTGTAATTACCAATTTAGTACTTAATCTCTTCACCCTTTACACCCATGCCCCAAATCCCTTCCCCTCTGGCCTCCATCATTTTGTTCTCTGTATCTGTAAATTTCAAACTCTTTCTTGCTTTAGAAGTTTTTGGTAGGTTTTAATCCCAGATCTTTACTTATTCAGCTTATTAAGATTTTAATTCTAATGTTATGTATCTTTTTAAAATGCTGATTATTTAGGCAGAAATAGGAAGATGAGACATAATTTTAAAAGCTCACCTTGACTGGGGTACAGTGTTAAAGTTTGGGAACAGCGAGACTTTTAAAATCACTCTTTTTTTCTTCCTTTTTGGTTCAGACTTAGGCTTTTCTGTCAGCAATGGTCAGTCAGAATGAGTTGGCCAAGCAAGAGAAAACTCTTTTCAACGACCTTTTGGAGTCACTAGTGTCAAAGGAGTGTGGACGTTGAAGCCCACTGTGTAGTCTGCAGGAATCCCTGTTCCAAACAGACACCGGAGGATGAGTGCATTTTCCTCCATGGAAGGTTGTGAAGTTTGAGCTCTGCTTGAACACACTACGCACTACGGCTTACTGGGAAACGGAAAGCACACCTCTCATTTTTAGTAATCCCTTCTCTTTAGCAAGGCTGTTATAAATCATTCCTGTCATGCACTCTCAAGGAAATACTATTTCACTTTTACTTTTTGTCAGTGATTTGAAATTTTAATTGTTTATATATTTGTTAAAAGGAAAAGGTTGACATGATTTTTTTATCTTTCACTCCTTATAACAGGCCTGGTTTTACATGTATTTAAGGCAGTTATGACTCTAGTATTATTTATTATGGTAGAAATATTATAATAATAGTGATTATAAAAGCCTTAATGTTTGTTAGTTTACATTATTACTAGCTAGTTAATAGCCATATAGGGAAATAGAGTGGCAATTAACACAAATATTAAATGAACATATTAGGTAGAAAAGTTTGGAAAGACTAATATACTCTTTTTGAGGAAACAAATATGAATAAAATCTAAATCATAAAAGAATATTATATATTAGATCATGTCATGATTTTAATCTTTCTAGATTTTAGTGTACTTGCCTCATAAAAAATAATTGTCAGTGTTTCTGTTTTTTTGGAAAACTTTTCACATCTAGTGAGAATGGATTAACAGAAGGATGCTGACCTCCATTAAAAATTTACAAGGAAGAAAACTTCTACAAAATTATTTAAACATGAATGATAAATCATCTTTAGCTCAAACATAAGAACATGGGGGAGAGGGGAGGGAATTTCAGGGGAAAAAAGGAAGGATTTACAGGAACTAGTATAAAGGACACATGGACAAAAACTAAGAGGGGTGGAAATGGGAGGGAGGTGGAGAGCACTGGGGGGTGGGATGGGATGGGAGTAAAAGACAGAAAACTGTACTTGAACAACAATTAAATAAATTTTAGAAAAGAACATAAAGTATGACTAAAAGAAGAGTCTTGGAGAAAAATAAGGTATCCAAAACATACTTTTGTACTCATTAATCAAATTTCAAAACAACAGATTTATAATAACTTAAAAACTCTTAAAGTTTTGTGGCTGTGTCAGTTAAGAATTTCAAGAGAACCCTTGTAATGATTTATAACACACTGCTACATACTGCCAGCATTTCAGCAGTTGATAATGATGACTTTTTAAGATTAACTTAAGCTATGGATGTTAGTATGGAAAAACACTACAACAAACCTGGTTTCTAAATTATATTCTTTTTTTAATCCTCATCCAAGCACATTTTTTTCAGGTTTTTTTTTTTTTTTTTTAATTAGGGAGAGGGGAAGGGAGAGAGAAAAACACTGATATGAGAAAGAAGCATCAATTGGTTGTCTCCCATATGTGCCTGGGATCCCATGCTCCTAGACCGAGGATTGAACCTGTAGACTTTTGGGTATGGCATGACACTCCTTTGAACTGAACCACACTGACCAGGGACTGAATTATGTTTTTAGTGCATAGAAAGGTTTAGACACATTATTAAGTGAATCAGGTGAAGAATCTATGTATAGTGATCTGCAGAACAATGTAGAGGTGACAGTGCTGATAAATTATTATTCTCACAAAATAATATAAAAACCTAGAAAGGGAATGACTAGAATATTAAATAATCTGAAGTAATAACTATTTTTGACACATTTTAATTTATTATTACATGTCAGATATTCCATCCATAATGATGATACTGGGCTTTCAGTGATTATTAATTCTAATATGCAGTTCATGGTGAAAATGTATTCTGCTCCACCAGTCTTTATTTATTCACTAATGATATGCATGTCCTAATAGCCCTACTAGTTTAAGTACTAGATCTACTATACTAAGCACCTAGTAAATTAAGTATATTAGGGAATGAACAGAGGAATGAAAACTGCAAAAGGCTGAAATAAAGAAGGTATAAATAATATTTTAAAATGTCAGCTCACTAATTATCATGGTTCCCTAAAATCATTAGATAACATTTCAAGAAATAAAATTGAGGCAATGTATTCATCGTAAATGATAGTTAATGTAAATCCATCACATAAATAGTCTTCATAATTAAAAAATTTCAAAGGGTTGGTTAGACTGCCATTGCTTTTGGTTCCTAATGTGGCTACTGAAGAGCATCTCCTAACAGAAGCGTCACCTTCTTCTATTTCTTATTGTTTGCTCAGGCTTACATCACTAGGATACTGTATTTTATCTTTAATTTATTTACAGGAATGCTTTTAATCCATTTGAACATTTTCTTAGAATTAATTTAGCTAACACAATATAGGATAATCTGTAAATTAGCTGCTTGCAAGTACACTTGTAAGAATCACAATAGCCTGGTTGCTTAGGCTCTGTATTTCCCTCTTACCACCCTAACAGCCAAATTATCTTTTGGGTACCAGCCTCATTGCCGTGTTTTCTTTTGGTTATGGTCTTCAGTGGGAGCCCTTTAAGATGGCTTAGGTAGATACTTGTTTCCAAAGATTCTTTGTGTTCCATGTTTGTAGCTACCATTACAAATCATCTTAGTGCAGTCAGTTCTAATTTTTTTATTTAAAAGAATAACAATTTCTTAGTTGGGAAGAATTTTAAAGCTAATGTATATCAATCTCCTAATTTTTATTATTTGCTTCTAATAACATGAGAAAGTGCCTTATTTTTAATTCAGAACATGCTATACTCAGAGAAAATTAACTTAAAAAGATTCCTGATAACTACTGACATTTCAAATTCTTTTTTAAATTCTCACCCCAGGAATAATTTCTAAGATAGTCATATTTTCCCCATTGCACTATAACAGAGAAGACATGCTTTTTAAAACATTGGATAATTTGCATGAAAAATTTCATTTACATATGTCACAGTTTACTAGTTATGGCAGTTGGCATTCACATGGATTAGAAATAATTTATTTTCTTATAGGAATTAGAATCTTGATTCTATTATCTTACTTCCATTATCAAAAGCTCGGAGCATCTCTACAAAAACATTCACTGGCAATGTGTTTGAATGATGTAATGAACTCTGTTAGCATGGAAATTCGTTTCCTCTGAATTTAAGAGAAACTTCACAGAAACCTTTTTTTAGGTTAAAGTTCTCTTTCTGGAGTGCCTGTGTCAACTGAAATCTCTAAGTCAGGGAAAGGATTACTGAGTGCTACCGAAATTAAACTTGCCCTATGAGTCACTTCCCAGCCCTGGTGACAGGTAGCAGATTACATTTGTTCACATCTCTGCGCTTTGCAGCAGTATGTGAACCAGATTGTGCTGGCAAGGCCATATTGATTTAGTAGTTCAAGGGTTTCTCTGTTTATACTTTTGAAAAAAAATCTTGAAACCCTAACAGAACATCTATGAGATGGTACACATCCTTTGTAAGGATTTTTTTTCCAAATTTGTGACAAATCATGGCTAATGAAGCATTGAATTTATTTTGCTGTGCTATAATCTGAAGCCAGATTTTTCTCTGAAGTGGCAGGAATTAAAAACTCTGGAGGCAGCTATCCAGCATTGAAAGATGATGCTTTGGAAAGTAATAATAATAACATAAATACAAACAATGATAATATTATCAGTGACTGATTGAGGGCATACAATATGTTGGGCATTGTGCTGAATGTTATACTTTTTTCATTTAGAAACTATGTGAGTTAAGTTGTTATTTTATCTGCATTTTACAGATAAAGGTTCTGAAACCCTGAGGAAAAAGTCTCTTGCCAAAGTTCACACATTGGAACTAATGGAATAAAAATTCAAACCCAGGCCTACTTAATTCCAGGGTCCATACTCTTAGCCACCTCAGTCACCACATCATCCCTGGAGATGTCCAAGCCTGCACTAGGAGTTAGCTTGGCAAAGATGCGCAAGATACCATCCAAGATCAGCTGGATGGTTGAACAAAGTAAATTAAAACTTTCAAACCCTGAGAATCTGTGATTCTATGTTTATATCAGTAAGAAATGTATTTTTATGTACCTTCAGATTTCAGAAAGAGAATCGTGACTAGAGTTTCATCAAAGATAGATTTAAAATCAGTTTTAATTTAAAACACTAACAAGGAATATGAAATAGTTTAGAAAATTTGGTTCCAAAACAAATGTTCTCTTCAAATTGTAGGTTAAATTTAGTCAAAGAAAATGATGTGACTTCTCTGAGAAATGCCTTGCTTCAGGATTTTGTATCTCATCAAAATATTGAAGTCCCTTCTCCACTGGTTTACCTTCCTGAGACTTATGTCATTATGCCATTTACCCTTATTTACCCTTTCTGTGTGTCACTCCACACAGAAAGCCACAGATTTGCCAGCCACTCCATCTTTTGCAAAATCCTGATATCCTTGACCACATGAGCGGTCCCTTTGCCTTCTTGCTCTAGTGGAAACTGGTGTCTCCCGTGAGCACACGGCATTCCTGTCGCCTTCTCAGGTGGTCTCTGCTTTTTATTCTACAGTTCTTACAGAGCTAGACCCGAAGATGCGGGCAGACATTCTTTTTGTCCCTTATTGCTTCTTTCAGTTCATTCTTTTTCCATCCTCTCTAAAACTCTGAATTCCATGCCAAGTTGCTGACTGCTTCTCCTTACTGCTGTTATCAACTAACTCGTGGGGCACTGCCCACCCCCATTTCTGTATGATTTTACTTCCTGGCTCACCTTCACTTTCTGTAACATTATGTCATTATTGCCAAAGATAAAACCCCCAATAATTGGCCTCCCATTTCTTTGATTTCTTCTCCAGTGATCTATTCTCCACACTACCACAGCCACCTGCATCATTATCAAAAGACTTCTTCTGATCCTGCTCAGTGTTTTCTCTCCCCCCATGCCCACCCACCCCCTGGATGCAGCTGTGTTATCACTTTGTAACAGACCATACAATGTATAATTTATTATGCTTGTTTTTAATTGTTTGTTTCTCCCAGACAGAATGCAAATTCTTCAAGATCAGAGATTTTCAGGAAATATTGGCTGGTTAAAGATTTTTAAATCTTTAAAGCTTTGTTTCTTCCCTGAGCATGGAGGTAGACTATATTTTGCAGCCACGCTAGCTGTTTGGAATAGCTCGTGGCTTGTTTCTGACCATTGGAAAGTGAATGAAGAGATGCGCACCATTTTGAGGCCTGACCTGCATGTTCTCCCTCTTCTTCTATCTGCTGTGTAAATGCTCTTCAGGATAGGGGGGCCACAAGATAAAAATAATCTACGTTCCCGAATCATCACATGATGGCTGTCATCAAATATCTTACTTGATATAGAAGTAAAATTCTATAGTATTAAGCCTTGAAAATGACTGGGTTGTTTGTTACAGCCATTAGCCTACCCCGAGTCACATAAAACTGTATTCCAAGCACTGAGAATTATGACTGGAGTATGGAAATTTTTTAACAGATATATTTTCTATTTTCTTAAATATAATGAAATTAGAGATCTCAAAGTCACTGGTACCTGGTGAACCAGTATTTGAGAGCTAGCAATAGACTAAGGCTAACAGAGTACGACTTGGTTGGAATTGCTGTGAATTCTGGTAATCTGGGCCAAGACAATAGTTGGCCACAGCATGATTTCCCTGGAAAATGGGGTCTCACTTTAACAACAGAATAGAGAGGCTGGTGAAGTATTCTGTGAACTAATCTATTCCACATTAAGTTTGCAAATTAACTACTTATTTTGTGGTGTTTATAACCTCTGCTAGGAGCTCAGGACATGTTTTGCTGGATAGGAAGAAGACTGTTATTCAATTGATTACTTATCATTCATACATTTACCTTCTTTATTTATAGTAGGAATTTTCTAGAAGGCTGAACATAGTTAAAGCCCTTATTCTAATACTGATTATAATTATCTGGGATATTCAAAGTCAGAAATATACTGCTTCTTTTTTAGGAATCTCCAAGATTTACCAAATATTTGCCACAAATGTTTTCCTTTTCTTCAGAGCTCAATGAAAAATCTGGTGACTTTGAATGTATATGAATGTACAGATAAATACCCAGGGAAAAGCTAAGTTTGATATGAAGATAAAACTTAAATTCAGAAAAATCAGACTCTCTGCCTGATTTTATGTGTATATCAATTTACATTACCCAAAGGTTACTAGTTGCTCAAATGAAATTGTATGACAGACAGAACAAACTGCTTAATAACCCTGTCCCTGGGTACCGTGAACACACACAAATGTATTAAGAAACACCAACTCACTGAGAGAATCCTAATAACTTGATGAAAAAAGGAAACTAATACACGCTAGAAATGCTATTGTAGCTTCTCTCTTCTGTATTACAGGTCTATTTAAATTGGAACAGAGTTGCTCAGTTTTGCCCTTACCTATAGTGAGTGATTTGTAACAATCATTTGTAATATAATACAGACTGAAAAAAGCATTTGTTTTTCTATTTAAGTACACAATATGATCATATTTAGAGACATTTCCCAGAGATCTACAAATCATATTTTGATTTCCTAATTCATTCTTTTGTTCTGGCACATACTGTATATTCTATGTATAATATAACATTGTGTTTCTGATTATATTACCATTAACTTCTGATTCATGTGTAATAAGACTTTTAAATATCCTGTGTTCTTTCAGAGTTGTTGGACTGTATCTTTTTGGACTTTTAATAATACTTATAATTTTAAAGAGGCAAAATTTGAATTATTGGAAACAGCTTTGGTTTAAAAGTTAAAGTAGTTGACTATCTTATAGAAAGTCTCAAAAGGAATTGTATTTGATGTTCATTATAATTTTTTCAAGATTTTTCTTAAGAAAGCTGTTTAAATATATTTCTAATGCTTTTTGAAACACTTTTTTTTTTCACAAAGTAGCTTTTCCTAGCTAGGTATTCTGAAACCTGGGTGATGTAAGGATTCCAAATGTCCATAATCTAATAGTAGTATGGAGTATTACATTTAAGAACTTCCAAGTAGTTTATAAATATTAATTTCTTTTTTTTTAAATTTAATTTAACTTTTATTTTAATTGTTGTTCAAGTACAGTTTTCTGCCTTTTACCCCCATCCCAGCCCACCCCCCACAGCCCTCCCACATCCCTCCCACTTCCATCCCCACCCCTTGTTTTGTTTTGTTTTGTTTTTATCTTTAGAGGGGAAGGAGAGAGGGAGAGAAACATCAATGTATGGTTGCCTTTTGTGCATCCCCTGCTGGGAGTTGGCCTGCAGGGAACTGGACTACAACCCAGGCATGTGCCCTGACTGGGAATCGAACCTCAATCCTCTGGTTTGCAGGCCCGCGCTCAATCCTCTGAGCTACACCAGCCAGGGCCCTATAAATATTAATTTCTTTTATAGTGCATACTAGTGTACAGTTACATTCACTGTGTATTATAATCTATATAAACCATGTTTAAAAATCTTAAACACATTTCTGCCTCCTGCTAGTTTTGTAAATCATGATTTTGGGACATGTTTAGTTGGTTATTCACATGAAACATTCTTCCAGGAGTGTTCTGCAAACATTCAGAGAACATGTACTGGTCGGTTTTCCCATTGTGGAGTTGCTGTTTGACCTTGGCATGGCCTATCTGAGGGAACCCAGAACTGCGTGAGGAATCTGGTTCTGAGTGGGGAGAATATCTGTACTCCTGTTGCATGAAGTAGGGAAGTGAAAAAGAGGCTTTACCTACCATAGATGATGGAAGTTTAGTCTCTGGGAGAAAGAACCTCACTCACAAAGGAAGGCAGACATCTCTAATGGGGGAAATGCTCTAGTACCTTAATAAAAACAATACCTTTAAGAATCCAAGGAGAAACAGCATAAGCCTCCTTGGTCTGTGTGCTTATTTTAACAAACTCTGAAGTGTATCTTTGACCTCAGCACCGTTTATTGAGAGCAGTTGGCATGCACAGCTTTGGGCCACATTCCTCTGATCTGTCTTCCAAATTCCTTCTTGTATTTTGCTCGGTTGTATCCTGTGCGTTATGACTTGGCATTCCAGCATTTGTCACTGATCCTATTTTAAAAATCAAGCTTGCCATTGTTTTGGCTTAGGTGCTTTAAGAGAAATGGAAAAGCAACGAACTATTCAGATCTTGGGAAAAGAGGAAAAGTTCGTTGTTTTGTGTAAATAAAAGTTGAATTTGGGACATAGGTTTCTTCAGGCTCTGGTCTTGTCTTTTGTCCACCATGTTTCCTATGCTGTCTGAGCAAATATCATATCAATTCAGATGAGAATAAAAGCAAATTCCCTTTCCAAATTTTTAGGGACATTTTGGGGTGGGGTGGAAATGCCAAGTTGGGAAAAGAGATGTTTATTTAAAATTTGTGATAGGAATTACATGGTACAGAGCCTAATCCTAGAAGAAATTGAAGAATTTGGTTTAGGTCAAGCCATTTCCCCTTCTATACTCCTCTCTTAGTCCCTACTTCCCTGATACCCAGGTATAAATCTGCAATAAATAATGTTATTTAACTTTCTTGAAGGTTCCTTTTCTTCAAAACTAGCTTGTCCTATGTACCAACCTCTCAGAGAACTGGAACTAATCAGTTGATCAACTAACTCATGTGAAGGTGTTGAAAAATAACTAATAAATATATTAGCTTTAAACTTAAATAAGCATCATTTTTGCCTTTATTCTAATCATAGAAATTTCTGGTTCTGTGATGGGACATTTCTGAGGAATTTGTTTGTTTGTTTATTTATTTACAGGGGCCTTTCTAGTAGCTGCCAAATCACCTTACATAGGCAACAGCCTCATATGTTTACATGTGAATGAATAAAAACCTATTTTTTTCATGACATTTGCTTATGCATACTTTTATCTCAAAAGAATGCCAAGTGTATGGATTCTGTGTTTTAATTAATACTTACTAGGTACTGTTGGCTAAGTAAGTGATTGATAAGAGAACACTTATAGAATAAATTCTGATGTTCTTGATTATTTAGTTCTTGTCTGGAGCCATTAAGCAGATAGCCTGCTTGACTGTCAAGGACTAGGGGCGGGGGAAATGGGGAGATGCTGTTCAAAGAGTACAAACTTCCAGTTGTACGATGGGGAAGTTCTCTGGGGAAAACTTTACACAAATAGTAAGACAAAGCCATTGTGTTACTTCCTTCATTTTATCTCCATCACGCCTTTTATTGCAATTTCACATCTTTGGTTTTTTCCTATCACAGAAAAGGGGAGCGAGACAAAGAAGGGGGTGAACCAGAAAGAGGTGACAGGTGGTAGGAAGACAAGGGGAATCATCAGAGAGACAAGAGTGTCGTGAATCAAGAAGGCACAAACATTATGGCCAGAAAAGCAAGGCTAGTAACTGCAATGATAAAATATTGAAACAATAAGGAGGGATACAGAGGGGAATAGGAAATAATATATTACAGAAATCCTTCCCTTTTAGGGCATCATTTTCTTTCAGGCTCACCTTGATTTCTTGCCATCAGATGTTTAATCCTCTGAATTGATAGCATGTCCCCAATCTCATATTTTCATGAATATTTTACACAACTTTTTTTCTTAAGACATAAACTCATCTAGACTCAATGGTCTGAGTGTGGATAGCAAAAGAAAGCATAAACAGAAAAAGGGAGGATCTATCTACTTATAGGAGAGAAAATACTTAAAGCTTGACCATAAACGGAGGAGAGAAACCAGGTAGCTGCATTGTGCTTTAATTCTTCTTTGTTACTAATACCTGTCAGGGTTCACTTAGCTAATTCTCTGAGCAATTCATTCAGTTTTAATTTTGTCAGTGTCTTTTTATCACCTAGCCTTGGTCTCCAGTGATCATCCAGTAACTATTTATCACCTCTTACCCCCATTTGGGAAAGTTTATGTTTTGATAGTCCTGTAACTTAACACAGGTCGCTGACTTTGAATAAGGTTAGGTTTCTTTTTACTTTCTGCCTTTCCTGATTAAGAGATGTGTATTGAGGGACACTGAGGTCAGCGTTTAAGTAATTTATACCCAAGGCACCCCATATGATCCCAGAATTCAGGATGTGGTGGGAGACTGGCAGGTGGGGAGGGAGAGACAGGGAGACGTGTTTTGGCAGGAACCACGTGTGTCCTCTTCTCAGTTTAGAAGCCCATATGGTGCTTTATAATGCTCTGCTCAATTGCCATATAGTTTTATTCGGCAGCATGTTAAAAATATGCCTTATTAAGGGTATTTCAGATAATTTACAAATCTCATGTTATAATTCACGAGAATTTTTTCATATAGGCTGAACTTAAAAGATAAATTGTGATATCTACTTTTTAAATGAAAGCATAAAATTTTTTCTGAGAGATGTTTTCACTATTTAAAAATTACAAGTGACATGTCTTTGATTAAAATAAATTTAAAGGGCAATTTTAACATCATGAAGAAAATAGGACAAAACAAAGTATAACTAATAGCACCTCCCAACCTCCTCCCCTCCAAACCCAAACCATTCTATTGTCCACAATGGAGGCCTGCCCTCTTCCTTTTGCAGCTTGACATATTCATGTAAAGGTGTATGCCCTAATTTAAAACCTTGGGGATAAATATACCCAAATAAACCACAGTTCTGACCTTCAGAACCTTGTAATCTGTTTTATCTGATGATATATAGTGACAGGAGTAAGCTGTAATGGACCACACAATGCCAGTGATGTATGAGGGATTTATGGAGCAGTGTGCTACTTACTTGGAAGTAATCATACCAGTCGTAAGTTCTATTGAGTTTTTAGGACAATTTCTGGAAAACATAAATAAACAATTAAAGAGATCTAGACTTTACTTTCTGATCTTATTGATATTTTTATATATCAGCTATTTCCACTGTCAACATTTCATGTATAGTTCAGTTACGGAGCATGATTTGGACCGTCGGTCTTCAATATTAACATTGACTGGGGCCAGCCTGGCCTCTGCTGGCTCTCCTTCCCACCACCCACGGCTTCCTGGATTTGTAATTTAAGAGACATATAGCAGCTGCCTTGAACAGACTCACTCAGACCACACTCACAAAACACACACTCTTGCAAAAGCCAAAGGGAAAAAAACGATATGAAAGTAATGCACATCAATGATAATTCTTACAAATGTATTCATGCTCTGATTTCCTTTATCATTACCCTGTAAGTTCTGGCTGTTGGATCTGGAGACATATGCTTATTTTCATTGACATGATTTTCCCCTAAAAGATAAATATATGACTTTGGCAGAGAATTCAAAACAAATGTGAAAATTGAGATACATCCAAGTTATTATCTTGACAATTGGCTTTTATACACTAGTTGGACATCTTCAAGAACCAAAGATTTATCATCCATTGACGTAAACCCATGGTGTAGAAATTCTAAAGATATGCCATGAAACCAAGAGTTTTCTATTCCCCAAATAGCTGGTTATTTTAGTGCCCTATGAAATAATAGACTATGCTAAGGAAGGAAAATGAGATTCATAAAAATTTTAAATGCTAAAAAGTACAAATAATAAGATAGATCAAGCCTTAACACTTGGAATAAATCAGATATTATTTGTAATTTAATTCATTCTGTTTGCACAATATGGAAAATCAAATTTTTAGTTAATAGACAGTAATAATGTTTATATTAAGTTTAATGGGGTCATCATTATAAGCAAACTAGTTACAACATTTGAAAAAAAAGGCATGTAATAAATACACTTAGACTATATTTAGTTTTTCTTTCCTGATTTCAGAGTTATGTCAGGGCTATAATTTAAACAAGTTAGTTTCACCTAACAACTAACTAGCATGATTCTCAGTAAATATTTATTGAAGAATATAAATATATGGAAGCAGATGCTGATATGAATCTGGTTGAGAGAATGAGTGGCTAACATATTACATAGTATATGTAGCATTTATATTGACCTTACAAAAAGTTTAATGAATATGGATATTAGATAATTTTATACATTTTCAGCAATTTTTTACCCCAAATTTACTTGGTAGCAGTTCAAAAAAATTGGTGTTTTCGTTAGGGTTATAAAGTAATTTGTCCTTAAAGCACACACATGGATACATCTGTCAAATACAGGATCAAAATACATCTATTTTTTTGTTAAAGCAAGCATAGTTTTTTTTAATCACTGAATATATGTTAACATATTTTGAAATACTTAAAGTTGAATTTTTAACTTTAGATATTTTTTCTGAAATTAGCTTAGATATTATGATGCAATAAACTAATTTGAAAAGTCAATGCTTGACTATATTATTTTAAAATAAGATACTAAAAGCTTTGGCCTAGTAGCTCAATTGTTTAGAGAGTTGTCTGGATACACCAAGATGGCAGGTTTGATCCCTGGCCAGGGCACATACAAGGATCAACCAATGAATGTATAAATAAGCAGAAAATCATAAAATCAAGTTTCTTTCTCTCTCTCTATCCCCTTCCCTCTCCCTCTCTCAAGATCAATGAAAATTAAAAAAATCTTTAAATTAAAATAACATAATAAAACAAAATTATTTTATAATTACATAAAATTATTGAATTAGGTTAAGATGTTTACAGTAAATGTTTCTAAACAGCCAACAAAAAACTCTCAAATTGATTTTCATTTTGATGCTATGAACTTGGAATTAATGGCTTATTAGTTGGAAAAAGAATTTTAATATGCAGGCATTGTTTTAAGCCAGCCATTTTCTGCTCTAGTCACAAAAAGCTTCATTTACAATGATTAATTTGGGAATTTTCAACTTAATATTTCCTTTTCTTTTTTTTTCTTGTAATATTTCCTTTTCTAACATGGGAAGCTAATTAAGTCAGAAACAGATTTGTTTATAAATATTTATGACAAAGTAACAAAATACTTTCAAAATTTCTTCTATGTTCCTTTCATTAATATTCTGTTATCAATTAATTAAATATGAGCAAATATAGACCTAATGGTCAGCCTGAATGGTTGTAAAAGTAATTTAGATATGCAATAGTTTTTCATAAACATTATTAGAAGGTAAGCCTCACAAGAACAGTTTAAGTTCAGGAGGGAAACCTTTTTTCTTATACCCCTTCAGTATTGTAAGGACAGCTCCCATCAGTAGAATCTCTCCTTCAACAAAGGGCCATGGTGGCTGAATTACATACAGCATCATGTGTCTGAAACTTCATGACAACCCAATGAAGTAAATTCTGTAGTGAGTTATAATTTACAGCTAAGAAAACTGGACATATAAAGTAGTTTCTCAGGATATAATCCCAGCAGTGGAATTGCTGGGTCAAAAGACAGGTCCATTTTTAGTTTTCTGAGAAAATTCCATACTGTTTTCCATAATGGTTGTATTATATCCTAAGAACCCTAAAACACCAATCCAAAAGAACCTATGCACCCCAATGTTCATAGCAGCACAATTTACAATAGCCAAAAGCTGGAAGCAACCTAGATGCCCATCAGTAAATGAATGGATCAAAAATTATGGTACATATACACAATGGAATTCTATGCAGCAGAAAGAAAGGAGGAGCTCCTACCCTTTGCAACAGAATGGATGGAACTGGAAAGCATTATGCTGAGTAAAATAAGCCAAGTGTTGAAAGACAAATACCATATGATCTCACCTTTAACAGGAGGCTAAGCAACAAAATAAACAAGCAAGTAAAATAAAAACGAAGACACTGAAATAGAGAACAGGCTGACAGTGACCAGAAGGGAGAGGGGAGGAAATTCCAGAGGGAAAGGGGAAGGATTCACAGGAACTAGTATGAAGGACACATGGACAACAACTAATGGGGGTGGAAATGGGAGGGAGGTGGGGAGCATGTGGGGGAGGTGGGCTGGGATGGGAGTAAAAGACAGAAAACTGTACTTGAACAATAATTAAATAAAAAAAAATAAAGTAGTTTCTCCAAGGTCACGGAGTTGGTAAGTGGTAAGGCTGGGAATAGATCCCAGCTTATCTTTACCTTTCTTGGCTTATTTAGTCATGAAGAAACTGAAATAAAGAAAGTTTAGATCATTAACAAGTAGTAGGGTCAGAGGCTGAACTCAGTTACTATGAATCCAAATCCAGCCTCATTGTACTCTACTACCACACTGTGCCAAATCCTTGTAAAAGTCTTTATAAATCTAAGTCACTCATTTAAGTCATGTGACATTAACAATGGCTTTCAGTAGGTCTAGATAAGTTGCTATATATATTTTAGAACTGGATTTATTCTCTTAGATATAAACACATCTTATTTCTGTGGTTGCTTTTTAATTATTTTTTAATCTCTTTTCTTGTTAAGTCTATTATAGTTGTCCCTATTTTTCCCCCTTTGTGCTCCTACACTCAGACCACTCCCTGCTCCCATAGTCCATCTCCACACCATTGTCCATGTCCATGGGTCATTTATACACGGTCTTTGACTACTCCCTTCCCCTTCTTTCTGCCATTCCCTCCCTCCCCACTTTCTTCTGGCCGCTGTCAGTCTGCTCCCTGTTTCCCTGTCTCTGGTTCTCTTTTGCTCATTAGTTTACTTTGTTCATTAGATTTCTCTTTTAAGTGAGATCATATGGTATTTGTCTTCTGCCAATGGGCTCATTTCACTTAGCATAATTTTCTCCAGTTCCATCCATGCTGTCGCAAAGGGCAAAAATTCCTTCTTTTTTTTCTGCTGCTGTGTAGCATTCCATAGTGTAAATGTGCCACAGTTTTTTAATCTATTCATCTACTGATGGGCACTCAGGCTGTTTCCAACTCTTGGCTATTGTATATAGTATTGCTGTGAACATAGAGGAACATAAGTTCTTTTGAATTGGGGTTTCAGGATTCTTAGGGTAATCCCAGCAGTGGAATCACTGGGTCAAAAGACAGTTCCATTTTTAACTTTGTGAGGAAATTCCACACTGTTTTCTATAGTGCCTGCACCAGTCTCCATTCCTACCAATGGAGCACAGGGTTCCCTTTTCTCCACAACCTCGCCAGCACTTGTTTGTTGATTTATTAATGATGGCCATTCTGACAGGTGTGAGGTGATATCTCATTGTTGTTGTAATTGTCATTTCTCTGATGATTTCTGTGATGTCTCAAGGAAAGAAGGGTAGCTACCTTTCTTTCCTTCCTTTTTCTTTTCTTTTAATTTTAGATAATTGCTGCAATTACACTGAGGATTTTAGGTAATGGTGAAGGCAGTTGGGTTTTCTTGCATGGAATAAGAAGAAATATACAATAAATAATGAAGATGCAGTATTTTATGCTGCTGATGGGTGAGGGGGTCATGAGCTTATGCATTAACATACAGCACTGCAAGTAGGTACTCATGCATTTCTTGTTGATATGAGTTAAGAACATAAATAAATAGGCAGGTATATTTGTTGAGACTACTTAAGTGGATGAAGAATCACATTTTGACATATTTATGAACATGTGAAAAATGTAATATGTGTGAGTCAATATCATAATTCAGTATTTTTGAATATGAAAAATAAGGTCTTACTTAAACTAAAAATGTACTTAAAAATATAAAGTATGGATAATTTGGTAAGCTCTGACACTATTTTTTAAAATAATTTGTTTTATATCAATGTGCTCAATTTAATAAATTAGCAAGTTTTTGAAGTGGGAGGGATTAGTTTCTTGCAAAGTAACTCCCTCCCGCCCCCCTGCCCCACCGCTGCCCACCTTTTAAAAATGTTTATTGACTTTAGATAGAGAGGAAGAGGATGAGAGAGGGAGAGAGAGAGAGAGAGATCAATGTGAGAGAGAAACACTGATTGGTTGTCTCCCACACGTGCCCTGACCAGGAATCAAGCCCACAAGCTTTTGGTGTACAGGACAATGTTCCAAACAACTGAGCTACACAAACCTCCATTTTTAAAAAAATTCTCTCTTCTTTTTCACGTACCAAAGCCCTTATGTGCTCTTCTCACTCTCTGGCTTATTTTAAGAAATGAGGTGATGTCAGTAATTTATGCCTTTGTGAAACTTTAGGTCAATCTCTTACTTCTCTGAGAGTTATTTGCATCTTAATATTTTTGAGTCATGCTAAAATAAAAGGCTTTCTTTCATTACAATTTTAAGAATTATCTAGTATGTGGGGAGATATATTTGGAGGGAGAAAATAACTTTTTGAACATAGCTGAATGACCTTCTACTCTACATCTGCATAAAACTGTCCATGGTGCCAACAGATCATTTGATAGGTGTTTTCTCATGTGTTTATTAAAAATGCATTTCATTGTCACTAAATGTCTATTGTGCTGAAACTGCAGATAAGCTATTCATACTAACCCGTATGATGAACTTGGCAATGTGTAGTCTATAGTGTATATAATAGTGGAGTTACACAATGTTTTTATTTTTCCTAGCCAAGGGAAGACTGGTAATATGAGCCATGACGTGTGTAAAAAATATGCCTTCTTCTTGCTAACAAATAATGAATCAAATATTTTCACAGATAGCTTTAAGATAGGAATATTATTTGTTTTTACTGCTTTGAATGGTAATAGAGTTATGTTCGAGAATGCTCCATTTGGTATGTAAATTCTCATAACTTTGGTATCTGACTCCTGGGCTGCCTTCAAAAGCATATTATTTGCTCTGGGGACTCAAAAAAACTTGATGTGAACCCACTGTTTGTCCTAGCCACTTTGAGAAAGGGGAGAGAAAAATCTTGAGAGCTTCCAAGTATTTGTGATGGCTCTGGCACCTCTTCTGCTTTTAATATCTTATGTGATATATTTTACAGAATTTAAATTTGGTTCAGATAACTTGGGAATTTGCCAGGAGTAAAATATACCACTTTTGTTGGACATACCACTATTTAAAGATGTGGATGCTCTGCCCATTCCTAAAACTGTAGATTTATTTATTTATTTATTTATAAAAGATTTATTTATTTCTTTATCTTTAGAGGGGAAGGCGAGAGGGAGAGAAACATCAATGTATGGTTGCCTTTTGTGCATCCCCTGCTAGGAGTTGGCCTTCAGGGAACTGGCCTGCAACCCAGGCATGTGCCCTGACTGGGAATCAAACCGCAATCCTCTGGTTTGCAGGCCTGTGCTCAATCCACTATGCCAGCCAGGGCCTGTAGATTTATTTTGATATTAAGTGTAGGATTGAGGTAGAGATGTTTAGAGACATAAATGTTGGGTCCAGACAGCATTCATTAATACTGCCAGTACAAATCTTAGTTTACATAATATTGGTTTGATTTTACTGAATGACTACGTTTTACCACTCAAAAATAATATGTAGTTTTATAAATTTGATCCTACTTTTAACTGATTCATCTAGCTTCAACAAACTTCATGGAGCAGGGTATAAGAATATTAGAACTAAAATACTTCAAAAGAGTATTTATATTTAAAACTCTTGTGAACAGAGAGTTAAAAGTTCACATTTATTAAAAATGTTTTCTTGTGTATAGTCCATTTGTAAGATAACTATTAGATTAGTTTTGGAAGGAAAAGCTAAACAATTGGAAGGAGCCAAATAGTTGAAGATATTTTGCATATACTGTTTGAAGCAAATAAAAATGGGATGAGTTCAGTTAAAAAGAAGTAAAAAATATCATGGAAATAAACAGTAACATCTAAAACTCCCCAGATTAGCAGTTTATGAACAACAGACTGCATGCATTGCCCTTACTAGAATGTAAGCCCTGGGAAGGCAGGGTTCAACCACCATTTCTGCTGCCGGTCAATGTTCTTTACTACCAAAGTCAATGCTTAGAATAGAGCAGTGCAGCCGGAGGACCTGGATGTGGTAGTGGAAGTGGCACAGAGGTGACACCAACCTGTTGCTAAGGAACAGATGTGAGGAGCTCCAGGTGAAGAACCTGGAGATGAAGTAGATCATGGATGGGTGTGAGGACATCATGCAACAGGCAATGGAGGAGGCCCAGAAACAGGAACTTGCCAGAGCCAAAATCCAGAATGTTCAGAAGGAGAAAGACCAACTTAACTGCACACCTGAAGTCCATGGAAAAGTCTCTCTGACATTTTCAAGTGCTTTGAGACACAGAAGTGATCTAGGGCTATTGCTTGAATAAAGAACTGCTGAAGACATATGCTGAGGATTACACAGCGAGAACTGAAAAAGAAGGACGGAGGTACCAAGCAATGAAGGCTCGTGCAGAAGAGAAACAAGCTGGTGAAAGAAGAGATCACCCCAGGCATGAGCGAGGGTTGCGTGGAGGCCTTGGCCTTCCAGGTGAGCCTGAGGAGGAGCAGGCGTGCATCCACTGGCTGGAGAAGACAGACCATCGAGCAGAAGACTAAAGAAAATGATGAACTGACCAGAATCTGTGACGACCTCATTTCCAAGATCTAAAAGATCTGACATGAAATTTCCTGATTAATGTCTGTCTGTTTGACTCTGTTAAAAGATTTCATGTTCTTAGCTATTGTATTCAATAAATATTGCAATGAATGTAAGGGTATGTATATTCTTTTGAATTAGTGTTGTGAATTTCTCTGAATATATTCCCAGAAGTGGAATTGCTGCGTCATAAGGCACTTCTATTTTGCATTTTTGAAGTAACTCCAACCTACTTTCCACAGTGGGTGCACCAGTCTGCATTTCCACCAACAGTGCAGGAGGTTCCCCTTTTCTCTACACCTTCACCACCACTTGGTGTTTGTTGATTTTTTAATGACAGCCATTTTGACAGATGACTGGATTAAAAAGCTGTGGCACTTTTACGCAATGGAATACTACTTGGCCATAAAAGAAGATGGAGCTCCTACCCTTTGCAATAGCATGGATGGACCTGGAGAACATTATGCTAAGTGAAATAAACCAGTCAGAGAAAGACAGGTACCATATGATTTTACTCGTGTGTAGATTCTAATGAACAAACTGTGCTATCAGACAAAATAGAGCCAGACCTGTAGACAAAGAGCAGGCTGAGAGCTGTTGAGGGGTAGGGTATTGAGGGGCTGAGTGGAAGGAGTAAGCACATTGAGGGGAAAAAAAGAAAAAAGAGAAAAAACTCATAGGCACAGACAACAGTGTGGGGATTGCCAAGAAGAGGGGGAGGTGAGGGGAGGTGGAGGAGGGCACATGAGGGATAAATGGTCATGGAAGACAACTTGACTTGGGATGGTGAACACATAGTACAGTGTATAGATGATGTGCTATGGAATTGTGCACCTGAAACCTGTGTAATTTTGTTAACCAGTGTCACTCCAATAAGTTCAATGAAAAGGAAAAAAAAGATTTTATGTTCTTTCTCTCTTAACCTCTACTCATTTTTAAACTAGAATGCTTTAAAAAGAAGATTAAAAATTTGAGAATACAGCCCTGGCTGGTGTAGCTCAGTGGGTTGAGTGCAGGCTGGGAATCAAAGGGTCACCAGTTCGATTCCCAGTCAGGGCACAAGCCCAGGTTGCAGGCCAGGTCCCCAGTGAGGACCACATGAGACACAATCACACATTGATGTTTCTCTCCCTCTCTTTCTCCCTCCCTTTCCCTCTCTCTAAAAATAAATTTTAAAAAATAAAGAAAATTTAAGAATACAGGTTTAGGAGTTACACATGTCTAGGTTACATTCTGACTCTCTCCTATATTAGTTGGAGGGCTTAATCTCTCTGAGCTCAGTCTCCTTATCTCTAAATAGGGTACAAAACCCAGCAATATTGATGTGAGCTTGACATCAGTGGATGCCTGAAAAAAGCACTTGAAAATAATATCTGTTAAGTGTAATATAAAATGCACCAACATCTTAGTAAAACTGTCAGACTTACATAATACACAGATGGAGCAATGAAATGGCACAGATGCTCCGGGACAAATACATGTACATATAAAAATATATTGTGTGATAAAGGCCATAACACAAAGCAATGAGGGCAGAAGGAAAATTTCAACAAGTTGTTCTGGACTATTGGTGAAATCTTTGGGAAAAATAGCTATGTGTGTACTTTTCACATAAATATATATAACTTCCCAATAAATTAGAACATTAGATAAACAAAGTGAAAGTGTACATCAATTAGAATAAGATGAAAGTCAATAAGTATGGGATACTGACATGAGGAAAACTTCAAAGGCAAAAGAACAATAGCAGAACCACAGAGAAGAGATGGATACATTGAACTACATAAAAAATTAGGTCTAAATGTCACCAAAAATGTAATAAAGAGTAATTACAAATGGCAAATAATAAAAATATTTGCATCATTTATGATAGGCAATATATGTGTTAGGTTAATATATGTGTTAAGAACATTTACAAATCAATAATAAAAATGGTAAATGCTCTAAGAAAAAAATTAAAAAGTGGAGGAATTTATTAAAGTGGTACAAAATGCAAATAAAATTCATACAAGAAATCTCATTAATAATAAATTTAAGTAAAGGACACATTTTTGCTTATCATAGTGGTAAATAATTTGAAAGAAAAGTATATAATATACATTATTGTGCCCTGAGTAAATAACCAGATTTATGTTTTCTGGCTTTTTTTCACTTAGATATTTTTAGGATTCATACATGTTGCAGCATGTATCAGTATTTCATCCATTTTGTTGCTAGATAGTATTTAATTTTTTTATTTTACCACATCTTGTTAGTCATTCAGCAGTTGATGGATATATGAGTTGTTCCCACTTTTTGGCTATTATGAATAATTTCGCTATGAACATTTGTGTACAGGTCTTTGAGTGGACTTACATTTTTTTCATTTTTCTGGGTGGATACCTAGGGAATTTACTCCTGCATTTTTGAAACTAGTCCATTCAAAGGAAAATGTCCCAATATTGGAGAGCATCTAGAATTTATTTTTCTTGTATGTCATCAATTACTTAAGTCATTCTATGTTTTAGTTTGGTTTATAATCTAACCATGGCTTTTTGTTCTGACATTTTTCCTTCTCTATAGTTAAACATTTTTTAAATTAAATATTTCATAAACACTAGAAAGTACCATGATATCACCTGTAAACCTGTATATCTATACTTTGCTTGAGAAATAAAACAGCCCCCAAAATAGCTGAAGAGCCTCAATAGCATCCCCTTCCCTCCTTATCAGATACTATCATTAATCAGAGTTTAGGGGTTAGCATTTTTATTCACTTCTTTAAACTTTTGCCAAATACATACATACTTCCCAATTAGTAAAAAAATCAACATGATACTTTCTAAATTCTTACTGGACTTGATTTTTTCTTTCCATTATTTTTGACATTTATCCATGTATGTCATTTTTACTATAAGCCATATGTAATCACTGACATATTACACTCCCAATGGTATTAGAAAGTGGGGCCTTAGGGAGGGGATTAGGGTATGAGAGTGGAGCCTTTATGGATGAAATCAGTGACCTCATAAAAGAGGCTCCAGAGAGCTCCCTTGCCTCTTTTGCCATTTGAGGACACAGTGGACAAATTGGCTGTCAACAAAGCAGCAAGCAAGCTCTCACCAGACACTGGATTGGCTGGTGCCTTGATCTTGGACTACCCAGGTTCCAGAACTGTGAGAAATAAATTTATGATGTTTATAAGCCAGCCAGTCTATTGTATTTTGTTATAGCAGTGAACATGGTCTAAGATAACTCCTTTATACACATAGGAGAGTATTTTAAAGTATGTGCATCTTCAACTTTTCTAGATATTGGTGAATTGCTCACCCAAGTGATTTTGCCCAAGTGATACTTACACTGCAGGAAAAAAGTTCTTGTTGCTCCACATTTTTCTCAGTATCTGGCATTGCCAGATCTCTTTCTTCCCCCCCAGATTTTTGGGTATGAAAGAGCATATCTATGTGGTCACTTAAATTGCACTGAATACTAGTAATTTTTAATACCTACTATGCTTAATTTCTATTTATGTTTCTGCTTCAGTGATATTCTTGTTTATAGCTTTATCCATTTTTTTTACTAATTTGTTTGTATTTCTCTTATGGATTTCTAGAAGTCATTTACATATTTTAGGTATGGAACCTACACTGGTTATGATATATATATTGAAAATAATTTTCTTAATTCTCTTTTGGAGAGTTTAGTACTCTTTCTGGAGTAAATGACAGGTGAGTTTAATAATGATAATGGCTCTCTCTGGTGAAAAAGTCTGGCATGCTTACAGCCCATTGGAAAAATCCAGGTTCCCTAAGCTCGAGGGTTCTCTTTTATGACACAATTTGCTGTGTGTGCAGGTGCCACCTGGCTGTCTTCACATTACCTAGTGGGAACTGGAGATTGCCGATACTCTGGCTACTGATTTTGGTGTGAATGGTAAACATAATTCTCCGTCCAAGAGCCAAGAATGCCTTTTATCATCATCCAGAAAACTGTGGTAGGCTGACGTGATAGTTTGTGTAAATGGTGAAATATCATAAATGTTACAGTTCTTGATTCCATATTATATTATATAATATTTACTAATATTACAAACTATAGCAATTTTATTGCTTTTCCCTCAAAAGACAGATTTTTCATTGTCTCTATTGTTTTTCGGTTTTGTACTTCATTGATTTTTGTTCTGACATTTAATTTCTTATTTTTTAAATTTTATGTTTAATTTGCTTATCCTTTTCAAGTTTCTTAATATGGATCAAAAGGTAATTGATATGAGATCTTTGTTCATTTCTAATATAGTTATCTAGTGCTATAAATTTCCCTCTAGGTGCTGCTTTAGCCACACCTCACAGAATTAGATGTGCTGTGTTTTCATCTTCATTTAGCTAAAATGGTTTATAATTTCCCTTTTAATTTATTTGTTGACCCATGGGTTGTTTAAAGTATATCATTTAACTTCTAAGTATATGTAAATATTCCAGAGAGTTATTACTGGTTTCCAGTTTAATTCCATTACAGTCCAGGATACTTTGTATGTTTTAAATTCTTTTAAATTTATTGAGATGCCTTTATAGTCCAGAATGTGATTTCTTTTGGTAATTGCTCAATGTGAGCACTTTAAAGTAGTGTGTATTTGCTGTTGATGAGATAAGTATACTATAATTGTCAGTTCAAGTTTATTGATAGTGTTGTTCAGATTTTTTTTGTATCCTTAATGAGTTTCTCTCTACTTTTAATTTTCCTAGCTGAGTTAGGTACATATGTCTAATTTAGTACCTATTTACTTTTTTTCCCAGGTATACTGACTTATGTAACTGTTTTAGAAGAGTATTTTAATAGTCTGCTTTCTGAACTTGGTGCTTCTGAGTGTGTCACCATTTATTTAGTGATTGTGTGACAGTTTGCTGGGTGGACTTGGAAGTTTAAAATTTTTTGCCCTCTAATTTGTTACAAGGTGCTAGTATAATGTTAATATGAAAAACAATAAAGTTAATGCCACCAACACTTGGAGCAATTTAACTTATAAATAAAGATACAAAGTTTCTAAAAAAATGAACACCAGCAGAGTATAAAAGCAATAACGTTCTGTAACATTATTTTAAAAATAGTTAATGATCAGTAAACCTATTGAAATAAATATTTATATACAATATGAAGGAAAAACATCATACAATACTATCACTAATAATAAATGCTAATAATTTAGTGGAACAGTGACAAAGTGCCAGATAGTGTCCTTGGTTCTGTATGTATATCAACTCATTTAATCCCTATATCAGCCTTATAAGGAAGATGACATTTCGATGCTTTGTGTATAGGGAAATAAATACATAATAGTAGTTGTAAAATATCATATAATTCTTTAAGTGAAAAAACAAGAATTTAAAGCAAGGTATTTTGGATCCATAACTTATGCTTTACTATATCTATTTTTCAATAGATCCTGAAAAATATTCTACAATTTTTTCAACTGTCCAATAAAATATTAGGTAATAATATCAGGAACTACTTATAACAGAGATATTTTTTCTGAATACAGAGTTAAAGCAAAAGAGACGGAACATATGAGAGACAAAAGCTATACTAGGTCAATTTTACCCTGTGCTTAGGAGTATCTTGTCAACTTTCCCCAAGAACTTATATTGAATGTTTTGTTTTAGCATGTCTATTTTAATTATTTTTATTTTTTAAGTTTATATTATTTTTTCACATTTTTTAAAAAAGATTTTATTTATTTATCTTTAGAGGGGAAGGGAAGGAGAGAGGGAGAGAAACATCAATGTATGGTTGCCTTTCGTGCGTCCCCTGCTGGGAGTTGGCCTGCAGGGAACTGGCCTGCAACCCAAGCATGTGCCCTGACTGGGAATCGAACTGCGATCGTCTGGTTCGCAGGCCCGCACTCAATCCACTGAGCTACACCAGCCAGGGCCTATTTTTTCACATTTTTAATTGTTGTTCAAGTACAGCTGTCTCTATTCCCCCCCCCACCCCAGCCACCCCCACTCCTTCCCCTCTTTGATTTTGTCCATGTGTCCCTCATACATGTTTCTGAAAAACCTCAACATCCCTTCTTATCATCTTATTTCCTTTCTCATGTCTGGATATTTTTGGTTTCGTTTAATTCTATGAACACATCTCACAATTTTCTCAACATATTAATTTAAAAAGTTGTTAAATTATCTGTCCTCTTTAGTGTAATTTATTTTTCTACTAATATCTCTTGCAGACATTAGTTACAAAGTAGAAAATAAAAAGGCTTAGAATTCTCTATATTAACAGAAAAAATTTTAAAGATTTTATTTTTATTTTTAGAGAGTGGGGGCAGGGAGGGAGAAAGAGAGAAAGAAATATCAGTGTGTAAGAGAAACATCGATGGGGAGCCCTTGGCATAGCCTGGCCTGCAACCCAGGCACATGCACTGGCGAGGACTCAGACCTCTGACCCTTCGGTTTGCAGGCTGGCACTCCCTCTGAGCCACACCAGCCAGAGCAGAAATAATTTTTTAATATTACCCAAGGCCAAGGATTATCTTGTTTAAGGGTTTAAATAATTATCTATTTTATATAGTTTCATGTTCAATTTTAATTTTATTTTATAGAGCATTTAATGCAATAATCAAGAATTTTTGCACATTAAGTGTATAATTGATATATATACTCCGAGTTCTTAAATATCAATATACGGCAGAAGTGAAATAGTGAAAGAAAAAGGCAAATGAGTTTTAATCATGAGATTCACTAATGCAAACTTGAGTATAATAATTCTCATACTCTACATTGCAGTGTTATTGGTAATTAGGCCCATATGAGGGCTTGAAATTTTATGGCATTTGTTGTATCCTGAAGGAATCTTGGCTCATAAAATAGAGAGGAGTGCTTGCTTTTTATGGAGATTTTTCACTGTGGTTCATCTTTGAGAGCAGAATTCAGATATTTGTTGACCATCATCTCATTAAAGAAAAATCAGGTAAGATATTTTTATGTGAATGTAGCAAGGATTACAAATAAAGCCACAGTGAAGGAAAAATTGGTACTTTCAGAACAAAGACGACTCTGGGAAAAGCTCATAGGAGTGGGGTTGTGATTATGTAAAACTGTCTGCTAGTTAAAGACATTAAATTCAGATCAAGTACGGGAAATAGCTTGTTGGAGAAAGGAAAACTGAAGCTTCACTTGATTTAACTCCCCACCCCCTTCTTAAAGAAACTATTTTCTGTCAACCTTACTTCCATTTTCTATTTGACTGTAGCAGAACAGCTTAAGATCACCCAGGGGTTGCTCCTACCCATTTCGGGCCCGAGCAGCGGGGCTGCAGCCCAGTCTTCCGTGGCGGCTGTGCGCTCCAGTCTTCAGCAGGAAACTGCTGCCTAGGCACAGAAGGCATCTGTGCCTTCACACCCGTCTGTGAGCTCAACTTGAGTGGAAGTGCATACGAGAGCTGGAGCAGTCCATTCGTCTGTGGTTCCTTCTGGTCACAGCCTTTCCCCCGTGATCTGCTCTTTCTTTTCAGTTTCTTCAGAAGCTCTGAAGAGGGACGATGGGGGTGGCCTGCCACAGGTGCTCAGGGGAGGTAGTTTGTACACAGGCACAGGACCTCCTGGGCCAACTCCAGGCGCATCACACACTGAGCTCCCTTATTGTTGCACGGGGATGGCAATATCCGCACAGTGCAGAGAAGAGTGTGATGCCAAGGGAGGCAGGGGAGCAGGCCTCCTCTGCGAGAGACTGGTGTTAGCTAGGGGACGAAGAGCCACCAGAAGCCATGGCTCCCAGAAAGCCAGCTGCCTGTGCCTAAGGTTCTGGGAGTGAAGCAGCAGCAGCGGGAGGGGCTCCAGTGACAATGGTGAGGGCACAGCTTGCTGCCCAGTGTTGCCGGCTGACATGGTACTGACCTCAGCCGGGCTGTCCATGGCATGAGCTGCCCACAAAAGATTCACCCAGGTTCTCTTCCGTTCGTGAGGTAATGTCATCACTTTTCCTTTGGTAGATGACTGTTCTGTTTGGACGCCAAGGTTGGTGCCACGTAGGTGGGTTCCTGCTGCAAAGAATGATGGACATCCTGCTCCTTTATATGCATGACGTCAAAGGCTCCTGACGCTTGAAATGTTCCCTTTAAGTTGTAACAGGAACCCAGGACAATATGGTGTGGAACCCTCTTTGGGTAGCGAGGAATTCAGAAGACACTTTGTATAAAGTTTTGCAAAGATGCTTTTTACATACATATCACTACTTTGAGTTCTAGATAGACATAATAACTTTATATCGGAATGCTACTTTTCAGTGAAACCAGAGTGTCTGTTTTAAAAGACTGCTTTAAATGTTGGGGATGTCTCTGTTTCTCAGTTAAACGGGACTATTACCCGCTTCATGTGCTTTATGTAAGAATTTTAAAAGGAAGTACTGTCAGGTGCTGGGAACAATGTCTGACACATAGTAAGCATTCAGTGATATTGTTATCTATCTAATAGCTCTGAGTGTCTCTACCTTAAATTGCAAGGTAACAGACAAGTTTTCTTGCAGAAAGTAATAAAACTACATGTGGTTTTCCAAACCAACAAGAAGAAACACTTTTTAAAAAAATATATTTTTCTTAGCAGCTTGTAGATAGCCATAGCTATTATGGAGCTCATACTTAAAATCTGTGCTTGTATCTAAGTAAGCTTGGGGTGTGTTTGAAGCTTGGCAGATAACTCAGCTCTGATTCCATTTATGTACACTTCCTCTGACTTTTCTTCTAAAATGCACAAGCAGCATGGCATCACTTTCTCTTCTCTTTCTCTCTCTGCACACACACACACACACACACACACACACACACACACACACACATTCCCGTTTCTTCAACATGGTCATACAAGCATATGCACTAGTTTCATTTCATTTTTTTAATCCCCAAAGAATTCACGGAGCAGGCTGTGTGCAACTGCTGTGTTTTCTACTAGTTAAATTGGCAGTTACTTACAGTCTGGAGTTGCTAGGAGAAGGTGAATAAGCATGATTACAGCATCAATAACAACCTGTAGAGCTCTGTCGTCTGTGTTCTGTATGGCTTTATATGTTATTTTCTCGTTGTCATCATTAATATTTGTTGCATTTTTTCTGTTAGAGCATGATGTATTTTTAATTGTTGGTTCCAGAATACTTAAGAGACAAAAACGTTGGCATTTAAAGCAGGCACTTTTTCTCTCAGGGTGGTGCTGCTGATACTGATTCCTGCCATCTGTTTTCTTATTACATACTGCCCTCCTTTCATTGGTAGAGAGGAATTCAGCTTCTTCTGGTGGGCTAAAGTCATTCACGTTTCTCTTGTGCATACCAGATCTCGTAACCTGTAGGAATTCTGATGTGCTTCAGTGCACGGAGCAGTAACAAATGAGCTGCTTTGGGGGAGAGCTGGAGAGCTCAGTCGGTCAGTAGTACAGTCACAGGCTCACATGTGCGGATTGTTTCTGTGAGGTCAGAGGATCTGTTTGTACTGCTGTCTGCTTGGGGCGGGGGTGGTGTGGTGAACAGTGGGTATGCCTGTCCAAGTCAATAGCAATTCTGGCAGAGGCTGTCCTTAGCTTTATAAATCTGCAATGTTCTGATAGATAAGAGATGCTGCTGTGCAACTGAGGTTTGCAGTGGACTGAGGAATGCTTGTTCTAGCTCCTGAAACTGACTGTAACTGTGTTTCCCTAGGAGTATCATCATGGGCTCTACTGCTACAGGAATTGAGGAATTGGAAAACACCACATTTAAATATCTTATAGGAGAACACACTGAAAAAATGTGGCAACGCCTGAAAGGAATGTGAGTAAGCTGCTTGGTTCTGTGTTTTTATCCCTACCCCCAATTTGATTGTTAACATGAATAATTGTGGTACTATCTTACTTTGTGGACTAGTGTTTCCTTTAGAAAGGTTTCTCTTTAAAAAATAAGATGTGCCAGTCTCAGCTAACAACCTGCTTGAAAGATAACTATTATTTTTGTACCTGTATGTTTTCTGGAAAGTAAGGCAACTCCTGAGAAAAGGAATCCACTTTACTGCTGTGCTACATGGTTCCTTTTATGCTCCTGTGTGTGTTGTTTAGATATGCAAAGAGGTGACAGGGACGCTGCTCCCAGAAATAAAATTTCACTGGGTAAATAGAGAGAATACCAATGGTACTTATTTCTCTGGGATTAGTTTTTGGAAAAAAGGAGAGGATGAATATGATAAACAATTAAACTCTATTGCGCTTATGCTTTATGTTTTAATGAGTAAGAATTCTTTAAGAAAAAAATACATATGTGGTAAAAATAGTATAAGCATACCAAACTTACTGGAGAGTTTTGGCTTTAAACTAAAGAATTCACTTCTGAGAGTGCAGAATAGCTCATGAGATAAAATGGACCTTAGGAAGGTGGGCCAAGAGCTGTGCTTATGCTAAGCATAAAATGTAAATAGCTGAGTCAAACTTTAATGGAACTTCTACCCACCTTGCTATTTGAACAACATTTACATTTTTTTTTCTGTGTGTGCTACCAATTCCTGTTTGGTATTCCAGCACACTGTATTTACATGCTTTGTTTTAATTATGTTGTGATTTAAAAATCAGTTTTAAAATTTGGATAAATATGTGCATATGAAGATTTACAAGCATTTGCTTAGCATACTTGAATATTTCAAATGAAAATATATTGGCTTTTCTGTGGTAATGGCTGAAGGAATCTTATACCATGTAAAATAGAGATTTTCTGGGATTCATATGTCTAATGCTATGTTTATGTACTATTTTATAGAATGCAACATCTCAGTAGATTGAACATTGCTATTTTGATGTATATGACTTTCTGAAAGAAAAATGGTATCAAACTTTCTTTAGAGGTAAAATGCCTTCTACTTCCCTCCATTTGAATGTGTTTAATGGTGTTTTATATGTAAATAGTCTGCATATTTTCTTACACTGAGGTAATGCATTGGCATTACAGTGCACTAGTATAAGACCAACTAATAAGACAAATGACATTGAACAAAGACTAGCTTTTAAAAAGACTTGGGAGGATTGACTGTGGGAGTGGGGTGAGGGATGAGGTAGGGGAGAGCAATGGGGAAAAAGGCAGGACAACTCTAACTGAACCACAATAAAATAAAATAAAAATAACATAAAACCCCAAAACTATTAACAAAATAAAAAGGAAGCCATTTTTATAGGATTTGAATGAATTATAGACATATGTTTCTAAGATCCATGGAAGATTTAAAGATTACAGTTTTTTGGTTGCTCTCTAGGTAAACAAATAATCCTACAAAAGCAAATAGCAACTTACACATTAATTAACATCGATGAAAATTGAATACTGGCAATCAGCAGAGGATTTGTGTCTAACCTAATGAGTCGACTGACACCTGTACCAGACAAATTATAGCCAATATTGCAACCTATTTTAGATTTTCTTCTCTTTGGCAGAACAGAATGCGTTGGTTTGTTTGTATTTGTTCTATTTTTTTTGTAGTAACCTGAATATATGAAGATTTACAGTAGTGAATTTATGTGTATATTTTTAAGAAATTTGAAAAGTGACTTTGTGTTTGCCTAACATTTTAGGGCAAAGTTAGCTGAGTTTTACTTTATCAATTAATCTCAAAGATGAGTTTGTCATTTTTTTTCAGGAGAGGGGCATATAGTCACTCAACAGTAGAACTTCCTGACTTGCCATTCAACATTGATGTAAGATATAAAAATATACAGGGTCCAGCACAAATAATGCCCATTTTTATGATAAAATCTTTTATCACAAAATCATAAGCTTGTAATTCTATAACATCACAATATCGCACTCAAGCATATCATATGATATTTTAGGTGAAATATTCAAATTAAAACTATAAATGATTACACTCACTTTATCACCCTATCAGCCATACTCAAGCAGGCCTTACTTCGGCCGGCCCTGTGTGTACATACTAAGCAAATTTTGAGTTATGCCCACACAGAGCCACTGAATGACCATTTTAGGAAAAAAATTGCTGACAACTTGGTTTTTAAATATTATTACTAACTGATTGAAATGACTGTTTTTGCATGAAAGAAAAAAGAAATTTGCATTTAGTACTATTACTTAACTTGTACATTGACTTAAGACATTTCTAGTATTCTAGGATTAGAATTGTCAAAACAAGTAGCTAAAATCTGCTTGCATGACTAATGACAACCAAATTGTATAATCACGGTCTTTTGTGTCGTCTGCGTTTGAAGCAGAGATATGAGGGACTAGCTATTCCATTGCTGAAACTGTCTTGCCTATTTAAAATGTAATACTGACTCAAACAGGATTTTATCTCATCGAAATTGTTAGTGTTAGAATTTTAATTTTAAGTATTGGCAATTAAAATCTTGCTACTCACGAAAGCTATGAAACACTTTTGTAATTTATATATTTTTTTTATTTTGGGAAAACCAACCCAATGAAGGCTTTTAAATATTTCCTTCTAAAGTGATTTTTAAAATCTTCTACTATATCTAGCTTCACAAATACAATGCTTTATTTCAACAGGATAATTTTTTAAAAGATTTTATTTATTTATCTTTAGAGGGGAAGGGAAGAAGAGAGGGAGAGAAATGTTAGTGTATGGTTGACTCTCATGCATCTCCTGCTGGGAACTGGCCTGCAACCCAGGCATGTACTCTGACTGGGAATCGAACCGCAATTGTGTGGTTCACAGGCCCACGCTCAATCCACTGAGCTACACCAGCCAGGGCAGATAATTTGTTTTTAAGCGGGTTTGCAATATGTGCATTTTTTAGATTAAGTAAATATAGAGACAAAGATTAAAGTAAAATAAGGTTTGTAGCTATTTGCAAAAATATATTTTAAAGGCATTATCATACCATATAACATTTTAGAACTTTTCTGAGTCTACAGAAACAATCTTTAAATTTGGAAACGCATGAAAATCATTGGTAAACTAAATGAAAATATCAATTTATTATACTATTTTATTGATTTTTTTCATTAAGGTCTTTTAAACCACCTTCATGTAATATTTGATTGGGACACCATATTCACTGATGTGCCAAGAAATCTCTTATTCCTCCGTGGAAAGAGTGGTGCAATTTCCTCTTCTCATTTCTGCATATAAATCTTATGCTTTATTCTATTAATTTACTTTTCACAGTCATGACTTTTCTCTAGTGTTCTTCAGTCTGTCTTCTACAACTTGTCACTTGACAATCATTTAGGTTCCACACTGGGACTCCTGGTCTGTGATGTGGAAATGTCAGCAAATGAGTGGCATCACGTTCTTCATAAACTACATTTAAAAAATGTATACTTGTTCATAACTTATCAGTTGTCTAGGACCTAGAAAAGACTTCCTGTTTCTTTGGCTATCTCAATGCCTCGTGAAAGTTCCGTTTCAGCATATTCCCGGTCTCTGGGACGTGTGCTGCTTCCTACGCACGATGAAAAGTTGTCTAATGCTGGTCTTTGTGAAGATGGTTCAGTTGTTGATTCCCATGAGGGAATTTGATTCGAAACTTTTATATTTGTTTTTATTTAAATGCTCTGTTTTAAAAATTAATTTTAAAGATGATCCTTTTTTGTATCGTGGTACTGTTGTTTTTTTTTTCTCTCCAGAAGTACAATGGTCTACAATGGTGGGTTGTTGAAAAAAAATCAAACATGTTTAAAACATGAGTGCTCCTTTCTCCAACCAGTGCCACTGTTCTAAGGATTCAGTCTAAGGGTGATAGCATTTCCAGAAAACTATAATCCCATACAAATTCCAAAAGCCACATGGTGTCATAACAAAAACTAAATAAGAGTGTTTACTTGGTCGTTCAGCAGAACAGGGAAAATTTGAATGGCTTAAAAGCATAAACTATTGAAAAAATGTGGGACTCACTTTAGAACTTATTTTCAATTCCCTCAGTTTCTGTAGATGTATGACTAGAACCAACAAAATTTTTATAATTAGAAACTAACTTAATATGTGATATTTAATTCTACATGTATAGACATTTACTTTCTGTCTTCCCAGTCCAGACAAATGTCCAGATAGTGAGGTCTGGACTTGTGGATGTAACAGTGGAAAGACTTGAAAGTAAGCTTCTTTCTTCTTCTTTGATTGGTGGTCTGCGTGATGTTCAGTGATGGAAGAATAAAATGTTAAGAAGCAGAAAGTGAAGGAGAAAGGAGGAACTGCATAATAGCCCTATAATTAATTTCAGTGAGCTGTTGTTATTGAAGAGGGCAGTGTATGGTGTAGTTTCAGGTGAAGTAACCCCAAACCCTGATCACCAAGAAGATGGAGCAGAAATACATATGTAGAATGAAAAAGGATCAAAAAGAGTGAAATGACAACAGTTATTAGCACCATATTCCCAAACCCAAATTGTACTCTAGGGTGAAGCACCATTATTGATTAGAAGCAGATCTGATCCTTTTACCCTCCTGCTTCAAACCCTTTAAAGCTTTCTAGTGTCCTCTTTCAAGTTCAGCATCCTTTCTAGTGTCCTCTTTCAAGTTCAGCAGGGTCTCTCAAACCTGCTCAACTTTTGGAGCCTCCTCTCACGCCTCTCCCACTGTGGCCCCCTCCCAACCAGGCCAAAGTTGCCCAAAGGAAAGCTGTTCATCACCCATCTGCCTTTGCTGATGTTATTCTCTTATTCTGAGGGAACAGCTCCTTTGTCCTCTTATCCAGTGTTGCTCTTGCTCCCATGATGCTTTTTGAGACGTGTGGGGATGGTTCTGGTGGTTGCAGTGTCTGAGGATGTTTCTGCGTTCAGTGGGCAGCAGGGCTTGGGCATGATTAATGTCCTCCAGAGCTTGGGACATTGTCTTACCAGGAAAAGTTATTCTACCCAAAATGCTAATAGACACCTTGTGACCAAATATTTAAAGATTTCTTCTTAAATTTTACTTGCAAAGGAAATCCTTATTTACCCTCCATACTAGGTTAATTTCCTGTATTTGACTCAAAAAGTAACCTGGACTTTCCTTTGCATAAAAAAAAATGTTTTCCTTCCTACTGAATCACAAGCTACTGAGTGCAAGGGCCATGTCCATGGAATTTGCTTTTGGATCCCCATCATCTTGCCCAGTACCTGGCATGGGGAGGATCAAGGGACACTAGGAATTTTGTACGTGAAGCAGGTCCTTGATGACTTAGAGGACAATCAGAATGGACTCACTAGCAAAGCAACGGTATGCTGACTCTGATCTATGTCACACTGGACTTCCTAAGACTAGGTTCAAAATAAATTGTATTTGGAGCAAGATAAGAAAAATGCAAACAAGCTGGCCATCAATCACATTTTGATTGGCTTAAAATATTTAAAATCACCTCATAATTGAATAATATCAATAATCATAATGTACAGTAATATGTTTTGCCTTATAATATTTAGAAGACATCTCTTTTGATTTCTGTGGTTCAGCATAATTATCTCCATTTCTTTTTTCTGGTGAGCAAACCAGCCTCAGAGACACTCAGTGACTTGACCACTGTTCCCCTATTAGTCAGGGGAGGGCCAGATTCCAAGGCTCATGCCTATTCTATTTAACACTAAGTTAGAAAATTCCATGTAACACTTAAGACTCACTATAAAACCTGACCTTTTAGGAGTTGAAAACTCTTCCCTTGTTTTGATTATTCCAAATCCTGCCATCTGTTTGCCTAGTTCTGCATACTCAAAGCTGAATATCAAGGGGGTTATCACTTGGCATAAGCTTTAGATGTCAGAAGCTCTCCGGTTTTATCCTTCTCTAGATAGGCAGTATATTACCCCATTAATTAATTCATTTAAGAAATGATTAAACTGGTATTTGCAGGAGAATTTGACTTTTCCTAAACCCTCTTGGTACTCCAGAGCTTGGAAGACCCTTACAAAATCATCCTAATCTTTTTGGCCTTTGGAATCCCACACAACAGAAGATACTACACATACCTGCACCTGATGATTTTATTTACTAATAAGAATAAAGGCAGGAGTTCTAACGATTTAAAACTAGGCTATGCTGCTGCTTCTTCTCTTGTTATAAAGGATTTTAAGCATGCAGTGAGGCTCTTTTCTGAAGTAGAGTGACCAGAGTCTTTTCTCCTCTTGTTTATTTTAGAAAAATAATCTAAATATATTTTATTATGCTTTATTTCCCACAGAGAACATGAACTACTTAATGGCACACAGTATTTTTCTCATCCTTTTTTAGTCTGCATTTGATGACGGTTAATAATAGATGGATGAAGGAGCTTCTTATTAACTTTCAGAATTTCCAAAATCTCCAGTACCTACCAGTGGTTCCAATATGAAAAAGTCTTTTTATATATGTGACCTTCTTGATCTTTCATCCCCCAGAAAATCTCTGTCTGCTTCAATGTTTCCAGTTTCCCAAAGAGCAGTCTGTTGTCCAGAAAATTTTCCATGCTATTGTTTACTATTGCAGTATGTCTCAATTTGTTCCTAACTTCCTGCATCCACGGTTGGATTACCCCTCCCACCCTGACGCTGAGGTTGGCCATACAACTTGCTTTGGCCAATGGGATCTTAACAATGTGATGCAAGCAAAGACTTGGAAAGGGATTATGTATTAGAGCTTACTCTCTCTTGCTGTTCTTTGGAACTCTCATACGAGCAGAGCAAGAAGCCTGGTTCAGCTTACTGGAGGATGAGCATGTGGAGCAGATATAAACCATTGCAGCTGAGGCTCCACTAGACCATCCCAACCATCTACCACCAGACATGTCAGTGAGGTCCTCCTGAGATATTGAACATCCTCCAAGTCAGAACTCATTGTTTTTGGCTACTAAATTGTGAGACATGAGGTGGTTTGTGGTACAAGAAAAGCCAGCTGATATACCCCCCAAATCATGCTCTTAACTTTTAAAGTTTTCATATAATTCTTCTGTAGTTTCCACAGCTTTTTCCTACTACCATTCTGATTCTTTTACTCCCATCATCTCCTATCACTTATTTCTTTGATCCAAACACAATTCAGTATATATTTAAGAAATAAAATCTAAGGTTCCTGTTTTTAGGAAGTCAGTCCAATAAAATTCTCCTCCACATTATTTCCATCTGCAACAATATTTCTTTAAATATATAATCCCTCAGTGGCAGTATATTGAAGTTGTGTTGCTCTATTTCCCACCAAATAGAAGAGAAACATAGAACAAGGCAAAGAAACTGCATAGTTGCATAAGAGAAGATGGTTCGTAGCCTGTTACCCTGGCAACAGGTCCTGGGAAGACCAGGGCTGCCTACACATCCTGTTGCCCTGACAACAGGTCATGCAGGGCATGGGAAGGCCCAGTTCCCACTCTGTTAGGCTTCTTCTTTAAAACCACAAAGAAAAAGAAAAAAGTAATTGTACATCTAGTTTCCCCCACCTACATATTTCTTCTATTATCTGAATCATGTTAGCATAAGATTGTCTTTCCAGATGTAGGTGAGGGCAAGAAAACAGTGACCTCAAGTTTTACATACATAAACTCTGAAACATTTGCTGTTTTTTGGTTGGCTAAAGATATAAATGACGGGGAAAAAGAAAAGAGAAGGAATCAAAGTAGTAGGAAGAATAAATGGTGGGAACCAGATAAGTAGCATATGAATAAAGTAGCAGCCGAGAGCTGATTTTGGGTGTGCATTGCTCAGCTACATTTGGTTAGGTTTAGGGAGTTCATCTGAGAAAGTCATGCCTGTTAAATGGTTACTTATTTGGTTCTCTTTATTTTTAGAGGAGTACTGTATAACCAAACACCATAAAAAGATGCAATGTTATAATTTTCTATCAACTTAATTTTCAATTCTTTACAAATTTCCCAATTCTGTCATTCTTATCAGCTACTTTCTTTCATCACTTTTCTTATCATATAGAGTAGATAAGAAGGCAGTCTGATCAAACTTTTATTTCTCATTCCTCTCACTTTTTTCCTTAAGCAATTGGTTTGATTATATACAAGAAATATAATTTATATGTATTTTTCAAGCTATATATTGCTGTGTCTTCCTAATTTATGGTTTATATAAAATAATTGTCTTCAAAACTGGCAAATGCCATTAGTTTTGCTATCACTAATTTCTACCAATTTTTCTGTGAACAGAAATCTTAGTTGACCCCGGGTATTAATTGTAGAGGAATAACTTCAAAGTCTGTAAATTTATAAACTCCAGTCCTATTGCTAAAAAGAGAAGTTCTGGCAAAATTTTCTCTCATGAAACAGGGAAAGAAATTTGCAAAGAAAAGATTTTAAAATTAAATCGAGTGAAAAAGGAAGCATAGGGTATTGAAGAGGAGTATTTTAAGGAGAGACTCTAACCATGTTACAAGTGCATTTCTGAAAGACCAGGTGGGAAATTTGGAGCCGAATCACAATATCACTAGAGTCCGAGAAAAGCACTCGGGATCATCTGAGACTAGATTAGGTGACTCTTCCAGGTACTCTCATTGCACTTCAGGTGCCTTTGTTATTATTGTCCATTTAACTGCCCTCTAGGTACTTCTTCCAAGTTTTGTGGTAACAAGAGGAAAGAGGTGGAATTCATTTGCTTATTATTTTGTCCTCAGTGGCCAGCATAGTACATTGCATGGAGTAAGAACTTAAAAATATTTCATTATAACAAAAGCCAGTAATCAAGCAACATGTAACAACTTTGCACTTGAATGGTATAGCCAGTAAAGTTACAGCCATCCAGAGCTAATATTGATTCAGGCTGGAAGGTCAGGTTTTATGGAGGATATTGAAGCTGCTTCTGGAAAAAGGAAGAAAATGGTGTGTCCAAACTTGACCAGCACAGAACAACATATTTTGGGCCGGTTGACTATCTGACAGGTGAGAGGGGAAGAGAGAGAGAAACTAACTAAAACAAAAGACAAACTTTGTCCTATGGAACTTAGATTCAAAGAGGACTTTTGTTAAGATAAAAATAATGGAATCAAATTGCCCAGGTACTGTGTCTCACATAAAATATTCATTGACAAATGGTAGCCATTATTGTAAATTACTTTTGTGGCACAACTATATGTAAGACTGTGTTTGTTTTTGCCCTTTTGTCTACTAAGTATGAGACTGAGAAAAAATGACATTAAACCATATGATGGGAAGAGGCAGAGGAGATTGTGACATTGGATGAGTGACTAAACTTGCTACTCAAAGATTCCAATTTCCTAAATTCTATACTACTCATAGGATTATGTTGAGAATATCTTTCAGTGATTAGTAAATATTCTGGCCTCATATGGCCTTGTGGCCCTGGGAATTCTTGCTGAGTGAAGACTGTGCGTCCTTAACTGTGTGTCCTGCCAGTTAATTGCCTGCTGAAGTTTCCAAACTGTAATGAGTCAAACAGAAGGAGATAAGCTGACCAAACTTGGAGAAGATCAGACTAAATAGTTTATATTAGCTTTTAGGCTATGGTTAATGTTCCACAGTTGAGTTAAAGACTAACTAATCTTCTCTTTGCATGGATCCTCAAAGAGAAACTCAAAAGTGAAGTAGTCTTGAAATTTCACAGTGTGTTACAGCAATTCAAAGTGTTTGAGACTTTTTTTTACCTGACATTCAAGTCCAAGGTGTGCGACGAGCCTTGAACTAAAACCATCATTTTCGATGATGATTTTAATATTGAACCATTGATGGTTTTCAATATTAAACCAAACTCTGGTTTAATATTTTTGTTCTCTGACTTCATCCTGTCACGTGTATCATATTTCAAGTAGGGAGAAATATTTGCAAAATGCGCATTAAAATGTGCACCAAAATGTGCCCATGTAAGTAAGAGCTAACCAATCTATCCATGGTGGAGTCAGGTTAAGGAGAGATGGCATGTACTTAATGACTGAGAACGTTCCAAAAAGAAATTCACAGTCAAAATAGTAATATCTAGTTTAAAGAATTAAAATATTCCTGGCATTAGTACCCAAATCACTTTAATATACATGTACTTTCCCTCTATTTTACATGACATTGTAATTCTTTTCTTCCTGATTATTTACCACAAATTGTTTTAGTTCTTTATATAAAACATGGCTAAATACAATGCTAAAAATTATCTCTTTGATTTCTAATTTTATACTAAATTAGCATAAGGTTCACTTTCTGTTATTAGAAAAGTTGGCTGTTCTACTAATAACTATAGCACCTGGAAAACAAGAAATAAGAATTACTTTGGATGCCTTTGGAATTAGGAACACTTTGCTGAATAATCTTAAATTCCCTAGAAAGAGGAAGTACTTGAGCTCAGACAGGGAATTAAAAAAACCACTCCCCTTGATAAATTTGAATTGTTTTGTTAAGTATATGTTTTATGGGTATAAAAGAAAATACTAATTTACACAGTATGAGTCAAACTATGGTAGCTGTAGTCACCGATTAGAACTATGTTAAGAATGAAAGTCATTTAGAAATAAAGTAAGTTAAGTTCACCAAGACTATACTGACATTTGTAAAAATACTGACATACTTTGGAAAGTAGCACTAGTATTATTTAGTTAAGCCAATTTGGTGGACTTATTAATACAATGTCATTTATTTGTTCATTCAATGGGTATTCATCACTGGGCCCAGAGAACGCTCGGGCATCGTTTTTGGCACCAGGGCTGCAATGGTAAATGGTCATGGTCCCACTTTCATAGAGTTACATTTTGATGGTGAGAGTGGATGCTAAGCAAATAAATATATAAGAATGCAATGTAATTATTATAAAAGCAAACAGGGCATGGTGACAAAGTACCTGGGAGATTAAAAAATAGCTATTTTAGAAGAGTGGTAAGGGAAGGGCTTTCTGTGACAGTGACTTGTGGAGAGGACCTTAATAAAGTGAGGAATGCGCTACACCAGGGTCTGACATAAGGGCATCTCAGATTGAGGGAGTGAAGGGCACAGACCCTGAGGCAGAGTAAATGTGGCGTGTTTGAGGAAAAACAAGACCAGGAGGACTGGAACACGGTGGGTGAGGGAAAGAGTGGGAGAATTGAGTGTGGAGAGAGCAATCAGATCACCTAAAGGCAGCAGTCAGATCACCTAAGATCCAGATCACCTAACACCCAACAGGTGGGATAAGGAATTAGCGTTTTATCCCTGGCCTGGTGGCAAGCCTGAAGTCGGAGGGTCTGACTGAGGTTTTTAGAAGACTTCTCTGAACAAAGGACAGAATAGTGCTTACCCCAGGCTGCAGGGCTGGGGGCATGGGAGATATTGGTTAAAGGATACAAACTTCCAGTTATGAGATTAACAAATTTGGAAACCTAATGTACAGCATAATGATTATAATTTACAATACTGTTTCATATACTTGAATATTGCTAAGAGAGTGGATGTTGCTGTTCCCACCACGAAAAAGAAATGTTGAGTATGTGACAGGAAGGAGGTAGAAGCTGATATTATGGAGGTGACCATTTAGGGATTTATAAATGTTTCAAATCAGCACTTTGTACACCTTAAACAAACAACAAAAAAGAAGACTTCTCTGGTCATTTTGCAGAGGGTAACATTGGAGTGGAGGGGTGGAGAAGGACTAAAGTGGAAATAGGAGGGTGTGCTGGGAGGCCATGGCAGTTGTCCTGGTGAAGACTTCATAGCTTCAGCAACATTGGTGCTTATGAAGATGCTAAGTATTCAGATTTAGGACATATTTAAAATTAAAGCTGATAGTACTCACTGATGAATTGGATGTGGGAGTGCAAAAACTGAAAAGAATGAATCAGAGTGCATTGTGTGTGTGTGTGTGTGTGTGAGCAACTGGGTATATGGTAAATTACATGTGGGCCCAAGAGTTTCAGAAAATGGAAGAGAGGAAAAAGGCGGGGGGTGGGGTGGGGTGGCGTGCGGGTGGAGGAAAGAGAGAGAGAGAAATCCCCAGCCTGCTGAGTAGGTGAAAGGTAAGGGCCGTTTAAATGTAGAGACTGGATCGAGGAGCGGGGTAGCTCATCCTTGGCAACAGCAGGAAGGCAGAACATTTGGGAACTTTTACAAATAGTCAGGTGAAAACTTGGTGATGGTTCCTCCTGGTTACTTCTATTTCCTCAGTAAAATGAAATAAGGGGCTATCTGTAGAGAATGAGGAGAGGAGAGAGGGAGTGGAGGTTTGAGAAGGTGTCACCTCCGAGCGGAGTGTGGCTAAGGAAACGCAGTCTGATTGGTGGCAGTGCTGCACCCGCTTGTGATCATGTATTTGAAGAGAGATCAGTCTGCACTCTGGGCACTACCTTCTTCTTTCAGTTCAGCTGCTTCCATGAAGGCTGAAGGAGATGCAGAACTGGGTGCATAGGGTTAATATTTTGCTAGAAAAATATAGGCCTGTTGGGTGACAAAGGGATGGACAGGGTGGAGCAACTCTGTAAGGTGTAAGATAAGGGCAGAGATGAGAACAGGGGACTAAAGCAGGGGGCTGTGGAAAAATGTGGATAAGGTCCACAGATTGGAAGTAGAGACAGGGACAATGAATTTCCGGAATGGGGTGCTGGGATCAGTGACTTTTTGTTTTCAAAGACAAAATTATAAAGTAAACACACAGCTTATACAAGCTTGTCTAAAAAAAAAAAGCTTATACAAGGAAAGAAAAACCTTGTAGACAAGCTTATACAAGAAAAACAAATTGTGAGATCAGTATGTGGGTAGGTAGTTTTGTTCTTTTCCTCTTCACAGAAGACCCTGCGAGCCCCCTTACATGTCACGAGCCGCTTTCTCTTCAAAACAGAAGAGGCTATGAGGAGTGTGGCCAATCCAATGAAAACAAAGTTGGCAGATCTAATTGTAGGATGCTTTTCCTTGACAACAGCTTTTTGAGTATTGCCTATACAACAATAGAAGCTGTCTCCAGAAATTAATTAGACTGTGTGGTTAAAGGAATTCAAATCCCTTTTACCCTTGAACCTTTCACATCATTGTCATGGGAACACATCACAGGCCTTTCCCTTCACCTTTCTTCAGGGACTGAAGTTTTACTATTTGCAGTGTGGATGACAAATTGCAGTTTGTACATCAGTAGCAACAGACCAAGCATGCAGTGAAGGACAGCTGTAAAATACAGTTTTAACCTCACAGATGTGGAGATTGTCTTGCTACATATGGGTTTTTCCCCTGTGTACGTTCATAGTAGCTTTAGTTGACCTAAATAATTCAGACTTTAAGTTCCTTCAAGAGAGACAAGCTATTTCATAAGTCTGCATATGCTAAAGCAATTAATTGTCCCTTTACTTGATGATTTTAACCCCAAGAGTGGAATGAAACTTGCCTTGATTGAAATGTTACAATAAAACAGTCACAAAGACATAGACAACCATGCATTCACATGAAATAATATTTAATTATGCACCTTGGTGTAATTGCAACTGCCATCCGGTGACATATATACATATATAGTGTACATATATATACATATATAGTGTTGTGCTGATCAGGAATAAAGAGAAGTGAAGGTCATTGTTTCTTTTGATTTTTATCACAGTGTCATTATATATGGAATTTGGTGGGTCATGATATTAAAGATTTATATGATTTCAATCACTTGTAATCACTAGTAGTTAGATTTTACAACTCCTTCCAAGAAATGGAATCTTCTGCTTTGGTGCAATAAACTATTTTGGGGTTAATTATATATGTTATTGGAATATATAAAAATTACTCCTCTAAATTTTCTATTTGGCATTGCACGGCTGATCTCACTTGAAGTTTGGTACTGGGTTGCTTACCTCAAGATAACACTTGCAATTCTTGGATCCTTGGTGGTATGTTACCATATATAATGCTGTGTATTTCATGGTTGGTAAAATGAGTATCCTCCTCAGCTCCCAGTGATCTCCTCTCCTGATTTCCCTCTCATTTAGGACTCACCGAAATATGGTCTGAGATTGCATGATCCTGTTTATTCTGCCATCAAAGTTCTACTTGAATGTATGAAACTTCCAGTCATACCTTTGACTGGATCTTTAAAGAAATATAAATTTGGATTTTGTGGTACTAACCCTGTATATTACATTATACTTTTTCTTTCAAAAATTAATTTTTATTTTTATTAAAGTAATAAAATATGACCATAAGACAGGGAACAGGAGTTTTGTTCCCTACCTCTTAGCACTACTCAGATTAGCTTTCTTCTTCTTTTTATTTTTTTAAGTATTTTTATTGATTATGCTTTTACAGTTTTCTCTCTTATCCCCCCCTGCCCTGCACCCTCAACCCTCCAGCATTCCCCGCTCTTAGTTCATGTCCATGGGTTGTACATATAAGTTCTTTGAGTTCTCTGTTTCTTATATCAATTTTTTCTCTCCCTATTTTATGCCTACAAATTATGCTTCTTCTTCCCTGTACCTTTTTTCCTATTTCTCCCTTTCCTCTGCCCACTGAAATTCCTCTGTGTCATGTCTATTTCTCTGATTCTGTTCCTGTTCTAGTTCTTTCCCGAGTTTTTGTTCTTGTTGTTTTTTTTTTTCTTTTAGGTCCATTTGTTAATTGTTGTGAGTTTATTGTCATTTTATTGTTCATATTTTTTATCTTCTTTTTCTTAGGTAAGTCCCTTTAACATTTTGTATAACGGCTTGGTGATGATGAACTCCTTTAACTTGACCTTTTCTGGGAAGCACTTAATTTGCTCTTACATTCTAAATGATAGCTTTGCTGGATAGAGTAATCTTGGATGTAGGTCCTTGCCCTTCATGACATTGAAGACTTCTTTCCAGCCCCTCTTGTCTGCAAGGTTTCTTTTGAGAAATCAGCTGATAGCCTTATGGGAACTCCTTTATAGGTAACTATCTCCTTTCCTCTTGCTGCTGTTAAAGTTTTTTTGTCTTTAATGCTGGGTAACTTAATGATGATGTGCCTTGGTGTGTTCCTCTTTGAGTCCAACTTCTTTGGGACTCTCTGGGCTTCCTGGATTTCCTGGAAGTCTATTTCCTTTGTCAGACTGGGGAAGTTTTCCTTCATAATTTGTTCAAATAAGTTTTCAATTTCTTGGTCTTCCTCTTCTCCTTCTGGCACCCCTATAATTCAGATACTGGAATGTTTCAGGTTGTCCCAGAGGTTCCTAAGTCTCTCTTCACTTTTTTAAATTCTGTTTTTTCATTCTGTTCCATTTGGATGTTTATTTTTCCCTTTTGATCCAAATTGTTGCTTTGAGTCTTGGTTTTCTTACTGTCACTGTTGGTGCCCTGAATACTTTGCTTTTTTTTCATTTTGGGTATCTTTCATGTATTCTTTCATTTTTTGACCGAGCTCGATCAGTTCTGTGAGCGTTCTGATTACCAGGGCTCTAAATTCTCCATCAGTTAGGTTGGCAATCTCTTCATTGCTTATCTCTCTTTCTGAAGCTTTGCTCTGTTCTTTCATTAGGGCCATATCTCTTTGTCTTGGTGCATCTGTTAAATTGTAAGGGGGCAGGGCCTTAGATATTCCCCGGGGCAGGGCAACCCTCCTTGCGGTGCTTCGATGCTGCCTGTGAGGGAGGGGCCAGAGAGAGAACAGTGAGGCTTACCTGCTCATCTCTAGTGCACTGCCCAATGAACTGAGACTGGGAGTTTCTCCCACCATGGCAACCGCCATAGTCCACAGTCAGCTCTGAGACTCAGTTTGGCCTTCAGCCAGCTCCGCTTGTGAGGTCCGCAGCCTGGCTGTGGGTTCTTACTGGTCTGGTTGTTCTGATTGACATTCTTTAAAAAATTCCTTGGTTGTTGGAGTTCCATGCAGTTTGATTTTCTGGCATTTCTGCTTATTTATTGAGTTTAGATTGGTCGTTATTCTCTTTTTGGTTTTGCGAGGAAGTGAAGGGTTTCTACCTCTGCCTCCATCTTGGCCAGACTCCTCTAGACTGGCCTTCTGACAAATCACTTTCATCTTTGAATTCTTTTTTCCTGTAAATCATCCATACTTTAAAATAATAATTTTTACATAGTTGTTTCTTGATTCATCATTTGTAAGCATATCTACTGACTTCATGTAGCAGTGGATGAAAATTTAGCACTCATAAACCAAGGTCATATCATTCTCATCTTGACTGACCTCCCCTCATCTCTTCCTGTAGTTCTATTACCATTCCAGTGAGTCAGTATTCAGTGTTTATAGTGTTATGACTGAATTATTCAAGCTTCTGAGTCAAGAAATGAAGAATAAATATATTTCCTGTAGAGTATAAGCTCCTTGTTTTTCCAGGAATTAATAAATATCTCTTTTTAATTATTAGTTTGTTTGCCTTGATTACTGCATACCCATCACTAATTTCTTTCCAAATTCACTAAAAGAATTATTAAACTCTCTTTAATGTGTTTCCTACATTTCCAAGCACATCATGTACTGTTTCTCTCTCACTGTTTTCCTTGGCGACATTGTTCTTTGGAGCCTGCGGGTCTCTCCAGCTCCAGGCACAGCTCTCTGTTGGGACTGCCCTTTGCCTTATTCTGGAAGGTCCTTTCAACACCCTCCTGAATTGTGTCTGTTGTTTCCCCTTCTTTTTTGGTTGACTCTTATTTAGGCAATGAGCTTCTCTAATAGTTTCCTGAAATAGGGCACTTGAGAAATATATTCTTTTAAAGTATATTTATATATGAAAATACATTTATTCTCTTTTGGTGCAGCTTGATTGGCTCTGAAATAATAAGTAAAAATATTTTTCTCAGATTTTTGAAAGTATTACTTCATTTAATTTTAACTTTTAGTATTGCTACCAAGAAGTCTAATGCCATTTAGCCCTGATCTTTTTATGTGATGTTTCCCCCAATCCCTGGAGGCAGGGAATTTCTTTTTATTCCTCTTTCTTCTGAAATTTTGATAGTAACATTGGTGTGAGAATTTTGTTCTGTGAAGTTCATTCTTTAAATCTGGAAAAGAACATCTTTCAGTTTGGGAAAAAATTTCTTCTTATAATTTGATAATTTTCTTTCTTCCATTGTCTTCATTCTTTCTGGAATTTTTATGCTGCTCTTTCTGAATTAAAACTCAAATTCTCTAATATTCTCTTTATGTTTGTCTATTTTTGCCTTTAAAAATACCCCACACTTAAACACTTATCCAATACTTCTCCAGTACTTTCCAAGACCTGACTTCATTCACATTTTGGTGGATTCTAATTTGTAGCACTCCATTCACTTGTAGTGAATATAATAACACTTTTTTATAGCTCTGAATTTTATTTTTGTTGATTAATAATTGTTATTTTTCTATGAAGTTGCTGTTTCTGTGTTTGTTTCAGTTTGTCTTTCATGTTGAGGACTTTCCTCAAAGTGGCTAACTGCTCACTTTTAAAAGACAGACACTGAAAAGCTGACTGACGCTCAGTGTGAGTGAATAGTGCTTGCTGACTTGTGGGCTTCGTAATGTGGTGGAAGGTACTCAGCCATCTAATTAGGTCATTATAAAGCCAGCATCCATAAGTCTTTTCTCTGGAACTGTTTATTTTCTATATTGTAAAATAATCTAATGTTTGGTCTAGGAGGCAAATTTTGTTGTTCATCGTTCCAGAACTGAGTGAGAAAGGCAGATGGGGTCAGATTGTGCATAATGTGGTTTTTGCTTAGTTTCCCATGGCGATATGGGAGTAGTACATGCTGGGTACTGAGCAATAAAATGGGTCTACCTTCTCTGAATACAGACTTTCAAATAAAACCCCACTTTAAATTCCACCCCAATTTTCTGATTTCTTCAACTCCCGGTGCCTCCAGTTCTTACTTTCTGCATCTTTTTTATGATTCTTCAGGGTAAAATGTTTCTTTCTAGCTGGTATCTTTTACTAAAATTTCCATTCTTCCAAATTAAAAAAAAAAATTGATTCTCTTGTGTCTTGTTATCTTCTTTCCTATCCACTTTGTCTTTTGGGGAAATTTACAACCATTTTATGTCTTTTCTGTCATGTTAATGGAGTTTTAGGAGATGAATAAACACATGTTAAATTAGTCATGGTTAAAAATAATTCACTAAAGTTGTTCAATATTTTAAAACTAATTCAAATTTTATTTTTCACTTAAATTTTCTCGTAAACCCTGTAAGGTAAAACCATGAACTGCATTTATCATCAAGAAAATCACAAAAAGAGGTGATTTTCTTAAAGTGATTGTATTACAGAGAGTTCAATGCAGGAAACAGAATCCAGGCTGGCATTTGAAACAGAAAAGGATTCAATACAGGAATTAGATGTCTACAAAATCATAGGAATACCGGTAGGAACTGAAAGTCAGGGGCCACGACCGACTGGACCGGCAAGTTCAAAGCTCAACGCTGTGTTTGTGATTCAGAGGCAGGAAGCTGCTGCTGCTGGACTGCAATTACTAAGTGAACCACCAGTGCCTCCGGACACCCATGGAGCCAGAGGCTGGGTGAACTAAGGTGGAGCCCAGCCAATACAGTTGATTTATAGCATTGTTTGTCAGCCAAAAAGAATAGCAGAAATATGGCTCCCCTCATGTTGCCTTTTAAATCCCTTGAGACTGATTTTAATTGTCACTACCTAGTTTACATCTACAACCTTTGCTAAAATGGCCTGGGAATGGCGCTTTTAGCTTTCAAGTCTCTATGAATAGGAATGAGTCAATTTAATTATTCTATTATAGGACTACAGCTGGTTTATGACAGAGTTACAACTGGATCCTAGTTTTTGTGATTTACAGCATTTTTCTTTTTACTGCTTTCTTCCACTTAATATTATAAAATAATAAAAAATATAAAATAAAAATATTAAAATATAAAAGCATACAAAAATCACATGAAAATTTGTGGTTCAAATGGAATGATTACCTAAAATAAGATAATGGTATGATTGATGTATTTTTTATTTTAAGGCTTTTGTCCCAGCAGTATTTAGCAAAATCTAAGTGCAAGATAATATCTTGATTCTAATATGTCCCTTAGACATTTATACCTGTCTGTATGTCAAACTGTGTGCTCTGCATTTGTGGTCTCTGGAATAGGGAAAGGTGGTTGGGGAGGGGAGGCGTGCACTGGGTAGAGAGTGTATGGTCAATACCATCAATATGAAGGGAAGATGTAAAGCTGTGTCTATAAATAGCTGACATTCTGTTTAGTTTTCTTCTTTCATTGTTGAATCCAAAAGACTTTGCTGAATCCAAAAGGCCCTTACCACATATCTAGATGAGCAACAAAATTGACAGTGTTAATATTTTTTAGACAAGTAGATGATAAAAGGTTACCTTTGCTTAAGGAGACAGGCCAGGAGAGACCAGCCTCTTTGAAATGATAACACATGCCTTGTTGACAACTCAGTAAATGATTTTGTTTGATCTTCTGGAACCCACTTCAAGTGTTTTTTTTTAAATGTATATTTCTCAAGGATTTAACAAAATTACCAAATTAAGAGGCATTATTATTTTCTGATTACATAACTGCTGAAGTGCCGTTATTTGAAATTTGTTCAAAAACTGGGATGAAATACATTGCAAAATATAATCCAGAAAGCCCTCATGTTGATTGAAAGTCTATGGAAGATAAGAGGGGATTTTTGTTATGCAGGGCAAAGAATGTTTTGGATAATTGTTAAGGTTTTTGTCCTGTTTGTCCCTGGTTTTTGTTCCTAGTGGTAGTGTTTTGTTGTTTGGCACTTTTGGAGCTGCTGTGATGAGTAGGATGAGGTTAGCACGGAGTTGATGTACACAATCAAGAAAGTGGAATTGAAAAGCCTGCTGGTTCTTTACCCACTTGCCCCCACCTTGTTAGAACACGTGGGCATGCACTGCCTGACACTCCGTCTGAGCCTGGACATTGTGTAATTCCCCACACAATTAAGTATCTGAGTAACAAAGGCAATGCTAATGACTTTCTGGCATGTGGCTGTGTCTTGTCACAGATTCTCTTTGAGAACCAGCATTTTTTATTGGATCCATAATAAAATTCACTTAGCATTATTTTGAAATATAACAATAAACAGTTTGTGATTCACAAAAGCACATAATAGGAGAAAGGATTCTCCCCTAAGTGAATCTCATTCACAAGGTAAATATTTTCCTCTGGATCCATGGTCTATTTTATGGTTATATAGGCAAAGGTTCTAACTTATCTGATGATATTTTAACCCTAAAACATTTACATCAATAGATCAGATGGTTATACTCAGAATTCCAGAAAGTTTGATACAATTTTGCTTTTAGAAATCTTGTGTAAGGTTTAGATTTGACAGTCAAACAGTATATACAGATCTTCATTTATCCATTTATCATCCATCCATCCATTCATTCATTCACAAAGTCACTCAATAAATGCACTGAACTCCCATTATGAGCAGAGCTTGATGCTTGCTTCTTAGATGAATACAAGGATGAGTAGCTGTAAACCTCAGGTTGCAAAACCCTTAAAAGCTAATGCAATATTGATACAATCACAGAAGTAATTAGATAAACATATATCTGTAATGTATGCTCAATATTTATATATGTAAACACAACTATTTATATGCACAAACACATAATCACAGTGTACATACAACTTGGTGTCTGGCTTTGTTTTTATTACATTTTATTCATTGCTGTTGTATTTTCTTTATGCATTATGATTTAAATGGTGTTGTAAAGTTTACTTTGCTGTTTTTCTGCTGCAAGACAATTGTGTTGTTTATAATTTAGGGCTGTCATATAGGTGACACTAGAAAACATCTTTCCCATATTCTATATTTTGCCTTAGAACACATATTTAGAAGTAGGTATACTGGTGAAATCTAAATTTCAAGTGACCAACTTTCTAATCACCTTTTTTTATTTTCGAGTCCAGTAGTTTCTCCACTCTACTGGGACCTCCCATTCACTGCCCCTCTAACCACCTCTCTCATTCCCCTTTGCTCTTCTCAGATGCTCACATTCCCTCAATGAGCTTTAGTTGCAATGATCCATGTTTATCTCCTTTGCTTGCATGCTCATTAACTCCCTGTCCTTTTTATGTATACACTTTCAAGGAAATCCTACTCCTGGCTAAATCACACTCTCTGATTGTTTCATGCATGCACTCCTGCGGCTGAATGTGGTGGAGAAAAACACACCACTATGCTGACTGCTCTCACTTTAAATGCATGACTAGGAATCTCAAGTGCACCCTGATCGTTGTCCACAAACCCACTACATTCCCTATGACTACTCTAGGTCTCCTCCTCTCAAACTTCAGATGCTTTTTTCCTCTTGCTTCCTACTCCAATGAGCAGAAATGCATCACTAACAATAGCCTTGCCCTGTCACGTTTACCATCCCACACGTCTCTCCCCACCCGTACTCTGCCTTCTCTTCTGTTACCAGGAACAACTCTTCTGTTAGTGCTCTTGTCTAAGGCCAACCCTCCACACTATGTGCTAACGTCACCTAACCTCTGCTTGAATACCTCTGCTTGAATGAATACTCGCATTCTGGTGAAGTTCAATTCATTTTTTCAGATAGCTCTAACTTTTGATTTTCAACACTGAAATGCAATAGGTTAAAAGAAGAAAAGAAGACCTCCTAAATGCTGAATTCACACACACACACACACACACACACAGAAAATACCTCTCAAATGCTAAAAATATTTCAATCTAAAAAAAGAAAGAATTTTTACTAACTTGAAGTAGTAATAAGGGCTGAATTCATCATCATGGAGAAACACAGGAAATAATAGTATGGAAGTTTCCATGCCATTGTTTGAAAGAAGGGCCTGGTTTAAAGCATAGCTCAAGCATCACTGATTGCAGGAATAATTAGTGAGTGAAGGAGATCGTAGAAGGCAGGATTAGGGGCCATGTGGGAGAAGGCACAGAAAAGTATTCACATTGTTGTATAGTCCAGTGTCTTCTCTACTCTTTAGATTTTGCCTCTGCAGTGCAGGTGACACATGGCCCCAGTGAGTGTGCTATTAAATTAGGGTGGATCAGAATAAGAAAGTCCCATACTACTCATGGGAGGCACTGTGTGGTGGGTAAAGTGCTGACTTTAGAATCCGGTGAATGTGACTGTGAATTTGTTCCACCCCTTGGTGAAGCTTAGTGACCAAAGAAAGGTAGTTTATCCCTGATCTTAGTTTCTTCATCTATTAAGTGGGGCTAAGGATAACAGGAGTTTTTTGTAAGCAATAAATAAATAAAACAACATGTGCCAAACATTAAAGCAGTGCTTGACACTTAGTGAATATTTGATAAATGTTTAGTATTCATTCATTAATTTAATTCAACAGACATTTACTCAATGCATTCTACATGCCAGGTACTATAGCAGATGATGGGAGTATGGCAGTAAACACATTCATTTTGGCTTTCATGGAGCTTATAGTCTAGTGGAAAAGTCTACATAGATATACCCATGAATGTATAAACACATGAAAGATCATGGTAAGTGCTATTATAATTTTGATAATAAGGGAAATGTATTTCTTGACTCTAAACATAAAATTCATTTTCTGTAATTGTCCCTAATTATGTTATCAAACTTCTTTGACCCATTTAACAAAAGAACCTTGTTTTAAAACTCCTTAGTCACTTTTCATTGCAAAATTAATACCTTTGTTTCCCTAAGATTTGGCCCTTTTTATTTTATATAGAATCTAAAACTGTTCCCACCCCTCCTACAATCCTAAGTACAAGGGTGGAAGAGGTGGCCTTCCAAGTGTCCCCAAGTGACTACAACATTCAGGTGTTGGCTCTACTGGGGAAGGAGGGGAGGCGATGCCGCCTTCCCTCAGAAATGACCTCCTTCATCCCATCCACCGTTCCTTTCTTTTAGAAGGGGCATGTGTAGCTGTGTGCCTATGTACGTGTGTGTATGTATCAGTAATTCTGCCTCCATTCACTGGCATTTTTTTAGAGAGCCCTTCAGTGGGGGTGGCCATCTCTAACAGGTAGAACTCTCTGAACTCTGAATATGTTTTTTTAATTACATTTTACATTCAATATTATTTTCTATTAGTTTCAGGTGTTCATTCTGAGTATGCTTTTCGTCCTTGGTCCTTTCCCTGCAGCTGTGGCCTTTAGTCAGCATGTGCCGCTTACAGCACCTGGCACCATTCTGTCTGTGATGTGACAGTCATTTTTTGACATAAAAAAATGGTATGGTAGTCGGGTTTTGCTATTGGAAGGGAATATTATATTAGATGCTCTTCGGTGGAAAATTATTAGCTTTTTCATAAATAAACCTTTTTGTCTCAGCTGTCATTCATGTAAATACTATTGATGATCAAGCTAGTGAAAGACTTTGCTTTTGATGGTCTTTCTTCAGCCCAACAGTGATGAATGTTTAATTGCAAAAGTTCCTCGTACTTGAGAGGGGAGCATGCTCTGAACTGTGATTATTTTCTTTTTATTAAATTTATGGGGGTGACACTGGTTAATAAGAATATATAGATTTTAGGTCTACACTATGATTTTTGAGAAATTCTGTTCTCCATGTGAAACAGACGTGGCAGAATCATTTGTGCCAGCTTACCAATGACAATAGGGCGGATTTCTTATTTAGTCGATACCATTATTTTCTGCAGAAGGTTTCATTGCCTTTCTTCCCTAAGTTCATAAAGGAATCAAGTGACTTCTGCAATAAAAGCCTTTTATAAGGACCTCTGATAATTAAATACAAACAAGAAATTGTGTTATATTACAATATTTAACATTTCTAGTGCCTATGATTTTTATTTTGTTTAATAAATAGTTATGAAATGAATGAAAAAAGTTAAATAAAAGTGATATGTGCTATGTATTTATCATTTTTTAAAACTCTTTTCACTGTATTTAGTATGTGCCAATCTGCACATTAATGCATTTTATCCCTTGAGACTAGATCTGAATCAGTCACATGCCCTAAGCCTTCCTGTTTTCCTCCCTCCCTGCCCTGCTCCCTCCCCACGTTCCTTCCTTCTTATCCTGTTGTTCCTTTTTATGAAAAAAAAAAGGGTGAAATTATTTCTGCAAACTGATAATAATGATTTGGTCAATTAGGGTTTGAATTAGAGATTTCCTATTTCAATACAACTTGCAAAACACAACTTTATCTAAGAATTGTGTTTTCCAGTGTGGTGAGCTAGCAACATAACTATCCTTTGTATGGACATCAAGTGGGAGTAAATGCAAAGACAGGCATGTTCTCACGTGTCCCTAAGATTGCCTACAACTGCGGTTTTTCTCATGGAAGTAAAGTTTACTTTTCATGTTTTGAGTGTGTCTATGAAAATGCTAATATTTCCATTAAGATGGTATAATAAGCATATTCTGGAAGGATTATTCCTTACTGTAATTAACATTGCTATATTTTTGAGTTTGAAGAATGTAAAGTTGTTTAAATTATTTTACCTCATTTCTAACTAAATGGCATCAGTAGGATATTATATATATATATATATGTACATGTGTGTATATATATGTAAAATATGTATCTGTATTTTCAGCAATTTCAAGTTAAAGGAAGCTTCATCAATGAAATAGGCCATGTTTTGGAGAAAGATGGAATGTATTTTCTGTTATAAAATAAAACAATAAGACAGCAGTCATTATCAGACTTTGTGACATTATAATTTTAGCTTGGACAAGAGAAGGTTGTGGCAGTCAAGTCCCCAAAGACCAGACCCCAGGTCAGTAATCTTTTAAAAGCAATAAACTAAATTCATCATCTCTTTGGTTATTTTTTTCATGAGAGATGTGAGGTGTTCACTCTATTAACCTTTAAATGGGCATCAGGACATGAGAAATTATATTTAAAAAGGCAGCTTTTCCAAGCTAAGAAAAGAATTTATGCTGGCCAAGGAATTGCACAATTTTTCCAGGCAAATGCACTGGTGATATTCCAGTCTTAACCTGGTTTGGACTGAAAAGCATTTCTGAGAAAAAGGACATGAGGGGAAACCAGGACATACAGAAATGCCCCTGGAATGGGAATCGTACACATGCGGCATGCACATACAGTTCCCCTGCTCTGGCCACGTCCGGCATTATTAATTCATCATAGCACCCTTTTCCATTGAGGGGGACAGGACTCTAGCACTGTGCTTCAGGTATCTACCCCCCCTCTGAAAGGATTAGAAAGAACTTGTGTGCGTTTGTGTGTGTGTGTAACAGGAGTACCCACTCAGTGTTTAACAGTAGAACCTAATGGATATTTGTTTCATAAATGAGTTAAGCAAGATTGTCCAAATTTATAAACTGCCCTTGGTGTTTTCTGAATTATTGCACATATGAAGCAACAAAGAAATTTCTCTTTGGAATTGTTTATTTCCAAACGTCTAGTTCAAAGAGACACTTTGTCAAAAGAAACAAAAGAAATTTAGTAATGATCATTTTTACTCATTCAAAGTATAGTGGTTAGAACTAGCAGCTTATTTCTGAGACGAATTTCAGCCCGACCTGCAGATGACCTTTAGCCCCCTCCACGGCGAAGGGAAGGTGGCCTTTGTCAGGGCAGGACTGTGAATTGGGTTCCACGCTTCTGCAACAAAACCTCACCTTTTCTTCCTACTTACCTGGTATCCAGAGAATAGAAATCCTCTAGTCCTCCCCACACACATCCCCTGGATGATCTTTTCGTGGCTGGATTTTGAACTATGCCATACAGCTTCTGTCAAAAGCATGGGAGGCTTTCGATTTTCAGGTACTGAATACATCTTTGCTCAGTTCACACTAAATATGCAATTGGTAGCTTTATTTGGCTTTGGTTCTCTTACGTGTAAAATAGACATTACTGTGATAGTGCTCTCTATTCCTAGGACTGGTTTTGAGACGTGAAATTATGCATGTGAAAATTCTTGCAAAGTGTGAAACATACCAGTTAATGCTCACCTCTGTGCACTGTGCCTTCTAGAACGTGGCACTTACCACAGGGGGAGGCAGAATGATGTGGGAGTTGAAGGAATTGGTTTTGAAATGAAGCATGTGGGGTTCACATCTTAAGTTCACTGTTTATTAACTCTGTGACCCAAGGTACATTTCTTAACCCCTCTGATTCAGTTTCCTCATTTGTGGAGAGGAAATGGGCTGTTATGAAAATTAACTTATGCCTCTTTTTAGTGGCCGGCCCTGTCACTGGTGCCCAGAAAACAGAGTCAATTAATTGATGACAGCTTTAGAATCAATAAAGGCTAGTTGACTTAATTAAATTATAATGAAAGAAATGCCAACATCTCTACATGTTTTATCCTCGGCATCTGTCAGATCATCACAAAGCTACACATACGAGTTATTTTGTGTTATTCTGCAGTACAATTGTGGTTACAGAACCTCAGCAATTCTGTAGTTGGCTTTTGATGAATGTTCTTTTAATGTGACGGAAATACAGGAACACCTTTGAGTGATCATACTGTTCATGTTGCAGTTGGTGTTCTCCTATAATAACCCATGTAACAAACTACTAACAAAATTTAAATATTTAAAAACATTTCTTTCTTCTGCTTTATTGGTATATCTCCTTTTATGAGGTGAAATGAGTTACGTGTAATGTAATATTTTCCTTTTAAATGAGGAGGAAGATTAGATCTATGTTTTGTTCACAAAAGTTTTAGCTATATTTAGAATTGAAACGTCTTTGTATAATGATTGCTTCCTATCACTTTTATTATTTTTCATTTTTATGTTAAAGTGTTACAGACATATGTGTGTGTGTGTGTATGTATTATGATTTGTATGTGTGTGTATATATATACACATATACATATATACATACATATATATATATAAATAAACTGGCTCAAGTCTGTGAATTTAAAAAATATGCTATTTAATTTGTATAAGCTTTGATTCTACTTTTGCTATCTCATAACATTCTGAATTAATTTTATTAAATCAGGGTTAATTTTGAGACTTAATTAAATAAAATGGTCCAGTTAGCAGTGTGCTATACACTAATCAGAATAGTATGTGCATTACAAATTCAGCCTTAAAATGGGTAACACTAATTTTAACAAATATAATTTACATTAATTAATAGTTAATCAACTTGTAGATATTGAACATATATATTTATTGTCTCAATATTTTTCCTTTGAAAGAAACTTGATCGCAACATTGAGTAACCCTTTCAACATTAATATGATTTTCCTTTTGAGCTCATGGGTAAAATTTAACTTCTACTGTGTTCTTTTGGTGACAAAACAAGAAAATTTGTTCTTTTATCCTATAGCCTTAAATATGCCAAGTTCGTTATCGTTATTCTATCTCCTCAATACTTTGACTGTGTTATCTTCAGGAAAAAACCAAATTAACAGAAATATCATTATATAGCATTTTAGGAAGCAAACATTTAAGGATTAAAAAAGCTCTACTTGTGATCATACGCTTTCCGCTAAGTACACAGCCTGAGGAAACTAATAAAGGACTTTTAATGAGTGAAATGAAATAAAGTTGCACCTTAAATTCATTAAAACCAAGAGAGTTGAGAGAAGTATCTGGGATATTTCAAAACTATTTTGTGGTAGTAATTGTTCAATAATGAAAGAAAGAGTGAATAGTAGCATTTTTTTTTGGTAAGGAATGTAAAATACTTTTAGTTATAAAAAGATAACCCTAGCTTTCCCAGAATATATTGATAATACAAAATATCAAAGTAATAATGGAAATGGTAAAACAATATAATCTGACCTGGAGTTCCAGTCCTTTGAAGTTGTTTGCGGTACAAATCCCTTCTCACTGTGCATATTCATTCTCCTCAGTGAGATACTCATGGTAAAACATCAGGCCTATTTGTGGGGGGAGTGGGGCAGAGAAAAGTGGGGAGACTCACTTAAGTGTTAGTTTATTTCTCTTTTCCTGTCTTCAACCAGGGGTGCTAGTCAATGCCCTGTCGCCTGATGACCTTCATCTGTACATGTTGCGGCTAAAGACGATACTTCCAGGGATCATTTCTATAGTTCGTTACATGTATATATTGCTGCTGCCCCAAACAGGGCTGATCTTGGTCTTTTTGGGGGAGTCTCACCTTGACCTTGCTAATGTGGAAGCCATCCCATTCCTGGAAACCATTGTTGTCACACTTGTTAAAGTAGAAGATTCTTTCTTCCCATTAGGCTCCCCAACCGTCTAAACTTTCAGTTTCTTCTTCAAGAAGCGTAGACAAGTCCTTGAGGCTGGAGAAGAAGCTCCCCAACAGCCACCACAAAGAACTACATCTGAAAGTGCTGTTTCAAGAGGTATCTCAGAATGATGCCTCCCACCATGCTCCTTCTTTCTCAGAGACCATCCATTTTTCCCCATTGATTATGGGAAGAATTGCAGAGGTGTTTGTCTTCCCCTTTGTGAGGGAGTCTTAGCTTTCATATGCCTGAGCTCCATTGTCCACATGACTATTTTTCATTTTTATCCTGGAATTCCATGTTGTCTTGATGTAAGTATGAGATCTGACCAGAAAAAGTCCAGCCATTTTTATCATAATGAGAACAGTTTGTGTGACATCAATGTTAACCTGGCAGCCAAGGAGAGGAGACTGGAATGTGCATGTGTGGACAATGGCAACTTCACTGTACTAGTCAGTGCGGGTGGTAGACACCCTTGAGTGAGCATGTGCACTGTGTGGCTGTCACATTCACAATGACTGAACTAGTAGAGCAACAAGTCTGCTTCAGCTTTTGCATTAAGCTTGAACATTCCTCTGTGGAAACTATTCAGATGATTCGGAAGGCTTTCAGTGATTGTGAAATGAATTCAGAGCAAATAAAAATGTGGCATAAATGCTTCAAAGATGATTGAGAATCTGTTGAGAGTGATCCACATTCTGGAAGGCCTGCAACAAGCAGAACACCTGAGAATGTTGAATGTGTACAGGCTGCAGTCCACAAATATCAATAACTGACAGTGTGAGAACTAAAAGCTGATCTGAGGATTCCAAAAACTACTGTGCCCGAGATTTTGACCCAGGCTCTTGGCATGCAACATCTCCGGATGCCACTTCAGTTCTGACACTTCCCTTGCCTTTGTGACAGTGTTTTCAAAGACAATAACCAAAATGGAGAAGAGTTCAATATTTCTGAAAGTAATAATAAAGTTTGGTCTTTATGTCATTTTCCTTTCAAGTATCATTTTTACTGTGAAAACTTATCTGGATTTGAAGAGTGATTCTTAATATGGCATCTTGGATTATTAACTTTTTTGATGTTTATCTTTAAAAATAATTGGCGCGCCTTTTGCTTCATATTCTAGCTAGTTGTTTTGAGCACTGAGCATCTTTCAAATTGCATGGAAATATGTTGTTTCTCTAATAACTTACTATGACTAGAAGGAATTTGTATTATTGGAAAATAAGAGCGCTCACTTCATGAGCATCTTTGCTATTTGATTAAAAGGGAAGCTAGACACCCTCAAAAAGCATCTTGAGATATTTAATGGATTTACAAAGCTCAAATGGTTTCACAATGTGTAAATGATTGTCACAGTCCTCTTCCACTCCCAACACACACATGTTCTCTCTCTCTCTCTTCCAAGAATGTCTTAACTTCTCTCTCTTCAAATAACCCCTTGTAAGTTTTCTAATAAATACAATCTTCAATCTTAGGTAAAACCTTCTAAACCTCTCCAGATAGATGCCCATCCTCCTCTATTAAAAATATCTATTTAAAAGGAAATGTTAAGTTCTCCTCTGACAGTACATTTCTGGTATGAAAGCCTTTTTCTTTTTTTTTCACCAGAAATCAAATTTATTATATTTTCAACGTGCTTGAACAAGTGATACCTATTTGCTCTTTTAAAAAAATTTTTTTTTATTTAACTCTTGTTCAAGTACAGTTTTCTGTCTTGTATTCCCAGCCCTGCCCCCCACCAGTGCTCCCCACCTCTCTCCCATTTCTGCCCCCCACCTTAGTTATTGTCCATGTGTCCTTTATACTTGTTCATGTGAGTCCATCCCCTTTTCTCCTGTGATTCTCTTCCCTGTCCCCTCTGGACCCTGTCAGCACATTCTGTATTTCAGTGTCTTTGGTTACGTTTTGCTTGCTTGTTTGCTTTGCTGTTTAGATTCCTGTTAGAGGTGATATCATATGGTATTTATCTTTCACTGCCTGGCTTATTTCGCTCAGCATAATGCTTTCCAGTTCCCCCCATGATGTTGCAAAGGGTAGGAGCTCCTTCTTCCTTTCTGCAGCATAAAATTCCATTGTGTAAATGTACCATAGTTTTTTGAAAGCCTTTTTCTTAAGAACCAAATATAAAATTGGCAGTTTTGAAATGACTACTGAGTCTGAAGAGGTGAGAAATTCTTCTAGGCTCCACAATGACAGTAGTCTAAAGAAAACAAGCTTTTCAGAGTTCTGGGTCTCTGGTGTTGTGTGGTATAAAGTGGGCAGATCACAATAAAGGAGAGTAAAGTCAGCACAGCCATCAGTGTGGCTCTGAACTCCCATTAACTTGTCAAGCAGATAAAGTGACGGGTTGGGCTGGCCTAGAGGCAATTCTTCCCCTGTCATTACCAGCTTAGTGTTTTTACCAGGAGTTTCCTTGCCAGGAGATAGCTCGGTTACCATGGGCTCCCAGAAGTGTTTCTTGGAAGCCAGAGTGAATCTGGAATGTGATTTCAAGCTTTTGCTTTTCTTCAGCTGGTGCTTGTATGTGATGTTGAAAATTAAGTATGAGTTTTTAATAAATTATTGGTATTTTGCATATTGTTTAAAACTTCATAGGGACATGAGTATTCTTTATTTTTTATATGTTTGTTAATATTAACAAAACAAAATGTGAAATGCACATCTGCTTTCTTATATAGAGCAGTATGTGAGTGAAAAGACTGTTTTCTACTTCTCCTTTTGAGATGAAAATAAAAATGTCTTCCCCAACCCTTTTCTTATGGTAACTGTTATTTGAGGCTATCAAAATGCCAGCAGGTGGCTTCTTTGTAGCTGGATATAATAGAGCATAAACAGTTTCTTCTTTCATATAAAGCAGTTAAATCAAGGTGGATTTTCTTCCTATATCTAAAGGTTAAAGGCCAAGTGATAAAGTGTGCATATTAAATTATTTGTGCCGTGAATGCTGTAGAATTCACAGGGATAAGATGTAGGTCAGTTTTGTAGTAATTTGTTATTATAATGAACTAATATTTTTAGATATATTTAAATCTTTGTATTTTGGGGTCATTTTATTTATATGCAGAAAATTAGAGGAAAATATATTTCACATTTAATTTAAATCTCAAATATGAAATATATTGTGAATAACAATCCCTAAATAGATAAACTATTTTACATGTAGACAATGGAATATTTATTCAGCACTAAACAGGATGAGCTATAAGCCATCAGAAAAAAATGGAGGAAGTATAAATACATATGACTAAAAGAAGCCCATCTGAAAAGGGTACATATTGTATGATTCCAACAATATGACATTCCAGAAAAGGCCTGGAGACAGTGAAAAGATCAGGGATTGCTATGCTTTGAGGGGGTGGGAGAGGGAAAACTAGGTGGAGCACAGAGAATTTTTATGGCAGTAAAAATACTCTGTATGACAACATAATTATGGATACATGTCATTATGACTTTGTCCAAACCCACATTATGTACTATACCATGAATGAGACCCAAGGTAAGCTATGGACTTTGGGTGATTATGGTGTGTCAATGCAGACTCATCAGTTGTAACAGATGACCACTCTGGTGGGGGATGTTGGCAATGGGGGAGGCTGTCCATGTGCGGGGTCCGGGAGTTTATGGGAAATCTTTTTGCCTTCCTCTCAATTTTGCTGTGAACCTAAAGAACTCATACTAGTTTGTTATTTTTACTTTATAAATTCAACCAATAAAAGAAATACTTTAAGTATTGATATGTACATTTTTAATGTTAAAAAACAGCAGAAAAATAATTCAAAAATTTCTTGTTTGGGAGAAGGAAGATGTTGGCCACATTTCACTCCACTACTGCCTCTGAGGTCTCCTCGCCTAACTTTTCCCTCCTCTTTCCCATCAAAGGTAGAGATGTTGGTAGTCTTACCAGTCAGCGTTTGGGGAAATTGGGCAGAAGTACCGCATGCTAAAAGGCAGGTACCTGCCCTGTTCCTCCTCTTCCCCTTCCTCATACACAGACCGAACAGGTTAAATCTAGAAGAGGATAATTCCCATCAATTGTCACTCCTCATAATCAAGCCTAAGACTAATTGCTAAATCCCCAGATTTCTCATTTGGGGTTGCTAATCAGAATCCAGTCTCTCTTTCTTTTAATAACAGACCCAAATATCTTTTGAAAGCCAAGCCTCTTCTATTGTCATTGGTTGACAGGGTCCAGGAAAAGCTCCTATTGGCTCGATCCAATAAACATGGTGTCTGCTGGTCCTGGGACTGGTTCACAGATAGGCATGTAACCCCATGAGAACTATAAGATACAAGAGAATATGTTTGGAGTTTCTGGGCAGTACTACCTGGGGTTTTCCTTCTACTGAATGTGAGATGTGAAGACACAAGGGTTAGAGCTCTGCAGCATTTTTGGCAGCAAGAAGCTACCGTGAGGATGAAAGCTCACTCACGGAGGAAAGCACAGCTGAGACACACTGAGAGACAAAATCTAGATGACTTGTTTCAAACGCTGGATCAAATGACAGCTGAAGGGGAGCACCGGCATTGAATCTTCATTTCATGGATCTGCACATTTCCTATTTTTCTTTAAGTCTGTTGAGCCCAAGCGTTGTCACTTGCAACACACAGGAGGCACAGGGCCCACTGAGCCCTTGCAGCTAATAGACTGACATCTGGTACATGTAACAGCAGTCTCACAGTGTCCTCATCAAGGATCTTTATACTTCTTCCCAACTTCTTTAAATCGCAACTATGCACATTAATATAATCTTAAATAAACTATTAAAATATGAATATGAAAAAATTATTATATATGCAAAATCAAGTTTAATTTTAAAAGAACTCATGAAAAGTGTACAAAAAGGTGTCTAAAATAGGCAAGACAGGAACAAGAGTGTAGAAGAAAAATTAAAACTAATATGATTTTGAGTTTAGTTTGCTTTGCAGGTGTCTTACATTCTCATTCTACTTTTAAAAAGTTAAAGTGAAAATCAGAGAGGCATTTTAGATGTGGTTTATGCTAGAAAAGTGAATTGAAGTCCCAATCAGCAGACTCATATGTAGAGAAAAATCTTTGCTCATTTGGCAAATAAATGTAGTCTTTACAAATTTCAAGTGATTAAAAAGCCTTGCATCTTTTTTTAATGCTTTCTTGCTTTAACCAATGTTTTTTGGCTAAATGATCACTACAGGTTTCAAAAATCTAGTGAGACCTGAGGGCTTTTACTGTTCTTGAAAAGGAGGAACTGCAGGTTGGAAGGTAGCTTTGGGGAAGTAAGGCTCAAACTGTCTCAAAAGATGAATGTGCACCTATTATAAGTGATGTTCCTGGTATTGTGAAGAGGAAGAGGGGTAAGGTAAGGTATCAAGGTATGAGATATTCTCACGTGTCTTTGACACAGGTAACTCTTGGATAGTACAGTGTAGCTGATTATTGATGCACTTAGGCAGATTTGTATTTTAGGAACATTGGTGGTAGGTTGGAAGATAGATTGGAATGAGTGGGAAAAAATGTTAAAGAAAGATAGTATCAATGGATATGGTGATGGACTAAGGGACAAGCCAGAGATGAATAAGGAGGAGCAAAAATGACTTAACAGTTGTCAGTGAATGTAGAATAGGGGGATTAAATAATAGGCTCTGTGACCTGAAGAATTTAAAGTTGAGCCCTGACTGGTATGGCTCAGTGGATTGGATATTGTTTCACAAACCAAAAGGTCACTGGTTCGATTCCCAGTCAGGGTACATGCCTGGATTGTGGGCCAGGTTCCCCAGTTCGGATATGAGAGAGTCAACCAATCAATGAATCTCTCTCACACTGATTTTTCTCTTTCATTCTTTCTCCCTCCCTTCCTCTATCTCTAAAAAGTAAATTAATAGATTCTTTTAAAAAGTTTAAAGTTGAGTAATTTGTTGAGACCACTGAAATATTTATTGAGTTATTTCTGTGCCAGATATGGTGCTAGGCACAATGGAGAGGATTATTATTTTCTAAAAGCTCATAGTTTTGAGAAAAATATATAATACAGTGGGTATTTGCTAGATTTAATTTTTTTTAATTTTTGTTTGCTCATATCCAACCTTTTTTTAGGGTTCCCCATAGAGCGTTGATAAAAGAGTTGCATCTCCCATTATGGAAGCCGAAGGTGGCCAAACAGTTCTCTCCTCTCTGAAAGCTGTCATTCCCTTAGAAGTCCAGGATCAGACAAACATGGTTTTGATCAAGACAAGAGTTTGGAGCTATTTATGCAAAGGTATAGTATAGTTAGAGATCGCTTGTAGGGTTAGAGTGCAGCCAACCAGTATTTTTCCAGTAAATTCCTCTTCTGACCAAGTTTGACCTGACAGGTGTGTACACAGGTATTACAAGATAAAAATACAAACTGTGCTTTGGGAGAAAAGGAAAGGAAGAGAACTTTAATGCATGCCATCCATATTGAAGCTCCATCTTTCTGCTAAGCTTACAGAGGGACCCCAAACTTAAAACACTGTAAGGATTTAGATTGTATAAGGACTTCTGTCTTTAGCATTTGTATATCAACCTTTCATTAACTATATATTGATAATTTACATAGGGAACCTTTACATGTTTGCTGGGGTTAATTTAACAGCAAGAATAAGTAAAGTAAGCTGGATAGTGAGAGACAAATATCTCAGGATATTATATGTGGAACCTAAAAAAAGAAAGTCAAACTCATAGAAACAGTAGAAAAATGGCTGCCAGAAGGTGGACAGTGGGGGAAATATGGAGAAGTTAGTAGAGTGATACGAACTTTTAGTTGTAAAATCAATATGGATGAGGATCTAATATAGAACATAGCTACTACAGTGGATAACACTATATAGTATAATTAAAATTTTCAAATAGAGGAAAGCTTAATTGTTTTCATAAAAATGGATAACTATGTGAGGAGATAGATATGTTCATTAACTTGGTGGGAAGAAGGCTTTTACCATGGATACTATATCAAGTCATTACATTAAAGACTTTAAATTATTTATGGTTTTTTGTCAGTTATATTTCAATAAAGCTAGAAAAATAACTTAATAGCAAAAAACCTATGTATACATAGAGAGAGAGTTTATTTTAAGAATGAAAGAAAACACATAATTTTTATATTGTGTTAACAACATAAAAAGTTTAATGAGCTCAGGGAACAGATGCAAATGTTTATTCAAAGTGTTTTTAAACTGTATTGTATAAAAATAAAAATAGGACAAGAGAGAAGACATTAAGCGCAAGGAGAGATCTTTAGAAAATGAGAGCTCAGCACTTGGGCCGGTAATGAACCAGAGAGTGGACTGGCATGGTTTTCTGTGCAGTGAGAGCCCTCAGCGTCCCTTTGATTAGTGCGGATTTATGATGGCTTGGTTGCTCTTGCTCTCTAGTGTTTTTAAAAAGTGGCTGCCCACAAATTAGTGCTGGCTTGTCCCACATTTTGCTTTGTTAAGAGAGGCTCTTCAAAGAAGCATAATTTGTCCTGATCAGAATTGGATGGTGAAATAAAATGAGTTCAAGGATGAGTTGGGAATTCCAAGACAGTCCTGGATCAGATAATGCCCGTTATTCTCTATAGGCCTTAGTTCTCTCATGTTAATAGAAGGTTCAAATGAATGTTTCTATTTATTTCAGAGTGTTCTTGTGAAGATTAAATTAATATCAGATATAAACTACTACCCCATCACCCTCTATCTACTTACACTGCTTGTTTATTTTTTAAAAATATTTATTTATTTTTAGAGAGAGGGAATGGGAAGGAGAAAGAGTGGGAGACAAACATCCATGTGTGGTTGCCTCTCGTGAGTCCCCTATTGGGGACCTGGCCTGCAACCCAGGCATGTGTCCTGACTGGGAATCGAACTGACAACCCTTTGCTTCACAGGCCTGTGCTCAATCCACTGAGCTACACCAGCCAGGACTGCTTATTTATTCCTATATTTTTATTATACCTTTCCTATTTGCTTACTGGATTATTCTCTTCCTGAGCTAGAATGGAAGGGCCATGAATACAGGGACTTTATAAATTTCATTCACTGCTTTATTTCAGAAGCACAGAGAGGTTCCTGACACAGAGTAGGCATTGTATAAAATTTGGCTGACTACACAAGTGAATACAGAATTACTGTTTTGCCCTATATAATGTAGCTCTTTTGGTTGGAGATCCATCCCTTAAACTGAAAGGTTGAGGGTTCAATTCCTGGTCAGGGCACATGCCCGTGTTGCCAATTTGGTTCCCAGTCAGTGGCAACCAATCGATCTTTCTCTCTTACATCAATGTTTCTCTCTATCCCCCCCTACTTCCCTTCTCTCTAAAATTAATAAGAAAAACCTCAGGTGAGGATTAAAAAATAATTGCTATTTTTAACTATGAAAACCTTTCTTGGGAAGCTGGTCTCTGACTGGGGATTAATCCAAAGTCTTTGATTCGAGGACTACTTTTCGTATTTGATTGACAGTCTTTATTTACTACTTGTTTCCCATTGTGTGACTATTATTCCTTATTATCTAATGATGAGAGCAACTGCATTGTCCTGAAGTTTTCAGGCCAGTAATTTACTGTAACTACTTAAAAAATTAATATTTCAATATCATTATTCCTGGGTTGTATACATTTGTTAATATTGTTATAGATCAACGTTTACTTTATCCATAGCCAAATGTGTGCATATTTTGGTTTGAATCTCACAGAACCTAGAATTTGCTTTGTCTAACATAAGTCTTAAATAACTTTTTAAAATACAGGTGATGACCATTTTAACACTCAGTGTTTCATCCCCAACCAAAGGTTAGATTTGGCCTAATTATACTATATGGAAACATTTTGACAGGAAATAGAATTTTATGAATAGAATATGCTTCTCTCTCTCTCTGTATTTCATTTTCTGTAAAGGCTTCTTTTTAAATTCAAAGAATAAATGCTTCCATCATGCAGTGGATTCTAATGAGATAAACAAATTATAAGACCAAAATTTTGAGTGTAAAATTGTATCTGTAGCACATGTAAATACAGTTAAGACATGAAAACATGCACAAAATAGTGCAATATATATCACATCTGAGTTTACAAGTGATTTTATATTCTTTACCTCTTTTAAACCTCATAACTATCCTGTGAAATAGGGGGAGCTTATTACCTTCATTTTATAGATGAGAAAACTAAGATTTACAGAGGTAGCATGCCCATCTTTACATATGAAAGGTGGAGCCTAGATCAGAATCCAAGATTTCTAAGAATCCTTGTCCAACTTTCTACTATTAACAAATAGAAGACATCTTCGTAATATGCTCAAATGAAAAATCTTTGTGATATGATTAAATGGAAGGAAAATTTGTAGTTAGTGAACAATGCTAAAAATAAATGAAAGAGCAAAAACACTTAAGAGCCTAGAGATTTAAGTTATGCCTTATATTCTGTATTGAACAAACAGGGTGCTTTGGGTGTAATCAGAAATCCATTTTATTATTTTGTTACAGGTTCCATGAGGCTAGTTTTTTTGACCCTCAGTTAAAAACTTGAGCAGTAACTATAATTTATTTGGTGTACTGAGAAAAACATCAGTCCTCCTCTTATGCCTATTCTCAACCACTACCACACTCACAACACTTCTGACACCAGATGTGTGAAAGTTTTACCCACGCTGTGCCATTTGGGGACACCAGCTGAGTGTCCTACAATTTAGTTCCATTCTGAGACTTTCTACCTGGACATAGCACAGGGTAAGAGCTCAGTCTCACAAGATGGCTCCTGTCCCCTTCTTCAGACAGGTTGCAAGTCTGGGTTGTCCCCTGTGCTTCTGGAAGATTGGCTATAAATCAGTTTCTCAAGACCCCCTCCTTGGGTTGGATTAATAAGCTAGAGCAGCTCATAGAGCTCCAATAAACTTACTTACATTTACCAGTTTATTAAAGGATATGATAAACGGTGTGGCTGAACAGCCAGATGAACAGATACATACATAGGGTGAAGACTGGGAGGGTCCCAAGCATAGGGGACTTCTGTCCTGTGAAATTGTGGTACCTCAGCCTCCTAGTACATGGACATGATCTGCAACCTGAAAGCTCTCTGAACCCTACATTATTGGAATTTTATGGAGACGTCGTCAGTAAGCACGATCAACTATTTACTCCATTTCCAGCCCCTCTCCTCTCTCTGAAGAAGTGAGAGAGGTGGGGGGCTGATAATTCCAAGCTTCTAAACATGGTTTGGACTTTCTAGTGACCATTTCCTATCCAGAAGCCAACTAGTACTTCTAATGCCGTTTCCCTTATTGACAGGACTAGTTGATATCCTCCCAGATTGAAAATGGGTGTAGGAGGTAAGGGCAGGAAAGGTATTCCTTGTTTGTCCTGGTTCTACCACTGTGATCAAACACTGTTACTGAGGGCTTTGGCAGAGGCTGATGGAGCATATTTGAGGGCTATTTACATCCTGCCTCAGTGCAAGGGACTGACTGAGTCTCCTCCAGCCAGTGACACTCCTGCAGCACCGAGGCAGGAAGAGGTCCTCTGCCTTCTGCTGCTGAGGTCTTTCATACTTCTGTGCACTCTCTTTGGCAGAGTCCAAGGCAATTCCAAAACAACCCATTCTCTTCAGGTCTCACATTTAGTCTGTGGGGAACCTGCGTGAATTCTCTCTCAACACCCCAAGCAGCGCAGGCAGCCCCCAGTGCAGCACTTTGCTAAAGTGCCTGGAAGTCTTTTGTCCTTTAGACTTCTCACAGTGAGTCATAGGTCAAGCCCAGGTGGCCTGCATTTCAGAAAATACCTATCAATCATTCCAAGGGGTCCAATGAAAGCCTCTCTCCCTAGGCTAGAGGAGGGGGAAAGCAATGCTGCCACTTCTCACCGTTGGGAGAAGTTCATTCTAGTTACTCACATTTCCTCTGGCTTCTCAATTCCTGTTCACAAAAGCAGGTCATGAGCTTTGGGGTCACAAACTGGCTCTCAAACTCTTCCTTTGAAAGTCCTGTTTTGATGGGTCTGCAAGTTGCTTCCAAACCTCAGACAGATTGTCACCTTTTTTTTCTTGGGATTTCAGTGGAAACTGAGAAGGGAAATGCCTCATTTTATTTTTTAAATATTTTATTGATTATGCTAGTTGTCCCATTTCCCCCCCTTTGTTCCCCTCCACCCTTCACACCCCCTCCCCCACCATTCCCCCCTTTAGTTTATGTCTATGTTTCACAAGTACTTTAAATTCTATATTTCCCATACTATTCTTGCCCACCCTCCTGTCTATTTTCTCCCCACAGTCTATGCTACTTATTCTCTGTACCTTCTCCCCCCTTATCCTCCTTCCATTCCCCTGTTGCTAACCCTCCATGTGATCTCCATTTCTATGGTTCCACTCCTGATCTGGCTGTCCTCTTAGATTGCTTTTTATTTAGGTGTGGTTGCTAATAACTGTGAGTTTGCTGTCCTTTCACCGTTCATATTTTTTATCTTCTTTTTCTTAGATAAGTCCCTTTAACATTTCATATAATAAGGGCTTGGTGATGATGAACTCCTTGAATTTGACCTTATCTGAGAAGCACTTTATCTGTCCTTCCATTCTAAATGAAAGCTTTGCTGGATAGAGCAGTCTTGGATGTAGGTCTTTGGATTTCATGACTTGGAATACTTCTCTCCAGCCTCTTCTTGGTGTCTTTTGAGAAATCCGCTGACAGTCTGATGGGTACTCCTTTGTAGGTGACTGTCCCCTTATGTCTTGCTGCTTCTAGAATTCTCTCCTTCATTTTCATCTTGGCTAGTGTAATTATGATGTGCCTTGGTGTGTTCCTTCTTGGGTCCAACTTCTTTGGGACTCTCTGAGCTTCCTGGATTTCCTGGAAGTCTTTTTCCTTTGCCAGATTGGGGAAATTCTCCTTTATTATTTGTTGAAATAAATTTTCCACGTGTTGCTGTTCCTCTACCCCTTCTGATACCCCTATAATTTGGATGTTGGAATGTTTAAAGATGTCCTGGAGGTTCCTGAGCCTCTCCTCATTTTTTCAAATTCTTGTTTCTTCATTCTTTTCTGTTTGGTCATTTTTTTTCCTTCCTTTTGGTCGATTCCATTGATTTGAGTCCCAGTTTCCTTCCCATTACTATTGGTTTCCTGTGCATTTCCCTTCATTTCACTTAGTTTAGCCTTCATTTGTTCCTCTAATTTGTGACTAAAATCAACCAGTTCTGTGAGCATCCTGATCACCAGTATTTTGAACTGTGCATCTGATAGGTTAGCTATCTCTTTGTTGCTTAGGAATATCGGCTCTGGGGCTTTGAGCTGTTCTTCTGCTTGAGCCATAATGTTTTGGTCTGTTCTGGCCTGTTATGTATGAGGGGAGGAGCCTTAGGTGTTCACCAGGGTGGGGCAACCCAGTCACTGAGTTGTGATGTTTTATGTGGGGGCGGGGTTAGAGAGGGGCAATGGTGCTTGTTCCACATTCTCTCTTGGATTTCGGTCCCCTCTGCTGCTTCCCACAAGCAAAATGGGCCCTTCTGGTGCTGGTTCCCAGATGTGTTGGCTTGTGCACCCTCCAGGACCTTGTGGGTCTCTCCATTGAACTCTCTGTGAGCCTGGGAGCCTCTCCCGGCACCTAGACCCCTAAAAGTTTTTCCAGTTGGTGCTTTTAGGCTTTATTTCCTGGCGCTGGGGCCCTGGTTTTCACGGTCTGTCTCACTGCTTGTTTTTTTGCCTGGACTTCCGGCCAAGATGGAGGCATAGGTGGAAACACTATGCCTCCTCGCACAACCAAGTTTAAAGACAACAAATTTTTAGTAACAAAAACACAACCAAACAGAGAGAAAATTAAACTGTATGGAAATCCGACAACAACAATGAACCATTCATCCAGACCGGTAAGAGGGAAGGAGTCAGTGGCTGGCAATTTTTCTGGCTGCACAGGAAAAATTGGCCGGACTGACCTAGGAAGATCCCAGGTGTGGAGTGTCAACGGGTGGACTCAGTGAGGGTGCAAGGTGTCTGGCTGACCACAGTCACACATTCGCATGCAGAAAAACCAGACAAATGCCTCATTTTTACATTCTATTTAAGTAAAACATAATCACTTGTTTCACCCAGCATAAAAGAAGTTTTGTTGTTGATTGGTGGTGACAGTAGAATCAAAATTGCCAGAAGTTAAAATGAAAAAACCATAAACAAACAAACTTCAAGAACATAGGCAAAGGAGGCAGGCATTTACTCTTTCTAAGCACAGAATGTGTCTGTCTTTTTTACTGTTAGGTAACCAGTGACCAGAAGAGATTCTTGTTCTCAGCTGGGGCTGAATGTTGAATGAGAGAAGGGAGAGACCTGGAGAAAAGCAGCCCAGAGCAGGAGAAATAGCAGGGGAGATGAAGCAGGGAAGAAGGCAGGGGAGAGTGAATATTCTGTATATTGTGAAAAAAGAGGAGCAGCTCTGGCTGGCAGTACAGAGAGCAGCACCGCACAACTCTGAGCGTCCTCAGGTTATGCTTCTTCTCTTCCCCATTCTTTGTACCGTCAAGAGTTCAAACAGCGAAAAGACAGTTGTGCCCGAGGCAAGTGCTCACTGACATGAGACTTCAAGTCCCTGATCATGGCTTGAAAGAAGAGCAGAATCCCTACTGATTAATGATTCCTTTTTGTGGGGTATGAAATAGATAATACATTTCAGAATGATTTTTATTAAAAAAATCGTTAGAAATTTTTTAAAGCCCTAAAGAGTCAAACCTTGCCTACTGAATTCAATATGGTAGGTAGAGTATTCTCTAATGGTACCAGTTGTTAAGAGAAATATATTTGGGGAGAATGTGTATTTATGCCTTTTCAAATTTCTATATATACCATTATTGCAATATATTTGTATATGTGATTTATTTTATACATCAAAAAATATCTTTCAAATACATAGTTATAAAGCATTGGTCATTTGAATTTGATTAGGAGCTCGGCTCCAATGAGGATTAGGGAACACAGGCATAAGTTATTTGTAAATTGAATTTGTCAAGGAAAAGCACCTGCATCTAATGATTCATGTACTTTTGAGATTCTCTTGTTTTCAGGAACTGGTACATCAAATGTTGCCAGCTGCCGCTATCCAATTTTTCTCTTTTTGTAGTTAAGATGCATGACTTTTAATAAATGTAAGCAAGTCTTATTTTTCATGCTTTGCACCTTTTTATATATAGTGAATGCTAGTGGTTCACACACTGTAATCTTAATGTAATGTCTCCCTGATTACTAAATTATAATTTATAAAATATGGCTCCTTGGAAATTTGAAAAACAAAACAATAGCATTAGAAGAAATGAGCCTGACTTAATCTTAGCCAGGTTTTGATTTAATCAAACTGCAGATTTTCATTTCCCCAGTAATGTTGTTTATTTTATTAAAAATATTTTTGAGATCTAGCTTAATGTTATTGGTATATATTTTTTCCATCATAAGCTAATAAATTCGCTTTCCTGGGTAAAGGCTCAGCTTAGGGACCGTAGGTGAACAGATGCCCAGGAACTGAGGGTGGGGTCATAAATTGGCCCATCCTGGATTCCACGCACGGAAGATTTTATAGTTTATTTCTCAACTGGAAACATTGTGGCTCGGCTTGGTACTTTGTGTCTCGATTTATTCTATTTTTTCCTCTGTCCATTCCATTATTCTCTTCAGCTAATAAGTTTTTGTGGGTGTTACCATCTTTTGAAAACATGATATTTGGTTGAGGAGGCTTCGATTTCCTTTGATGGGGACAAAGAAAAGAGAGCTGGCGGTCGGACAGGGATGTGAAACTTACTTTCACCGGGGGCCACATCAGCCTTGCGGTTGCCTTCAAAGGGCTGAAATAATTTTAGGACTGTATAAATGTAACTACTCCTTAACTGTTAAGGAGTTGATATTACATTTGGCCCTTTGAAGGCAACCTTGAGGCTGATGTGGTCCCTGGTTAAAATAAGTTTGACACCTTTGAAGTAGGAGTTACTAAAGATAACACCAATGATAGTAATGGTGATGGTAATTAAAAAGCCAATATTTATTGATCTCTTACCATGTGCCAGGCACAATGTTCAAAAACGTCTATGCTTATATTATCCTATTTAATTTTGACAAGTATTTAAGGCAAAAATAATTTTAGCTAACACATTTATGTGGTACTCAGTGTTCACATGTTTTACATGATTGATCTAAGTTGGTTTAATTTTGTGTGGAATAATGGCTGAAGTCTAAACATTTTTTTAATAATTTAAATACTACATATACTCAGTTGTCAAAATCTATTGTGAGTCTATTTAATTGTTGGGGCAATTGTATAAAGGAATGACTATTGTATAGTCTATTAAAAAGTCTATGGAAACTGATGCACAGAGGTAAGAGAATTTTTCAAGGTCAAATAACAGGTAAGGGGCAAAACCAGCATTTATACCAGATTTTTTTGCATCACATTTTATAAATATTTGCACTGTATGATCTACTCAGTAATAGAAATGAAAATGAAAATGCCAGAGTGAGAGTTGAGTGCCTTTCAGTTAATGTGGAAAAACCCTATATGAATAAAATCGTACAAAGATACATTATCCTTTCAGCTAAAATCGCTGTTGACAATAAGTACATATCAAAAGCCCTCTATTGCTTAAGGAGTAGAGTAGAAGTCATAAGGAGAAGGGAAAGGATTTTTCTCTGTTCTTTTCACAATTAACGGTGTTGAATAAATTTTTGACTGAGGTTTTACTGGTTTTTTTTTTTGCAAAGCTAAGTTGATGGTCTTTTCATTTGCCTTTTTTCTTTTGGGGGGAGGTGGGAGTATGTATTTCCTGGCTCAGCCTACATATTTGCCAAGGACGTTTCCACATTTTGGTATGTTGTCATTTTGTAAAACATTTTATTTATAGGATTATTAAAGGGCCTGACAGACCAGCATCCTAAGAAGATCTTGAAGGATCAGTAGGGTGTGTGTGTGTGTGTCCTCTTCCTATAGATAGTACAAGTCTATCAACTTCCCACAGTTATTTATTTTAAATTTAAAAATGCATTTACAAATACAGAAAAGAAGTAACTTCCACTTTGTGGATTAGAGAAAAAGAACAGGCTTTAGTATATCATGTGCCCTCAGTTTCCCCAGAGGAAAATAAATAGTCTGAACTTGATGGTCTCCGAAGTACCTTTCCACACTCTCACCACTGCTCTTGTTTGCCACTGCCCTCGAATGGAGTCAGAATAGATTATGACAATTATGGGTGCATGCAGCTTTTAAATTTTAAAAAACCATTTAGACGTCAGCCAGTAAAACACATTAAATTAAACTAACCTAGAACTCTGCCGAAAGGAGCTGTAAGTGAATACATTTTACAACAAATGAAAATTGGCCAGCAAGCACAGCCATTAGCAGCGGGTGATAGTTTTTTTGGATGTAGCGTGGAAAGAATAGAGAGCTGTTTTGGAATGCCTTTGAAGTTCTTTCTTTCAGTTCTAAACATCTGAGATTCTTTAGAATTTTTATAATGGAATGGTCCGTAATCTTTGCTAGATGTTAAGACACATATGCTTAATAATTGTGGAGTTTCAGGGTATTTGCAAATCAGGCTTCAATAAGGGGAAATTGTACATTGAAAAGAATAATTTACAGGTAACTTTAAATTCCCTTTTGAGGCTGCTTTCAATATGAGAGGGGGAAAATGGTCTAAATGATGAAATGAAGCAAGTCACATGGTTTTTGAATTTTTTGTTTGAAATTTATGCTCCAACATGATTCCAATGGTTTAAAATAAGAAAGGAAGGAAGAAAATCTTAGTGTGCCAAGCAAGCATGAGTGTTGGGAGCTTGAAATGTTAGGAAAGCCAAAGATTCGTATAATTAGAAGACAACTCACTGAGCTCAAAATGCGGTTCTAAAATGCTAAGGTGTAGCTTCAGGTCATATGATGCGCCTTTGGATCTGGGAAAACTTGGCAGTGACACCTCCGGCTTTGGAGCAAGAGCTTCACAGTCAGGGAGATAGAGCCAGAGCTCCAAGAAGAGCTTGTGTTCTAGGCCCATAATGTCAAAACATTTTCCAAGGTCAATGCTCATCAGCAAGCACCCTTCTAACAGAATGTGAACAGAACTCTGAAGCACAAGGTTGTCTAAACAGTTTAGACACAATTCAGAGAGTGAAAGTTGATAGTCATTCATTCATCCATCCATCCATTTACTAACCACTCATTATCCACAGTGCATAAGAGCATAGTAGGCAAAATATCACAGCCATGAGAAAGTGCAGGTGAGATCTGTAGTTCTTCAGAGAAAGAGACAGTAGGGAGCTGATGTAACGCGAGAGGGGAGGAGAGGTGCGCGCACACACACAGGTTTGGGATCTGTGATATAATGAAAAATCCTCAAGGTAAACATTTATTCCAAAGGTTGTCCTCCTAAATGTAACCAAAGTTTAAGTGTGATTATAATTTTGTACATATTAAAATAAAAGATAAAGCATTTTGTGCACATGGACTATGTATCAGACATTTAAGTTTTCTCTATATATTATTTCACTGAAAAAGCACAAAAATCCCATGAGGTGATCACAACTATTATCACTTCTTTGCAGCTAAGCAAATGGAATCATTTTTTTTCAATAACTTTTTAAAAAATCATATATCTTGTAAGAAGAGGAGCTGGATTCTAACCACAGAAGCCATTTCAGAGATTTTGTGCTCATTATACCAAAGAAGGTATCATTTACAGGTGCATAAAAGTGATATTTAATCATTTGAACTGAGCATTTTATATGTGATGCATATAAACATTGTAACATAAAAGACACTCCAGAGAAACCACTGCTAACCATTTTCCTTTTTAATTTATTTACACTTTTCTATTAAAATAGTAATATAATACTACAAGCTAAGATGATATAAACATGATACCATGACTACCATTTAAACTGAAATGAATTGAAAAACACACATGATTTTCATCTAGAATATTTGCATTTTAAGTAGGATCACACTTGAACTTTTATCTTGCACATTAACATTTTAAATAGTGGTAAGTATTGAATATTCATGGCCCAGCATGCTATCATTTCTATTCTAATTGCCTAATAAGATTAGATGGGAATTTTGTTTTGATGCTAAAGGCCCTTGACCATATTGAAAATTTTAAAATACCAAGCCTTGATTGAAGGTTAAAGAACATTCTCTGAAGAATCAAGCAAAGTTTTATGCCAACACACTAATCTTTAAAACAGCCCAAGCATTTTTAAGCTTCAATAATGGAAAAAACAATATTAGGCAGGAATGAAACAGGAAATGTTACTGCTCTAGGCAGAAACTGACCTCAGTAATGATATTAAAAACTATATAGTGTTTTGGCTCTTAATATTGCCTAAACAGTTGAGACATATTCTTCTGTTTAGATTTTCCTCTTTTGTATAGCTTTCATATTGAAGCTAATTTGATTTTTTTATTGGCACAAAACATTTTCCTTTAAACTCCCAGATCAGATCTCTAAAACAATATTTATAGGTTTCAACTCTCCTGAAGGGAATCACCAACATTCATGGACCCTGGAAAAAATAATCTTGTTTAGAAACAAAACAATGCCATTTGATTCTATGTCAGATGGGTAATGGAATGTTTATTTTGAGAAGACAGCTCAAGGCATAAACTATTTACTCTAAGTGGTCTGTTTCATTGTGTTTTTATACTAATAAAAAAGCAGTTTTAGCAGCCATTCTGTCAACCCTGCTGAGATCTTAATGTTTACATTTAGAAGGAAGTTCCTTTATGTTTCTTCATGGTCGTTTGCAAATATTCATAGTTCTATGTCTTCAGTAAATGGTCTTAAGAAGTTTAACTCCATTGCTTTTGGTCTGCTTTAGCCTTAAGCACTGAGGGAAATAGAACCACTTTCCAGCATACACAAACTCATGTAATCACACTCAACCATCACATTATACATTTTCCAGCATAGTCTAAAATTCCATTTTCCACAGCCAATAAAAGCAATTTTTGGCTAAGATCCAAAGAATGCCAAGTTTAACTTGTGTAGCTCAGGACTGTTTTAGCATAGTAAACCCCAAAGGGTTAGCCATCTTTTCCATTCTTTTTTCCCTTGTTCTATAAAAAAAAAGGAGAATAAGAGTACTGAATTATGTACCGAATGCATTCTCTGGGAAAGAAATAGTTGTGTAATTACATATATATCTATGTATATGTGGACAGATGATAAACTTTTCAAAACCATTGCTATTATTATTTTTTAAGTATAGAATGGTATATAGAAGCCAAGATCTTGGTGCTAGGTGTGGCCATCTCTACTGGAGTCATGGCTTGCAGAACTTCGCAGCAAACAGAAGAAGGGAATAATAGATTTTGCCTCAATATTTGTAGGTCACATTTTGTAAAAGTATGATATAGATATGAATTTATCATTGGTTCTCAGGAAAGCCTTTCTGAAGCAAGAGAGATATCCACCCCGAGAGTTAAATGTTAAGCAGAAAATAGCTGGGGAAAGAATTTGGAGACAGTATATTTAGAAACTGTAAATTTTTGAAGAGAGAACGTTATGATTTCGGTGAACTAAAAGTAATACAATATGGCTGTATTCTGGAATGTATGTCTCACAGGGTAGATGAGTGGGTGGGAAGATTTTGAGAGATGTAGCTAAAATATGCATTATACATAAATAAAATATAAATGAATTTTAAGTATATTATGTATCATTTACATAAAATATTAAAGAGTTTGATCATCTTGAAGCCATTTGGGGAGCCATTGAAAGGGTTTAAACACATGGGAATTTTGCCTTTAAAGAGTTGTTATTTAGCCCATTGTCAGAGATAATATGTGTATAAGTAATTATTATTCAAGACAGAGAGTTTTATGTGTCCTGGAAAAGTCAGAAAAACAATGTTATTTTAGTTAAAAATTAGAAGATTATTTCCACTTGAACTGCTTACAGAAACCTGTGAAGAGAGAACATCTTGGTTGGGCTTCAACATCATTTTGTTTTCAACTGATTGTTTTGTCTTGAAATCACTGTGAGCATAAACAATACACAGATGTCATCTCCCAAAGTTTTTAACCTTGCTTCTGAAAAATAGTATCATAATGTTTTGGTGTACCAAATTTTATTGTAAAATTCATTGCAAGGTACACAACTTAATGCCAATTTACACACTACAATTATAAGTAATTATACACTGACTTTTCAATGTCTATGATGTCAATACAATGAAAAAAAATTTAAGTTATAACAAGCTTTTAAAAACAATTTTTATTTTAATATCATTTTGAAATTAAAGTGGCAGGAATAGTGAAAGGAACTCCATACAAAATTGTCACATTTTGCTCCATTTATTGCTCTCTCGCTTTGTACATATATATCTGTAGTTAAATATGCACATAGATGTTGCTATTATGTAAGCACAAGAAAGTTAAATGTGCATTATATAATATAAATGCTTTTAAATCAATCATTTGTTCATCTACAGTACAAAACTCAAGAAATTTAACACAGATGAAGCATATCTAATCTGCAGTTCATATTCATTTTGTCCTTGTTCTAATAGTATCTTTTATAGCTATGTTATTTGTGACTCAGCATCAAATATAAGATAACATGTTGCATTTTTAAAGATCTTGTATTTTATTTATTTATTTACTTACTTATTTTTATCTTCACCCAAGGGCATTTTTTTCATTGCTTTTAGAGTAAGAGGAAGGGAGAAAGAGAGGGAGAGACACATCGGCTAGGGCAAGACGACATATTGTATTTAGTAGTTATGTCTCCTTAGTCTTTTTCTGGAATACTTGTTCGACATTTCTTTGTATTTTTTGACTTTGACATTTTTAGAGTGTAGGTCAATTATTTTGTAGACCTGCCCTCAGCTTGATATGTGCAATATTTCATCATGAGCTGATTTATACAGGGATACCACAAAAATGGTGTTGTATCAGGAAGAACATAATGCTGGTTTGTCCTAATGTTAATGAAATAGCAGTAGAATTCTTGGTTTTTATCTTTGAATTAATAAGCAATTTGTAAAATTGCTACCAAGATATTACAATATCCTGTTTCTTCTTTTTTAAAAACAACTTAATTGAGGTACAATTTATGTACAAAACTGCATGTATTTAATGTATAAAATTTTATGAATTCGAACATATGAAGCACATACACCTATGAAACTATCACACCTTCACAAGTTTTTATGTACCTTTGTGTATGTGTTTGTGTTGAAAACATTTAACATGCAATTTACCACTTTAACAAATTATTTAAGTGAACAACAGAAACTTATATTGATGAAATCCCCATTTTTTTTTATTTAGTTGCCTGTTCTTTTGGTGTCGTATCCAAGGAATCATTGCCAAGGTCAATGTCAAAAAAATTTTCCCTGTAATTTTTTTCTAGGAGTTTGACTGTTTCAGTTCTCATTCCTAAGTCTTTTATCCATTTTAGCTTATTTAGTGTATGGCATGATATAATTATCCAATTTTATTTCTTTGCATGTAGATGTTCAGTTCTCCCAGCTCCATTTGAAGAAAAGACTATTCTTTTCCCATTGTGTATTCTTGGCACCCTTGTCAAAGATCAGTTGACTGCATATGCATGGGTTTATTTCTGGACTCTCTTTTGTTCCATTGATCTATGTGTCTGTCTTTAAGCCAGTACCATACTGTTTTAATTACTGTTGATTTATAAGGTATTTTGAAATAAGGAAGTGTGGTATCTCTAGCTTTATTCTTCTATCTCAAGATTGGTTTAGCTATTCAAGGTCTCTTGTGGTTCAATGTGAGTTTTATGATTTTTTTTATAGTTCTGTGACAAATGGCATTGGGATTCTTAAAAGTATAAAACATTGATGAAAAAATTAAATAAGAAACAAATAAATGGAAATACATTCTATGTTTAGCAATTGGAAGATAATATTGTTAAAACATTGTTATTTTACAAAGTCATCTAGCTTCAATGCAATACCTATCAATATCTTATTTATTTTTTATTTAACTTTAACCCACTGGTTTTAATATTAATTTATTTTCTAGCTTCATCATTTCTCTGGTGTTTATTAATTTGCATTTTACCATAAAGAAGAGCTTTATTTCCAAATTATTCAGTCATTTATATAAATAATGATTCAGAGATTCCTTATTTATTCAATGGGCAAAAACATGTTACAATCATTATTTAATTTGGTGATCAAATTGTCCCATATTTGAAAAATGGAGCCTTTTCAAGCTGATTCCTTTGTTCCTTTGATATGTCCTCATCATTCTTTGAATGCTTGCTTACTTTCTAGCACAAGATAAATTCATCTCATAGTAGATTCAGCCAATTTTATAAAAAATCCTGACTTCTTTTAGTAGTGAGTGGTGTAGAGAAGCCAAAATTCGGGTGCTAAACTAATGGCTACTGGTGTCTCAATGCTCAGCCTTCTAATGAACATAGCTAGGATTTTAGCGTTATATACTTAAGCTATAGTTTATACCAGAACCTCCAACTTTTATGCAGCACCACAGGATATATTGTAGTCTTTCCCTTTGCCAAATGTGGAGTGTCCTTCTCCAGTCATTAAGAAACCCAGCTGTTGATATCCTTTTCTCAAGTCAATAGGAACTTTTATATTTGATAAAATTATTATGTAGAAGAATACATTTTTACAGAAGAATAAACATGCATGTATATTAAAAAAATTTTTTTGTGGGGGAGGGAAAAACTGAGGGAAGGCTCATATTACCTAGTGTCTAAGTATACTAAAAGCTACATTAATTAACTAAACCAGTACAGTAGTGGTACATGAAAATCAACAGGGTAGAAGAGAACTAAGTCACATAAACATGAAAATTAAATGTCTGGTAAAAGTAGCATTTTAACCTAAAAGAGAAAATAAGAAATAGTATTGAAATAATGGATAATTTGGAAAAATCAAATATATCACACGGAGAACATGCCTCAAATTTTTTAAATTTAGTTTTATTTGTTGTTCAAGTACAGTTTTCTGCCCTTTACACCCATCTCAACCCACCCCCCAGCCCTCTTCACCTCCCTTCCATCTCCACCCCCCTTTATTATTGTGCATGTGTCCTTTATACTAGTTCCTTCAAATCCTTCCCCTCTTCCCCATGCCTTAAATTTTAGATACTGTTAATTCATTTTCCCCCCAAAGTACTATTTTAATCTAAATTATCTTTTTTTAATGGTGCAGAAAATATGTCAAGTATTTATTATCTCTTTTGCATGAATAAAGACACAAATAGGCATTTGCTACAATTAAATGAGGATATATAATACCTGCATATAGTTAGGAAGAATAGAGAGCTGACTGTGTAGTATGATTTATAAAGCACATGTAATTAAATAGCATCTAATCAATCTACCATAATTACCTTACTTTCAAGTTCTTGGTAACTATGTCCTGGGATATAATAACAGATATTTATCATCTGTTAATACATTAGAAGATTTGATTTCTTAGGTCATTTTAAAGCAATGAAGCAAAACAGTTCAGTTTTTACAGACATCAAGATAAGAAGAAAATACGGAGAACACTGACTTTAGATGGCTGCTGTAGTTTAAGATATGAACATGCAGCATTCAACATGGGAGAACTAGGATCCTGAAATTAAATCCTGAAAGAAAGATGAAGAGACAAGAGATAGACTATGGCTACTTAATAATATACCCAGGGCCAGGAGAGAGTCACCTCTTCTATAAATAAAAGTAACCACAAAGATGATTGATTATTCAAGCGAATGCCATGCTGAAGAAGACACAGGGCAAATTTCTCCTGATCTTTTCTTGGATTCATATCTTTGTTGAATTCCCACACATCTCCCAAAAGAAAACATTCCTTGGAAATTTGAAGTCAAGGCACTAAAGTAGAAAAAAAAAGAAGACTTAAAATACTTTCCTGAGGCAAACTGTTGTCATGTAAACAGATGGTCATCTTTCTTCTTTCTGTGACCCCAAGTATTCATATAGTGAGCCCATCTCTCCCCTTTATATTCATTTTCATAGTCAACATGACCTGGAGTGAGTCCTCCCATCCTCCATGGTGGTTTCAGAACTTTTATCTAACTAATGTGTGATTGTTTCAGCACAGAAGTTGCTTTCATCTAGGCCACTGGTAGCTTCTGTATTGCCAACTCCAATGAAAACATTTCTGTTTTTAGATTTTATTTATTTATTTTTAGAGAAAAGGGAAGGGAAGGAGAAAGAGAGGGAGAAAAACATCAATGTGTGGTTGCCTCAGTCATGCTCCCCACTGGGGTCTGGGCCTGCAGTTCAGGCATGTGCCCTGACTGGGAATCAAACTGGCGACCCTTTGGTTCACAGGCCCGTGCTCAATCCACAGAGCTACACCAGCCAGACATCTGTTTTCTTCTTAATTGTTCTTCCTCTTTGGTATGAGTGAAACCTTTTAGCTAATACTCCTTCCACTTTTGTTATCGGACAAACGTTCCCTCGACTCTCCAGTCTCTCTGGCATCTTCATTAGATACTATTCCCTGCCCAACCGACTCTGAGCAATGCCATCCACACTCACAGTTTATATTTATGTGGTAATACCTCCCCGTACTCTAACACATGTATTTTATCCTTGTAACTGGTGTCCACAATTTAAGTATCTAATTATCCATGAAACATCTCCACTTGGGCTGGCCATCCTTTGGCATTGCAAACTCACTCTGTCTTACCAATGAACTTTTGATTGTTCTTCTTTTCAAAATTTTATCATTCTGTGATTTTTCCCTGGCTGGCATGGTTCAGTGGATTGAGCACTGAACTGCGAAGCAAAGATTTGTTGGTTAGATTCCCAGTCAGGGCATGTGCCTGGATTGCAGACCCAGTCCCCAGTAGAGGGTGCATGAGAGGCAAGGATACATTGACATTTCTTTCCCTATCTTTCTCCCTCCATTCCCCTCTCTCTAAAAATAACTAAGTAGAAAATTTAAAAAATATCATTCTTTTCATTATCTGGGCTTCTTAGATGGTGGTTGTTTACCATCCACCTGGATAACCATCCAGAAATAAAGTATTGTCTCAGTCTTTTTCTTTTCACTCAGTATATTCAATTATTCATAAGCCCTATGTTTTATACTTATTAATATCTTGAATAGCTTCTCTTTTCTGATTAATGACTTTGCCTTTATTCAAGTCACTATCGTCTCTCACCAAGATTACTCTAGCAGATCATTTACCGACATTCCTGTGCCCAGACTTACTCTTTTCAAAAATGTCTTCCACATTTGTATCAGTGAGATCTTTCAAAACTGCAGAGATGCAGGTGTCATTTCCCTGACTGTGCCCCACCGGCAGCTACTCCTTGACTGTTGGGTAGAGCTGAAGCTCACCATACGGCACACAGGATTTGACCTCTGCCTGATTTTCCTGCTTTACCTCCTGCCACCCCTCTGCCACTGTGACCCTCATTCACGTCAAGATGACTTCCACTTCCTGAACACTATGGTGTTTCATGCTTTTGTGTTATTTTCTGTCTTCCTTTGACTGAACTTTCTCTCCTTATTCTTTCTAGCAGTTTGCCCCAGTGAACTTCTAATCACTGGATAAACCTTGATTAAATAGAATAATTTCCCTAATGAGTCTTCATTTCTCTTCTTTCTGAGCTTCTTTTATTCATTTTTATCGATTTGACAAATCCACTTATTGAATTGTATTCAAATTACTTTTAAAGTAATTTTTTTTTCATTTTATACTTGAGCTTCTTTAGGAGAGGGTGTTTTAATAATCTTGGTTCCTTAAACCCTGGTATATCCTTTGTCACAATGACCAGTGAAATTATGTCACGCTGTTATTGTTACTTTATGCCTCACCTGAGGATATGTTTATCAATTTTTAGAGGGAGAGGAAAGGAGAGATAGAAACACGAATCAGTCAGCTCCTGTACACACCCCGAATGAGGATCAAACCTGCAGACTTTTGGTGTTGATGCTCCAACCAACTGAGCTACCTGGCAAGGGCTAAGTTGTGTTGTTTTTAAAGGTGGTACACAGAGCAAAAAATGATCTAGAATCACACTTCACCTCTCAATATGCACTAGCAATGGCTACCTTGGAGACCAAACATTACTCCTCAGTAAGCCCAACACAGTCAGTTTCCTTGCGCTGTTGGAACTGATTGTTGTTTCTTTGATTGCATACCAGGTGAAGAAGTTAGCATAAGGAAAGCTTCTATTGTTAAATATAGGTAGCATTGAATACGATGAAATTCTCACGTTACAAGAGGATCTTGGGGATGGAGATCAAGGGAACACCAGATTTACTTCCTCCAGGTCAGGGCACTTGGGAGTAAACTGTCTTTGAGAGGAAAAGCAAGAGGAATTCTGCAGTGGTTGGAAGGGTGAATAATCTGACCTTGAAGGTCTATGATTCTATTTATAACAAATAACACATTACCTCAGGGTCAAAAAATAGATGCCTGTGAACTCCTATACTGAAACAATGTGTACACTCCAAACAGCAGAATTGTTCTGTATTTACAGGACTATTGAAGTGAAGTGAGTTCAGAATCTCCACAAATTTAAGAAGATTGGAATCAGATAAATGATAGTGGAGCCCATTATTGTAAAAAAAAATTGCATACGACATGGGAACACAAAAAGGAAAGTGAGGATAAAATACAAAATGACTGTGAGGAACACAGAAAGAGAATTGAAGTAAATTGTATTAGATGGCCCTGGTCATGGGCGACAGCAGTAGTTAAATGAGTGAGCTGCGGGGAAGGCAGACTTGGGCTCAGATCCGCACTTTGTCCCAGCTGTGCAATGTTGGCTCTCTTTAAAATAAAGGTGCTGATTCCTATCCCATGTTGTGGTTGGGAGAAGTTGCGGTAATAGGGTTTGTGGAGTACTCAGCTGTGCCTGGTGCATGGTACCTGCTCAGCAAAAGGCAGCAGTTCCCATATCATTTGTGCAGTGGACCATAGGGGCTAGGTACTCTCACAGGTAACTCTGAGCCCTGCAAGTCCACGAATGAGCCCATCCAGCCTTTGTGTGGGTGTGTGTGAGGATAAAGTATGTTATGATGTGATTTTGAAAGAAGGTAGATCATTTAATTGATCAGTGGATTTTTTAGTGTTTTGGGTTTCTGCGGACATGATTTTTAAGAGGGAGTTGTAGTGCAGACGCATACCTTAGCACTGGAGAGCCACTCTGTACACTGGAGTTGGAATCTCAGCTTCACTGGTGTGTTTACCCTGACTTATTTTTTTTCCTGGAGCTTCCCAGTGATATTTTAACCAAAAATTTTGTTTATCCACTTTCACTTGGTGAAGATTACATAGCAAACAAATGGTCAACTGTAAACTTCAGAGCCTCCATTGTTAAACTTTTGCTCTTGTTGTTGTTTGCTGATCCAATCATGAGTGAGGCTTATGTTGTGAGAATGACCCAAACCAAACTAACCTGTCTGTGAAATGCAGTCAGAGTCCTCGCTAGAATTCAGCCTCATTCAAATGACCCAAAAGGTGTATTTTTAAAGCTAGTCTTTCCCCTGGCTGCCTTTGTGTTTCATGCTGCTATTAAAACTGTGACTGTGATCCCAAAGAGGAGGGGTTGGTAAGAACAAAGATGCTTGTATCAGATAGGACTGAATTCAAATCCTCCTATTGTAACATATAAGATGTATAAACTTTGGCAAGTTATATAATTTTTCTCAACCCTAGTTTCATTTATTGTGACTTTAAGGTATGAGACCCTGCCTTCTACATGTGTTATGTAGAATTAACTGAAATGGAAAGCGTTGTGCCTAACACGTCCGTGGGTCAACTCTCTTACTCCCATCCTTTCCAGGGGGCCAGGTGGCAAAAAAGGGCAGATGAGGGAAGACTGCCACTTTCTAGGGCCACAGAGATGAGTGAAGTTTCACAATGTTAAAAAATGTGGATTTTCTAAAATAGAATTGATTTCCAATATTTGATGCAATAGATAATAGGCCTAGTGTCGGGCTTGGGAAAGTGGCCGCTGATTAGTTTAGATCCTGTATGGAATTTAAGTGTGAAGTTTAATTAAATGAATATACAAATTATTGTAACTATAGCATGTCATAGAATAGTTCTTAGGAATGATGTATTTATATGAAAAGTAAGATGAGGCTGGTGAGGAGTGGGGGAAAGTCAGTAGATGCAGAAAGAAAAGCTAAAGTTGAGTTTTTTGAGGTGTGAATGGATGCCAAGATTCAAATATATGTGTTCTGTATTGATTATCTCTACCAATAACTCATTTTTCACTTTAAAAAGTTAACGGGCAGTGACATTTCTATACATTTGAGTTATTTACATGGAACTGACCACACCTATTATTAAGTTTGGCAAACTGAGTAACTGCTTCTAGTCAAAGTCAGTGAGTCATGATTTTCTCTACTGCTGTCTAATTCTAAAAGTTTGGAGAGTCAACAGGTTAGCATTTAGGAATTTTCCATTTACTGACATTGATTCAATTCATTCTTGCTTGTACTATAGTTCTGCACATTTACTCATACATTTACTCATAGACATTACTAGAACCTTAATAAAGACTTTAATAAAAGCCCCTACTGATTGAATTTAGAGTCATGTTGAGACCCAGCTTAAAATATGGAGGAAAGCTGGTAAGGATGACCTAGCACTGAAGCTAAGGTAATGATTTAGTGATGGGTTTCAGAGCTGCAGAGCAGCTGAGTGAGTCTCAGCATGTGAGTAACAGTGGACAGCACTCCACTGACGGAAGGCTTGTGGATAACATTTTTGGCATGTTTGGGGAGGAATGAAAACCCCTGAATTACATTCTTTAAAGCTGCGATATCACATTGAGTATTTTTTTTCTAAGTACAACCCTCTTCTTATGGGATGGTGTGATCTTCTGCAGCTTTGCAGACGAATGTGGTAGGACCCACAGCACACTGCTCCAGCCACAGTGAGCCCTCCAAATCACGTGTTGTTGCCTGGTGCTCAGGGCTGACAGTCTGTTTGCTCTTCCTCTTAGCCTGCTTACTGAACATCTATCTACTCATTCTTCGAGACTCTGTTCAACCATCTCTTTTTTAGTCTTCTGACTCACAGGGAATTTTATATTAAGGAGGTCTCTTTTGTAATGTTTATTTAACTACCCACTATGAAAAAGTCATTTCCTTTTATAGTAGATTCGTATATTGCTCAATTACACACCGAGCAGGGGTGGGTAGGTGTTTGGCTATGAGAGTCTGTGTAAATGATTTCTTTTGTTGTTATTGTTGATATTTTCTCAGACTGTCACGCTCATTCCAAAGAAGTTGTTTGCCAGCATTAAAAGCTGTGAGAACTTGTAGGAGTGTTCACTGGGGCCCAACTTTAACTGACCTGCTTCTACACTTCAGTGACAAAGAGGAATTTCTTCTGCTTTGTGAAGTGGACACGCTCAGCTCTGACACCTGGCTGAGGAGTCAGCCAGTTTGGGAAACAGTTTTTCCTTGCCACTTAAAGCTATAAACCCAGCCTTTTAAAATTACTTCATTTAAGAAAATAAAAATTCTGACGTATTTTATTTTTGAATAGTTGGCCAGTAAACTAAGCCAGACACACAAGACAAGAGACCCTTGTTTGAAACTATTAACTGGGTAGAATCTACTTTTTGCCTGTAAGGCAGGAAGGATTTTTGGTCAAATTGAAGACCATTTCCCAGGTGATTCTCAGCAGCATTGTCAATTTTGGTATTCCTATTGCACTTATTCTCAGATATTTAGAATTCCTGTTTGAAGTGTAATGACAAATATTTTGAGATGAAACACATACGTTAAGTATTAGACAATGTTTTGAAACATTGCAAGACACCTATGAACATCTATTGACGTCTCGCCTTTGAGCTGAAACATGGGGAGCATGTCTGGTTGAACGTAAAATCTTAAAGCAGAGAATTTTCCCAGTGATTTAGTGAATTGGCTACTATAATCAGAATAACAGTGATGGTATGGTGTGGCCAATCCCAAGCCTTCCTCAGTGCCTGCGTTAGATGGAAGGCTTAGGAAGTCCTGCTTGCCTCGGGCGAATTTAGAATTCAGCAGAGATGGGGCCAGTGTATCAGTCATGAGCCTGCCATGCCCATAGTAAGGGCTCAGGGGATTCTGCACCGGAGCTGAAGAATTAACAGCCTTAGTGGAGATCCAGATGGAAGATGTGACAGCCTTAAAGGATCCTGCAGAGCCAGTGAAGCCAGACGTTCAGCTCCATCGGAGGGAAGGATCAGTTCCCTGACTGAGCCGACTGAATGTATCAGACACAGATTCTAGCAGTAAATGTCTGCAGGGAGCCAAGCAACCAGAGAGACAAGGAACATCACTGCAGAGACCAGAGGAAACAAAGAAGAGAAGGCACCTGCCAGTCTGGGTTGGTGGCCACCTCTTTTCTACCACTACAGGGTCACAGAGGCCCGCCTCCCGGTGAACTCAGTTGGCTTCTTGAAGAAAACAGTAGGTGAGAGGAAATATGAAAAAACAAATAATAGGATATGACTGAGATTTCGGAAAAACAATCCACAAGAAGTTAATGAGAGAGTGTAGGGGAGGAAACATTTTCATCTAATTCTTCCAGGTTCTTTGGCTGGTTGAATCATCAAATTGACATAAAACCGATTAACAGGAGAAAAGACAAATTTAATTTTGCACATGTGAGGGCTACATAAGAATATGAGGCCCACAGGCAGTCGGGCCACTGAAGCGTACATGCCAGTCCTGATCTAGGAGAAGGGGGTAGGAGCCTGGGACTTCACAAAAGAGAAAAACCGTTCACAGGAATATGGCACGAGCAAACACTTCATGAACAAATGTTCGCCATGCCAGGTAGCAACAATGGGACGCAGCGAGGACTTTGAACAAGGAGGCTCCTCTGTCCATGCCATCTGGTGCATGCTTCTCGTGGTTATTGCTGGCGATAGAGCTCCTTCTGGCAAAGGCTCTCTACCATGTTCTTTTCAGGCAGTTAAGGGGGAGGTGAAAAGAAAAACTTTTGAGTCTTCGGCTTTTTAGCAACAATCAGCCTAAAATAATCCTTGTGCCGAAGAGACACATTTTGGGGTGGTAAATTTTGCTCCCCTACAGCAGCATTAATCAGCACTTTGTTCATTTAGTCATTCATTCAGTAGATAATGACAGGGCATCTCTTAGGTACCAGGCACGGGGAATACGACGACAGACGCTAACCCCTGTCCTGCAGCAGCTTACACCCCAGCGAGGGTGATTTCTAGTTAAGACAATAGGAGGGAAATAGCTTAGTTAGAAAAAAATGTCCTACAATTTATTTTCACACTTGTAAAGTAGAGTGTTATATTTTTGATCCTACAACAGTGAGGTTAAAAGTATTCTGATGGTATGGGTGACCCTGTTGTGGTGGGAAAACCTGACATAACTACAGAATTTGAACTTGCTTGCGCACTAAATTTAAATAACTTGAAATTTTATCATGGGGCCGGTCATAAAGCCATGAAAATTCAGAGCTGGAAAGGATCTCACAAGTCATCTGGCCCAACACCTTAGTGTGATTGGTAAGGACACAAAGGAGTAGAGAGTTGAAAATTGTTGCCGGAGCTGGGATTTTAAATGTTCCTTGACATTAGTCCAGGACTCTTTATTATAAAACAGAGTTTCCATTCAGATCTCAGTAGAACATTTCCATTTATTATTTCACCTTGCTACAAGTAGGCCCTTTCTAGGGCTAGCTCTTACAAGTGTTGGGAGCGCAATCAACGATGCAGTGATATTTAAGCAGGGTAGAGGATTAGAAGGAAAGACACTTGTTAGGGTGGCTGGTTGCTTCTTTTCTTTCTTCGTGTAATGGGACACATAGCTCACAAAGAACCCAACTGAGGTCACCCAAGTGACCTCACTTGCGGACTGCTGACAACCCAACAACTTATTCAGTAGGGGTAAAAGCGTGGGCTCAGGAATGAGACATCTGGGCTCAAATTCTGGCCTCGCCACGAATTAACTGGCTTTGTAATCAATTATGAAATGCATAGCAGAAAATTTGTTTAAAAAATGGAGAAAATGCAGATAGTTTTGAATGACTAACCTTGAAAGAATACATCAGATTTAAGTTATCTTTAAATCAATGCCACTTTCCCCAACCTATATGCAATAGTTTTTGCCTGGTGAAAACAGGATGGAGACTGGTTAGTCCAATAGAACTAGTCCACGCCCTGCCATTCATCTCATGAAGAGTCGACCAAGTAACGTTTCACTTTACTGATGCAATAGTTATAGCTGTGTCAAATGAAAATTATGGCAATGGCTGCATTTTACTTTTTTGGTTTTATCAAGATTTAGGTAATTTCTGGGACAGGATCATGTGCACAACTCCTTTCATGTATGATGTGTCAAAAAAATTGAGAATTACCAAAGTGGAATTTAAGTAGAGGAGACACTCCAGTCACACTCAAGGCTAGCTCTAACCTTGGTGGAAGGTGGAGAGGCAAGAGGGAAAGAAGTGGGTTTTTAAAAAAATGTAAAATTATATTACATATATAATGAAATAAGCTAAATTTCTATCATATCCTATTTTCCTTTCATTTCTTCCACTTCTCCACTTCATTTCAAATTCACCTAAATCTATAACTTGTTTGGTTGTATTTAATAAAATAATGTTGGAATAAAGGAGCATACACTTTATGTCAGACTTGTATTTGAGTAGACTTATGCGGTAAAGTGGTAACTGGTGTATTCATTGTCCAGTTCTTGGGCTGGCATAATATTACATGATTTTTCTGCCTTTGCCTGTGTTTTGGGCACTTTTATATATATTACAAAAGAGCCAGAGAACAGACTATAACACTGAAAAAGCCAAAGCTTTGGATGGGAATATAGTAACATGCTTTCCTATACAAAAAACTACAAAGGTTACCTGTTTTCTGAGATGCTTAACACAAACTACCATGGCACATTTAGTATCCACTAGGTTGGAAAAGTCATGCAAATTACTCCGTGATTTTGTCACACAGAATGATTTAGTTAAGGTGGATGTGTTGGTGTGTTTCAGCTGAGCACTTTACCAAACAAAGAAATATTTAGTGAGCACCTATAATGCAGTCTCCAATAATGCTGAGTGGAAGTGGGTGTATGTACCTGTGTGTATAAGCCGGGGGCGGGGGGGAGAATGAGTGAGCACGCGAGCGGGGGTTGGGTGGAGATGTTAGGCAAAATCATACTGAGTGAGAGTTTACTATAACTGGAAACCGGAAACACCATTTCTGATCCCTTTTCCCAGGAAAAAAAAAACTATAATAAATTATATTTAGTTTATTTTATAGGAGCATTGGCTTTGCTATTTATCCATAAAATTTTAATCTATAAATTATAAATAAATAAAAATTGAACAGTTGAAGCTGATATGGAAAATTAGGTTATAAGTACAGTTATAAGTACAATTTAAAGAATATATTCATAATTTAAATGACAATTGTGAGTACCTTTCATTTTTTTGAATACTAAATTAAAGTTGAATATGTTAATAAGGCAAACTTTTCCTCAATATTAAATTTAAATGCTTTGAGAAAAAGTTAATAGAAACATTTAGGAAATACATGCTTTTCTTTGTTCCAAGCAAATATTTAACTTACCGGTATTTTCTCATGGCTCTTTAGGTTCTAAGATTGGGTTTGTATACAGTGCTTGATGCAAGTGGGAATTTAAGCTTTTTACCTTAAAACTTAAGAGCACAAAGAATATAAATCTAATGCAATTAAAGAGGTGATGGATTTTATGTAATTAATTGAACAACTTTCAGATTCTGCAGTTGATAATTAAGCCTCTGAGCCTCAAGTTGGATGGTATACTTTGTCATTTGAACTTTACCTTGCTAGATGTTTACTAGCATTTGTGTTGAGTTCCTTCTGTCATGCTAATGAATAAGTCATCTTACTTTTCTAATTAAAAAGTAGACAAAATAAAAGTTAATTTTTTAAAGTTGACGGGCTTATTATCCCCTGGCTTACCCCTCCGTGCTATTTATGCTAAATTAGTAATAACATAGATAAACCACGAGTACAGAAATTGAATGCCAGTAATAAATGCAAAATTACTTTTAGGAGATCTGTTCAACATGTTATTAGTTATGCAACTTCCTATACAAAGGAAGCCAAAGTGCGTGATTATAACAAAGCATCCGCCCCAAAGGTTTGCATATCAGTTTGTGCATAGGTGGTCTCCAGTTTAACATCACTGTCCCACACCTTCTGTCTACAACTGGATGCTTACTGGTGGTGCAGGAAACATTAATTTAGATATCATTATACAAATATAGAATATCTATATAAATATACATAATATAAAATTGTCTTCCTTTTTGTTTATAACTTATTTATTTATAACTTTATATAATGAATGGGTTTGTTTGTTTGTTTTTGAGCGTCAGGCATCATTACCTTTGTTCTAGTTCCTTTGCAAGAAGCAAACTAATTATGTTTAGAAATAGCACTATGGTACCATTAAAGCTTGAAAGGAACATAGAATTCAATTAATTATAACTTCATTTTGCAAACAAGGAAACAGGGACTCAGATGTGTCAGGAAACTTTCCCACAGTGGTCCAGTGGATTCATGACAGGACTGAGACTAGAACCCATTTATTTTATTTTTAGTTCAGGGCTCTCAGACTGATTTCATTAGAAACATAAAAGGTGTCTATTAGAACTGCTCAACATAATCAGTATTTTTTTTGTAATTTTCTACTTTTTTGTCTCTCTTCTGGGAGGACAGTAAAAAGGTGTTCTTGCTCCTGTGGAAAAATCAGGGGAGCGCTAAGGACCGCAGGCTGAGATCATATAGATTATATCCCTCTTTGGTGTCATTTCATTCTTATTTTTATGGCTCATTTAACTAAAGGCATGTGTATTTCTCAGGTTTTCTATCTTTTATTACGTGCATAATTTACAAAGCATTTTAATCATGGTTTGAAATGGTTTATTTCAAATGGTTTATTGTATTATATACTAAACCTCCAGACTAGAATCTCTTGACACTATTAATTGAGTAGGAATTTTGTTTGTGATTCAGATACAGGGCTGCCTCCAAAATAAGTTTATTAAAATATGACAACTTGTGTTATCTATAGCTAGAATAAGAGTTCTTGCCGTGTGGGTCTAGGTCATCCAAATAAAACAATTTTTAATGTCATTTATTTTCAGCTGTTCACAACTCTCTCTTACATCTACTTTTCTTTCCTTTTATTTTCATAAATTCAAGTTTGATCATACAATATAAAACCTTAGGTTCCCAGGGAGTTTGGGGCACTTTTTAAAAAGTGTGTGTGTTTACATATTTTTTTGCAGTGCCCCCTCTTAGCTGGAAAGCTGCATTTGGGTACAATGTCACTGACAGAATTGAGCAATTTTTGTTTTTCTAACTTTTGTAGCTCTGGCCAGCTTCACATGAGCTTCTATCAGTTGAAATGACATCTTTGCCTTCAGCCAAGGGTAGGTTATTAGGTTATGAATGCCAAAAATGAGGAGTCGTGTCCATACTTTATTCAGTGTTAGGAAAAGCAAGATTGTAAAAAGAATGATCATCTCTTGAAGCAGAGCCAGCCACACAGCCGAGCCCTTCTTTCTTCATGAATTTGTACACAGTTCTTATTTTAACAGAACAAACTTTCAGAGGATACTCACATGGGACTGCTGAACCAGCTGTACAACTTTTATTTTGAAGAAAAAGTTGAGCCCCAGAGCAGCCTGCTTTAAAGACAGGGAGGGACTTCACTTCCCGAGCTTAGCTTGACCAGCATGTGGAAGGAGTGCTCTCATGGCTGCAATCACTTAGGGAGCTCCTACCTGGGTGCCACCAGGGTAGGAAGTTTTCTGTTTGTTTTGTTCTCTTTCCGAGAGTTTGGTGCACTTCTCTTGCCCGTATCAAAGTGACTCTCGGGGGTTTTTGCACACCCTGCTCTGTGGGGGAGTGCCCCAACGTGCCTGTCTTATGTGGCCTCTATGGACACACTGCTCAGCTGGCAGAGAGCAGGGAAGTTTTCTCCCAGCACCCAAAAAGAGAAAGAGAAAACTAGTTTTTCTTTCTGGGCTCCTTGCAGCACAATAGATCAGGATAAGCTTCCACATTCCCTCCCCGGATTTCTGGAGTGGTTTTCCAGGAAGAAATTACACCCTCACCTTTAAATGGATGACCATGTCACAATCAGGAAGAAACATCTCCAAAGACCCATCTTTAGGTAAGTAACGCTACATTCCAGGTGGCTCAGGACTATCAGGAAAAAGAACTTTTCTCCTCCATTCTTTACTTGGAAATTCTGGCACTAAGCTACTGCAAAGCAATAGAGTCTGCCTAAAGTTTAACTTCATACATACTAAGGGATTCTTTCTATTTTCTATTTTCTGAGATTCTGTGTGCAAGCCCTTATCAACTGAAAACGTAATTTTAAAAACATATTAGCTCTTCGAGCACATGAATGACATAGTGCTGGAAAAAACTTTTAAAACATTGTGCAATCTCTCACTGTTTCTAATGGTTGCTCAGCTCTCTAAATGGGAGATACTGTGCTTGGTTCTTCCACCTGATTACACTCAGAGGTGGTGTTTTAATGCTGCCAGTGCTGCACTTCTTTGCAGTAATGTGTGTGGAGACAAATTTGAACTTGACAGCTACTGTCCAAGAGTACGTTTTACAGTTAGCTCAGCAGTATTGGTATAGCAGTTAAGGGAACAATGGAGCAATCGGAAATTTTTTACGCTGGTGGAATCCATGGCTAGGAGACATACAGTGTAACTGATTGAGCTAAGGTTTTATTTTGTGAGGAGGGACACTCTCTAAGATTGTAGCAATTTCTTCATTGACTCTTTAACTCTTGATTCTTTGCTACCTATTATGTACTTTAGAATTCAGAACTGGGAACTAAGAATTTTAAAGTAGCTAGAAAATGGACAAAAACACTTTCTGCTTCTTAAAACAGAGTATGGAAAAGCAAGTAAATAATATATCAATTTTTGTGCTACCCCCAGGATAATATCCTAAACATAGTGGAGATGCTACATTTTAGTAGTACTAAATGTTAGAATAAAGTTGTAGTCACTGGCTGTTGATCTGGAAGTGAGTACAGGATAATAGAAGTTTGTGGATGGGATTCCTAGCATTCTGTGGATGTTATATAATAAATAAGAGTGGACCTCAAAAGTATGATTGTATAAAATGTGGCAACTTTTATGTGTTTATTCAGCATTATTACAGTATTATTAATAGCAGTAATATGCTTCAGGAATGCTTAAAACAAAATTCTGGCAGAAATCCATTTATAACCTTCTCTTGAAGATAAATTATATTTAAACCTATACATGTGGGTTTAATGTCATAATTTATGTCTACTTCAATATACATTTGTTACTTTTAAACAGCAATGGATGGCAGCAAATAACCTAACATCCAAAATGCCCCCCAAATTTGTATCCATCTGCCATATTTCCTAAAAACTTGTCCCAGTTCTGTATTTTAATTTTTGTTTTCTTCCAAGTGCATGCATGAATTCAAAAAGACATGGCAGTTGCACAGATGATCTGATCTGTCTTGCTGAGGCACCGATCACAGAGGGCACCTGCTGAACTTCCAGAAGGCAACATTGTGTTGGGTAAAATCGGACCCTCTTAGCCAGCATCTTTAGTGTGTCACCCCACTGGGGAGATATTGCGATGTTACAGGTGGTCCCTCCTCTCTGGTGTTGGCCAAATCCGTATTAGCTCCTGAGGAATGATACGCTTAGGTGCCACTCACAGGGAAATTGCAACTCAGCTGTGCTGCTGTTCTCTTTTATATCAAGAATAGATTCTTTGTGGAAGCTGAGATTCTTTGCCCAGATAATTAGAATAAAATTTGGTAAATTCAAGTGATCACTTCATGATCCTGGTGGGTTAGAAGAGAAAAAAGTGCCTGTGAAAGAGGACATGTTTTCACGCTAGCAATTGTTTCAAGCAAGTGTAGAAATGGTCCCTGACTGCAAACAGGTTAGGACCAGATGTGGGGTTGACTGGTCTGCTTCCATGTTGACGGCTGGCTTTGCCTTCCTTCCTCAGGGTGTGCCTGAGATGAAGACAAAGGGAGGTGGAAGGTAGAATATAGGATTCAAATGACCAGGCATATTGACTCAGAGAAAGTTTTGGGCTGTTCTTCAGTTAAAAACAGTGTGGGCTTTCTGATAGCTTATTGTACTTTTGAGCAAGTTGGGAAGAAGTTTAAGCGTGCCTTTGGCACCTTTGGCCTTATTCCATGCCCCGCTTCATTTCCTTCACCAGCCTTCTTTCCCCAGGTCTCTCCTCTCCTTGGGCTACCAAGGGCTGCCCAGCCTTTCCCACTGAGCCATCTTTCTCAGGCCTGCCTGTGATCAGGAGCCCATGCACCAGACCTTTCCTTCTCACTGTGCGCTTGTTNTGACCAGGCATATTGACTCAGAGAAAGTTTTGGGCTGTTCTTCAGTTAAAAACAGCGTGGGCTTTCTGATAGCTAATTGTACTTTTGAGCAAGTTGGGAAGAAGTTTAAGCGTGCCTTTGGCACCTTTGGCCTTATTCCACGCCCCGCTTCATTTCCTTCACCAGCCTTCTTTCCCCAGGTCTCTCCTCTCCTTGGGCTACCAAGGGCTGCCCAGCCTTTCCCACTGAGCCATCTTTCTCAGGCCTGCCTGTGATCAGGAGCCCATGCACCAGACCTTTCCTTCTCACTGTGCGCTTGTTTGTACCCCACTTCCCAAAGGCTTTGCACGCTAGTTCTCAATCCACTTGGTGAGCAAATCTCTGCTAGACTGTTTTGTATGTGGTAATCACAAGTTTAACAGAAATTTTATGAAAATAATATCTTGGCTGTTTATATATGACTCATGCAAAATATCAGTCATTAAGAGAGATTAGTGAAGAAATTTTTTTGAAAATATCTGACACATCGACGCCATTCAAATTTCTAAATACAGGCTGCTTTCTCCTGCAACTAAACCCAAAGCTTTAATTGAATTCACCTGGCCACCTGTGACTGACCACAAGTGTTGAGAATCTGCACTAGGATACAGGGGAGGTTAAGCGTGATGAAGAAAAACAAACTGTAGTTGCCCTCACATGACATTCAATCTAGTACATCCCTGTAGAACAATGGCGTAGGCAGATGATGGGCACTAAAAAGAGAGTAACAACAGCCAGGGAAATTGTAATGGAAGACACATAGTTCAGTGATGCCCAAGTGCATTGAGAGAGATAAGAGCAAAATGTCTTAAAATTTAAGAAATTTTGAGTCTGAATTAATATCAACTTTTCCTTAACATAATATCCCTAAAGTTCATACAGTGAAAGTCATTCATCAAGTGTTAAAAGTTGGTTTCGAGGTTTTACACTAACTACTACCTGTGAACATTGAAATTCCATGGCCAGATACGATCCTGGGAAGACTGGGAGGAATCTTACATTGGTATTTAGATTCTGCCTCTAAAAATGCCTGTCTCTCTTACAATGGTGACTCCCAAATCACCTCACAAGTTAGATGACCAGATCTATAATTTAAAGTCCTTTGTGGAAATTTTAGGTTAATATTTTTACAGCAGGTCTGGGATGCAAGGAAGAAAGTCAAGTTTCCTTTACGGCCAAGGTTGGAGTTTATGCGATATTTTTCATGCATATCATGTGTGACTTTGGGATCAATGAGACCACTCAGCCCTGAGCACACGCATAAGAGTGAGTCTCGAACACTTCTGCCTGTAGACATTCTTGCAGCTCAGACTTGTATGGAAAAAAGAGATTTTCCCTTTAGTCAAGAGAACCACTTTGGGTTTCATGATTTTCCAGGAAGGAACCACTATCACAAAATGTACATTCATGTTTTCAACCACACTGAGTTAGCTCCTTGACACTTAGAAAATAAAATTATGTAGACCTGTACTATCGAAGGTGGGAATTACACTTGATATTGAAGACCTCTAATAAAGACACATTCTCTTAGATTTTTAAACATCTCTTTTTTGGTGTTACCACAGTTTTATTTTTGGTAATCACAATTTATCTCTTTATATAGATTCAGTAATTTACAACACCCTTCAAGTGAAGTACTTTTATGACACTCTCATAAACAATTGCTGAAGACACTTTCATATTACTACATACTCATATTAATGAACTTTCTATATTCCCACAAACAGGTCAATCTTATACTTGATAACAAGAAAAATCTCCTTCTCCTAATAAAATTACATCAGTGAAAATATCTCACCTGAATTGCACCACCTTGAAGAGTTTTAATCTGGGTTTTTTATAATTATCTTCTACTCGATCTGACACTTTATCAGATTTTATTATATGCACATCATTTTCTGTTTGTTGCTTCAGATTCTTTGTAAAGGTAGGTAGGGAAAAAGCAAATGTAAAAAAAAAATAGAAACTTCTTTTACATGTTAAGCTTTATTTGGTGTTCTTTGGAACCAACAGCTTTTTGAACCTCTTCAGAGTTCAAAAGTGGATGTTCCTCTTCTGGTGACTCTCCATCAGAAGGAGCACTGAAAAGCCGTAGATGAAATCATACAAATCGTTCCTCATCAGCCCCGGAAACGAGCCCTGTCTGTGCATCCAGGATCTGAGACATTCAAGCACGAGTCACGCGTCTGCCAGGGCCCTAGACAAATGAAAACCATGCTGAGATCTTCACAGCCTTTAGAATGTGCTGTTTCATCTCTTCATGACTTTAAAGAAGTTTTATTTTTACAAGTATCTGTTAGCAGAGGAATTCTGAGTGTGTTCTTGGCAGGCATAATCTCTTCACATAGAGAGATGTAGAAAGCAGTAAGATGAAATAAAAAAGCCTAGGAAAAGGAAGGCAGACCCTAATTTTGTGTGTGGGCCTCATAGGGATGGTTAGGGACCTTATTGCTTTGTCTGAACTCTAGTTGTGAGGCTGTGATCTATGCTTCATAGAGGAATATTATAAAATACTCGTTACACATTTAAAATCACCCTTTGGGGAGTATAATAATTTTTCTTTATTCCCCTACTTAAGGTCCATGTATTAACATCAGTGTCAGTGCTAAATCAGAAAGTTGCTAATATTTAAGGGCTATATACCACATTTGAGATTTTCACATATTAATAAGGTGGACACTTGACTGGCTTTGCTAAGTTCTAGTATTTTTCTGGGCAAGGTATTTAGATAGTATTCAATTAATCAGATGTTTCAGACCTTTTTCCTTCAGTATTTTGGGAACAATAAAAAGCATACACAAATAATATAAAATGTGAAGTCACTTCAAAATATTAAAAAATTGTAATATGTTATTGGACATTGATATTTTGTTGTAAAAATTTAAGTATTTATGACAGTTTATGACTTAAACCTCTTTTTGACACCTTTCTCTCACCGAAAATATGTACTTTAAACAGAAATTATTAAGTATGTAGTCATCAGACTGAAAAGTAATTACATAGAAAAAATTATGTAGAAAGTGATGAAATAGCATAATATATTAAACATCTTTTCTTTTTTAATGCAATGAATTGGTCATTGGAAAAAGTGTTATGTAAATCAAATCTGAAATATAATGCCATCTATATTTATAAAAATACTATGCCAGTTTTTGGCTCTAAGACAAAAGCGATTGTGAATGTGTTTGTTTAAAAAAGAGAAAGAGAAAAAAATAAAAATGAATTTATCTGCAATGGTCACATAGTTACATGCCAGATATTTAATTTACCTATTTTTAAAGAAAATATAAATAAATGATGTTTTTATGTGATAATAAATGGATACAAATTATTATATTTAATTCATTTCCTCTTGCCATAAAAGTGAAAATACTTCTGGAAAATAGGCATAGTGAAATAAATTGAAAGTTAATGACACTATCAGATACAATGCTAATTAAAAGAAAAATGTATTTTATTACAGACATGTTTAGTAAAATTAATCTCTTTGTTATCTAACTCAGGATGTTATTGCTGCTGGTCAAAAGTTGACTTATAAAACAAGGAACAGACGCAAATTGATCTTTAAAATAGATTACAAGGGTCAAAGCAAAACAACACACGCATATGAATGTAAGGCATGTGGTAATTAATATTTAACATGAAATGAATGATCAGAAATTGTTATACCTTTTTTCCTCAGTTATGCTAAAAGTAGCTCTAATTTTTAAGTGTTCATTACAAACAGATAAACAGTAAGTTGATACACATTTTAAAGATAAGCAGTAAATAATTTATTTTTGCTGTTATTATTTCAACCACAGTCAACACAAATTTAAATTATGTCCAATAAATTTGTCATCACTAGCAGCAGCAGCATTTGGTGTTAATATGAATACTAAGGGCTGCCATTCATCACAATCTTAGTGCATTTTTGGTCAAGTTTCAGACATATAATTTTGAGAGCAACTCCATCAGGAAGTAGAAAATCCACAGTTAATAATTTTTGCTATGGATCCAGGAACATGGAGTAGATTAGAACACAGGACCATATCTTTAACATGGCTATGCAAATCTTGTTTTGTAAGCAAGAGAAGGTTGGTGATAATTGCATTTATCTCAGACATTGGTATGATTTAGAAATGGCATTTCAAAGATTTGTAATGTTTGATATGAGGAGAATCAAGACTATGCAATTATGATAATCTACTGTGGGTAATTTACTGGTTTATACTATTTGGAAATTTTTATATTTGGAATAACCAGCCTGTTACATACAGTGTTTAGGTAGAAAGCAATTTAAAATAATAAAATAAGTCTAAAGATGACCTGTAGACTAAGTCTGTAGAAATAGAATAAGGTTAAAGAAGTATTTATAAACCCAATCTCTTCAGTTCTGTCACTGGACATGACATAATTTTGTTAGTTCTCATGGGAAAGCTTCAGTTTATTTATGTATGTGATTAAGGCCACTTGGACATGAGCTCTAATTGAGGGAAATCCAGCATTTCCTGAATTGGAGCTGCTGGAAGTCTATGGGCAAGTCACAGTGCGTTTGACAGAACAGACACTCAAGCTTCCCAGATTCATTATCTTTGGAACATCCCAAGCCTGCATCGTTAGAGCCTTATTTTTTGTTAAAGAGAAGAACTAATTCTTAGTCAAATTGGTGTCCATTTTTTAGGGTTTTGCTGGCTACAGCCTTTAGGATCTAGGCCTTTAGGGTATTGTTCTTAGAAGAGTTGTTTATTAAGTAAAACAGGCATTTAAAAATTATATATTTATTAACCATAAAAAGTCATGGGCTTTTTAAATAAGAGTCCCCACTTCAGCTCTAAAAACATTAATATTTAATTTGACATTTTTAAGGATCAAAGAGCCTGGAGCAAATTATAGACCACTGATAATGAGAAACAGTAGAATTGTTTCTGTAACGTACAAATGTGGCGGCAGGTTTTGAGTCCTAATTGAGAAAGGAAAGGAAAATCCTGTTGTCATTTTTAAATTATATTATTTAAAAATTGGATAAAAGTAGGAGCATATGGCAATTTGGGACCATCTGGTTGTTAGATATTTTCCTCTAATGAAGATTTCAAATGGTTATAACTATTTCAGTGGTTATTTCTCTGTGAAGCAACAGAAAAGTAGAAAAAAAGAGGCTCTTGATAATTTCTGCACCCATTAACAAAGCATTTGCTTTGGCTACATCCAATTGTTTCCACCCTGAAATCCCAAGGCAGCTACATGTATTGCTTCATTCTATTATAATTGTTTGAGAAAGGCCAGCAATTCTCCTACATAACTTTATGATTTTTGAGGCCAAAATAAATATTAAACTCATCATTGGTTTTCCATGACTTTTGGTAGACTGTGTGTCATGAATATGCATTTACCCAGTCTTCAAATTTAAATATCCAAAGGGACCAAGTCAGTATCGCAAGTGTGCGAAATAAGAACCCCTGGGAACTGCAGCTCAGGAGCCCCACACTGAGGAGCTGCTTAAGTGGTTGTATATTCTGAAAGAACTACCTGGCAGACTAACCAATGTGGACTTGCGGTTTATTACTCACATTACAAGGGAGCGCACCTGCAGCGAGTCACTGCACCTGCTCCAGTCTGAGGCCCCTCATGCGGGGTCCCAGACAGAGGAGGAATGCGTCCCATGTGTGACTCTAAACTACATCGCTTCAGTGTGTATGTACGGGAAAAAAGGTCAAGGAGCAGTCACAGGACTAGAAGCTGCTTCCAAAAGGAGTAAAGGAGGGAGTTACAATCCATTCCCTAAACAATATACATTCCTTCCTGCCAGGGGCCCCCTGGGTAGCCCTCCTCACAGCTGGTGGAAGGGGGCATGTCTTGAGCTACCCAACAGGAACCATGGTAGATAGGAAACAAAAAGCATTTAATTTCACATTTTTTAAACCACTGAAAAACTAAACAAAATCCAGCTACAGGGTGCTAGCTGGTGACCCTTGAAATGAATAATTTGCCTACTTAGGTCACTCTCCATTTTCAGTGTAATGATGGCTAGTAAATCTTGACTGGAAATCCTGAAAGCAACATCCAGAGGATTTTACTAGAGGGATGGGTACTTGGTTCTTATTTTTAGTGATAAAGAATAAAAAAACATATATTATAACATACACATATTGATATTTTGTATATAATTTTGTAGTGGTAAAGAAATGGATGAAGAAATATATAATTTTTGAATGAATAAAATGCATTAACATTAGCCCCACATTGAATAATTCCAGAATCAGGGAATTCAATGTCTGTTCCACCTTTGCACAACTATGACTTGTTAGAAAGTATTTTATTTCATGGAAATCTGTCTTCCACTCAGTACAACTTACTTTTCTTTCTTAGTAGAACTGGTTAGAGAAGGATGCAAATGCTCTTTTACAGAATAGCCTTTCAAACACTGGAGACAATTGTATTAGTTATTGCTGTTTATAAATCTCCCTAAAACACAGTGGCTTAAAACAACAGGAGTCTACAAATCAGCTGAGTGGTTTCTGTGATCTGTGCCAAACTTGATTGTACTCAGTGGGCTTTCTCATGCAACTGTGGCCAAATTGTGGATTTGCTGGGAGCTGGCCTGTCTAGGAAGACCTTGGTTTTGCATTTTGGGTTTCCTCCATGTACCTCTCATATCTTTCCAGAAGTCTAGCTTTGACATGTTCTCAGGGTAATGACAGGAGTCCCAGAGAGGGAGCAGAAACTCACACTTTTCGAAGGCTTTGATGGAGCCTGAATAAGTCAAATTGCTACTGTCCTATTGAAAAACTCAAAAAGCCACAGGGCCAAGTCCACGGTTGATGTGGAAGTGTATTACTGATGAGAAGCACATGCAATATTGTCAATTGATGCCATTAATACTCTTGAAAGCTCTTGTGCTTTTTCCAATTCTTCCTTTAGTCCATCCCTAGTTCATTCAGCCATTGAAGAGAGAACACGTACTTCGTATTTTTATTTCATGTTAAAGATATGAAATGTGGGTGGCAACGAGGATAGGAAAAATACATTAACAGAATAATGAAGTTCCGTTGACCTTCATGTGGCTGACGGGTCACATGGGACTCCCCTGACTCCAGGATTAGAGCATGCCTGAGATTCTTGGTTTAAAATGCTTTAAAAAGTTAAAAGTGAAAAAACATCTTCACCCAATTGCCTAAAACATGAGATAGTATTTCCACAATAACCTTCTACATTTTCCAAGTTCCTCTGGAGATTTGATGTATACCAAGTGTCATGTTAAGAGACTTGAGAAAATCAGTTATTTTAATGGAAGCTGAATATAATAATTGTATAATCTTGTACAATTCAATTTCAATTCCACTAAAGCTACAACATGGAAAGGAGGTTTTGAAAATTGTAAACTAAAATGATGTTTCCTAATGTATCCAAATCATATTTGTTTCTCGTTCATAATGTATATTCTCTCAAATTTATGAATATTATCTTATAAAAATTATTTATTTTTTGTGGAATAAATTTATCATATTGTTTGCTGTTACTGAACATTCCAAACATCACTATAATGAGTAAATACTTTCATGAAAGCCACAAATTACATAATTTCTCTTTTAAATCAGTGATTCACAAAATGAATCTGTTTGCTATTGACATTAGAATTGCAGTTTACGAAACAAAAAAACCAAACCAAAACAATCTTCTGAAGACCTAACCTCAGCTATTCTGTTTAGTAGGTTGAGGAGTAGAAAGTTTTGGTGTATTTCTACATGCTGGCCAGTGTATGCTGAGTCCTAGCTGGGTTTCAGAGCCACTTTTCTAGATGATATAATTTATGCGAAATAGGAGTGGAAAAGCAGAGTAATTTGGAAAACATTTTAACAAAATTAGCACCATCATTGGAATTATAAGCAAATTTTTCCTTTGTTTATTTCATTCAAAAATATCTACGGGTACAGGGGAACTATGAAGAAGAAGATGATTAAGTTTCCCCTCTAAGATGTCTTAACCCCCCTTTTTTATGTAGGTTTTAAAAAGTATAGATATAAACTACTATGAACTGCATAGCAAAGGTTGTTAACATTGACTGTGTGTTACAATCAGTGAAATTTTTTAAAAATTCTAATGCAGAGATTAAATGTCAGATCTATTATATCAAAATCAATGAATGAAATATTTTTTCCTTTTTAAAAAATTCTTTAGATATTTTAAATTGTACAGCTAAGTTTGAGAACTATTGCCCTAATTTGAAGGACAGAGGAAGCATAGTGATGGATTGGGGAGAAACATTTGAAGGCCAGCTTTGAAGGGAGGAGATGATTTTGACAGGCAAGTGAGAGAAGAAGAAAAGGATGTCAAGAAGATGGTGTAGTCCAAGCAGAAGCGTGGGAATAATGAAGTGTTTGGGAGGCTCTTGGGGAAAGGGAAAATTCCTGATTGGCTAGCATAGAGCTGAGCTTCTGCGTATAGAGGGATGTGTGGTTGAAACTTTGGCCAAGGCTAGTGAGTCAATAGCCATTTATTCACCCATCTGCTCTGTTGTTAATACTGACAAATCTGATAAACTGAACTTTTGATCTCAATGTTTCCAAAATACTATTTCATCACAGAACATTACTCCCCTGAGATGCTGTGAACAAAGGCATCAGATATGTTTGGGAAACACTGCCTGTCACATCCACTGTCCTCTTAGAGATTAGAAGGCATATTAGAATTTTTATAGTGAAACTTAAGAGTGTTTACTCCTGTATTTCCCCAAACATTTCATTTCCACATAATATTTGTTAATGCATCTAGAAATTAGTGTTCCAAGTTTTAGTTTTTGTTTCTCTAAATTTTCCCTAAATATGTCTCCTTTAGTTTTCTGAAATTGGCTCTGCTTCAGCTAGTCTTTTTTCTTTCTTTCCTTATTTATCTGGAATATAGTCTGACCCCAGGAAATGTCTCCGTAGTTGCCACTTTTCACCTACATGGAGAAGCTTCGCAAAGTCGCATAATTGGGAGAATAGCTAAATGTTCTATTATGTAACTGTAATGGTCTGAGGTTAAAAAGAAAGAAAAAATATTTTCAAAATATTGAGAAACGATGAACAATGCCACATTATTGAAACAGCTGAGGTAAATTAAGAAATAACAGATGGAGTTATCTGCAGATGATCACACCCAGGTATCACTGTACACACAAGTTTGGCAGCCTTTTACCTACTTCTGTGCCTTTGTCCTCATTTCATCCCAGAGAGACTTTTTCTTAAAGCATTGCCTTCAAGTTTACACTGAGTAAAATGCAGGCCATTGAAATTCTGCAAATAATGTCATTTTGAATAATGATGTCTTATGCTTGTGTAGAATCAATCTCATAGCGAGAGTTTTGAAAAAATTTTTTACTTCTGTTATACTTTATGTTTACATGATATCCTTGTGAATAGAAAGGAAACCCATTTCATATGTGAAGAAAATTGAAGCTCAAGGAGTCACAGTAAGTCAGGGGAAGAAACATTGAAGAGTACTGACGATAGGAGCAAGAAGAGTTAAGTGTGGCTTGCCGTTACAGGGCGCATCTTCATAACAGATAATGTGGGGAGACCTTATGAGTACCCCAGGCCAGCCATACAGTCCTTCCTTGAGGTCTAACCCATTCTCACGAGCCAGGGAATGATTTCAATTGTCTTAAAAGTGTTTTCTTAGCTACTCAGAATTATTTAATACCTATGATATCCACAAAAATTCTCTCTTCTGAGGTGGAGCAAGGGAGGGAGAAAACTGACCAAGGTAAATTATCACGTGTCCTCTGGGCCATATGACTCACTGTGATGACTGTACATAGATTTGTCATGTCACACATGAGTCACTTACTACAAATTTTAGAACATAAAATACTGCCTCCCGAAGGAATAAAGAAAGAGGAGGGAAAAGAAAGATAGAGCAGTTGGTTTCAAAGTATTTCTAAACAGAATAGATTTGTTGCTCCCATAATATAAATAGTATTTTCCTAGGCAGCAGCTGAAGGAAGTGGCTTCCGGGTTGTGCACGACTAGAACTAGATTTAATTATGACTTCATTAATACAAATTATTAAAATATAATTTTACAATAGCCATTCAATTAATCTTTCTGTAAGTTTCTTAATACTCAAGAATGCTTGAAATTTACTTTTTGAAATGTTTTGTTTTATTCTTTAGTGCCATAACGCTTTCCTGTTCTGTTATTTTAAAATATTTTCCTTTATTGTGATTTTTTTCCTAAATTAACATACTAAAAATCTTTTTTAGAGAGAAAATAAATCCCATATTATATTTGATAAACAACCTTGTAAGACTATTTTCTCTCGAGAATCATATATATATATTTATAAAATCTTCACCAATGTACATATAATTTTTTGTGGTACAGGGTGATAAAAATACAATTTATTTAAAACACATTTCATTTGTAAAGTAGATCTATTATTTCTTTTTCATTACTTTATTTTTATTTTATTTTATTTTACTTTATTTCATTGTTGTTGAATTACAATTGTTCTAATTTTTCCCCCATTGCTCTCCCCTGCCCCACCCACCATCACTCCCATAGTTGATGATATTTGCTTTTTTAAAAATGAAAAAAAAAATTGAATATATTGTGAGGAGCTACACAGCTGCACCAAATAACCATTGGTCTAAACTTTGTATAAATATTCTTATTGATTCTATATATCAGTTTTCAGACACACTCATGTGGAAGTTGAGCTGCTAAAGTTGAAAAATTGTGACCAGTATATATAATTTGGTATATTTGTTTTGCTTTATCATTCTTTCTATCTTCCAATCCATCATTTCTCCTTCTTCCTCTTAGCACAGCTGGCTAGTTAGTGAGCCTCACTCATCCACTCATCCACCACAGCAAGCCGTGTCAACACTGCGCTGGGGAAGGACCCTAGCTCCATCTGGTTTTTCCTGGTAATTTGTATCTCTTGTAGATGTCTAAATAAAGCTCTCTTGTTCTCTCCTCTTCCTTTTTTCTTCCCCCTCTTCTGCCAGACCCCAGAATCTAGTATTTCTTCTGTGAGAACTATTTACTTTAGACCCAGAAAACTAAAGGTTGTGCCAATTAGTGTGTTATACTGAGGATTCTACCTGCAACCGTACAACATTAGGACATTGAAGGCTACCTTAAGGTATGAGTTTAAACCTGAGCAGACGAGGCCTTAGGACTTCTAGGTGGAATATTGGTTAAACCTGTACATTCCTATAAAGGTTGGGAAGCCACCGAGAAGGTTTGGAATTCCATGTTTGAGACTGTCCTAGACTACACTGCTTAGGTGATATCTCCATAACTTATCGAGTAACTTGAAGATGCTGATCCTAAAATAACTTTTCTTTAAATTTTCCACTCCATCAAGTCACAGTTCAGTTCTTCTTCACTGAAGCGTAGACTGGCTGCTCTTTCCACATCCTCCTATTAATGGCTCCAGTCCCTGTGAAACCACTTCTCGTAATCTCTACTATTTCCTACTGTAGGAGATGCCTAAATCTACATTTGCAGATCTCAGTTTTACCTTTAGTGACAATTTACATTTATTTCCATCTCTTAGACATGTTCACCTGATGATTTTCTATACCCAACACTAAACTATCCCAAAGGGAGTTTTTATAACACATACCTACTCTATAAAAGTAAGTTTAGGGGCACATGTGTGCATGTTTCTAAACCTTGTCCCTTGCAACACTAATGTTTCATAAGATTTAGTGTTTTTACACACACACACCTTTATACAATTTCCCAGAACTTTATGTTAAGTGTAAATATTTACAAGGAAGCTATGATGTTTAGTGTTTCCTAAATTGACAGTGGAACCCTCTTTTTGTTGAATATCTGTAAACATACCAAAGTCTCCAGGAAATTGTTGTTTGAGAACTACTTCTTAGAGGAACAGCCTAGCCTAGCCGCTTGGAGCCTGTTTGTTGATACCCACTGAGGAAAGTACAGAATGTCTCCCCGCACTTCTAGTCCTCTAGTCGCCTAGACTTAAAATCTCAGTTGTTCCTGATGCCTTTCTACTTCTTCCGTTGCAAAACAGATCGGAGGTTCTTTCAATGATGTTCTTAAAAAAAGTACTTCTTTCTTTCCTTTTTTTCTTTGTGTCTTTTAACTTCAAAACCCTTTCTCCCTCTCATCTAATGTTTTATGGTATTTTCAGGTTGACCTAATTTCCAGCCCCCTCCCACAGTTCCTCATTTCTAGAGTTACCGGATGAGTCTTCAGAGCTTTCTCGTGGTGTGCACTCTCTCCTTCCATAATGGGCAATGTAATCTTCATTTTCAACCAAGTGAAATAGTGATTGTTCTTGCACTTCAGATACTTTGTACCTGCTCTCTACTCACCTAGTCTTCTTCTTCCTTTCACAAACCTATGCTCACTGCAGGTGACTCGTTTTCCCCCAGGACCTGTTTTACGCTTCCCTTCCCGAGCGTGTATTCACTCTGCTGTCTGTTTCAACATTCCATCTCATGTCTGAACTTCCTCTCTGTTTTCATACATGCTTCAAGTCTTAATTCAAATGTTATTGTCTTTATAAAGTGTTCCCTGATTCTTCCAGCAAAAATGAACTTCTCTTCTCTTGGGTTTTAACGGTAGTAATACTTTCTTTTTTCCTAGCTTTGTGTTTCTAAGTATATTTGACACAAATCAGTATGATCATTATTTTATTTTGTACGTATCTTCCCTTCTTATGAATTCATTGATGGCTGAGACTTTGCTGTATGTATAGAATTACACAACAATGAAGTTGGAAAAACCTTATATCTAGTATTGGGTTGGCCAAAAAGTTTGTTTGTTTTTTTCTATAAAATGGCTTTAACAGCACTTAGTAGTCTTAATTCCATTTGAAACAATTTTCTTAGATTGTATTGTGATAGCTGTCATATCACTGTGCATTAAAAAAACCATCAAAATTGGTTAATTTTTGTGCAGCCATTTTAATATTGAAGATGGAAGAAAACACACAACGTTTTTGGCACATTTTGCTTTATTATTTTAAGAAAGGTAAAAACACAACAGAAACATACACACAGAAGATTTGTGCAGTGTGAAGAGAAGGTGCTGTGACTGATTAAATGAATGTGTTAGATATGGTTCGTGAAGTTTTGTGCTGGAGATTTCTTGCCGGACAATGCTCTATGGTTGGGTAGACCAGTTGAAGTTGATAGCAATCAAATTGAGGATAATCAGTGTTATACCATTTGAGAGATAACCAACATATTCAAAATATCCAAATCAATAAAGTTGTTGGTGGAAATGAAAACTGTGTCTTTTATTTTACAGAGAAAACCATATGGACTTTTTGGCCAACTCAATACAACTCTCTTACTTCATAGATGAATAAAAGAAAAACTTTAAGACATTAAATATTTTGTAGCTGGTTAGTGGCAGAGGCAGAACTGGAATAGAGTCTTAACTCTCGATTCAGTGCTCTTTCTAGCCTAACCTGTTTGTATCTCTTATACTTCTAGCCCGTGTTAATAATACCTATTATTAATACCTGTTAATAATAGGTATTATTGATAATCTGCCATGTACCAGAAATCTTACCTGTATTATATCTAATTTAAGAGTAATGTTAAAATATGGGCATTAGTATCCCTATATTACCAACAAAGAAACTAAATTTCAGTGAGTTTAAGCAATTTGCCTAGGTAGAAGAGTTTGGAGTCAAAGCTAGGTTAACTGGACTTTAAGACCTATGTTTAGGGCACAGGTGACAAACCCAAGGCCCAGAGGTTGAATCTGGCCTTCCACCCTGTTTTATCTGGCCCAGCACCATGCTTTTACCCAGTGGCAGCACTGTGCTCTCGCTGAACTGTTAAGGAGTAGTTACATTTATACAGTCCTAAAGTTGCATTTGGCCCTTTGAAGGCAATCATGAGGCTGATGTGGCCCCCTGTGAAAATGAGTTTGACACCCCTGCTTTAGGGTCCAAGATGGAATGAATAAGGATGGCTATTTAGATTAGAGTGGGAATTTGGGAACCTAAATTGAATTGCCCCCTATGGACCAAATCTCCGACTTCAAAATGACTATATTTAGTGATCAGGTAATGCAAAATAAAACCTCAATGCAATGCAATTATGTGCTTTCTGAAAAAGCTAAATGCAAAAAATAAAAATCTACTCATGGCTAGTGAGAGTTTAGAGCAGGATTTCTCAGCCTCAAAGCTGTTGACATTTTGGACCAAATATGGTCATTCTTTGTTGTAAGAGGTGTCTTGTACATTGTAGGATGTTGAGCAGCATCCCTGGTCGCTGCCCACGTGATGGTACTAACGTCTCTCAAGTTGTGTTGACAAACTGGTTCCACACATTGACAAATATTCCTTGAGTTACAAGACTAAGCCCAATTGAGGATATATTGATGTAGAGGAAATAAAACCCTCATATGTGGCTGGTGGGACTGAAAATAAGTACAAAATATATAAAAGTACAACATATGTATACCCAGAAATATCACTCCCAGGTGTATACCTGAGAAATACAGATACATCGTTTACTCATCAAAGACCTGAACAGGCAATTCTTGGAAGGATTATCCATAATAACCTGAAAAAAAAAACAGCAAGAAAAAATCAGTAGTAGAAGTGATAAATAATTGCATGGAACAATATAAAACAATGAGAAAGAATTCATTACAAATACATGTAACAATATGGGCAAATATCACAAATGGAATGAAAGAAGCCAGACACAAAAGAATATGTACTGTCTGATTCCATGTATTTAAGATTCAGGAACAGGCAAAACTTACATAGGTATTAAAATGCAGGAAAATGGTTACATTTGGAACCCTTTGAAGGGCGCATAAGGGAAGCTTCTGAGTGTTGGTAACCTTTTTTTATCTGCTTTCTGATGCATGAGTGACTTTAATTTGCAAAGAATTCATCAAGCCAACGCTTATGATTTTTATAATTTTCACTATGAATGTTGTATTTCAATAAAAACTTAGAAAAACACTAGAACAGCTTCTACATGGGGCAAGACACTGCAGCATTCCATATTAAATGACTGTGGATGAAACTTCAGGAAAAACCTGGCAGTGATGAGAACAGCTTCATAAGTGTTCCCAGGGTGGCTTGGGTAACCATGAACAGAAAGAGTAATAGTTCCTGTCTGTACCCCTTCAACAGAAACCTGTCCGAGAAATAATAAACAGACATGAAGACAATTAGAAGTTGCTGGGCACACATTTAATTTTTAAATCTATATTTACCTGCATGTCTTATAAGTGTTATTATTCTACATCGCAAATAAGAGTGATTATACCACCCTCATGAAATAGAGTTCAAGAAATGAAAATCCTTTACAAAGAATAACACAGCCCGTGTGGAGCGAGCTATATTATTCTGTTATAGAATAAAGAATGCCATGTATAAATCATACTGTGATTCATCTTATGTGTTCATTAGAGAGATATTCCCACATTTATATTTAGATGGCTAATCATTATTGTTAGACTTAGGAGTAATCCATATGAAGATAAAGGCATTCTTTAAAATAAATTATGCTCTAGTAAATATTGACTTATAGTTTTGAACTGTGGGTACATATTTAAATGGTAAATTAGGTGAACTGTTCATTTTAAAATTTTGAATGACTTTGCAAATTTGTTCTTAAAAAGTATAAATTTGGGAACCATTTGTTAGATGATATTTTATAAAATATCTACTCTAAAGCTAGAAGAAAGCAGAAAAACATATTGTCATTTTGAGCTCTATGGTGAGAATTATTATTCTAGCTGTTGATTGTGATTTGGCTATTTAATGATCTAATCTAAAGTCTATTATAAAGGAAGAAATAGTATATTTAATTTATTTTAATATTTTCACTGATAGACCATGTGCATGTATAATTTTAATGATTCTGACCCCTGAAGTTAAATGAGATCAAGAAGACTGGAGGTTCGTCAGTACAAAGGGATTTTGACCTCCTTTACCCCCACAGCTGCACCCAGTGATCCTCCCTTCAGTCATGAATGGGAGGGTAAGTGAAGATGCATCCACAGGCCTATCAGGAAATGAGAGCATGGTTATTTCATAGCCCCTTTTAACTTCCATTTGAAATATTTGTATTTATATTTTTAGGTTTGTTATTTGCTTAGTGCCTGGGTCTTCCACTTAAATGGAAGAGACAGAGACCCAAACAAAGACTCCAGTGATCCCTCTCTGGGGACAGGCAGCTGAAGGCAAGAACTGGGAGGGATCAGGTTTTGCCCTGGAGGGTCCTGGGAAGTTGGAGATTGGCACCTGCACCCAGGGCTTGGCCTCTGTCCTTGGTGCCCCAGTATGCCTGCCCAGGTCTGCAGCATGTGAGCTCAGGATTCTGTCCCTGATGTGTCACCAGCCTCCACCCCACTATTCTAGGTGGCACTGCTCAAGGCCATCACCTCAGCCACCTTGAGCACCTCGGGATCATAGTTCATGCTGGCCACAGCTATCCTCATCACCTTTGGTATAAAAAGCCACAAATTTCAGCTCCTCCAGATCTCCCTGGTTGATGATGTGGTTGAAGTCTTGCCTGTACCCTGTGGGCTGGGCAGTTGGGTGGTGCACAATGGAGTGGGTGGGGCTTCACAGGATGAAGCCATGCCCTCTGACTCTGCCCTGGACCTGCCGCCCTGGAGTGTATGTCCTGTGTACACTTATAGTTGGGATTGAGCTTGAGATTGTATCTCTAGCATCAGCACTGTGGCTCTTGCATAATAGGTGCTGGATAAGATTTGTCAAAAGAATAAATACTATCAGTAAACTTTTTTATTTTAGAGACTCAGGGCTTATCTTGCCAGTCACCTAATTACATTTGAACCCAATATTTGAGATTAAACACTGACACGAGTGCTTTTTTCAGGAGAACATTTCTAGCAGATTATTCTCAATCTGGGAATGATGCTGGGGTCAGATTTGGGAGACATTTGGAGAAAGGTATAGTTGAAGAAGGGGAAAATACTAGATTCCGAGGAAGAGCGGTTATAAAGACAAGAAGAAGGGGCTAAAAAAAATGGACAGAGTTGGGAGCAAAGAGGAGAGTTAGAGAAGAATGAAGGAAGTCAGCGGAGTCCCTGTGGTGAGGATGGAGCCGAGGAGCTTGTCCTGGAAGCAGACTGATCTGCTTTCGCTGGTGAGACAAATCACTTCATCGTTCTGAACTTCAGTTTTCTTGGTGCAAGGGGTGCGAATTAGTCTCTAGCGGATTTCACATCTTCTAAGTTTTGTGAATATGTTCTTTGAGCATGAGCAAAGGCCATAGAGTTGATGATCTTTGTTGATAGCATTTGAGTGAGGCCTTTAAAAGAAAAGAAGAAAGTAGGAAGCTGTGTAGTAATATAAAGGTGAAAGGGAGTGTAGATCACTTATATAAACAGTTTTAAAGAGATAGCAGGAAAATATCTCCTATTAATTTTAAATGTATTTTAGGAAGAAAATATAAATTCTCTATTTAGCCCACTCCTCACCACAGGTAATTAACTGCCCAAGGAATCTGAAATACTTAGGCATATGCAACTGATGATGGGCACAGGGCCAAGGCTAGGTGATAATCATAATAATTACATTCCATGAGCACCCAATATAAGAAGGTACCTTTTCATTTGTTATTTATGTAAGGCATGTCATGCTACTGAGAATTTTTCAGAGTTAAGAAATTTGAAGTGGAGCTCAGAGGGGTTAGCTAACTAGCTTAAGATTGCACAGCTAGCGGGCTATTATTGAACGTGTGTGCCTAACTTCTGGGCTAGAATGCCATCTGCTTCTAGTACATGTGCTGTCAAAGTGAGCACAGATGTCAGCTACTTTTCATTACCTCCCGTACTTTTTCCCAGTTCTTTTGTTCTGAAACTGCTATTAAAATGAACTGTTATGGCATTAATTTTTTAATATTGAAGTATAAACGACATAATAAAATACACGTGATAAGTTGTAAAATTTGAAAAAGATTGCAAAGCTAGTGGGTAGCAAAGCCAGGATTCAAGCTCATGTCCATTAAACCATAAAATCCATCCAAAGTTCAAACACATTGCATTGTTGCAAATAGTGAAGGATGATGGTGAGGTCAATGAAAAATGGGGGAGAGTTTGGGTAGCCACCATTTTTATATTGAGAGGTAATTTTACAAATATTTTTTATATGAACTGATAGACTAAATCCCACTGCTCAGTTCTCTGTGAACATAGGCGCAATGGGCTGACATTTTCTATAGAGGATTTAAAAACAGTAACAACTAGCTAAAAGTCAGTCTGCTTTTAATTATCATTGTGTGCCTGCTACTCTAAATAACATTAGTGGTAAAACACTCCTCAAAGGTCCTATGTGCTCTAATTCCTAAATAATTGCTGTGGTGCTGTTGAGTTTTAATTATCTACACATTTAGATACATTATAGATGTATACATGCACACAAATATATTATGGGTGTGTGTATAGAATATGTAGCATGTGTCTGTGTATATACAATATAGCATATATAACGTATCTGTGCATATACATACATATGCATATGTATATTACTCATTCTTTAATAAACATTGTGTTCTACAGTGGAGATACTTTGGGAGAATTTCTGCAGACTCAGTGCATACATTTGTTTCAAGAGTAAGCAGTCAGCCAGTTTCTGTGTTTTGGTTGCTGCTATTATTTATTTCAAATGTCCTGTTTAAATGTGTTGGAAAAGCAAAAGCTGTACTCAAACCAGACACAAATGATTCTGAACAATTGTAAACTTTGGAAAGTTTTGCCAAGTATGGTACAACTTTATGCTGAGTTTTGGGGTAAAGATATTTTAGCAGCATTCTTTCAATTGCAGAGGCCTCTGGAAGTTGTTAGAATCAATTGTGAAGAAATGAAGACATGAACAGCATTTTTCTCATAGAATGGGATTTTATAAATCTGCTAAACTCACTTTTCATTCATTTCCTATGTATTTTTATACATCTGTTGCTTCATGTGAAGGAAACATTTTGGAAATAAAATTAAATCAAATGTGCCCTTTGTATTATTCTGAGGAAAGATAGATGGGTAAATCTAGCTAGATTGCCTACTTAAGATGAATATGTGAAGACCAATTTTGACCACATTGTTGAAAAATATGCAGGAGGTTCAACAGCAGAAACTAATATTGTTGATTACTTTAACAGAACCCCATGCAGACATACTTTTGTTTCCTTTTTATAAGCAAAATATATTAATTAAAATCAATCCATTGATTTTTGATTTTTGTGTATTATCTCTAATATTTATTTTATTATTTATATTTTTGTACTGACATAGCGGCTCAGGTTCAGTGAGACAAAACATTTACTGCCTAAATTTCTTTCTAGCCATCTGCCTTATTTCATGATTATTTCTGAGAAACGATCCACTGTAGTGTCCAACATGCTAGGTTGTGACAGGCTAAAACTAAGGTTTATTTTTAAAAATCTTCTTGGATGATTGTGGGAAATGGCTTTTTCTTTCTTTGTCTACACCAGAGTTCTGAGCATAGCAGTTGATAATACATACTTCTTGAATGAAAAGACAAATGATGAATGAATAATAAACAAATGCTTAAAATAAGCCATGTTTGGTCTGCTAGGGTTACTGGAAGTCTGCATTTTTACTGTGAGCCTCAAAAACCTAAAAATAATTTGACTGCTAATAAAAACTCCTTTAGGTTTATGCTGAAAAGGAAAACTACTTAAATAAATGCAATAAACTTGAGTATGTTTAAATATTGACCCTCTAAAAATATCCTCTAAAAGACTTTGAAATTCCAGTCCAGATCTGACCTTTTGTTTTTTCATCTGTAAAATGGGAGTAATAAGCATAGTGTCACATAGGGTTGAAATGAGAGTGAAATGAGATGGTACGGTAGACCACTTAGCATAGTGCTCAAAATAATGTAAGCATTTGATAAGTATAGCTATCAAAATTACATAGAAACCTAATTTTGGGGGTAGAATTCTTTGATCTAAAATGAGTCCATAAACCCTTTCAGTTGAGAAGACAATTATTTTGGGGCCAATCTTTGATTTTTTAAAAATGTTATAGCACTAGATTTGGTGACTGTAGATTTTAATAGAATAAATGAAAAACAGGAAATGTTGAAAATTGGAAAGGAATAAAAACCACAGTGGGAGAAAGGAATCAAATTCTGAGAGGGGTCTTTGCAGTTTCCTGCAAACTGAGTGTATGTCAGTCAGTACTACTTGACAAAATCCTACCTACAAATTTGATTTTTTCTTTGTCAGTACTACTTGACAAAATCCTAAAAGGCTATGAAATGCAGAAGTTTTGCTGGTCCTGGTGGCATTATACAGTGTTAGGAATCAACATTACTACCAGCAGTGTCTTCTTGTTCTTCTTATATAAGTGATAATAGAGAAGTAGAATTGTAAGAGTTTATTTACACCTTGAGTTTCCTGTGTACTCATCACTTAGTCCTAGGGAAGGGCTGTACCACTGAATTCTATGTATATACACACACACACATACACAGAGTACTTTAAAAACTCTACTCTGGGAGTCATATGGATGCCATAGCTGTGATATGCAATGCTTCTCTGTAAGTGTACACGACTCTTGTATGATATGGTCTGTTGTCATCTGGATATTGTTGACCCAGAGTAGACTCTCTTCTTATTGCAGGCTTGTTTTCGTAAAAGCAATAGTCTCTTCTCATATTTTCCCTTTGGGCCACTCCAGCAATCATAAACTTAACTGTCTAGGGTATTTCTACAGTTCATAAATATTCCTCTTGTATTTTTTTAAATGGAAGTCTGACGCGAATCCTGGAGCAAGGGCAACATTTATTATTATTCCTACACATATTGCCAATTAGATAAGTCTTGGTAGAAAGACTGCAGTAAGTTCAGAGTCATAGGTTACATGGTAAGTAGTGAAGTCCCAAGTTCGGTGTCTGTTCAACACACTTTCTATTATGATCAAATTTGGTGGTGAAAATGCTGTCCGTAGCTAAAAAGAATTGAGAAGTTGGTATATACAGTTAATAAAATTTAAGTAGAAGTTTGGATTTTATTTTGAAACCAAGCCTAGATTACCATATTTGCTTTTGCAAAATTTCTATTGAATGAATAAGTTAAGGGAGTGGTTTTATTGTCATTGCAATCACAAGCCCAAAAGGGCTTAGTAAGCGACTCTGAAAGAATAATACTGCAGTGCTCCTGTTTCCCCACTGCTGTGTTTATGTCCTCTTGGGGACAGGGTAAGGCTGTGACACCAGGAAAACAGCAATCATACATAGAGATGTATGCCCGAATCTAGGTCCTGACAGCCAGTCTCTGTTACTGTCTTTTGTAAACATTGTGAGACTAATTGACTCATTTTTCTCTTGACTTCTGTCAGTCCCTGCCCACTAAACTAAACTTTTCATCATGCACGTTTATTATGTGGTGAACTGAAATTCAAGCTTCTTTTCTGCTTGCTGCTGACGAGACTGCTTATTTTCTTAAATAGAGCCAGAAGTGTTGGTAAACTGTCTTTATGAAAAGAAAAAAAATTGTCCTGATTTGTAGCATTAACCAGTTGCCATGGCATAAATGTTTCCATCGTGGATTTGGAGGGAGAAGACATGAGCACAGTGAACTCTTCCCAGCTGGCAGGGGCTGGCCCAGCACCCCGCTGGGGAAGGGCTCAGCGGTCACCACACTTTGATGCCTCAGTCACAGAGAATGAACCCGAGGCCAAGAAAAAATGGATACGCACCTTTTCTATCTTTTTTAAAAAACTGTTTGTACTGAATTTAGTAATTTACTCTAAGTTATCTGAGGAACGAGCAATTTATCCAAAAGAGGAGGAAGTGGTAAGCAAAGGACAATGTTACCATAAAGTGTCAGGGGGAGACAAGATACAGCTAACAAGTGTTGGTAGCTAGAAGCCAAAACTGATCAATGACAGGAAAATGCTTTTCCTGCTCTGTAACCAAAATAGGTTAGATCGACAGTTTGAAAATCATTCAAAATAGCATTATCATTTGCACTGGACTGGAGAGCCATTGGCAGCTTCAAAGAATCGGTTACAATTCGAGTTTTTGTTTTCCTGTCTCAGTGAACAAGGTGACCTCCTAGTGGTTCAATTACCTGCTGATCCAGAAATTTCTGGTTCAAAAATTCACTTTCCTAGAAGGAGACACAACGTATGGGGGAGACTGTCTTCAAGGAATTGCTAATAAAGAATAATTTAATTGTCAGGTCTTTTTTCATCTCTTCATTTCTCATTTTCTTTTAAAATTTAATCATGTAACTTTATATACTCTGTTAAATATAGCAACTACACTTTCTGGATTTGACTTGAACACGAATTGTCAATTTTTATCTTCTAAAATTTAAATTCTCTAAATTAGATTAGCATTATATAATGCTAATATCGAGTTTTTGTCTGTGGAGAAAGTCAAGAAATGAAAAGTGCAAATGGTATTACAATCTTATGTCTAAAAATAAGAATGAGTAGATGAGTAACTGAATGGTATTTGAAATTATATTATATAATTAGATTTATGATCTTTCAGATTTAGAAAATGTTAGATATTTGATATTATTCAATCCCTTAATCATATTACTCTTCATTAAATACTTTTGGTGGAGGGGGTCAAATAAAATCTAAGCATTGAAAATGATAAATAGTACATGGCTTTATTTTGTAGTGCATTCTAACACCTGTTTCCCAGCTTTCATACATTATGTGGATGGTGTTGATTTACTGTTGCAGAGGACTATGTTGCCAGGCTCTTAGACCAAGAATAATAAACCTGAATCTTTCTTTAATTTCTCTAAAGTACTGTAGATACCAGATTAAGATAAATTAGAGGAACTTTAAGAACAGAGTGGATAGACAGCAAGTATACCAGTTTTCACATATTTCTAGCTGCAAATCAATTATACGTAGAACATAAATAATTTGATTTCATAAATTGAGATCAATTTTTTGGTTTTGTCTGCTCTTCCCATACTAGCTAGGCTGTCTGACTGTGAATTGTGCACAATTTCATATTTTATAATACACTTTTGAGTTGACTGACATAGATTTACGGGCTTTGGAAAGGCTTCAGTTTATTATGTTAGCCTAATAAACAAGTTGCATAAAATCCAGGCACTCGGTGAAGAAATCATCCTCAAGCAACGTGAATATGCTGTCTTAAAGTTAGTCTAAAACATATCTAAGTCCTTCAATAGTAATACAAGACCTCAAGACAGGAAGCACCACAAACCAGTACATGTCTCTGCCAGTAAGTGATATTGAAGAACTACTGTGAAGCTACTGAAATGAGAGACCAATGACTGAATGGAAGAGTCAAGGAAAACTTTGTGAAGAGGTGGAAAAGTGGGAAATGATCTGCAGTCTGAAGGAGGATGGAAGCCACATAGTTTGAGAGAAAGGGGTTTGAGCTTTTTAGTGGGGAGACTATCACAGGCGTATGCCGAGAGAATAGGTGGAGCGCATCAAATGCTGAAGGGATGGTGAGTTGGCTACCTTAGACTTTCATACAGTGTTTCTCAAATTGTCCCAGGCATGCACCTCACCTGAAAAGCCTGTTAAAATGCAGATCGGAATCAGTAGGTCTGGGGTAGGGAGCAAGGCTGCATTGCCAAGCAGCTCTTCCGCGATGCCTATGTTGCTGTTGCTTCTGGATCACACTTAGGATGGAGTGTTAGGTTTTATCCTTGTCTCTAACCCTTCATCTTGTATTTTAGCTCGGAAAGTTAATTAGAATTTGTGCACAGCCGGGACAGTAAAATTCATCCTCACTTGTAATTCCTGGGCTGACGTTCCTTTGAAGCAGATCACACACCCAGATGATTTCTGGAAGGCAGTACTCATGGTTTTAAGATGTTCTGGTCCCAGTTTCTTTTGGGCTGTCTCTTCATGCAATTTCTGACATCCGACAGTCTTGCTTTCCCCATCTCACTCTCTGTTTCTTCCTCATTACATTTCTTTAGCTCACTGGTAAGACTGGGCTTTGCTTCCTGTGTACCATCCACCTTTTGATGCTGCAGTTCCTTGACACTCTACGGAAATATTTAACTCTTAGCTTTTGTTTATTTCCTTATTTTTGCTCTCCTCACCCATGCCGAACCTCCTCATCCATGTCCCTCTCCTTCACCATGCCCACATTTCTGCTCTGAAACTAGCAGAAGAAAGGTCAAAAAAGTAGACTGAGATCAAGTTGTGGAGAAATTGAAATCTGTATTAAAGAATTTGAATTTTACATTATAAAGAGAGACATTGACATTTTTGCTTAATATGTAATTTATTTGATTATGACCCCCTTCAAAAGGCTAATGATTTTTAGTCAATGAAGTCGAGCAACAACAATAAAAAACTGATGTGTTCTGGTTTGTATTCGATTTTTTCTAGGTATGAGGTACTTGAAAAATTGATTATAATGTGAATTGTTTTGAAATAGATTGCAATTGTCAGGTGAGAGAAAAAGTTGGTTTTCTGTTTTCATTTCTGATGTAGAAAGGTCTTCTTGAGATGTAATTTGCAAGCCAAAGGAGTGAGATCTCTTGGAACTTGGATAATGGAATATAAAAACTTTCACACATCCCATAGTGATTTCCTCTCTGCTATTCTCCTAGGCCACTAGGTAAAAGATATCCAACAGAGAAAAAGTTGGAACTACACAAGGCTTGGGGCTTGCATGAACTTCCAGTTTATCTGCATGGTGAAACTTCTTTTTGGCTTTTGTCATATCTACTGAGGACATTTTCAAAGCATATTTTTAAATGTAAACTTAAAATAATTATTCTTATTGACATAAGTGAGACCAAAAATTAAAACTGTTTTTTGTCTTCTATGGAAAAAGCCTTGGAAGACACACAGGTTACCTTCTTGTACTTTTATGATTCATAAGTAAGAACTAAGAGAAAAGTGTGAATGCAGTGGAATGATGAAAACTCCCTTCTGATGCTACTGGTCATTAGTGCTTTTCACTAGACCTGGAGGTCAGAAATGCTCTGGCATTTTGGCAAAGATGGTATTCTCTACTGAGCTTTGTTGGGGGGAAAAAGAAAAACCAAAAACCTCCCTGACAGGTTTAGATCAAGCCAAGCAAGATAATGTCCATCATTCTTCATCCCAGCAAGTGGTCCTTCTCTCACCTGCCCTTATGGCCTCAAGTTCTCAAACTTTTCCTGAACTTGTCCTTCCCTCTGTTATGTTAAACTCAAATGATGTAATTTAACTTTCTTCTTTCATCTTAAAAGAGTGATTCCTTTAAACAAAAACACTGTTCTATTTAGTCCTTTGGTGGCTTAATTGGGAAACTTTCCTGAGCATTGCCCTTGAGCTCATCTGCAAAGTTAAGTAGGATCTACAGCATCTAAGAAGATATTGAGAAGCTCCCGTGAGCAAAGCTTTAAAGAGGTGGGAGACAGAAAATATACATGTGTGCTGAAAGCTCTTTCTGCTGCTATCAACAAAGACACATCATATGGGAGCATTGTTCCTAAAGAGCTTGTATAGAAAGTATTATAATATATAGAGAGCAAATATTTATCACCTTATAGAAATATATTAAAAATGTGAAAATCTATTGCCAGCATGTCAGAGAGGCTGCTAACTTGAGACAATACTTGGGGAAAGAAAACAAAATATTTAATTTAGTTTGCTCACTATCTGGTATGTAGCAAAGACATTTAGTCTTTAATGATGGGGGAAAGACAAATAACCAATAGAAATGTGTTCAGTGATATGGACAGGAGGTTGAAGGAAAAAAGTCAATAATCATTAATTAATTGTGGATTATATTACATTATGATCAAACTGTGGAACATTAGGCAGCTATGAAAAAGAATGAAACCAATTTCTACATTACTCCCAAAATAATTGAAAAAATAAGTTGTAAAGTGCACATTGGAATGATTTAACTAAAAAAATAACAAGGTTCTATAAAACTAGATATATTTACAAACTGAGAATTGGGAAATTTGTAGAAGGATGCACACCATACTATTAGTGTTGATTAGCTTAGAGAATTGAGATTGGTAAGAAAAATGGGAACATACTAGCTTTTAAATTTATGTACTGTCTTTCTTTGTAACTTCATAGAATAAGCATGTATTGGTTTATTATTAAAATGTATAAAATTGAGAGTATATCAGTAATTGCTAAGAATTAGGAGTGGGGGAGAGGGCCTGATCCAGAGGGACAGCATAAGGAACCTTTTTTGGCTGATGAAACTATTCTGTATTCTGATTGTGATGGTAAATGATGACACACGAATCTATCCATGTGACGCTATTCATAGGCTTTTATACCAATAAAGCACATTACAGTGTATATGAGTTCTAAGAAACTATAAAAAATCCATGAGGGTAAAACCATGAATTGTTTTAAAATACTGAGAAATGACGAATAAAAACAGTTCTCCAAAATCTACTAATTATAGACTGAACTGAATTCTTTTTTCTAAGAAAACTATGCCATAATGTTGAAAACATTGGGGTAGTTTTCCAGTCTGAGTCTCCTTTGTCATTGATAGTCAACAGAATAAGCAGTGAGTCAACAGGCATTATTCACCCTGGTTTATCAACAACTAAACCAGAGCTTAGGAAAGTTTAGTGATTTACCCGGAACTGCATAGTTAATAGGACTTCAAACTGAAATCCAAACTTTGGAAAAATAGATTCAAGATTTATAAAAGTTAAATATATATAAGATAGAAACTATTTGTATGAATTCACTAAATTAAGGCAGTGATAAAAAAACTAGCAAGATTTGAGGTAGCTAGTAATAATACCCCTTTACAGGTAGAGTACTAAAACAGAGTTTGTACGTAGTCATTCATGGCCTACATCTAACCAGGCACTTCTGAAAGCTCTGTGCTTATAGTGATCACAAATTATCATAATCTTTTCATTGTAGAGTTTGATTCAGGATGGTGAAAATAAAGCACTATATAATATTTTGATAAAGAACTTTAATTCAACTCTGCAAAAGAACTTCACATATACACTTGTAAGGGGGCACTTAATGAAATAGTAGGAAGTGAAGGGTCAATGGTAAATGATTTAATATGGGTCATTATAGTAAAAAAAAGTATAATAAATTTGAAACCTGGTAGTGCTACATCTACATCTTAGATGATATTGAACTCTGTTTTTCTGTCATTAGGAGTCAAAGTGGCACAGGAGATCAGAGTTGCATAGTTAAGGTTGACAGTTTGTATTATAATTCATGGATATGTTCATTTCCAGTAATAACAGTGAATATTAAATGTCTTCTTTTTAAGTGATGATAATTCAAGGGAGCACATATTAAATATAAACTGTTTTACAAGAGTAGAATGGGAATTTCCTCACTGACTTTAATTAATTCAAGTGTTTTTTGACATTTCCCTTTGTTGTTCTTACTTTTTCAGTGTCAAATATATACTTTCATTTTTGCTTCATGTCTCTCAACCATGTCCATCTTTTCTGAGCTCAGTTGAAACCCCCTATTTTTCTTATAAATCTCTTGGGAAATAGTTTCTGAAATCTTATTATGCTTAGAATACCATACTTTTTTGCTGTGGGATTTGTTCTCCCTTCTCCAAACAAATTGTAAGTACTCTGAGTGCAGAGACTAACTACATAGTGCTCCTTGACATTCCCCCAACATCCATACATTCAATCACACAGGTGCTGGTCACTGTTTTCCTTCCAGGCAACATACTAGAAGAGGAGGGATGTAAAACTGGCCCCTGGTTTTAGAGAATTTACCACTTAGTGGGAAAGATAAGACTTGTTATACTTGATTCCAATATTAGACCTCATGTGGTACAGGGTAATGAAAAAAGACAGAAAGACACTGAGTGGTGTTGGTGCAATGGGTGGAATTCAGTTTTTTTTTTCAGACTTATCTTTGAAATATCTAGTGAAACCACTCTCCTAGTTTGGTTTCTTATCCCAGAAAATTTCCCTCGTGTCTGAAATTAGCAGTAAAATTCTTTAAATTATATGTAGCTTCTATTCTATAAAGAGCTTATGATGAAACAATATTTTTTATGGTTCACACATTTTTTTTTCACAGCAAAATCAGGCTCCATCTTGTATAAATGGTGTCTTACAATCAACCCTTCTTGAGATGCCAATCATAACATATTAGGTTAAATGAATTCAACGGTTTCTGACATACAAGAAGCAATTTTACATGACATAATTGCTAGCTCATTTGTCAATTTTGTCATTTGTGTTTATCTTGTCATTATGTCAGGTGTGTTGGGTGCATTATTGTTACTAAATATGTTTTTACTGCCTCTCAAAATGTCCTAGAAATTTAATGTCATACTAGATGTGACATTGAAATGAAAAGCAATGGTGCATGGAAAGAGAAATGGAAATACTGCACTGGTCCTACATTTGACATTGAAGCAAATATTTGTTATGGGATAAATAACTTTGTCTATTTTCTTGCAAAGCCATAACAAAGTGCTTGAAGAAAACTCAAAAGGGAGAAACTCAGGAATAATAAAGCTATGCTATATCATTCTTTAGATGTCTGCTTTTCACTCCCCAGCCAGTGCAACTAGAGGCGACAAGTCAAGTGGACAGATGAAATAAGCTAAAGTGATGATGAGCACCTGGAGGGATCACCAGGGTCATAGGAATATCATAAAAGCATTTTGTTATAGTTTAAACATATTTTTATTTCTTTTTAGTGATATAAAAATAATAGTCTTACAATGTTCACATTTTAGATTCAGAGCAATAGAATAATTTAAATACTATTTTTTTCTTGAAAAACTTTACAATATTTATTTACATAAATTCTGCTAGAAAGAAAGACAGTTTCTTCAAATGACCACAAACTTTTGGAGAATACTTGATCAACATATTTTCTTTTCTTTTTAAAAATATTTTATTAATTTTAGACAGAGGGGGAGGGAGGGAGAAATGCAGAGAAACATCAGTGTGTGGTTACCGCTTGAGGGCTCCCCTTCTGGGAACCTGGACCGCAACCCAGGCATGTGCCCTGACTGGGAATCGAACCTTTGGTTTACAGGCCGGCACTCAGGCCAGTTTACAGGCCAGCACTCAGTTTACTAAGCCATACCACCCAGGGCAACGTATTTTCTTTTTCATCCAGTCATTTCTAACATGTGATTTCTTTTACTTCTCCTTTGCATTGTTCTAGATACAAGTTCTAATTATTTAAATTTAGATAATTTACATTCTTCATATTTATACAATTTCATATGAACTGTCATATGTCAATCACTTCCTGTTTATGATATGATTTCTGCCTTCAATGAATCTAAAATTCATATAGAAACATGATTTAAATAACAGTTCAAGATGACATTTAAGAAAAAAGAAGAAAATATGAGGGCAAAATTACTGGCACAGATGAGAAATGCTTCAGAATTCAGAAAAGAAGTAGGTCTTAAGCACAGGTGGAAAATTTCTGGAGGGACTTGGTGTCTTGAAAGATGGCTGAAAAATGTTTCTTCAGATCTTTTGCTCATTTAAAAGTAGAATTATTTGCTTTTAATTATTGAGTTATATAAGTTATTTATATAGTTTTGATATTAATTCCTTCAAATAGTAATCTAGTAGATAAACAGTTTTCAAATATTTTCTCCCATTTCTTAGGTTGTCTTTTCGTTTTGTTGATGTTTCCTTTGCTGTGAAGAAGCTTTCTAGTTTGATATAGTTCCAATTATTTATTTTTTCTTTTGTTGTCTGTCCCTTTGGTGTCATATTCAAGAAATCATTGCCGACATAAATGTCAAAAATATTTTTCCTATATTTTCTTCTCAGAGTTTTATAATTTCAGATCTCACATTTAAGTCATAATCCATTTTAAGTTAGCTTTTGTGCATGGTGTAAGATGAGGATCACATTTCATTTTTTTTGCACATAGATATTCAGGTTCCTAACACTGTTTGATGAAAAGATTATCCTTTTACTGTACATTGTATATTCTTGACACCCTTGTCAAAAATCAGTTAACTGTATTTTTGTGGTTATTTCTGGGCTTTTTATTCTGTTCTGCTAGTTTATATGCCTGTTTTTATGATAGTACCATACTGTTTTGATTACTATAACTTTGTAATATAATTTGAAACCAGGAAGTGTGGTGCTTTCAGCTTTGTTCTTTTTCTCTAGACTTCTTTGTCTATTCAGGATATTTTGTGATTCATACAAAATGGCCCATCATTAGATATTTGCTGAACATCACTGATCATCAGGGAAATGCAAATCAAAAGCACAGTTAGATATCACTTCACCAGTTAATGGCCAACACTAAAAAGACAAGAGATAACAAATATTGTCGATATGGAGAAAAGGGAATCATACACTGTTGATGAGAATGTAAATTGCTACAGCTACTATGAAAAATTGCATGACAGTTCCTCAAAATATTAAAAATAGAATTATCATATGATTCATTAATGTTTTTTATATTTGGTTGAAGAAAATGAAATCAATTTCTCAAAAAGAAAACTACACTCCCATGTTCATTGCAGCATTATCTATGATAACCAAGATGTGAAAACAAACTAAATGTCTTTCAGTGGATAAATGGATAAAGAAAATGTCACACACACACACATACTCTACCCATAGAATAGAAGAAGAAGCTGCCATTTGTGACAACATGGAAGACACTGGAGGACATTATGTGAAGTGAAATAAGAGAATAACAAAGACTGTATGGCATCACTTTAGAAGATGTCCATTTGAATCTGCTATGACTAACTATCAGAGAGTCTGAACAAAAAGTTTAGATGTTAAATTAATAATAACATGTTTTTGAAATATATTATGCAAAAATCGATCCCCAATGTTTAGCTCTTCTTTTCTAGGTAGTAAACTAAGCTTGTGTGTCTCTTGGTTTTCAATGCTGTATTAGTTAACAAGTTATCACAAGTAGTGGCTTAAAACAGCACCATTTTTTTTACCTCCAAGTTCTATACGTCAGAAATTGAAACACTCCAGTCTGGGTTTTGTGCTCTGAGTATCTCGAGGGGGAGGTCAAGCATCTGCCAGGCTGGGTTCTCATCTGGAGTGTCTGGGAAGGAACTGGCTTCTAAGTTCCTTCTCGGCGCTGGCAGAAGTGTTCCTCACAGCCGTGAGACTGAAGTTCCCGTTTCCTTGCTGGCTCTTAGCCAGAGCCATGCTTCAGCTTCTGGGGTGTTCTTGCTCCTCACACACAGCCCCTCCATGTTCCAGCATCTTTCTCTTGCCTTGAATTTCTCAATTTTCTTTTATCTCCCTCTTATGCCACCATCCAAGAAAAACTCTGCTTTTAAGGCCTCCGGATACTGCTTTTAGACAACGGCATGAACTCCCTACTTTCAGGTTAACTTTATTATATGACGTAACATAATCACAGTAGGGATATTTCATCAGATTCATGGGTTCTACTCATATTCCAGAGAGAAGTGGCCAAAGGATGGGGGTCATTGGAGGTTATTTTTAGTATTCTGCCTATGGCAGATGTATATCTGATATTGTTAAAACTTTTCATATTATACATGAAAAAAGTAGTGCAAATAATGTTATAGAAATAAATAAAGACTAGGGACTAGTGAAGAAAATGTGGCCCATTAGCCACCATTATTTTCAGGCAAGAGTGAAATAAAAGTAAAGATGAAAACTATACAAAAGGTTATTCTTTGGTGGCAAAATTGAACTGTGGTAATACAGGTCTTACAAGCGACTCCCCTTTATGGGCAGCACACGCCCTCACCAAGGCATACTCAGTGAAGTCCTACAAGAGGACAGTGAGCCAACATGCCACAAACTATATGAAGAGATTCTTCACTGGCTCATCTAGCAAGCATTCCAAATCCCGTTTTGAACTGAGAAGACATCATAACAACAGGTTCCGAAGTTTTGTGTCTAGGCTAGAAAGGGCGCGATGGTGGAGTAGGAGGTGATGAAGAAAGTTCGTATTCCTCTGAACATCCTAGATGAAAAACAACTTTGCATCAAAAATCTGTCAGAATTGCAATAGTTCTCTTTCTTCTGATAAATGTAGAAAAAATAAAAACCAAACCCACACATAATTCATGAAGAAAGAGAAAATCTATCACAAGCGCAGTAATGATTTAATTGGTTACTGTACTCCTGTCACGGCCACCTCCAGAGCCATAAATGCTCTGCGTACATTACGACTTCTCCATGCAATCACCATTTGTTCTCAAATGCAACACCGACGCTGGCCCTGGCTGACAGTCTTGACTGTGAAGTCTGCAGGCATCTCTCCCAGTTTTGCAGCAACATGCTCTGTGTCTGCCTTTCCCCTTCTAGGATTCTGGTACATCCTCAGGTACTCTTCAGTGCGCTCAAAGTAACTGGTCCTGTCCCTGCTGAGGTTTATCTAGTGATACGATTATTGCTTTACTCAATAACCAGGATTCTGGATTAGCTTGTGAGTTAGATTTTTAAGTTCCCATCAATGACTTATAATTATCCTAAAGATAAAGAAATAATCTTCCCAATTAAAAAATCTATAAATGGTTATTAAAATAATCATTTATTGACAATTAAAAAGAAAATAAGATAAGGTCACTTGAAAGGTAAATGTCAAGTTTTTTAAAATGACCCTTTAAAAATATCCTCTTTAAGATAACTTTTAAATAGCTTATTTTTACCTGGTGTGAAACTAGGACACATGCCATTTTTCTCCAAATGAATGAGATGCGTCACATTGATATGAATGGATAGAGGGAATTGTCTATTCTACCTGGATGGTAGGAAAAGAAAATTTGCAAAATACAGAGGAGCTGAGTCTTCTCAGAATTGGTGGTAAAGAGCATGAATGAAGGCAGAGGGGCATAGGAGAGCAGGGGACCAGAGCAGAGGGCATAAAGGGGAGTGTGCAGGAAGAAAAAAGACCACAAAGAAAAAAGAGAATGAGATTTTGGTGGATTTTGTCTGCGATGCTTAGAAGTGCACCATAATGATGATCTTTAATGGAGAGATGGTGGTCCAGAATCTCCCCTTTGCCTATGAGCTGCTGCAAAAAAAGGTGCTCATTCAAGTCCCTTGACCATTATGAATGAATAGGACAGAAAAGATCTTCATCCTGACAGAATCCATACCTACTGCTTTAGACTAACTAAAATGATCTTGATAAATATCCATTTTTGGAAAGAAAAGATACTTTATAAATAATACATTGCTATCTTTGACTCGAGATAAGAAGAGCCCTGTTAACACTTTAAGCTTTAACCCTTATTTTAAATTATGTTACTGTACATTTCTTGCCACTTAACCTTTACAGATTAATGTATTTTTTATCTCCTCCATTTGCAGGATTATTTAGTCCTGCAAACCCTTGCCTGTGAGCATTGCTTTATTCCTGTTTGTGCTGTTAAAGTTCAGCCAGATGGAACTCTTCCAAGCCCTTATTTCTGTCAGACATTTGAACAGCTGGGATTGTGTAGTTTCTGAGTTTGAAGGAAAAGATCTGTGGAGCTCATGTCAGCAAGGGCCACGAGCTCTCATGCTCCCTCTTGGTAGTTTTATATTCACACAGTTCAATTGGAAAAGACTAATGTCTATATTTGTACCAGGATGAAAGGGATAGTGAGAAGGGATTGCATTAATATCTGGCTTCTAACATTTTGGGTCATTTGTGGCTGCTTTATTACGCCCATTTTAGAAAATTGTAATTATGTTGTTAGTCTATCTTGTGAAGTCATTTGGCATGAAGCATAGATTTAAGTAGCTCTAGAATGGATTCTTTTTGGAAGGGGTCGAGATTCATCATGTTCAACTTAGATCATTAAGTGGAAGATAATTAAGACAAATTGGTGTTGATGGAGCATGTGAGATATATCTCAAAGATTAAGTAGTTTTCAAAAAGTGTTCCTTGATACTATTAAAGACTGGAGTTTGTTATTTAAAATTATGAAGGTAGTTATCAATGGGATTCACACAAAGCAATTCTTCCCTATTGTCATGTTTAATGGCTTAGTATATACATAAAAACTAATTATAAGTATTTTGTCAAAAATAAATTTCAACTTGGTGAATGTTCCTTGTGTGTCATGTTAAAAGTCTCTGCAAATTCTGTGTTAGACTACCCAGTTTTGACACAATCAAAGCTATGCTAGTATAGTAATGATCTTTAAAAATATGAAATATTGGACAATAAAAAGTATTTCACAGTAGAGAGTTGTAATAATAAAAAATTCAGGATTTTCATAGTAATGCCATTCTGATTAGAGATGAAGTGAGAAGGTTTATAGTTTGAGAGTCTTTGAATAATACAATGAATGACATCTAAGTCACATATGGTAGCATTTAATTTGGACTACTCATTAGTTGCAATTTGAAATTCATTAAAAAGTCATATAAGGGAAACTTTAAAAACAGTAACACCCCAATGTTCATAGCAGCACAATTTACAATAGCCAAATGCTAGAAGCAACCTAAGTGCCCACCAGTAAATGAGTGGATAAAAAAACTATGGTACATTTACACAATGGAATACTATGCAGCAGAAAGAAAGAAGGAGCTCCTACCTTTTGCAACAGCATGGATGGAACTAGAAAGCATTATGCTGAGTGAAATAAGCCAGGTGTTGAAGGACAAATATCATATGATCTCACCTATAAGTGGAACCTAATCAACAAAACAAGCAAGCAAAATATAACCAGAGACATTGAAATTAAGAATAAACTGACAGTAACCAAAGGGGAGAGGGGAGGGTGATAACAGGGGAAAAAAGAGGAAGGGTTGTCAAGGAACGTGTGTAAAGAACCCATGGACAAAACCAACAGGGGTAGGTTTGAGGGTGGAAAGTGGAGGTGGGTGGGGCGAGGGACCATGAAAGGGTGAAAATGGAGACAACTGTACTTGAACAACAATAAAAAAATATTTCATCCAAAATAAAAATAAAAACAGTAACATGCAAATAGCTCTAAGAATAACTTATAGAGTTCCTTCCGTCTTGACAAAATTTTTCTTTTTTAAAAAAACTATTTATTTATTTATTTTTAGAGAGAGGGGAAAGGAAGGAGAAAGAGAGGGAGAGAAGCATCAATGTGTGGTTGCCTCTCATACACCCTCAACTGGGGACCAGGCCCGCAACCTAGGAATGTGCCCTGACTGGGAGTTGAATTGATGACCCTTTGATGCACAGGCCCACACTCAATCCATGGAGCTACACCAGGCAGGCCTTGACAAAAAATTTCAATAGGAAGGGACTACTAGATATCATTGGTTCCACTTTCAATTCTTTTTTATTTACTGAAGCATAATTTATAAAGTAAAATGCAGATTATAAGCATTTAGTTTAATAAAAGTTGATAGTTCTTTACACATGTAACCATAAATTTAAATAAAGTATTCTATCTCTCCAAGAAGTTTCCTCATGGCCCAGTCAATATTGACTCCCTGACTCACACTGCTTCACCCAAAGGTAACCTCTTTTCTAATTCCTATTACCTTACTTCGGTTTTGCCTGCTCCTGCTCTAGAACTTCATGTAAATGAAATCATTCATTATGTACTCTTTTATACCTGGCTACTTTAACATAATATTTTTGCAGTTCATCCATGTTGTTTTGTGTGTTAGTACCTGGTTCTTCTTTTTCTTCTTCTTTTTGTAAATTTCTAAGTAGAATTTCATTGTATAAAAATACCACAATTTGTTCATTAATTTCTGTGTTGTGGGTATATAGGTCGTTTATTTTGGGGAAAGTTACGAATAAAGCTAATAGACAGTTTTGGACAGTTTTGTATAAATCTAATGGACAAGCTAATGGACAGTTTTGTATAAATCTTTTTTGTGTACACATGTTTTTATTGTCTTGGGTAGATACCAAGGAGTAGAATTGCTGGGTCACAAAGAGGTTTATATTTAACTTGGTGAAAAACTGCCAAGCCATGTCTAAAGTGGTACCACAACTTTTCACTTTCACTAGAATACCAGAGAGTTCTATTTTCTTTACTTTCTTATCAACACTTGATAAGAAATTTTATCCTGTTCTAGTGGATTCAAAAAAATAACTCATTAGGTTTAAGTTTCATTTCCCTGGTGAGTGTGATAACATTGAACATCTTTGTATGTGCTTGCTGATCATTTTTATATCTTCTTTTTGAAGTATTTACTAGTGTTTTGTCCATTTAAATTGGGTTATCTTCTCTTTGTTATGGATCGGTAAGTCTTTATATATTCAGTTTGTGTCTTTTGCCAGATATATGTCTGACTAATATTTTTGTGTAGCCTGTGACTTGCCTTTCATTTTCTTTATAGTAATTTTAAATGGTTTCTTTTGAAGAGCAGAAGTTTAATTTTGACAAAATTGACTTTTATCAATTTTTCTTTTATGGTTAGTGTTTTATGGTATAGTGTTTTTTAGTGTCCCAAGAAATTTTGGCCTACAGTAGTTTACAAAGATGTTTTTCTGTTTTCTTCTATAAGCTTTATAATCATATCATTTATATGTAGGTCTTGGATTCACTCTGAAATATTTTTTGAGTATGATATGAGGTAGGAATGAAGATTGTTTTCCATATAGACATCTAGTTATTCCTGCTGGTTTTCATCATAGAGCCTATTATGTCAGTCTGTGAGAGCTGTCTATTTCAATTTGATGCATGTATAACTGTGCATACAAATTTTAAAACATCACATAGCAAAGATAATATTAAGTATATGCTATAATGAACTGTTCACTAATCTTCTATATGGATTTATGCACCTAAATAGATTTTTAAAAATTGAACACATTTATACCATCTAATATTTTTCCACCATTCCCCAAATACTTACTAAATATTTATTGATTGAATGATTGACTAATGGGGGTGGATGACTCATTAACATTTACCAGTTTCTGTCCTTTTCTTTTAAAAAAAATTTTTTTTTATATATTTATTTTTAGAGGGGAAGGGAAGGAGAGAGGAAGGAAACATCAATGTATGGTTGCTTCTCGTGCATCCCCTGCAGGGAACTGGCCCCTGCCAGAAACTGGCCTGCAACCCAAGCATGTGCCCTGACTGGGAATCGAACCGCGATCGTCTGGTTCACAGGCCCACGCTCAATCCACTGAGCTACACTAGCCAGGGCTTCTGTCCTTTTCTATTTACTCTATATCTTTCTACTTCGTTTAAGTAGTGTCATGTGATTGGTAATTCAAAGCAGTCATTCATTGAACATCTCATTTCTTTCACTATGCTTTTAACAATATTTCCCCTTCCTTTCTTATCCTACTTCTTCCTGAAATATTAGCTCTTGCCTGCATTTTTAAATTTAGTCTCTCCTTTAATTCTTTCTTTACTGCTTTCAAATAAGCTTGAGTGTGAAAAAAGAAACTACCCAGTTTTCAACTTTGCTACTCATTCCTCTCCTATGTTTCTTAAAAATAATGCTGCCATATATTGCTAGGGGTCTATGACTCTTTCTATGAAAAATTTGGGTTTTCACTAAGGAAAATCTATGAACTAGCCTCTTATTATTGATCCAGCTGGGTGTTTAAGACCCAGCTTGTTTAAAACCAAGTCCTACCTGTTTCGAATTGTCCTTGAATCCTTATAATTTCACTATGACCAAATGCTAACCTAATGATTAAATTTGTTCAAGTTCACAAACAAGGAGTGCGGCTTTAGACTGTGGAGGAAGTAATTTACATGGTTGATTTTTGGGGCCCGCTTCTCTCCTTCCTTTATCAATGCGCTGGCATTTTGTTTTGCCTTACACAATTGTATTAAAATTAGAAATTGCTCTCTGGACAGCAACCACATCAGAATAGAGCACCCTTAGTCTCATCCCCCTAAAAGGCAGGTGGGATAGTAGTTGCTCCCTCTTAAATGCAAGATGCATTATCAGGTAACCAGCTGCTGTGATGTTTTTCCTTTCTAGTCTTTTTCACTGGCAACCACAGGTGAGGAATGGCTGCTGTGTAAGTATGAAAATGCCAAGCCACAGTGACACCTCCTTGTCACTACATGGTGTCCTAGTCCACAGGACTTGGGCTTTTGCCTTAGGCCTCTTTCATTAGGAATAGGTAGATCACTGGCCTATATGTTACTCCCACTCTCAGTCCCAGTCCTTGTGAAATCCCTGCTTCTGTGCTGTCCTGTCCAGTCTTTCCTCTGTCCAGGAAATGGAGTTTGTCTTATGCTTCATGTCAGATTTTGAGCATTTTCTTTACTTGAGAATGCTCCCTACTGATAATCATTGATCTGCCTTACTCTTGATCATTCAGCACATTCCTGAATTCCTCTGTCTTGCACAGCTGCTCAGACTGGTTCTTCAGTGTGAATAGCTTCTGAATCTGGATCTGAAATCATGGCAGAGCACCCTCTTCGACATTGTGCCGTCTACTCTTCAGAGCCAGACCATAGGGCAGGCTGTGTATCTCCAATCCCTATCCTGCCTGGCTCTGGAATCCTTGTTAATTCAGAAAGTTGTGCCTTCTGTGTACTTAAGGGACTGCTTTGATACTGGCATATAAGAGTGTTACTTGTTTAACTGTTTGTCATCAGTATTTTTACACCATCACTGTTTCAAATACTTGACAATGTCGGCTGAGAGAAGCAGACACTATTGGGAAGGCTTGCCCATACTTTTATTTGCAGCTATTGGCTCTGGGCGGTCCCCTCCATTTGCTCAGCTCACTCAGTTCTGTCAATAGTAAACTTTTATCAGAATAAGTTTTTATCTCAAGAGACCTGATGGCCATATTTAAAAATAGCATTTCAAATAAAATGTTGTTCAGAGAAATTTCTTCTGGTTTTCTTCTCTTAACAAAACAAAATTGGGCAGAATCTTGATCTTAAATTGGAACTGATGCCTGTGTATACTAATAGGATAATGTGAAAAAAAATTATATTTAAGAAATGTTTATAAGCCCTTTTACCATAATGTTTTTTTAGGAACTGTGGTTCTACTGTTTTTTAATGATTGTAGAATCAAGTCACATCAAGTTGTGGCTCTACTCAGCTGCCACTTTGGATACACCAAGGCTTTCTGCCTGGCCTGTACCTCAGAAAGTTTTTCTCTTGGTTTTCTCAGACATGTTCATTTACCCCCAATTAACTCACACTCCCTCTCGTCTGCACTTCAGGGTAAGCCTTACAGAGGCTTTGCAGTTTTCCCCTCTTCTTTCCTTGGAGTTTGTTGGAAAATCCCTGAAGGTTCCTGAAAGAGCCGAGTTTCGATATTCTCAATGATAATCCATTTAACAAATTCTTAATTTGAAATCCAATGACTTCTTCACTGTTTCAGTAGTATGTTCCCATTGCCCTGTCTTTGAGTTCTTGAAGTTTGAAAGTATGACCACAGTATTATTTCTGTCTTTCCATAGTGCCTTCTTGCCAACTGTAATCCTCTCTCTCAGTCTGTCACTCACTCTGTGCTTTAAAAAAAAATCTTTCTACCCTGTCTGAAGCTCGTTTAAATCATTTACAACACAGTCTCACCTGTAACAACAGTCTTGTCAACATTCTTTGGGTTTAGCCTCGTCTACTCTCAGCTCATTCATCAGTTTCCGGCATGCTCGCCCTGGCCCCGCTGGTACGTGGGAAAGGTTGCCTGACATCATTACCAGTCACCCTTAGGGAAAATTTCCAGCCACAGCCAGCTCTTCTCAATTCCTAATCTATCTTGTTCACAGTTCACCTTCACTCACCAGCTCCTGGAAGTCTTTCCTCAAAAACTCAACCTGGTACTCAACAAGCTGTTCATTATCATACTTTCGAAAAACTAGAGTCCATCGGGCATGGACTCTATTCATTTCATCTATTTCCCTCTCAAAGTTTATATAATTAATCAGCTACTCTTTTTTTTGTCCTCTTATCTCAGAGGAAAAGCCGAACGCCCTTTTCAAGACTTCCTTCATTACTTACCTTCATTTCAAGTAATGAAGCCACCTCCAGTCTTTCACTGGCCACCAAACCTAATTTTAATTCAGGTGAGGACTGGTTGTAATTTATTCTGTATGTCACTGCAATTTAGCTTAAGTCCTTACCATAACAATGCAACTGCTCAGGGTCTAGAGGCATTGCCTGAGGGCCCAAATTTGGTTTCAGAGTCTCCTTTTGTTCTCATCTTCTTAGACCATGCTGCAGGTTTTATCCCTGCTGATCATTTCTCCATCAAATGCCAGCTTTCTTCATTTTATAACAATCCAGAGACCTGAAATTCACTTTACTTAATCCTAGTAATGATGCAGGCATTCCTTCCTTTTTCTCCCAATAAATGTTTTATTAACCTGGAAGGCAATCACTTATATTATTACTGGAATTAGATTTTGGGCAATTAAACAATTCTATTTTAAATAGTCTAAACTTAATTTTAGTTTACATTCTTCAAATTTAAATAGATTTTAATGACGTGCAATAATTACTAAACATACATGATGAGAAGCTATTATATTAAAAAGTGTATCAGAAGATTAACTTTAAAGTGATGTACATTGTTCTGGGTTGTGAAGAAAATGGAGTCACTGACTTAGTCACACTTACTAGGTGTCTTTGGGCATGCAGATTAGGGTGGACACAGACAGAATGAAGGGTTATAAAGAAACACTAAACATCCTGTCAAATCAGGCTTGCTAAAAATCGATCAAATCTGGAATAGAAAGTTGGGGGGAAGAATCAAAGTTTATAGAAAATGATTCCTGTTTGATTTGACATTGGAAAAGATGTAGGGGTTATTTAAACAATTCTTCACCTGCCCAGCCTCCTTATTCCCAGGCCTTTAGAGGAGCCCAAATATCCTACTCTTTTAGATTAAAAAAAAAATCCAAAACAACAACAACAAAAAACAGCACAGTATTTTCCAAACAGATAATAATACAGCTTAAGGTAGTAATGCAAAAGCAGGTAGCATTTAATGAGTGGAAGGAAGGGATTGATTTTCTTCACTTTTCAGATGTGGAAAATGAGGCTCAGAGAATTTAGGTAATAGACCTAACACTACTCAGCTGGTGAACAGACCTCTTCTCCTAGCCCATACTGCCAATCTCCAAACGTCATGCTCCTCCTCTCCCTCACACTGTGTAAAGCTCTCCATTCAACAGAAGAGAATCTGATCCCAGTCCTATGCTTCTATCATTGAATCATGCAGCAACGGATGATCCAGTTAGTCTCTCTCAGCCCCAGTACAATTTTCTGTTTTTAAAAAAAGGTATTAAGAAGGAGACAAAGGAGGAAATTAGCCAAATCTGAAATGTGAAAATTTTATCAAATAAATGACATAATTTTTTTAAAAAAACGCATGAATAGTAAAGACTGGGGAGGGGACACTGTTGTAAAGTAAAAGAGACTTTATAGACACACCAACCAGACGCAATATTTGGGCTTTTTGGGGGGTGGGTGGCTGGAAGGGGCTGGGGCTATTCCAGATTTAAACTAGGTATTTGATGATATTAAGAAATTATCAGTAACATTGTAAAATGTGATAATGGTATTAGAAAATGTTATAGAAAAATGTTACCAGTAAATGATATATTTAAAGGGTAAACCGGTAAAATTGTATTAAGTATGAGATTTGCATTAAAATACTCTTGTAAATCTAAGTGAGCTAGAAAGAGATAAGAAAAGCTTGGCAAACTTGATCATTGTTAAAGCTTAGTGGCAGGTACACGGGGCTTCATTATACTAACTTCTACTTTTGTATGTGTGTCAAATTTTCCACAGTAAAAAGAAAAGAGAAAAAAATAATGAGATATTTTTAAGTTTATTTTCAGATGTAAGACTGAATCATGAGGGAATCGGATGTAACTCTTTTCAGTACGTAATATGGCATTTGTACGTGATGCAGTATAATTCTAATTTTTCAATAAATTAAGATATTAAAGAATAACTGAATTTTGAAAATCCATGCTGACTAACCCATGAATGCTACTGTTTCCACCATATGTAGTTTTACACCAGAACTGGCTTTGCTGAGTTGATTTGCTGGACTCTTCTATCCAGAAGTTCAGTACCCAGGGTGCAGAAAAGTTCTTTAGTTCTACTCACTGATTCTGTTGGGAAAACAACTTCTCATCACTATAACTTAAAATTTATTAGCAGTTTCTTTACAATGTTTAATACAGATTCTAAAATTTTAGCACACATATTTGAACTCTAAATATGAGGAGATAAAAGGATTATAGAAACCACGGTAAGCACATTTGTCCATTGTACCACAGGACACAATTGAACAATTGAAGAAAGGAGCAAATTATTTTGCATCTGATTCTCGTCATAAGGAAGAAAATAGTTAAAAGAAATCAATAATAAATCAAAAAGGATGCCTTGTGCTTTAAAGAACCTTAATATTTATGCTCGCTGGTGTGTATATATACATATTTTTACATGATTTCCAAATGAAGAGAATCAGTAAAACAAACTTATTTATTTGTTTATAACTTGCAAGTTTCATAAACCAATAAATGGCTTTGACTGAAACAAACAGGCCATTTATTGCCATAGTGACCAATGACAATTGGAAGAAAGATGGTCAACAAGTACTTGAAACTTGCTTTTATTGTTTGTGGTGTTCTGTCATGTTTATGGTTATCTTATCTTAGTAATAAAGCTCACGCTGATTTAGCGTGAGGCTGCAACAACGATGCTCTGCTGTTTGTTGATGTACCACTCTGATTGCTCAAGGAGCTGATTGCTTCATTCCACATTAGCCACAACTGCCAAGTCTACTAGTCAAAACAATTTCACAATTGAACATTAATGGACTCATGAACATCAGCAGAAGCAAATATAAGCAGGATACCATAGTAACCCATGCAGTCTAGGGAACTGGTATTCTATTAGAAGGTAAGATCATGTCCCAATATAGAGCTTTACACGAACAGATTGGCTTGTCACACTTAAATTATCTCTTAATGTAAAATAAGCTTCCAATTGCCTACTGTCCACATTTTTCACTGCCATTAGAGTACTCTTTAAATTCTGTTAGTATGTTTTTAAAAATTAAAAACAATAGATTATTAAGTTTATGGGGGCAGGAAAATAAGATTGCTTTATATAAAGATGGCTAGTGTCGGGTTTTTAAGGTTTTATAATAATTTTAAGGGAAGCAACCAGCAAATAATAGTCAATAGATCAATATGAGTTTGGATTCCGCACTAAAAGAAATGTTATCTCACCCATAAAGACACATAGGAAACATACCTCTTATTTTCTTTTTCCTCTTCTTTTTCTTACATTGGTCACCTACCACTCTGCAAATAAACATTTGTTACCGTGGATTTCAACTTTCATATTTGAGGCAAACTTTTTTTACAGTAGAACTTTTGGAGTCAGTCTTGAAGGGATTTTAAAAAGTCAAAAAGGTCCTGAACATAAAGGAATAATTATATTTTCTAGAAAATTTCTCACAGTGTTTATTCCTTTAAAACTAACCACAATTTCACAGAATTAATGTTGCCTTCAACAGTGTGTCACTGAATATAACTTTTTATTGTCAGGTTAACATGTTTTAGTACGCAGGAGGCAAATTCCTGCATATCACAGCCACTTCAGCACCTTACAACACTTTTGGCTGCTCAGCTATGAAGAATATGGTGAATGGAAGAGGTGAGAACTCAAAGGATTCAGGGCCACTTTTAATGTCGACAGATAAAGGCTCAAGAACTAAGTTTGGGACATGCATTGCCCTTAGTTTTATAGTGTGTCCACTTTGTGATTGAGAAGCTGATTTAGTTTAACTTCATTCTCCTTGCTCTGTAATACATATTTAATGTATTTATACTTAAGGTAAGTTAAACGTCTAGGGTTCAAAGTCGGGCCAACAGAAGCATGATCTAAAGAAATACAGTTGTGTTTAATTTCATGAAGGCAGGAGGAAAAAAGCTATAGAACCAATCATCAGTCATTTTGAAGAACAGATGGTAAAGAAGGAATCATGTATATTCATTTTGATCCAGACACAGGATGACTGTACCTGCTTGTGTGTTCGCCATTGTCTTGGTTTCCACCTGATGTCCCTCCCTAATTCCTAAGAACGTCCCATTTCACTCTCAAAAGTGGTCTGCTTTGCATGAAAAAGAATGTAAACACCCTACGCATGAACTTAGGTTATAGTGATGCAGATTTTTGCTCAAAATTAGGAAGAACTTTCTATAAGTTAAAATTTTCCTAAATGGAAACAATTGCATTAAGAGCCAGCGGAAATATTAGAAGTCCTCAATCACATGCTACAAATGATTAATTAATACTATAAAACATTAATTATTGTTTTAGGGGGCCCTAAAGCAATAATGGTTAGAAGAACTGATCTATTAATTAATTTAAATTATGTAAAACAGCCAGTATTTCACTGTTTCAGACTTACAAAAATGTCAGGGTCCTATGGTTCAGCCTCATACAATGTCCACCAACACTCTAGGAGTCTATTTTGTTAGGAGTACAACAAAAGACATATAGTATATTTGAAAGGAACTTACATGCCGTTTTATTTTAAAATCTTAAAAGTTTATTAGAATAAAAACTAAAATATATATTTTTGATAAAACCTGAATAGCATTGAAAGCTGAGAGAAAAAGTTGGATTTTCTTGATACCCAGCTTTTTTTTTTTAAGATTTTATTTATTTATCTTTAGAGGGGAAGGGAAGGAGAGAGGGAGAGAAACATCAATGTATGGTTGCCTTTCGAGGGTCCCCTGCTGGGAGTTGGCCTGCAGGGAACTGGCCTGCAACCCAGGCATGTGCCCTGACTGAGAATCGAACCGCGATCTTCTGAGTCGCAGGCCCGCGCTCAATCCACTGAGCTACACCAGCCAGGGCCGATACCCAGCTTTTATGAAATGTCAGAGCTATATACTGGAACTTCCTGTCAGGGATAAGATTTCCAGAAAAGAATTTAGAGTACGTTTTTAAAACAGCAAAGGGTTTTAATATAGTCTGGAAATGCTATAGCCATGTTGAAATAAGTATGATTGAAAACAGTTAAGATTAGTGAAGGCTTAAAAAAGTAGACTACGATTTATTAACTAGTGAGATTGCACTATAACATATTTTTTTAAGCAGTAACAGTCGTGGGGACCCTGTTATGTGGAAAATTACACTGAGACAACAGCAGCTTCCAAGTATATTAAGCGACAGACATTCCTAGGATTCAAAGGTCAGAAAGACTCTCAGACCCAGAGTAAGGTACTTGAATCACACAGCTTATTAAACAAATGCAAAAACACAGCAAGAATCCAGGGAAAAGAATTGAGGATAAGTCAACATACTTGGGGTAGGGTATCAGAGGGTCGAAAGGTAATCCATCTGAATCCTGTATCACACAATGTTTATATGCCCTGCCTCTCTTCCTGCCTCTTCGCCACACCAGCCTTTCTTATTGAAGAGGACTCAAAGGAGGACATTATCTGGGCCAACACATTCTTGTTCTGTTACAGGTATTTAAGGGTTGGACCTGGCCAATTGCTGCCATTTACACATGACCTACTAAATGGCCTTACCATTTCTCTGTACATGTGGAGCAGAATATACACAGGACCAGACAGAACCATGATGCATGTCACAAACAGGTGTCTGATTTAGTAATAATGTATCTTTCCATCTGGTGGTAGCAGATGTTGTATCTTGTGACTTGCTCTTTATGTTTTGAACTATGTTATATTCCTGTTTACTGCATTCATTTTTATGATACATACCTCTTATTTTATCTATAGGATAGATAAATCTATAAATCTATCCATAAATCTATAAATCTATCCATATCTCACAAGTTACTAATTTATTTTCTATCATATTTCTTTTTTTTATTTATTTAATTGTTGTTCAAGTACAGTTTTCTGTCTTTTGCTCCCATCCCAGCCCACCTCCCCAGTGGTCCCCATCTCCCTCCCATTTCCACCCCCCTTAGTTGTTGTCCATGTGTCCTTCATACTAGTTCCTGTAAATCCTTCCCCTTTTCCCCTGAAATTCCCTCCTCTCTCCCCTCTGGTCACTATCAGCCTGTTCTCTATGTCAGTGTTTTTGGTTATATGTTGCTTGCTTATTTGTTTTGTTGTTTAGCTTCCTGTTAAAGGTGAGATCATATGGTATTTGTCTTTCACTGCCTGGCTTATTTCACTCAGCATAATGCTTTCCAGTTCCATCCATGCTGTTGCAAAGGGTAGGAGCTCCTTCTTTCTTTCTGCTGCATAGAATTCCATTTTGTACATGAACCATAGTTTTTTGATCCATTCATTTACTGATGTGCACCTAGGTTGCTTCCAACTCTTGGCTATTGTAAATTGTGCTGCTATGAACATTGGGGTGCATAGGTTCCTTTGGATTGGTGTTTCAGGGTTCTTAGGGTATAATCCTAGCAGTGGAATTGCTGGGTCAAAAGGCAGATGTATTTTTAGTTTTCTTAGAAAATTTCATACTGTTTTCTACAGCAGTTGTAGCAGTCTGCAATCGCACCAACAATGAATTAGGGTCCCCTTTTCTCCATAACCTTTCCAACACTTGTTGTTTGTTGCTTTGTGATGGCCATTCTGACCTGTGTAAAGTGGTATCTCATTGTGATTTTAATTTGCATTCATAATACTTATGAATTTTAGTATGTCTTACAAACCAATTGCTTGTCTATATTTAATACTTCTGAGTTTCATCCATCCTGTTTCTTTTGTCTTGTTTCTTGTTTTCCACATAGCAGAATTAGTTATTCATAAATAATATAGCAAATGCACATCACAGACCCATAGGAGGAGGGCAGTAGAAAAAAATAAGGGTGAAATTCTGGGTGTCCCCATTTCAACTTCAACTCGAATAGTTATGACTTATACTTTTACTATTTTATATATTATATATGAAAACTTTGGTGACAAAATCTTCCAGGAGTGCTAATAAAAGCATGTGAAAGCCAGTGCTGCATAAGGTTATTTACTTTGTTATTTAATATTTAGGTGTGATTAGTAATTCCATAATTATAAGTGAAATTTTAAATGCATGGTTGCCACATTGTTGGGGGTTCAAGAGAAATTGCTACAGAAATTGCAGAGAATATACAACCCTATTATTTCAAACCCTGTAACATAGGCCTCTACCCCTAATGAAAATGCTAGTGATGAAAATTTGTCAAAAATCAAATATGTTTGAAGGGAATGATAGCTAAATACACTATCTTCATATATTTAAAAAAATCTGTGCTTTAAATAAATTAGGTTTCCCAAGACTATGTCCACTATTCATTCACTAAAATATCTATTCTTTCATCTTTCTAACAAGAATTACTTAGATGCCGGACACAGCCCTAAGAGCTAGTGATAGAAAGATCAGTAGGCCTCAGCTCCCATGCTCAAATAATTTAGCCCGACAGGGAAGACAGAGAAGTAAAATGCAATGTGATTACTCTTCTGGAGGGGTGTACTTTGTAGACCCAGAGAAGTGCGGTGGGGAGGCACAGTAGAAGAAAGCTTCACACAGGAGTTCAAGACTGAGCAGGATTTAATGGAGGTAAGGAAATAAAGGGAATGAGGATAGGAGAGGCACACTAATTGTAGACAGAAGAAATAGCATTACTGCCCTGGCTGGTGTAGCTCAGTGAATTGAACGCGGGCCTGCGAACCAGACGATTGCGGTTCGATTCCCAGTCAGGGCACATGCCTGGGTTGCAGGCCAGTTCCCAGCAGGGGACACACCAGAGGCAACCATACATTGATATTTCTCTCTCTCCTTCCTTTCCTCTCTAAAAATAAATAAATAAAATCTTTTAAAAAAAGAAATAGCATTACTGAGGACCTAAAGTGGAAAACAGTTATAAAATCCACATGGAGAGTTATCAGGAAATGAGACTGAGACAAATGTGTTTGTGAATGGCTTTTATGCCACTAAATGAAGACTAGCATTTAATCTGAAGTTGAAGACGGGTGCCTGAAGAATTTTAAGGAATAGAATTGTATGTTCATGTGGTCATGTTTGCAATTGGAAAGATAACTGTTTCCTCCCCACACCCCGAATTTCCTTTTTAAAAAATTTAATCTTGTATTTTTTCCATTACCATTTAGTCCCCTCATATCTCCCTCCCCCCAGCGATCACCACACTGTTGTCCATGTCCACGAGTCCTTTGTCCTTTTTGTTCAATTCCTCCACTTCCTCACCTCCCCCTGCCCAACAGCTGTCATCCTGTTCTCTACCTATGACTCTGTCCCCATTTTCCTTGTTAGTTCAGTTTGTTCTTTAGATTCCACATATAAGTGGAATCCTATAGAATTTTCTTTCTCTAACTGGCTATTTCACTTGGTATAATGTCCTCCAGTATGGGAAGACAACTTTGGAAGAGAGGAGTGCAGAGGACAAGACTAGGTTTATTAATAGCCCTGACAATAGTCTAAGTAGGAAGGGACATGGCGATTCTCAGGTTATTTAGAGAGCTACTGAGGATTTGATCCCATCTTCTGAATTCTAAATAGCGCAGTACAGTTTCTAGCTCTTCACACTGCCTCTGCCGTAGACCAAGTACTGGCTAATACCATACACATCCGTTAATTATCTTTTGGCTTACACTTCACTTCTGGAACTTGTGTGTTGACTTATTAGCCGTTTCATTTATTACATCAGAAATGTTTTTTCCAAACTTAGCTCTCTGTTATGAATTTTAAGACACACTTGTGAAATTTACTAATTTTCTTTAACACACTCACTGTTGCCTCTTATTAAGGTGTAAAGCAAGTTATTAACAAATATAAAACTTTATTCATGTTATATGGAATAGTTATTTTTCAAAGTAATGTGCCTGTTGTCATTGTTAAACGTAAAAAGTACTAACTCTATTTTCCTTCAATCTACAAAACTCATGAGATGTGTGAATCATGTAATTGCTACCCATGCGCATCCAAGCTCCAAACCTCTCAAATACTGTGTGGTGAGCAGCAGACACCTTTGAGTGAGGCCATTGCCTTCTCAGTCTCTGGAGGCACTCTCCTGATGAAGCTATGCCATGGCTTACGTTGTTCTAAATGTTCAGCGGTCCAACCCTTTGCTGACTCACCTTTCATGCTACAGCTAAATAGGCGTGGACAATTCAAGTTTCCTTGCTGGCTTCCTCTCTTTCTACTCTGTCAACAGGCCACACCAAACTTTCCCTTTTTCTCAAAAACAAAGTTTTCTCCCTGCGTAGATGCTTTGTCTGCATTGTTCCTTCTGCCAGGAACACACTTCTCTCCCATAATTCACCTGGCTCAATCTTTTACCTCCCTCAGGTGTATGTTCAAATGCCACCTTCATGAGACTTTCCCTGAACATCCCGGATCAATCCTATTTTTTTTCAATAACACTTAGAATTTTCTAACAGATTTTATGCTCCATTTATGTGTTGTGTTTAGTTTTTAATCTCTTCCTCTATTAGAACATAATGTTTTTGAGGTAGGTTTTTTTAATCTTGTTTTCTTCCCTCTTTTTTATATAGGGATGTGTGTGCATGTATCTGTATGATTATTAAATATTAACAACCACATTATCTGTGGACAAATTTGAAAATAAAGGAAGGTAAAATGTAAATTGAAAATGAAACACACACACACACACACACACAAAACACCTGTGTCATCTTGTTCTGGTTTGCCTTAGACTTTCTCAGTTTTAACATGGAAAATCCTGTGTTTGGGGAACCCTCTACATACCCAAACTGGGACAGTGTGTCACCTTTTATTTTTGTCTTGATACGAATGGCTATGCTACTGCCGGCTCCCCAATGTTTTCAATTCTTAATAAGATTCTATATCTTATTAAGAATCCACACAAAGTTTGGACAGCTTCCACGTTCACCTGGTAAGTTTACAAATGCGCTATTTCTTTGGTGTTCTGGCTTGATTTGCAGAATAAATACAGGCTCCTCTTGCAAATACTTCTCATGTTATAGTGAGAAGGGAATGCTAGACTAGCAAACTTACTCTGTCCCTGACCTGCTCCAGTCATTTCACCTGCCTGGCCTCAGCTTTTTTCTTTCATAAAAGGAGGAGAGAGCAGATGTTAAACCACATCCTTTCCACCACTAACATCCTGGGTACGGACGTTCTGTGGGATTTCTTCTGACTTGCCATCGAATTTGTCCTTTTGCTTTGGAGGTGGCTTAGCCACTGCTACACGCTCCACTGGAGAATTTGGCACTTTCAGGAGGTAGGAACCTTCTCCAACCACCAAAGTTTGGAAGAATTTTAGTGTCTTTATCTCCTCGGTGTTAGGGCCTTACTTGCCTTTTCCCAGCTAAGATTTCCACAAGAAGAAGAAAATGCTATGGCTCTGAAAATTTCATTTTGAAAGAGACTGTGTTTCAAGCTAAGTGAATTTGCTTTTGAAAAGGGCCCATTGCTTTTTAAACAATTTAAAACTAATTTGAATTGAATAATTTCATAGCATTTTCACAATATGTGTATGACTAGAACTGTATATGCATACACATGTGAGACTGTGAACCATGTATGTCTTTGTGTGTGTAGATTAAAGAAAACCTGACTTCTTACATTTTCCTTATCTTCCAAATATCAGGTTTATGGTAACTTTCCATGAATTGGAATAAAACCTAGGAGACAAGTAGCTTTATCTATCTATAGATCTCATATTTGGGCCAAAAATGCTTTGAGGAAAAATTGTTGCAAAAGCAAATTTCATCATTTGCATTTAAATACTTTGCATGGAAATTATTCTTAGGTATTTAGAACTCATTTCCTTTGCCTACTGATCCCCACAGTGACTATGGAAAGAAAACAGGTGTTCAAATCAGATCAGATTCAGATTTTTGCTCTACCACTCACTAATTGTGGGTAGTTGGGAGAATCAGGCCAGCCCGCAGAATCTCGGTTTAGGCAGGTGCATAATGGTTATCCTGGTGCCCGCCTCATTCACCTTTTCCAAGCTGTAGTAGGACCACATGAGGTAAAGGTTGTAATGAACCTAAGAGTGCCAAATGCATAGACCGTTATTATTGTGTTGGGGGGATAAAATTTCTCCTCTGCCCTCTGGGTTCTTCTGGCTGGTGTAAGAATTAAATTGAGGTGAGGCAGATTAATAGGAGAAAATCAAATTCCATTTCATGCATGTGGGGGCTCCCTAAGACTATGCGGCTCACAGGGAGTCAGGTAATCAAGGCTTACCTGCTATTCTGAGCTAAGGAGAAGCAGGCCTGGCCTGGGACTTCAGAGTGAGAAAAACAATTTACAGGAAGATGAATGATCAAATGCTTGGTAAACAAATGTTTGTTGTTCCATGCAGACACCATGGGACACGGGGAGGACTTCGAACAAGCAGGACTCGCTAAGTGCTCCCCGAGCCAGTTTGTCATACCTGACGCATATACTTCGTATTATTCCCGGTGACAGTTTTCTTCCCAAATTAGGCCCTCTACCTGAATTCTTTTTAGGCAGCTACAGAGCAGGCAAAAGCTCTTTTGGAGTCTTTTGGGCATCAATTGTTTTCAGCTTAAAATTACCTGCAGGCCAAAGTGGCACATTCTGAGGAGACATATTTTGAACCCCAACATTTGTTACTCCTGTTAATAGATAAAGAAATGAGGGTAGAGAAGGCGGAGTGATTTGCCCAGACAAAAACTTGTGACTGGTGGACCCAGGGCCTTAAGGAGCCATGAGTATTTCTGTCCCATTGGCCCCTTTACCATAGAAAAAAAAATTTAAATAAACCCAAGTGGGATTCATTATGACATATACCTTATTCTTATATCCAGCGTTTCTTCACATTTTAAAGGAAATAAAAATTAGAAGATTTCTGTGGGTCTCTGAATTTATCACAGGCCCTAAGAACTGTGCCCACTGTGCCTAATGGTTCAATCCGCCTTCAGCTAGAAAAAAAATGCTTCTTACCGAGACAATAATGATAATGGAGACTTCTGCCCCTATGTGTGGTCTTGCATTCAGAAAGTGCTCTAGTGAGGTCTCTCAGCTGCCCCAGGCCTCCCAAACCGTGCTGTAGTCAGCTTCTAAACCCCATTAGATAGAACTGGGGCACCTGCCAAATCCTATCACCTCACTCTCTGTGAGTGATAGATGGGATTGTACAAATTTTAAAGTTCATGGTAAAAAAAAGTTAGTGTTTTACAATGTAAAATACATTCTCCTACGTCATATAATAAGACCTAAGATTAATCACAAACAAATGTGTACTAGGAAATGTTGTAATAATTCATCATGTCTTCCCCAGAAGTGGTATCTATGTTTAGTGTTCCCAAACAGTGTCAAAGGCAGTGTCTGGGATAAATGTACTCAGGAAGGGAAAGGAGCCCAGAGGCGTGCATTTTTAAACTGGAAGGCTTCATACAATTCCTGTGAGAAAGAGGAATTCTCCATGGCATTTTAATTTGGAGACTCTATAGAATATAGGAATTCAAGAGTTGAAATGTATAAAATCATTGGACCATCCTCTAGAATCAAAGCTTAATATACATGGCAATCTCAGGATAAGCCTATTCTTCCTCGCCAGGTACTTTTTGATGTGACGTGACTATCTGAGTTTCCTCAGACAGGAAGGTTTATGGCTGCGGGGAGTAAAAGCTCGTGGGAAAATGCCTTCTGTAACCTGTTCCCTGTTACTTTTCTTGACGTCTGGGAGCTTTTTTCTCAGCAGAGTAAAGTGTGTCTATGACATACATTCTGATACAGATTTAACTACTCAATTATACTGACATGCATGTCAAATGAAAAAAAATGTACTTCATTGAAATGACATCAGTAATCCTTCTGACGCATAAAAATGATGTTTCAAGGTGAGAGAAATGTATTAGCACATATGTTAACTTATGCATCTGAATCCTTAGGCCCAGAAATTGATTTTAAATTGAGAAAGTCATTTATATTAGTCATTGATGTGTCAGCTCAAACCTTGTAAATTTGTCATGTCTATAAAGCAGTTTTATGTTATAAAGTTGCTCAATCAAACCCTTCGAGTATAGGATGGGGGAGTTTATGGCCATTATTTATTACAAATTTTAACATCCTCATTTGGGGGTGGCCTTTTAAAAAATCAATTAAATGATTTAATGTGTTCTGAAAGAGTGTACATTAATTTTGCTCCAAATGGGTTCTGATTATCATCAGTTTCAAACTAAGAAAACAGAACTGTTTATTATAATGTAACTTAGATTTATTAAACTATTTAAGAGTTTGTTTGGAAAGACTGTGTCTACCTTTCCTCAAGATCTACTCAGGCACATTCAAACATGTTTAAGAAAACATGAACAGTTTCTTAATTTTTAAAAATAAACATGAACAGTTACATGTTAGGAACCATAATAAGCATTGAACAGTGAAAAAAAACAGAAAGAAAAAAACAAAAGGCAGTGTAGGGAATTGGTTAAGAACAAAGGTTATGATGCTGGAGTTTGAATACTGTCTCTTCTAAAAACAAAACAAAACCTTGAGGAAATGACATCACTTCTCTCTGCCTTAGTTTCCTCCGCTTAAACATTGGAATGAAAATAGTCCAACCCCCTAAGGCTGTTAAGAAGATCCAATGTGTTTATTCATGTCAAGTGCTTAGAATCATGCCTGGCACTTCCCCCACCCTCCATAAATGTTTGCTGTTCACTGAATATCCTGCTGCTAAGAAAGTCAGCGCATCAGAAAAGCAGCAAACTCCACATGCAGATACACTGCAATACTGTGTAATAAATACTATGATGGAAATTTGGGCCAAGTGCTAGAGGAAGCACAGAGCTGATACCAGATGGAAAAATATTGAGGTGATGAGGAAATGGAGATGATGAGGGATGAAAAACACAAGTGCAGGATAAAACCAAAATGAAGAGAAGGTTAATTCTGGTTAAGTACCATAACTCAGACCAAATTTCAAAGAGGGCACCTGGAAACATTTAAAAATTAAAAAAATTTCACAGATGAAAGAGCATGAGCAAAAGATTGGGGTTATGAAAATATAACGCAGATGAGAAATGGTGATTGGTTAGGTGTTCTTGAGGGAGGGAGTGGCCGAGCTGAGGGAGAGTTTGGAAAGAAAGATTAGGATCAGGCTGTCCATATCTTCTCATGAACATATGTTTCCTAGGAAGCCACTAGATTTATATGAAAAGGTGACATCGTTGCATCTGTCCTTGAAAAGATAACTCTGGAGCATGTACACCCACAACATGGGAGATTTAAGCAAGTGTGAGGAAAAGGGGAAGTGACTAAGAAATGGCTGAGAGCCAACTAACAAATTTCCATCCAATGGAAGGAAGAATTGCAATACTGCTCATCACAATGCGAGTGTCCACTGCCTACTCCACTTGTATCTCCTTTGATGTAGAATTCTAGAACTCAGACATGGGGGAGGAGGGGAAGGCTGTGTTGGGACAAACTGCTTTGAAATTAAGTATACGATGGTATACTATCTATTAATAGTCCATTTATTTCTTTGATGCATGTGCTTAATTCCATGGAGCTATCTTTGAAAAGCACAATGGAGCAATTTAAGTTAAAATCATGTCTGGAAGCTAACATTACTTAGACAAAACAGAGTTAGTTATAAAGCTAGTTTCTTCCAGACTCCAAAGCTATTTTAGTAATCATAATTCAAAGTGGACACTGTAATAATGCATTTTTACTCTTAGGCATTATATTTTTGTTTAGACATTTAATAAAGCCTTACTATGAAGTTCTATTGAAAAGAGTAATCTTTGTGCTCTATTTAAATATATATCACCTCTTCAAATGCCAAGTGGAAGCTCATGGTGTAGGAACATGTTAAAAATGCCTACAGCTTTTTGGAGAAATTATGTTGAGTAGTTACCAGATGTTTAATGTAAATTTGAAAGTAATATTCTTTACTTTTGTCTTTTTAATTTGAATTATTTCAATTTCAGAAAGCACTAAGAGCTATCTGTACAGGACTGGCTGGTGTAGCTCAGTGGATTGAGCACGGGCCTGTGAACCACATGATCGAGGTTCGATTCCCAGTCAGGGCACATGCCTGGGTTGCGGGCCGGTTCCCAGCAGGGGACCAACGAGAGGCAACCACACATTGATGTTTCTTTCCCTCTCTCCTTCCCTTCCCCTCTGAAGATAAATAAATAAAACCTTTAAAAAAAGAGTTATCTGTATAAGCATTCAAATTTTTCATAATTTTTTCACCAGGGTGAAAAAAATATGTTAGTTCTTTCTGCTGTGATTTGACGTATATGAAGTGGTGATATTCTCATTTAAGTTATAACCATCCTAGTAGGCAGAGCAGGGAAAAGCTTTCTGTAATGCTCAAAAGCTTGCTGGTAGTATAATTCCTTAGTGTCCTCATGTTGTAGGTTTACTTCCTGTTCTAAAGAAAGGCCAGTGAGTTTGTGGTAATTCATGTAATGTTATTTTTTAAGATTTTCCCCAACATGCTTTGAGATTATTTAAAACAATGAAATGATTTCAGAGATGATTCAAGAAATTAATGTTATCTAAGTGTTTAGACACTAGTTCTGTCTTGTTTCTGGCCTTTTTCCCCCTCATTTCTCTTTAAAACAAATTTTCTCCATTCTATCTCCTTTTTCAGTAGCTCAGTGAACTGTCATTTCATAAGAACTATTTATCATAAAATGATTAGATCATAAGTAAATGAGAAGTTTCTAGTATTAACAAATTAATTGATACTAATAAAATTCTCAAGATATTATTTTCCTTTGCAAACAGATATAAGAAGGTATTTAGCATAGTATATATTCCCAAGGTAATGTAATATCTTGTTTTGTTTTCTTTTCCTTTGTGGTCTATTTTGCTACCAAAACATTTCTTTCTTACTATTAAAGTCTTCTGTTTCTGGAATTTCAGCAATTTTGTAAAATAACTTTGTGTTTTTGTATGGTTCAATTGTTTTTTAACATCCACACAACAGGGTATTTTAAAAGCTCTTGTTACAATCAAACTGACCTTTAGTTGTTTTCAAATTGTGCAACTCCTACATGCTAGATATCATCCCACTCGGACTTTACTGTCCTGGAACATCAACAACTCTTGTTGCAGAGCCCTGCCAGTGGCGTTCTGGAACAGTTGTGTGGTGCAATTGCCTGCCACCAAGAAGTGTGACTCCCATTGCAAGAGCTTGGTGAAAAAGGAAAGGGGTTGTTTATTTAAAGTTCATACAGATTTAGAATAATGGCAGATTTCTGTCTTTAAGTCCCACTCCCTTTAAAACACTCCAAAACATATAATCCCACCTCCCTTTACAAAATCAAGCTGGTTTCAGAATATGCAGTCAAAGGTACCATCTTTCAGAAAAGCAGAAATCTGCAGCTCAGCATTCTGGGTCAGAGTTCAACTCTAAGCATATCCCACAAATCTGTGCTTCACTTGGTGGGTCCCTGCACAGCTCTACCTGCTCTGCTTCTGTCTTCTCCAGGCAGGCTTCCCAACAGGCCTTTTCTTTCTTACTCCAGACCTTGTGGTGTGCCCTTACTCCAAACCCCATGGTTTCTCTCTTATACACCAGACCTCATGGCAGAACCCCACCCCCTGGCCACGCTTATAGCCCACCCTCATTTTAAATGCTCAGCCCAAAACTTCATATGTGACCTAATATTCAGCCCCACCTTTGATATGTTAATGTCTGGCATTTTTGCCAGTTCCCCCTTATTTCTTACCTTCTTTTGGCCACCATCTTTAGTCAGGGCAAGAGTTCCTAGTGACCACAGGCATCTGAGGTGGACATCCACCTCCTCTGGCTATGTCACAAATCACTGTAATCTCTTAAAGTCACATACACCTTTCACTGTGGGCACAGTCCCCTTCTCTTCAGGAAAAGGCACTCACCATTAACTTGCCCTTGTTATGCAAAGTGTCTTAAATGCCAGTGCTACTTGAAAATATTGCAAACAAATCATTCTCAGGAGGAGAGTCATTTGAAATCAAAGCCTAAAATTTCATTAAATGTGTTTTCAAATTTTTCACTTTTAATATTACATTGAAGGAACTTCACTGAAAGCATGAGTTGTCATAGAAACAGCATTGCTGCCAAAACTCTGCTTTAATTAAATCTTTAGAAAACATACCATGAATTATTTTAGCAAAATAAATGCCTTAAGCAATGTGAATTTGATGGCAATGATTTTAGTATCAGTGGGTACATATAAAATTCAGGTGAGCATAATATATGCTCATAAGAAAAGCCACATAAAACATGTACACATGAAGTCTAGTCAATCAGAAATAATTAAGATATTCTTTTGAATGTTTCTAAGTTTTACAATTTGATTTTAAGAGCTGGATTAATTTTATAAGAACAAGAAAGATCAGAATAAAATTTACTTATTAAAATGGCCATTATTTTGGCCTAAAGTTTTACGACATGCAATATATACTTAGAGTTACCATCATACCTGTACTGAGTACCAGGACAAATTCAGAAATCGGTTCATTTTTAACTGTTGATAGGGATAGTCTGCTGTCTTAAAGGTAGGAGTAATTGTATTTGTTTTAGTGTACTTCAGCTAAACTTATAACTTGCAATAGAATATTCACATGTATACATTTCATTGGCATTAAATTATTTTTCTTGAACATCTGAGAAAGATTGGCTCAAATATTAAATATTCATGGGAGTTAAAACACAAGGCCTCTACTTGCCCTTTCTGTTTTCCAAATTTGGTTTGCATACTTATTTTACCAAGTGCACTAGCAAGATAGTGAACTGTATTTTTCATTTGTGCTTCAGAAAAGCAAGAGTTACAATACAGATATTTAGACATAGAACAATCAGTAAGGAAGCCTACCTTTCCATTCCATAATGTGATTTACATAATGTGCACTTCACACCAAGTTACTCTGGATTTAGAAAATACAGTTAGGCTGCTACCCCTGATGAATGCTGACAGTTTAAATAATTAACTGATTAACTTTTAGGGTGTGGTGGTGGTTGTCAGAGTGTGCCTTTGCCGGTCCCGAGGTCAGTATTTAACTACCATCACTTTATGGTGGTCTTATTGGAACTCTTAGGCCCAGTCCAAATGAAATGTTCTGTCCAAGTACTGAATTTTAATTAACTTGTACTCACATATTTGAGATACACTAGGTTAAATTGCTGAGTTTTAAAAATAATTTTAAAGTTTTCACTTAGACTTGGCTAATGGTTTCCTTGACTCAAGATTAGATGTGTTTACTATTTACCTAAAAGCGGCAAATGTGGCAGCTGTGTGTTGCTTATAAAATTTTATCTGAAATAAATGCTTTGCCATATATATCAAGTCAAGTCTTGTAGGCAACTCCTTCAGTCCATCTGGCTATTGGGAAGAATGCATACACAGTGAGAAGGAAAATTAACCATTTTAAGGGGGTGATTATTACTTTAATATTCAACAGTAAGTTGAATGTCCTTGTCCTAATGTCTATGAAATAATTTCTTTTCAATCTTCCTTAGTTTATTTCCATGTTTCCATTTTTCCTTGAAAATAAAGCATAAAGTTTGACTATTTGGATACTATTTGGGTACTCAACTTTGTTTCACTATTTTATATCTGAGTCCCTTTGCCTTGGAATTACAACCTAGTAAGCTGGCCCATGACGGCTTCATAGGTGCCGGCAGAGACAGAGATGCTGATTAGAAGCAAAGGCTCCATGACTCAGGTGCCGCACACAGTGTGAGCATCATCACGGGCACCTGCTCCCCTGCCCCACCTGCCATAGGAGCAACACAATATGGTCTCAGTGGGCACTGTCCGTGCAGTGACTTCACAGCACAGCTGAGGAACTCTGAGCTTAGGGAACCCACATTTTGGGGGCAAATGGTTCACAAGCCTGTTCTTTGTCCCAAACAGAGATATTACCTCATCTCTCAAGGTTTCTTACAGAAAATACCACCTGAGACATGCCCTGAGTGAAAAACAGCCTAGGTCCTCCAGTCTTGGCATATTCAGCAGAATATGCTAGAATATGCTAGGAGCGCTAGAATCCTGAGGTGGGGGGGGGTCTCTATCATGTAGCACAACTGTGTGTGGATATTATAAACATTTTGACATGCATAACCTCTTTTAGGTGGGTATGTGTGCACATGTCTTGCATTTTGGAGCGCATGGCTACGTGAATGTGCATATGACAAACTGTGTGTTTACCAATTCACTTTCTGAATTCAGATTGCTTCCCAGAACATTAGCATTATCCACGGTAGCTAATTACAGTTCAGATTCATTGACTCAAACATAAATTTGTAAGGCTCAATAAAATTTATATGCACGGCTGTGATTTTACATTTAGAAGTGAGAGTAGACAGCTATGACCTACCATAAAATGTCCCTGTGAGGTGCTAATGCTGACACGAGACCCCTCAAATGAAGTGATTCATTGTAGCTACATGCATGGAAAACTATGCCAAATTGGTAAGGAGAAGTGACTTATCCTTGCTATCACACTGTTGGATCCTTTCAGCCCCTATTCACTGTTTTCTGTCACTTTCATACCCTAAACAGGTATTGACTTTTCCTCCACTTGGTAATCAGGTCCTGAGAGATAGCTTCCAAAGGCGGCCGATCATTCAACTTTAAAAGTTATTGTCCAAGAAATTGGATTTCCTCAGTTCGAGACATTTCTAGAAAAACAAACATCTAGAAACTACCCCTAACTATGGACATTGTTAATGTATTAGAAGGTTTAAGCACTTCTCTCCATTTACAGATATTGAACAAAATGGAAATTTTTTTGTCTTTTTTAAAAGATTTTATTTATGTTTAGAGGGGAAGAGAAGGAGAGAAATATCATGAGTCCTCTGCTGGGAACTGGCCTGTAACCCAGGCATGTGCCCTGGCTGGGAATCAAACCACGATCGTGTGGTTCGCAGGCCCGCGCTCAATCCACTGAGCTACACCAGCCAGGGCTGAACAAAATGGAAATTTTGATGATCACTTGGAGAAACAGCAGGCGAAATTGTAGCAGCAGTGAACTGAGAGGGAAATTGTCTATAGTATTCGAGTGGTGCTGAGAGATGTCAGGGTTTAATACAATAATTTCGAGAGTCCCTGGAATACAGGGTCTACTTATTTCAAATGCATTTTTTTCATCAGATTATCGCAGGAAGAATGTGTTATGTTGTTCAGTGTGCTTTTTATTAATATTGCTGAAACAGGAAGCAGCAAATGGCCATCCTTCACTACAAGCCAACCTTGAATTTGTCATCATTTATTAAACAAAAAGAAGCTATACAAGTTTCAGAGCAGTAACAACCAGAGCCATTTCTTGGATAAAAAAAAAATCATGATCAGATTATTACAGGGCAGGGAGTAAAGATAGGTGGGCACATCAGAAGGGGAGGGTAACTTTGGTGGTAGTGAGGGTGGGTCAGCACTGGAGGCCTCTGCCCTGGCCTTTCTCTGCCCACACCCACTTCACAGATTGAGGAGTCCACAGAGATAACTGTAAATGTTCTCTTAGGGTTGGGCATGGCTCTCTTCTTGACCACATTTGAGAAATTAGAATGCCAGAATTGCATGCCCAAGTGAGTTAGAATAGCTTCTAGGCCCTGCATGAGCTTTTTTTTTTTTAAATCAGGTCTGTCTTACTGGGGGTCGACTGGCCTGTTGGTGATAATAGCTACCACTTACTTCCTGTGCCATAATATGTCTTTGTTTTCATATATTTTAGTTCAATTGATACTCATGTGATCTCAGAACTCCCTCAGGAAGAGGCAGATGTCCCCTAAATGCTTTAAAACCTTGTAGCTGTAGTTAATATCTGAAGGTCTAACCTCACCTACCTCCCATCATTAAGCACTGTAAACAGTTATGATGCAAGTGGCCTCAAGTGAGGACTCACCAATATTATTTTGGGGTGTTTTTCTTGTCTGACTTGTGGAACTTTAATTTACAATCATGGATAGTGTATTTTCTAAGGACATGCTTGACTTCCAAGAGGTCTGGAACTTTCCTGCCCATTTTTATCTCAGCTGATCTCCTTGAACTTGACTTCTTGCTTGCTTTTACTATTTTTCCTTTTTAAAGAAGTTCCTGTCTCTTTCTAGTCAAGCCATGGTACTTTCTCTTTCCTTTCACTATGTTTTAATTCTCTCTGGATACTGTCTTTTTCAATGGTTTCTCCTTTTTCACCTCAAAGATGCTTTTATTTCTGATTTTAGTGTTTGAATACAATTACAAATTTTGCTGGGGTGTATAAAAAGATACAAGGGATTCACCATAAGCACTCTCTTTTTGTTAAGTGTCCCTTCCTGGTCAATTGCCATTTGTGTATGGGCCTAGTGATAACTTCATGGGTGTGCAACCTGTGGAGTCACACAGGTTCTGGGGTCAGAAGGACCTCACACTTGATTTAAAACCATGCTGTTAAAATCTTAACAGTCTTACCAAATGTATCCTGCAACTTCTGTTTCATGTGTGAAGCTCCATGGGACAACGGTACATGTGCCAGAGGCATGGAGCCTAGGTTCATTTGTGATGATGCCTAGTGCCACCAGCCTGGTCACCTCTCTTTTGTTCTCTGGGGTCCAAGTCCTACCTGGCCTTCCCCTTCCCTCTCCCTGCCCTGCCCCTTGGCACCGCTGCCTTCTGGAAGGTGGAAGGAGCTGATTGTTATGTCTTCTGAGTGGGGATAGGAAGAAAGAGAATCCCAAGTTCAGCTGACTGCCTCCGCCAAAGACAGAGATTTGGACACACACACAGGGGTGAGAAGGACTGGGGGCTGGTGCCAGGGAAGCTCTGAGTGGGGTGCAGCACAGACTGTCTCTGCCATGGAGTGGCTGCAACATAGACCATTGTTAAGACCTGTTTGGTCTAGGTTGGGGTAGTGGGCTCATGGAAAGGGGAGATGTCTACTTCACTTTCTCCAGGGCCCATCTCTAGCTGGGGTGTGCAAGATTGTTCCAGCAGCTAGTGGAAGGAGCAACCTGGTGTTCTTCAGACTTGAGTGCACACCTGACCTAGCTGTGGGGTGGTGGCCCTGCGTGCTTGTGAGGGCCTGGAGTCAGCTGAGAATCTTGTGCTCTGGAGAGTTTCCTCAGCCAGCTCTGTACCTGCGTGACCCTCTCTCCTTTTTCAACCTTCTGTAGTCAAGCTCGTGCTGATTTTGGCCAGCTCAAGGCACCCTCTAGAACAAGAATTACACAATTTTGGTGATTCTGCATATAAATGGAATACTATACTTTCATTTAAAACCGACATTGCACAACACAGACACATACAGTAAAATTTGTGCTAAAATTTTTAACTTTCCATTTTTTTTACTTAGACTCTGATTATATAGCAAATAAAAATCACCATGACAAGTCAAGAACGGGGGAAAATATCATACCTGTACCTGCACTTTTTAAAAAAGGAGCCCTGCATTTTGTTTTGTGCTTTGTCCTGTAACTTCTGCAGTAGCAGGCCCTGAACGTAGCCACTGTTTGTTAGAAACCATTTCTGCTCGCCCTCAAAAAGAGACGCAATAGCCCACGTATGTAAGTTGAAACATAGGTACTTGTCCTGTATAACAAAGCAATTCAACTCCTAAGGAAATGACTAATAGGAGTGCACACGTGCGTTCATCAAAAAACATGTACAAGAGAGATCACAGAAGCACTCTCTCTCTCAGAGCCCTAAGCTGAGAACTATCCAAATGCCAAACGAATTGTAGAAATGGGTTCTATCCCAAACAACAGTATAAATGAATCTCACAAAGATCATACTGAATGAAAGAAGCCAAACACAGAAGAGTAGATACACTGTAATTCCATATATATAAATTCAAAAACAGGCAAGACTAACCTATGATATTGGAAGTCACTAATGGTTACTCTTCTTGGGGGTGGATTAAATATGCCTAAGTGCAGGTTTTGAGGTTCAGATGATATTCTGTTTCTTGATCTTGTTGTGGTGTCCATGATGTCTTTCATTTATGAAAATTCCTCAGTTGGCCCTGGCTGGTGTAGCTCAGTGGATTGAACACAAGCCTGTGAATCAAAGGATCATGGTTCGATTTCCAGTCAGGGCACATACCTGAGTTGCAGGCCAGTTCCCAGCAGGGGACACACCAGAGGCAACCGTACAGTGATATTTCTCTCCCTCTCTCCCTCCCTTCCCCTCTAAAGATAAATAAATAAAATTATAAAAAAGAGAAAGAAAATTCATCAGTTGTAACAATATTTGTGCACTTTTCCGCATGTATGTTATACTTCAATAAAAAGTTGAAAAGTAGACTGGCATGAAAAATCCTCTATTCTATTTGCTGCTACTATTAAGTAAGGCTTTATTCTGTTAATGTAAAGGTCAATGAAATAAACAATATAGGAAAATAAATTTCTTTTTTTGTGCTAGAGTTATAAACTATGACGCTAAAGAAAAAGAAAACATTGCTTTGACCCAAACCTTAAAAAATTTTTATTGTTGTTCAATTATAGTTGTTTCCATTTCTCCCCATTTCTCTCCCCTACCCTACCCACCACCCACCTCCCACATTCAACTTTTTAAATGTAGAAAAAGTAAGAAGCTAAATATGTCACCATTACAAAAGTCTTTTTAGACAGTGGCAAATTCTTGGAAGGGGTGACATTTTGAGAGATGTTCTATGCTGTTTAATTCAGGGATTAGACCATCCTTCGTAAGGTTAAAGCAATATGTTTTTGTAGCTAAAATTTCATTGGGTGTGTAAGAAGGATGTATTTCTGTTGATTCAGTTTAGGTATGTTTGTTTCCTCCTTCTTTTTGGTTGTCAACATTGACGTAGGCAATCAGTAGGAACAGTTTCCAAATATCCTCAGTTTCCTCATAGGAGAAATACAATCTTTGCATAAGCTTCAAAAAATTGGAGAGGACCAGCCACATGCAATTTCCTGCAAAACATGGTAAATATAAAATATTTAAAATAACATATTCTCTACATTTTCATCATTTATGAAGTAAATTCAAATCCAGAGAATGAAAAAATAGAAAAATAAATATTCAATGCTAAACTATTTAGCTAACTTATTATCTATTCCAAATACAGGGTCCAGCACAAGTAACACCTGCTTGAGTGTGGTTGGTAGGGTAATAATATGGCAGTAATAACTTATACTTTTAACTTGAACATGACATCTAAAATGTCATATGATGTGCTCACATGTAATATTGTCGTGTTACAGAATTACATGCTTATGATTTTATAATAAAGAAGGGCATTATTTGTGCCAGACCCTGTGTGTTAACAGATACCTATATGTTTTCTCTGCCAATAGTTTCCTTGCATTGGTTAAGCTTCCTTTCTGTCACAAGAAATAATTTCCTCAAAACCAAATATGACAATGTTATGCTACTATACTTAAATGCCTCAGTTGACCCCCTCTTACCTATTAAATTAGGCTCCTAGTCTGCTCTGAGCCTGTTCCTCTCATGTTGTCTTCTGCCATTTCTCTCTGTCTTTCTTCAGCTTGGTTATCCTGGACCTTGTGTGCTTTCAGGATTATGTATGACCTCTCATGTGCCTCCCACTGCACATTGTTTAGAAGACCTTTACTTTCTTTTTAATTCTATCCCATCAAGGTTCATTATACCCCCCTGGATATACCCACCCTGGTCATTAATTTTTTTGAATTTTATTCATACCTGTGTAATAGTTCTTGACACATAATGTTACCATAAACTATGAGGATGTGAAGTGAACTCACCCCTCCTATATTCAAGAGCTTAGGTTAGTGACTGGCTCACAGTTGGTCTTTAACAATGTGGATTAAGTAGACCATCATTATAAAAAGTGAATCCAGCAGAAACTCAATGAACTAAAACTATCAAAAGGAATTTCTGCTATACCATACTTCTAGGAAAAAGACGTTTCATCCTCCTACAAAATTTTAGTTATGCAAGATGAACAAGTCCTACAGATCTATTATAAAGCACAGTGCCTAGATTAAAAGGTGCTAAGAAGGTAGATCTTATGTTAAGAGTTCCTAACACAAAAATGATAATAATGATAATAAAGAGGAAACATTTGGAGGTGGAGGATGTGTTCATGGCAGAAGTGGTCATGATGGTTTCACACAAGGTTACTTACCTCCAGACTCATCAAGGTGTGTACAATAAATTTGTACATTTTTCTATGTCAATCATATTACTGGAAAATGGTTTAAAAATTATTTTGCAATAACCCTAACAGTGGTTTGAGCATTTCCTCAGCACTTTGGATAATTGAAGCAGTGCTGGAATGAAGAAATTAACTGTTTAAAATTCCAGTCTGCTTTCATTATATAACCACAGCATGACAAAATATTCCTCTACTGCTATCCTCCAGAACTTGAAATACCTTCCTTTTAAATGTGTGTGTGTGTGCATTTTAATTTTCAAATTAAGCACTATGTCTAGAAGTCTATGACTTTGGAAAGGAATGCAGTCTGACAAATCTTAATCTTCCTAATAAAAAGATTGATGGTTCACAGAAATTTCAAGTGCCTTTCAATGTCATAAACACTACTAAAAATTCCACCAACCTGGTCTCTGACCAAGAACAACAAAAACCATGACAGAAAATCTAAACATAAATTCCATTCAATTTGTTGTTGTAGTTTGATACCAAGGACCCAATGGCCATATTACTTTACTGACCTATACTGATTTAGTTGGAGGTCAGTCTGTTTTTTGGCAAAGAGAAATGGAAAGTGTGTCTTTTTCGGACAGATTCTATGTTTATCCTGTTTATTTACGAAATTTTAAAAGTTAAATTGTTCACCCTCAGAGGCTTCCCTTTACCTCAGTGAACTCCATTTTTTAATCTGGATTGCAGTGTATTGAAATACTGCCCCTGGCATCCGTAGCAAAGAACTTTCTGACTAAATAAACTTAGCAGTCAAAGGTCTGGTCTGTACACTAACTTGGGTTATTTTCAGTTCTCCTGAGACTCAAATCTCCATAGCAATGACATTTTATTCTACCTAGCTCCCTATTGGAGATGCCTATAAATATACCATTTATTAGAACAGGTTAGTTTATTTTGGTATTACAATAACACTTTTTACAGATATTCAAATTATCCCACCTCCTTTGCACAGCCCTTTCTGCCTTGAACGCTCTTCTCTTTTCACAGACAAAATCATTTAGCTCACGCTAATTTAGTAGGGGAAATATAGAACAATTGGAACTCAAAATTGAGACTAAGGTTCAACACCCTCCCAGGCCCATAGTAGCCCAAAGCTGTGACACAGCTTAGATTTCAAGATTGGGTTACAACTAAAGTGGAGCTAGAATAGAACTAAGCTGAAGGACAAGAGCTAAAATAGGGACTGCTCTTTGGATGAAAGAAATGGAACGAACAGACTAATGTGGAGTCCAAAGAGTCGGTTGGATAGATGTGACCTGCACATCTCTGTAAAATGTGCAGAGATGATGAATAAAGGCCGCAACTTACTAGAAGAATGAGGAGAAACCCCCCTCAGACGGGCACAAACGCAGGAGGAAATCTTTTCTAGGGAGTGTGTGGTCCTACTGTTCGGTGCCTGGGCTGATTCATATAGGTAATGCCCACCACACAAAGCTGGAGGCCACAGAACACTCAAGTGTTCTGCACTTGTTCATGGGCCTCATTCACCTTTTCTCTTGTTTACTACTTTTTTCCTCTTGATTCTGGTCATTTTCCCTTTTCATTAAAAGGGTCTAACAATCTGTCCAAGTTCCTAAAGAGTCCTAGCAACATACACAGAATGAAGAAATGAGCTCTTCCTGCTTCTGTATACATTCCTTTGCCTATACTGGCTCCTTCAGGGTTATTTCTACAAAGTCAGTTTATAACTTAAAAAGTACAGTATTTTTCTTAAAGATTTGGAGAAGTAGATCCCAAACAAATGATGAACATATTGGTTGGTTTCACATCAGTGCAACATGGAGTGATTTGTGTTTAGTAATGGCTTTAAATTCTAGGAGTACCAATATACTTAAATGTACCATTTCGTTTGTGGCTGGCATTAAATTATTTTTTCATAAATGTACTTGCTGCTTCCTTTAAAGATGACCATGAGCCACCGTAACTCTGTCTTTTTCTTATGCTTTTTCCCTCATCTAGCAAAAAATATTTTTTAAATTTTCAGCTTTCATGCACCTCCTCCATTTCTGATCCTGTCTGTTAAAATCAGTGCTCTTTCCTTTGTGCTTTCATTGTGCTTTGTTTATATCTTTTTGTTATTGGATTTGCATTATAAATATTTATGTGCATCCCTGCTTTTTTCACCAGATGGTAATCTCTATATGGATGAAGAACAAAAACTATTTATTCTTATTGCACAGTATCTAACATGGCACCTGTATTTAAATAGACTCTTGGTGTGTGCTGGAGAAAGAGTTTCACTACGTTGCAGATAAAAAGCAAGTTTCCAAGGGCTGAATTCATGCTACAGTTAACAAATTTTCAATCTACGATTGTATCAGAGGCAAAGGAATTAATGTTATTAATGAAAACTATGAGGAAATATAATTTTTAAAAAATGAAGTAGATATCCAAGTGTATTAATATTGGAAATGAATATATGAATTATACAGAGGCATACATAAAATAGCTACTCAATTACAGACTCCGAAGGTTTTAGTATAATTGTTAAGTTCACAACTTTAAATTGGATTGATAGTTGAAGTTATGCAAATTGATTTCTTTGCAGCAGAATCTGTACACTCCCTTCCCCTTGGATTATCAACATGAGATAAGGCCGATTATTTAACTAAAAGATATCTTGACCTTTAAATAAATTAAAGATTAAAAATTTCTTATCAAGATTTAAATCAAGCATTTGCTGACCAAATGGCTTTTACATTTAGTCCAGAAGGAAAAAGTAAAACTCAACTTTCTGCTTTCTTCTTTTTTTTTCTCACATGAATGAGAACTTAACCATCAACAGTAAGATCTAACTTCACAAAACTTTATCAGAGATCTTGTTTCAAAAAATCTCCTGGAAAAGAACAGAAGGTCTTAACCAATTTTTAACTAGCTGTCAAATGAAGGAAAAGTGCCTCTGTGGAGGACCAGTCAATTGCTCTCAGCAATCTTGGGTGAAATACTTAATATTTTTCTGGTGTGTGCTTTCCAGTCAGACAGGAGCTCAAAGGACAGATCTGCCACTTATTCTCTGAGTGATCATGACATTGTTATTTAAAGTCCAAGTTGATTTTCTCATTTTTAAAATAGGGCTGTACAATGGCCACTGTAAAGATGTTTCAAAATGTGTATATATGCACAGATCAGTTCTGAAAAAAGTTATGATCTTTCCCTCCAGGCAGAGAAACTGGGTGCCTTCTAGTTATCAGGGATAGAAGACAGACTTACTTCATATGGTATACTCAGTTATACCTTTAGAACACTGTACCATTATGTGTATTACCCTTTAAAAAGTAACTTCCTTAATTAAAAAATAGAACATTATAAAATATTAAATAAAATTTCCAATACCATTCCTGATATATATTCAAAAAATATTGTTATCTCTTCTGTTTTATCTTCTAACTACTCTCTCTGATATGGTATCCACAGGAAAACATACCTACTCTTTTATGAAAATTTTAATTCTACTAGTTTTTATCTCAATCCCTCCTCATGTTTCAGTAGAGAAAGTTTTAGGTTTTATATTTCAATTGTTTGTGACCATAGAGTAAGTTGAAATTCATGATTAATTTGAAAAAGTTCAATGTTTTTGTTTTGTTTTTACTTCTTGTGGGTAAGACTAATATATTTTAGAATTTTAGAAAGTTAAATCTTTTAGAATCTGAAAAACTTATTAAAATTAACATGAATAAGTGCTAAAGAGATTGATGTTTTTAGAAAATCTGAACTTTAATGGCTTAGCTTGTGTAAGACATAAGTATTTCAAAACCTGATGGTAGCTGGTTCACTCCTCTAAGAAATATTTATATAGGTATATCAGACACTCTTTTAGACTCTTGAGCAAGGAAGACAAATATCCTTGTTCTTGCAGAGGACATATTGCAGGAGACACATAATAAAGAGTAAACATGATGCATAAGCAAATTATTTGTTGGAAGATGCAGTAGGCCAGAGAAAAAAGACAAGGAAGATCCTGATAAGGAAAAATGAAGGGCTGAGAGGGTGCTGACTTTAGCTACGGTGGTCAGAATGGCCTCACTGAGAGAGATTTGAGCCAAGATTTGAAGTGGATGTGAGGTTAAAACCATACAGATATCTGGGGGAAGAGCATTTCAGGCAGAGGAAACAACCACTTAAGACCCTAACCAGAAGCATACCTGTACATTCAAGAAAGAGCAATGGAGTGGCTATAGGAAAGTGTGGCAGAAGAGGAGACCTGGGGGTAAATCGGTGCAGGATCATATAGAGTCTTGTAAGCTTATTAAAGAGGTCAGCTTTTACCCTGAGGGAGATGGGGAGACATGAAAGGTTTGGGGCAGAGAAATGAATGACATGCTCTGACATCTTTTCTTTAAAAAAATCACTCTGGCTGCTGTATTCAGAACAGATTATGGAAAGGCAACAGAGAAAGTAAGAGATTGTATTTATCAGTGTCATATAGGCAAGAAATTTTGTCCTGAGCACTGGATTTGATATGGGATGTGAGTGAAAGAAAGAGCTATGGATAATTTGAAGCTGTGTAGGTTGAGCACATGGAAGAATGTCATCTCCATGAACTGAGATGGAGACAACTGAGACAGAATCAGAAATGGAGGGAGAAATCTTGGTCATTCATTTTTGAACATATTAAGTGTAAGATGTCTATTAAATGTCTGAGTGAATATGGTGATAAGGCAAAGAGGTCCAGGCTGAAGATATAAATATGTACTTATCAGTCTAAATAAAGATTTTGAAATTAGTCACTGATTTTCAGTCTGGAAAAGAATCACAGGGATCTATTTACCTGTCAGGGGTGCTCTGGTTGATCCCAAGAACAGAGCGTGCAGACCTGGTAGAAGGCCAGGGGAAAGGGCAGTGATCACACTGAATTGGGATGTACAGCATCTATTTATCTCTGTGGTCACTTTGAAATGAGATTCCCATTCCTAATCCTGTGTTTGGGACAGGCTCATTTTTCCCTCAGAGGCTCTCTCATGGAAGGCAAGTAGCCTGTACTGTGAACCAGACCTCTGGATAAAATGTCCTCTTAAGATTTTTGAAATTTGTGTGTATGTGTGTGTGTGTGTATGAGAGAGAGAGAGAGAGAATAAATGAGAAAAACAAAGAGCTACAACCCCTAACCCAAACACTACTGCTTTAAAGACACAAGAAGTTTTCTCTTTTGCAAGGGTGAAAGTACCTTTGGTAATAAATATTTCTTTGTCCAGAGAAAAGCACAAGCTGATGACATCATTGTAAAGCAGAGGCCATGGCTGGAAGTGGAGGTGTTTAGAACAACATTTAGCACTAAGCTGAACGTTCTAAGTAATTGGATATACAGTGGTGTGTGTCTGAGAATGCTTATGTTGCTACAAACCATGTTTTCTTTATAAAGAAGCTAGTTGTACATTATTCATTTGATTTATTTATGTATGTATCTATTTATTTATTTTTGGCCATTAGCAGCGGTTGGCTTACTATTAAAACATGAAATCAGTTGTGTCGTGGGACTTACGTGGGAAAGTTTGCTATCTACAATTTAGCCATTGGGGGTCACCGTGTGAGAGGAACAGGCACCCACATGATTATCAGAGGGCCAGAGCAATGGCAAGTGAGCTGCAATGGGTAGTCTGAGGCAAACATTACAACAATGTTCATTCGGAACTAGGAAGATAATGTGTTTACAGCTTGGGCTTCTAGATACACTTAAGCTTGGAGGAAACATCAAAAGGAGGCTGGAAATAACCACAGCTCCTTATGTAGAAGCCAAAACTAGTAGAATATTGGCACGCAAATGAATATAATTTCATTCATACACTTGGGGTGGTGAAGACTGGAGACAGTTAGATCACATATGATTAAGTTATAATAGCTAGGAAGATTAGAGCCCATTTGTATTCTTTTCTAAGAATAGCAAAAGTAAGGACTCCCAGCCAAGATGGTACCATAGGCAGACATGGCTCATCTCTTCACACAACCACATCAAAATTACAACTAAAGTGTAGAACAACCACCATTCAGAACCATCGGAAATTGAGTTGAGTGGAAGTCTGACAACTACGAAATTAAAGAAATCACATCCATCCAGACCGGCAGGAGGGGTGCAGACACAGAATGGGCTGGTTGCTTACCCACATGTGGTGGATAAAAATTCAGGAGGGATATCTTGAGTGCGAGGAGTCCTAGTTCCACAACAGACCCCCCAGTCCATGGTTCTAGTACCAGAAAGATAAGTCCCAACAACTTCTGGCTGCAAAAACCAGCAGGGATTGAGTCAGAAGAAACTTTTGGAGCCCCAAGCAGTTCCTCTTAAAGATGCCACACATAGACTCATCTACTCAGACTCCCTCACTCTGAGCTCCTATAATGGGGTAGCAGCTTAAAAAGTACCAGTGGCATAAAGGGAGGAACTGAAGTGTCTGGCATCAAGGCAAGCAGAGGTCACTGTCCCTTTTCTAAACCCTCCCTCAACAGAGCCATAAAGCTAGTGCCATATCTGAGACTCAATCAACCTGGCTAACATTGTCTGTCCCACTCTGAAGATACCCAGAGACTTCATCCCACACAATTAACGGGCCCACCCAAGCTACTCTTTCATATGAAAGGCGGTCTTGGCTCATGCTTCACAACTTCCTAAATCCTATCAAATAAGCCACAGCTGGCCTCCGTGAGCCCCAGGCCTGGCACTAGCACCAGCCAGCCTAGACTCACAGCTTGGCTTTGCCTGGGAATCTCCAAGCCCAGCACAAGTAGCAGTCATCTCAAATTGCTTTAGATCAGGCAGGATGGCACTGGGAAAAACACAGGTGGCAGCTGACCTTGGCCTGCACAACTCAGGAAACCCCAGGGCCAACACACCCACTGGACAGCTACAGACCATATCAGAGCAGCACCACCCTACCCCTACATAGCTGATACTACAGAGTATCAGCTGATTCTGGCAAAGGTTGGTGGTCAGTGGTCACAGCCAGTCCTTGCAGCTGACAGGCCTAGGCAAATCCCTTCCATTGACCTTCCAACAGCAACCAAGACTCAACTACAAGAGGAGGGTGTACTTAATGCACACAAAGGGCATACCTTGAATATTCAGCTTGGGTAATAGGGGAGGCTGTACCCTGGACCTTACGAGAAACTGGTTACATTAGCCCACACTACCAAGACACAGAGTCCAAACAGCTCCACCTAATACATAGAAGCAAACACAGGGAGGCCACCAAAATGAGGAGACAAAGAAACATGGCCTGTGTGAAAGAACAGATAAAAAATCCAGAAAAAGAGCTAAATGAAGTGGAGATAAGCAATTTATCAGATGCAGAGTTCCAAACCCTGGTTATAAGGATGCTCAAGGAACTTCGTGAGGACATTAACAGTGTAAAAACATCAAGTCAGAAACAAAGGATACACTAATTGAAATAAAGAAAAAATTACAGGGAAACAACAGGAGAGTGGCTGAAGCTGAGAATCAAATCAATGACTTGCAACATAGGGACCAAGAAACAACTAGTCAGAACAAGAAGGAAGAAGAATCCAAAAGAAAGAGTATAGTATAAGTAGCCTCTGGGAGAACTTCGAGAGGTCCAACATTCACCTCATAGGGATGCCAGAAGGAGAAGAGAAAGAACAAGAAATTGGAAACCTATTTGAAAAATTAATGAAAGAAAACTTCCCTAATTTGTTGAAGGAAATAGACATGCAAGTCCAGAAAGCACAGAGTCCCAAACAAGACAGATGCAAAGAGGCCCATTCCAGGAGGCATCATAATGAAAACGCCAAAGGTTAAAGATAAGGAGAGAATCTTAAAAGCAGCAAGAGAAAAGCAGTTATCTATATGGTAGTTTCCATAAGACTATCAGCTGATTTCTCAAAAGAAACTTCCAGCTAAAAGGGATTTACAAGACATATTCAAAGTTATGAAAAGCAGGGACCTACAGCCAAGATAGCTCTACCCAGCAAAGCTATCATTTCAAATTGAAGAGCAGATAAAAAGCTTCCTAGGCAAAAAACTAGAGGAGTTCATCATAACCAAACCATTATTATATGAAATGTTAAAGGAACTTATTTGAGAAAAAGAAGATCACAACTCTGAACAATAAAATGCCAAAAAATACATATCTATCGACAGTTGCATCTGAAAAGCAAACTAAGTGAACAAGAATAACAGAGAGAGAATCATGGATACAAAGAGTGTTTTGATGGTTGCCAGATGGGAATGGGGTGTGGGGGAATGTGTGAAGAGGTGGGGGGATTAAGAAGTACAAAAAGTAGTTGCACAATGGTCATGGGAATGTAAAGTAAAGTGTAAGAAATGGAGTAGCCACAGAACTTATATGCATGACTTATGGACATGAACAGGGTGAGGGCATTACCTGAGGGAGTGGGGAGTGCTGGGTGGAGGGGACACAGGGAGAACAATCAGGACAACTGAAATAGCATAATCAGTAAAATATAATTAAAAAGAAAAAGAATAATAAAAGTTAGCATGAAATGAATGCATTTGTGTATGCTGACCTTGTTTTCTTTAAGCTTTGTTCTTTTTGTTTGTGTAAATATTTTATTGAATATTTAAAGGCTTCCTCTATTCATGTTTTTTTTGTAGCATGATTCAAGGGATAAATAACATTTTGTATTAAATTTTAATAATGGCATAAAAATGTTAAGTGATTTCTATGCCTTCCTTTTATGTTGTGATATAATTCAGGGAAGTATTAAATCTAGTCTGTATATTCTCACCCAGGATGACATTTAATATTTTAACTTCTAAAAATGAGAAATTATAGATAGTAATATACTAATTCTCCCACTGTGATACCCAATTTAATCATGATGATTTTCATAAGTGTATTACAGGAACACTTTGATAGCCTGAAGACATAGATCTGTGTAGAATGTCAGCTTTGTCATTTAGACTGCAAAGACTTTTAAGAGCAATAATTTTTCAAGTTTGGGGCAACTTTAATGACAACTTTCTAGCTTCTTCTTTTAGAATAAACATGTTGCACCACAGTTTCTGTGAGGAATAAATTCAAAAGATGTCTTCGTTAAGTCTGCTGTCTATGACATTATATTGAAAGAAACTCCCAGCAGAAAACTGGTGACAGTGGTCATGTGACTTACTGGGACCTCAGCCTTCACAGACCTGTGATTTTCACCTTTGTGTTCTAACCCATGTGAAGTTCCCAGCTCCTTGAATGTGTGTGTCAGAAAATGTTTGTGAAATAAGAGTGGTATTTTATGAGAACAAGCCCATGTCTCTGAATTACATTCTGTCCCAGATCTTGACCCACTATTTTTTTTTTTTACAATTTTGTTATACCTATGTTGATTTTAAGAAGGATTTAAAATTCTCCTCAGGAGCAGTAGTAATCTGAATTACCTAGTCTTTCCTTGTAAGAAGCAGAGATAAGTGATGAACAGCAGTTCATGTATTCACAGTTAAGTCTCTACTCTCTACTATACTAAAGAGGAACATTTTAATGCTAGAGAGGACCTTATTCTCTTTTGTAATGTTTGTGTTTAGTTGCAGCAAAATGTTAGGTCCAGGAGAACTTCCTGTCCTGCTCTCACTTCCATTCTGCACACACCTCCACCAGCCGTTTCACAGCCCATTTCTGAACTCCCTACCCTACTGTCCCTTAATTCACTTGATATGTGATCATTCATTCAAAAATAAACTCAGCGTCTTTAATATGCAGAGCATTCTCATGTACAGTCCTTGAGGCTTAAGGTCTACTTTGACAAACTCAAAACGTACTTACAAACATGAGCACTCAGTGTTATTGGCTGCATGATTAATAGTTCAACACCACTTTGAGTGCCAAAGGAGACAGCAGGCTTGGTTGTAAGTGTTAGATTGTATTTGATACGAGGCTAGGAATTAAGAGTGCCAGTCATTATGATTTAAATAAATTGTTTGTATCAGTCAAGGTTGCAAGTTGACCAGGGAATATATAGGTAAGTATTAACTCTATAGTAAATAGGCAGAATTAGAGCTGCCTCTTTAATGTTAACTGCCTACCAAAATACCAGGACAAAACAACCTTGAGCTCTGACTACACCTCACTTAACTGTGTCCTGGCAGGGAGTGACATTTTAAATAAGCGGTATGGGCCTATTTGTTTCTGAAACAAAGTGTCAATCTCCTAGCCTAATTATAAAAAGTAAATTTAGTGCATTTATTCTTTGTTTGTAATTTGTATGTGTACACACACAAACATATACTTATGACATATACTCACCTTATCCTGTGTAAACTTAAAGAACAAGGAATGTGTCGTTTTTGTAGAGTGCTTAGCTCCTCCTAGATCCAACACATGGGAGTGTCTGCTTATAGGTACTAAGAAGTCTATTGATTTATACTAATGTGAGAGCATTTCATACACAGTTATGTCATATAATATGGTCCTATTTCCATAATAATTACTCATACATGTTACAAAAACAACTCAGTATAAANTATGACATATACTCACCTTATCCTGTGTAAACTTTTAAAGAACATTCTGTGTTTCAGTGTCTTTTGTTACATTTTGCTTGCTTGTTTGTTTTGTTGTTTAGATTCCTGTTAAAGGTGATATCATATGGTATTTGTCTTTCACTGCCTGGCTTATTTCGCTCAGCATAATGTGCACTGAAACACAGAATGTGCTGACAGGGTCTAGAGGGGAGAGGGGAGAGAATCACAGGGGAAAAGGGGAAGTACTCACATGAACAAGTATAAAGGACACATGGACAATAACTAAGGTGGGGGGCAGAGATGGGAGGGAGGTGGGGAGCACTGGGGGAGGGCAGGGCTGGGAGTACAAGAAAGAAAACTGTACTTGAACAAGAGTTAAATAAAAAAAATAAAAATAAATAAAGAACAAGGAATGTGTCATTTTTGTAGAGTGCTTAGCTCCTCCTAGATCCAACACATGGGAGTGTCTGCTTATAGGTACTAAGAAGTCTATTGATTTATACTAATGTGAGAGCATTTCATACACAGTTATGTCATATAATATGGTCCTATTTCCATAATAATTACTCATACATGTTACAAAAACAACTCAGTATAAATCCACTCAGTGATTTTTTTATTCTTGAATATTTAACAAATATTTCTAATTTGGCTACACAGTCTCATCCATATGTAGTAAGAGAGAAGTAAAATGTTCTCAGCCAAATCATAAAAGCTTATTTAATAGTTTTCAAAAGAATGTTAAATGCCAAGTTGCCCGCGGCAAATGAGCAAATTCTGCAAATACATGGCAGATAACTAAGGAAAAGATTGTACCGCATTTGTTGCTTCATCCAAGAAAATGTCTCATAAAAGCACAGTAAAAAACTACAATAAGGATAACTTCATTCTATTAGTTGTTCATGTAGTAAAGATACCAAGCTTTTTTCATAAGCAGGGGCTAATGCTGCGTCTGGATAATGGCTAAGAGAAAACTGCAACCTGTACTTGGACGTTGAAATATCTCGGAAGGTCAGAGTGGAGTTTCTGGAGCAGCTGGATCTCCAGGGAAGGGAGCTAGAAGATAGATGTAGAGGTCCCATCTGAGTGCACTGTATGAATACACACCGTTGACTACAATGTGGACCTCTACAAAATATCATCAAAATATTGACATATGCAGGAGAAACAGCCAGAAGTATTTTTGTATCTTCCACAGTTAGAAATTTCTCTCTCTCTCTCTCTCTCTTTATTTTAGGATTGAGTCCTTCCTGTGTTGTATTGTAAACCATTTTTCTTTCAGCAGGCTTTTGTGTTTTGTTTTTTTTGGGGGTGATCTAATTTATATTTTAAATATTTTTAAATTTACAGTTATTAGGGTGGTGCTAGTTAATAGCTTTCAAGTGTAGAATTCTATAACACGTCATCCGTTTATTGCATTGTGTGTTCACCGCCCACAGTGAATTCTCCTCTGTGACGGTATTCAACCCCCTGTACTTTTCACTGCCTCCTCCCCACACCTTTCCCCTTTGGTAACCAGCATGCTGTTTTCTGTGTTCATGAGTTTTGTTTGTTTTTCTTGTTTGTTCATGTATTGCTTTAAGTTTTATATCCCACATATGAATAAAACCATACGATTCTTGAATTTTTCTTTTCTTATTTTTCTAAATCAGAAAATTAGAAAATTTTTCTTAAATTTCTAATTTAAAATTTTTAAATTTTTCTTAAATTTCTTTTCTTAAATTTCTAAATCAGAAATTTAGAAAAATAGCTCCACATATACGTATGACTCAGAAATAGCTTCATTACTAGCATCTCTGGACAAGGGATCAGAAAACCTGACTCTTTGGATCAGATTAACTACTTCTTGGCCTTACAATTAGGACCCTAATCCTATTGAATTTAGTTCTCTCCTTTATAAAACGAAGAGAATTTATCTTGTGCCTTCTCTCTGTAGGTTGTGAGAATTGGAGAAGAAATATAATGGTGTTTGTAAAGGCCTTTTAGGTTATTAAGTACTATTAAAAACTTAGGTTTTATTATTAGTGAATAACAAGTGCCTACAGTTTAGCATTGCATTAAGCAATGCCAGAGAGATAAAAAATATTATATTTTGGAATATTCTAGGAGGAAAACTCTCAATTTTACATATGATATGATTCTGAGATCTAGGAAGATCTATCTGACTTGTCCATGGTTCCCAAATTAGTAAACTGTGTGTAACCAGCTTTATGACGCTAAGGGCATCCTTACATTGGTTAGAAAGTTGGGGAAGATACTGCATCAATATATCTTATTTCTTCTGTGGCATTCTAGATATTCACATTAAAGTAGAACATTGTGTTAACCTAATATATGTAAATATGTAATGAAAATTTCATTTAGAATTTAAACTGAATTACATAAAATTGGGGTATGGATTCATCATGTAATATATGTATTTATATTTCAAAAATTTAATAATTTATATATGCTAGGTGCAATGGGATAATTCTTTCTGTTTAAAGGGAGTTACCTGTTACATTTTAGAGTCTTGTTAACTTTTTCTGGTAACTGCCATTCATTTAAAAATAATATTTTAGTGTGTCAATTGAGAGAAAATCTATCTTTTAAAAATTTCATTTTTCAAAATTATTTTCTCTGTGTGTCTTACAAAAACCTGAGGAACATAAATGTTTGTGCCTTTTCCTTTAAAAGAAAGTCTGCTTCCTGCCATGTGTTATTTCTGCTCCAAGGAAATATGATCTTCATGCTATTCCAGAAGATTTCTAAATTAGAAGTAAAAAAAAAATTCTCTGCAATTAAGCCATATGACATACGAAAATATTCATTATCATGAAATTACTTTTAATACCTAAATTTTAATTAATTTCCTGCTGTTTTAATATCAGGACTATAAAAAAGCTAGCTATTGTTTCTGACATTCTAGCTATTTTAATGACAAGTAACACAATCATACAATTTTTAGGGTAAACTCATCCTTAACCATTTTTTGTGATTGAAAATCTGACAATGTTAGATCTATTTAAAGGGTAGATTTTCTTTGGTATTCTGATTCTAATTTTGACATTTCCCCTTCTTGCTATTTTACAGAAGGTGTTTTATGAAGAGGTATTTATGAAGTAAGTTTTATGAGCTACGGTGCTTTTTGTTTAGATTAATAACCAAAAAAGAAAGGCGAGGGGTGGGGTAGCAAAATATGCTTTAGAAATTTTGTTCTTCTGAATTTATTCCGCTTCAAGGATCTTTGAAAGTTTTGACAGCAAGCTAGTCTTCTGTGATGAGAGCAGACATTAGCCATGCAGAAGTTAATGGCGGTTCATTTCTATTAGACAAAATTCCTGAAGAATAGCATTTAAACTTGATGTGATTTGCCTGAAAGCAAATGGGAACGCAAGCTGCATGCACTACAAATAGCACTAATAGCATCCATTTGCTGATTTTGAAACTCCTTTTAACAATTCTCTAAATCCTACAGACTGCTTCTACTTCATTTTGCTGTTTACCTCGGCCTTGTCGTAATTCAACAATCCCCATATATTTTTCTTCAATAAAAGTTGTGATTTATAGTATAATCTTGGTGATCTATGCCCAAACTATGAAACAGGGGGTTGCTTTACATGGAGGTATATTTATAGCTTCACAGTGAAGCAGGATAATGAATGTACGGTCACCAGCCCCTCTACCCTACACAAATTGGGTTCAGGACTTCACATAATGAAAGCTGCTGTTCTTTTTTCATAAAGAATAACCATAATTTCATTATAAATCACATTATAAAATCAACATGAAGTAGACCCACTCTATCAAAATCTCATGGAGTATGAATATTTTTTTTAAAATTCTGCAGGTAATCATGATTCAATTGTTTTAGAAACCTTGGCCATGAATGGAAATAGAATATTTACTTCTTCCTGAGGAGAGACTAGCTTATAATTCTCAGTTGTTCAAGATTTAGAAATGTATGAGTTTTTCCTCCTAGGCCAAACAGAACTAATAGAACTCAAGGCATTTTGATTTGAACATTCTGCCACAGAATTGGATTGAGTAATTTTCTAAAACATTTACATTCTGATGATTATTCAAGATTAAATATTATTAATGAAAAGCTTTTACTCAAATTAAACTTAATTTTTATTGAAACTAGATTGTGTTTGAATTTTATGCTCCTTTAAAAGTGCTTTTAAGGACTAGAATTTTACTGCCATACTTTCATTTATAAAGTGGAAATTCATGGATATTTCATGGATAAAAGCATCTAATTTATATTAAATATTCACTTAGTTGATTTGAGAAATAAAAAGCTGATATGAAGTGAGGCACAGTTAAGATAAATGCATTGCTGAGACATAAAAATTACATAGAAATTTGTCACAACCTACTAAGCAAATAAAAAAAGGCTTTTTTTCTTATGTCTCTTTTAGTCTACCAAAAAAAGCCTTCCTTACAGACCTCATGACATTTTCATTTATGTAAAAAGGAAATATGCCTTTGAGGTTAGAGCAAGGTTATACTTTCATAGGCATATGGAAAATAGTCGTGTGCAGCACAAATCCATGAGGAAAACTTTAATTAAAACTCACATTAAGCAAGGCACTAATAAGCAAGTAAACGCAAAGCTAAAGGGTTTCAAACAGCTCATTAAATGCAGTCTAGTTACCACTGAAGTATCCGTTACTGCCATTGGTGCGGTCATGCAAGAGAAAACAGATGACCCAACTGCCTGTCATCACAGACTCTTGCTTCCTGGTTACAAACAAAACCTGGTGCTTCGCAGTGGTGGGATTGGTGAGAGGGTGGTTGTGATGAGTGAAGCGGTTTTGACTGTGTAGGTGCGTATGCCATTTAACATTCTAAGTGCTACATCACTGAGAAAGGGAGCCATGTTAGTTTAAGTGAAAGAGCTAACATTTGCTGAACATATTTTACATGCTACTTTTATTAATCCTTGTGAGGTAAGTGGTATCATCTCCATTTTACAGATGAGCAAACTGAGGTCCCGAGAGGTCAGAGTTACCTCACTTCAGATAGTGGATCCTAGGGCCAGAGTTTCAAGTGCCAGTGTTTCTGGCTCCAGCACCCTCGTTTCCACCACGGCCCCATCCAGACACAGAGAGTGATCTCACTGGGTCTAGATTACTACTCACCTTTGAGTGATTGTCTCATGGCTGCAGCCTTACTTACGAAACTATGGTATTAGAACACTCCAATCGGCTCAAACTGTGCTGGCAGTGTACAGGCATCACTGAAAGACGTAACAAAGTGGGGGATCCAGTAGGAAAAATATAATGAACGGTGAAATATGATAGGGACATAAAGGCCCTGTAACTTTAAATGACAGGTAGCTTTTTGAGGACCAACACTGACAAGGAAGGTTTTCATTAGCATGTGATATTTTATCACAGACATTACCAACAGTAGTGAAATATCGTACCTTATTTTCTTTGAGTAAAAACCTATATTTATCTTTAGATAATAGAATTATCTAAAATAGATTGTTCTATTAAAATAGATTGTTCTGCCTTGTGGACAAATGCATGCTGCATTTAGTCCAGCTTGACAAAAACTTTACTGTATGATAATTATTAGAATAGGTGACCTTTATAGATTAGGAGTCGTAGCCCAATGGCTATGTATGGTCCAAAGAAGTCAATAGTGCTCCTTGATTAGCTTCTGTTTACTGCTGAATGCCTGAACATCTGAAAGGAAAAGGCACAGTGCTCCTCACTATATGTGGAAACCTCAGTGAAAGCTCATTTCCAGGCTCCAGGGACTAATTTTTGAAGTCGAGGTGATAAAGTTACATGTTATTTACCAGAAGCTTTAGGTAACTCATACTTTTATGACTTTGAAAATGATAATTATTCATTATTATGTCACCAAATCCACACATACTCTCCCATTTAGATAGCAAATTAATGTAACTCAGTGTTCTGATGTGGAAAACTAAATACATTTTAAATACTATTCATAATTAATTGTGAAACTCTTAACATGTAGGTTTTCTTTAGTGTACTATTTTTCCTTTTTCTTTTGCATTTCTTTCATGTAAAAGTTTACCATGTTTCTTTCTATCTTCCTCTGCTCAAATCTTTCCCCTGCATTTCAGGTCTTGCACTTTATAACATATAATGTGAAGGGAACAGATACAAGCCCCAGGTAGGAAAAATAACACCTAATACCTAACATGTACTCACTACTTACTATGTACCAACTGCTTGTCCATGTACTTTATACTCTTATTTCATCTTAACTCTTACAGACAACTGGTGACATGGGGACTATTTTCCATCCTCTTTTGAAGATGAGAGAAATAAGGCACAGAAAAGTGACGCAACTTACCCAGGGCCAAGGTTCAAATGTAGCACTCTGATGCTTCTCATCAGCTGCTTCAAAACTGTGAGATCACCACTGGGGTACTAGGCTTCTCCATCTGCTCGTCTGTAAAGAGTGCAGTGGGGATAGGAAAGAAACAGACACGCTTCAAGGAGTCAACAGTCTTCTTGTTAGAGATGTTCAATGAGCAGATAAAACTGTGTTTCTGGAACTGAAAAGACAAGATAGACCGAAGTCTAGAGACCCTTCATGTATCAGGATGAGCTGTGTGAGAAGATTACCAAGGGCAGGACCCAAAGGGCAGGGGAACGGGGCAGTCTGGCTTGGGTAGGGAGGCATGAAACGGAGACCGTGGGAGAGAAATTAGAGAATCTGGAGGAGTTCTGAGGCAATGAGGCTAGAGAAGCCAAGACACTGACTGACAAGGCCAAGCACAAGTCTACATTTTAAGGACTAAAGCCCCGTCATTCCGTTTGGCAATGAGGTCATCACTGACCTTTGAGAGACAATTTCCTAGACTTGCCTCCGTGGAAGCGAAGTTGCAAGTAGATTCTGGGGTGGGAGGGCAAGAGGTGGAGGCGGGGTAGAGGTGACTGTCCTATTGGTGTGGCGGGAAGAGATGCAGCCAGAGAGAAAGCAATGTGGAGGGAAGGGCGTGGATAGAAGATCTCTGAGTGTGTTTCTACATAATATTTAAGGATCAGAAAAGAACAGGGAGAGACGAAGAAGGGGAGGAGTGATGAAATAAAGAATAGAAGCAAAAATGAGCCTATAGCTCTTCTGGAAATATTTGCACTTTAAGGTTTTTTCAGTGCTGCTCCCAAAGAAATAACTGATGATAATTTGAAATTTATTCAACAGCTAATATTTATTAATATTAGCGGTCACTGTGTATCAGACACCATTCTAAGTGTAAGGAATACAACACTAGCAAAAACATGACAGGCACAATTCCTGCTCCTGTAGCACTGTCATTGTGGACTCCATCTAAAATAAGCAATAAGCATGCAAATACATGCAAAGAAAATATGATCGTCAGAGGTGAGTGGTATGAAGAAACCAAACTGGACCGAGGAGGTTGGAGGGGCAGCTTGGGCAGGGTGGCTGTGCTGCTGCGGAGTGGGGGAGGAAGTCCTGTTTGATAAAGAGACTGAGTGGACGTCTGAAGCAGTGAGAGGCTGAATTTTGTGAACAAATGGAGATAAGATGTTTTAAGCAGATGAATGATCAATGAAACAGCTCACGGATGCAAAGATTTTGGAAGATTCAAGGAAAAGCTAAGAGGCTGCTGTGGCTGGAGTGGAATGAGTGAGGCTGGGGGATGGGAGCTGGGCAACTGAAATTGTATGACCATATAAACAGTAATCTGCTGTGTTTCTGAGTAAAGAAGGCAACTCTAGAAATGGATTACATTTGAATTGTTATTAATATATTATGTGTAGTTTTTCTTGCCTTAGTACTAATTTTCATATTTGGGGATATTAGACAATTTTGAGAACCTGATGAAAGCTGTGGATTCTCTTTTAGAAAAAAAAAGCACATTTTTACCCAAATAAAATAAGTTGCTTATTTCAGAGTGTTCTGGGAATTCTATAATTTCTCCCATAGACCCCAGGTTAAAAATTCTTGCTACAGAGAATGAGGTGCTTTCCAAAATTGTTCTTTAAGCTTAACTTTGACTTTAAATAATGCAGAGACCCACTCACCTGTCCTTGAAGAATTTATTATCTAGCTCACTGTCTTTCAGTCATATTTCACAGCAGTTCCACACAGAACCCTGGCATCTCAGCTCCTTGGTCTCATTTCAGTCATTTTCCCTGATCTCTTAACCATTCACTCCCATGGCCTGAAAACTACACCATTTGCACAATCTCAGTTTCTAGACTCTCAGTCTCTAAACACTATCTCTTGTCTTTCCAGTTCACCCCTGCTTCATGTCCCAACTCCGAAAATTCTTGGTCCAAATGGAATGAACCTACTGTCCAATAATCGTACCACCTTTTTACCATGCCTCTGTCCTTGAGCTGTGTGCCCTTATTTCTCTCCTGCACAGCTCACATTCAATGATCCAGCACTGCATCACTGACCTTCCTTATGCTCTCAGTATCCTTGTTACATTGCTTTCTATACTATTCTGGCAAACCCCCTACTTTGTTAAATTCAACTTTTAAGCTATTTGCACCACCACTTGGGCAATGTGACTGAATAAAAACATAGCCATGCTTAATATTCTGTGTTTAAATTCATGATCGAAAACCTCAAATAATCCTTAATGTTGCCTGGCAATCACGCCATTTCCCTGCTGCTTCAGGCTTAAACACACTCCCAGGAACTGTTTCATACCTTCCTGGTCTCTCTGCTCCTCTCCTATCACCTGCCCCCTCACTTTCAGATGGAGGTTTTGTGAGTTTGTTCTCCGTTTCACTGAGATAATGAAAGAAATCAGAAGAGAACTTGCCACATTGCTAGCACATCCACCCACCTAACTGTACCCATGTTGACACATTCTACTTCACTCCTATAACTACAGATGAGCCTGCCTATCAAAGCCCTCACTTCTACTAAATCACACACATTCCTTCCCATCTCAGAGATTTTGGCCATTGCTTCCTTTCCCTACTACATCAGTTTGACCTATTGGATCAATGCATTTTGTATAGAAATATTCTTTTTTTTTAATTCAGAAAAAACCTTCCTCAACTCACATTTCCCTCCAGTTTTCTCCCCATTCTTCTTTGTCATTTATGGCAAACTCCTAATGTGTTATCTGTATATCTCTGTCTACTGCCTTCTCTTTCATATTTCTTAAGCCCACTTGAATCAGACTTTGTCCCCACATCTCCCCTAAAACAGTTCTTCGCAATCTTCAGTGACTTTGTGCTGCCACACCCAATGGTAATACCCCAGTCTGCTTAGGGGAAACTATCAGCAGCATTTGAGATGACTAACGCCTCCCTCCTCCTTGAAAAAATTTCTTCACTTGGCTATACCCTCATCTCATTGGCAACTCCATCTCATTGGTCTTTGTTTTTCCTCTCTGCTTACCTTTCAAATGCATTTTTTAAAGAAACCTATGCTCCATTTAAACTGGCCTCCATACTCTTTCTTAAACATCTATTCTGTGAGTTGCCTTTTGAATCTGTTAATAGTGTTCTTTGATATACAAAAGTTTAAATTTTGATAAAGACAAATTTTTTAAATTATTTCTTATGTTGCCTATACTTTTGGTGTCATTTGTAAGAAATCATTGACAATTTAAGCCATGAAGTATTTCCTTAAGTTTTCTTCTAAATTTTTATAGATTTAGCTATTACATTAGGTCTTTGATCCATTGTTAGTTAGTTTCTGTATATACTATCAGGAAAAGGCATGCATATAACTTTGTACTCATATATGGTATAATAAGTCGGCACAATATCTGTGCATCACTAGATCCGTTACTAAATTAAGAACCTAAATTTGGCATTTACTATTGAACTCAAGGCATATGTTTCTATTTCTAATTGCTCAGCATGACCTTCATTTATTATGCTTTTTGTTCTGGTTGACTTATCAAGTGTTCATGCATGCCTGGAGGTTTTAGCTAGGACGTGATGTTGTTGTAAGAAAAAGAGCAATGAACTCAGAGTCCAAAGTTGGGATTGAATCCCAGCAATAACTAGTTCTGTGACTGAGCAAGGATTAAACCTTTCAGAGCTGCAGTAGTAGTAATACCTACCTCAGAGTTTGTTGTGATAACCTCTGTGAAAGTGTCTAGCACATAATAAATACTTAAATGTTTGCTGAATCTATTGCCCGACACTGAACCACTGATAGTTTCTGAATGACTAATGTCGGCTGACTTGGTCTTGTGTCAAGTGCAGTCACCCATTCAGTAGGTGAAGGGTAGAAAGGGCACGCCATCCACGCTGGAGAGAAAGGAGCAGGTGCTGAGAAATATCAGAGAGGATTGCAGATGGGGAGTGACAGGCCCACAGTGGATTTGTTTCCTTGTAGGTATGGGGCAAAATGTATCACTTCAAGCAAAAATGTATGGCAATAACAAAATTGACCTCTAACATATAGTATGCTTGGTGTTGAGAAGGCTAAAATACTTGGCAAGTGGGAAGAAAGTTTAAACTTTCAAGATTACATAGGAACCCGCTGATGTCCATCTGTTTTTAATTTTCCTACATGTAATTATGGCAAGTTGCCTTATTTTGAAAACTTAAAAACTCCTAAATTTAGGTATTACAATGATCTTTTGCATATGATTTTTATACTTAGCATAACTATTATTTGAAAATATGCCTTAAATTGTATACATTGTGTATCTTATATGCATGATACCAAAATGGGAGTTACCATGAATTAATGTGAAGGAGTCAAGATTCTGGGGAAAGGATTGTGGTGGGTGAGATATTGCTCCTTGTCCCCTAAGCACTGAAACACAGAGCTTTTAGCGTCCTTCCCTCCACAATGAAACTAAAATAATATTTATTATCATACCTCCCTCGAAGTAATATTGTAAAGTTCAAATAGAATGAGGCACATAAACTTGCAATGAGTATTTTCTCCAAGCATTTTCTCCAAGCATTTTCTCCAGCCTAGAGAATGCAGAGGAAAAATGAATAACATCACCCATATATACGGCTCTGTCTTCTACACTTCCACAGTCTCTCAAAACAGGGGTCTCTTCTCTCCCCGCTGTGGGTTGTCTCTGACTGACTCTGGCCCACTAAAAATTATATACTATACCTGACCAAAAAAAAAGGGAGGGTTGCTGCTCAAGAAACTGGCAGTGTGTCCCTGCAATGCTAGGCCCAGTGGCTGTGTGTAGGATGGTGTGGCTATACCCCGGCCAGCTCTACCAGCATGGAGAAGCCCCTGGAAGCTGGTAGCCTCTTATTTTTTAAAGTAATAGGGCACCTCAGACAAATGTTCTATGAGTTCCTATGTTATTATCACGCTATTATCCCCTTGTGCCACCTGGCCCTGTTAACTGGCAACTGTTGGACCTACGTCCCAAAAGTCCTAGGTAAGGACCCTCTAAGCAGTGCTCACACTGGAGATTGGATTTTCGAGTGCTCCTCTGAGGGCACCTGTGTCTTTCAAAGAAGTCCCCTTCCCCTTCATAGAATCCAAAGAAATACTTAGCTGCCATTACTAGACATTGGTACAGGGCTAGAGATGTTTTTTTTAAAAAAAATATTTAGCCTGGTTTCAGCTTGCATTCAACTTTTAACTTCTTAAGTGCTCATATCTTCTTTCTAAAACAAATATTCATTATATTAGTTAGTGATTCAGTAGTAGAGAGCTTCTTTTTAGAACTTTTGTGAGTTTTCTACCAAAGAGAGAAATAGCTAATGACTTCCTTGGGGAGAAAAAGTGGGAACCCACCATCTCCCCAAAGTCGTACGATATGCTAACAAGCATTGGCAATGAATAGATATTTTTAATTGGTCTGGAAAAAGGGAGAAAGTGGGTATGTTTTCTTTTCCTATACTTAATGCATCTCTTGGAATATCCCTATTTCCCACTGCTTTAACTTTTTTGTTTTACAAATTTGAAGGCTTTTACAAAGCTCTTTGTTTTAATTTTGTCTGTTGAAACTCATTAGGTTAAAATAATATTTGCTTGACTTTATAACAAATCAGAAAGACCACTTATTGTAGGTCTGGGTCTTGTAAAATATAAAAATAGCAGTATTGTACATAACACTCAGACTATTGAGCACTCTTGGGCATTGAACTAGAATTCATTTTGGAGAAACTAAATGTAGTTTAAAATTTTCTAACTTATGTTTTTATGATATTATGTTCATAGCACACAGTCTCTGATTTGATTTCTCATTCTAAAAATAATTATTTATTGATTTCTGAGAAGTCATTTAATTTACCTACTTTATTATTTATCTTCTAAAATAAAAAAGAGCAAAAAATATAGTTTCACCTGTTCACTAAACATTTTACAGTGTTTTCACTAAACTTTATATAATATTCTGAGTAGCTCAAGTGAAAATTCTATCAAATTAAAAATGAAAATTTTGGTGAATCACAGATTTTTGACCTGTGTAGCAAAGATTCTGCATCATGATACATGAATTCAGCTTCTAATATCCAGGAAACTGAAATTGAGGGTGGATTCTGTGATGTACTGTGTGCCAACACCATACTAAAAAATCTCTACACAATACTGAATTTAATCCTAGTGATGTAGATTCTACTCTTCGCTCTTTTTGTAAAAAAGACAGAAGTTTAGGAAGAAAAACCTAACCTGCCCAAGATCACGCAGCTTGTAAGCGGCACGGAAAGATTCAAAGTGCAATGTGACTTGTGAGCTCTCATTTCCAATGATTATTGACAGATCAGGAAACATTTCTTCTAAAAATAATACTTTGAGATTATGAAGCCAGAGTAAAACGACATTTCCTAGAACCCTTGAATGGTGTAGCTGGAAGAGAACTTAAAACATTACCTAGCCTAGTGGTTTAGAAATTGGTTCTTATCCTTGAAACATTTTTCAACTAACAATATTTTGATTTGTTTTTAATTTTTATTGATTTTACCTTAGTTACATTGTTAATAATAAAATTATACAGTTTTCAAGTGTACAATTCTGTAATACATCATTTGTATATTGTATTATGGGTTCACTACCCATAATAGTCTGGCCTTCTTCCATTACCATTTGCTGCTCAAATATGTAAATCACACAGGTTTGGAGAGTTCTGTTGAAGAGAGTAGGGGTAGAGGGTCACCTTGCACAGGTCTCAGTTTCAGGTGCTTTCTGAGGGAGTCCCAAAGAATCTTGCCAGAATCAAATCCAAAGAAAGTAATTTGAAAAACTGATGTGAAGTCCAACATCTTCATTCTATAAATAAGACAGATTCTACTAATGTAGCTTAAAAGGAACACTATCAAAATAATAATGACTTCTTTCTTCAAGAAAGAAAAGCCTTTTAAGAGCCTTTTTACGAGCCTAAAAGAGCTCTTTTTAAGAGCCTTTTCTCTCTCATTGTAGGTCTATTCGATAGGACACTGACATTGTTTTTCTACTTTTAATCTCTGCAACCTATTATTAGCACAGTGCCCGGCACCTAGTAGAACTGCCACCCTTTTTGTGCAAATGAATTAAAGAATTAAAGCACCAGCTAACTTTCTTTAAAATATTTTTGTGTCTGTCTACACTAAGATTTGGGGAGGGAAAGTAATTTTTATAGTCACATGTTGATTTGTCACTAAAACCTTCAAGCTCACTCCAACACACTGCCTTAAGGAAAGTTTGTGAACTCTCCGTTAAAAAATGGTACACTGTGTCCCTTCACAGAGAAATAAGCAAAAAGTGAAGTACACTAATTAAAACTACAGGAAAGATTGGAAATTCTGGCTGAGATCTCAAGGATGGGAGACCAGTCAGAGGACATTCGTAAATTCTTACAGGAAAATACAGTACTGCTGTTTTTGTAACCAGCTTGGTTTTATATCTCATTTAATGTGCAAAACATCTATCTGCTTTAAATCAAGTCACAGAGAAGTCATTAGCAATAATCCTCCTCTAAATACTAGTTTTTCCTTCTCATTGAAACAAGATTTATTTTATTCAAAGCACTTTATCACAACCTCTTTCAAGGGATGAAATGTATGAATTTTAATTAGTGATTATAGATAGTATGTTTGTGAGTGATGTCAAACACAATAGTTTGCAGATATGTAATAATATAAATATGGGCTCTGTTTGGTTTAGGGTAGTACTTTGAGATCCATGAAGACAAAAGAGTCACAAAGTCACTAATAATAAATCTACTATTGTACACAGTCAAATGATATGTATGACATTATGTTTAACAGAAGTATTTTGCAAAAAGTAGCCCATTTACAAATTGTTCAATGAAAATTAGCTAAGAACATAGAAAAGGTGATTTTGATACTAAAATTTTAAAAATAAGAGATTTTTAAAAACTAGCTTTATGGAGTTCTTAAAAGAGTGAATTCAAAGCAAATTTCTACTTACAGTTAGTAATATCTACTTATTGATATAATAAAGATAAATTAAAAAATGTTTCTTTCACTGTTTGCCTTATTTCACTTAGCACAATGTTCTCCAGATCCATCCATGCTGATGCAAATGCTAGGAGCTCCTTTTCTTTCTGCTGCATAGTGTTCCATCACATAAATGTACTACAGTTCTTTATTCCATTCCTTTACCAATGGGCACTTAGGTTGCTTCCAGCACTTGGCTATTGTAAACTGTGCTCACCTGCAAGTGGAACTTAATCAATAAAACAAACAAACAAACAAAATATAACCAGAAACATTGAAGTTAAGAACAAACTGGCAGTAACCAGAGGGGAGGCAGGAGTGGGTAATGGGGGAAACAGGGGGAAGGGTTTTCAGGAACACATAAAAAGGACACATGGACAAAACCAAAGTGGGGGTAGGATCAAGGGTGGGAAGTGGGGATGACTGGGGTTGGGGGAGAGTGGTGGTGGGGATAAATGGAAACAACAGTACTTGAACAACAATAAAAATGTGGAAAATGGCAATAGAAATGACCCAGATTTTTTTAAAGGATTCAATTCCAGAAAATATTATTTTTTTCCTCATTTAGATCTATAATACAGTTTTAAGACATAATAGGTACTTAAAATATTCTTTGGGAAGAATAGAAATGCATTTTCCTTTCAAGTTTCCTTTTGCCAGTTTCTCCCTTGTCATTTGTGGCCTGCATGAAGACAGAAATCTTGTATCCCCTCACCTCACAGAAGATTTGGAATATTCCTTTTGTTACCTGCAGCATAAGAAGTATAGGCTGTGGTTTGTACACTTCTTACATTCAGACAACCAGCTAAACCAACCGAGGATGTTCTTGGTTCTCGGGATGTAACAAAAAAATAGAAGCCTCCTATACTGAGCTTACGTTGTTACTAATATCAGTATTGATTCATGACTTTAAATATTAATTAAACAATTACTATATTTGTCTTCACTATGAGCCATACAACTTGTATAGCTTCCAGCTGGCCCTTAGTTTATAAACCCTGGTGAATGAAAGGCACGGAGTGTAGGCAGTGTACAGCCTACCACTTGTTAAGTCCACCAAGAGAAGGCAGGCTAATGGCATAATATATATTCTTCACAAAAGAAATTAGGAAGTGGAAATCTGCTCCTTGATTTGACAGCCTCGGAATCCAGTAGAGACTGAATAAATATTCAGACTCTCAAGATCTGACACTGAAGAAAGTAATCTCATTGCATGCCAAAGCAACAATGTGCATCACATTTCTTTGATTTGTCGTGCCAGTTTGGGGAGGAACTGCATCCTTTTGCGTTACTTGGTGGGTTGTTGTGCTTGTCAGCAGGAACTGGAGTCATTCTGGCAGATTGTAAAGAACAGCTGTACAGACATGGATGACTCAGCTAAGAAAAAAAGGAGAGGGTTTACGCAGTACTTCTCACTTCTCATATTATCTCTTTGAGCCATCAGAAAATCTCCTTAGGGAGAATGATCCCTTAGGTTGCTTGTCAATAGAATAAATGAACTCTATATATGATATCCTTTTGATGCATTTTATGCTGATTGTTTAAGCAAAGTAGTTTTGATACAGGTGTGTAAGTATAAATAAAGATACAGATTATGAATATATTTTAAATGTAAAAGAAAGGGCATGATCATAGTGAATATTTTTAATTTTTTTTCATTCACTTAAGAAAAGGTTAAGCTAGGATGCAAGATTAATGTATTGCAGAACCTTTTAAAAAACAACTCCTTTGATAACTGGTACTTAGATCATCAATGTCATAAAGTGTCTGTTTACCATTATCAATATATTCTTGGTACAATGTGTTTAGGTTATGCAAAGATCAGGTATTGTCAGTTTTCTTTCTAACTTTGTATAATTCTGTTGATATTTTGAGTCAATGGATCCCCTTATGGAAACCAAGAAGGATAATTTTGTCCTGGGGTAAGAGACACATTGCATAATTATTTTTGTATATGTGCAAACCCCAGAATTACCAAAGTAGGAATATCAATATGTGATAAGCAATAACCTTGCACTTTCAGGGCATAAAGGCATGAAGGATAAAATAAAAGAGTGGGTGATGGAGTGAAAAAAATATTCATTCTCAAAGGCACTTTACTTTTTTTGTAAACTTCTTTATTAGGTAACAAAATTAAGCACGGTGAGAGCAAAACTTGCAAGTGTTACAAGAAGGCACATTGTGAAAGCTCGTCTTCCCTCCCTTCTCCTGATTCTTCTCTCCAGAGGCAGTCATTGTGAAGTTTCTTAGGTGTTCTCTGAGTTTTCTATCTAAATATCATGTGTCTTTGTGATACACATGGGTTTTCTTTCCACAAATGGTAGAACTCGTCCTGTTCTATATCCTGCTTTTCCTCCTAGCCATTTGTCTTTGAGGTTGTTCCATCTGAGCACATATAGTTTTATCTTATTTTTCATTGTACTAATTTTTAGTTAAAAAATAACACATATTTTTGGTAGAAATTTGTATAGTACCAAAGGATATAAATAACGAACTTTCCCTCTTTCACTCATACAGAGGTTACCACTGTTCCTAGATTCATGTGTATCCTTCCAAAAATATTCTACACACAAATAAAAGTAAGCACACCTTGCATGTGTGCATTCACATTCATGCCCATGTGCACACGCACACAGAAACAAGCTATATAATGCTCCAAGGCAGTTTTTAACATATTTATACATACATGGGAAGAGTGACTGAGAAAATGGGATAATGGATAACTCATGCTGACAATGCTTAAACATATTGAAATAAATATGGCTGAACAGAGTTTTCTTCAAGGTTATAAAAATGAAGAGACTATGGAAGAACCGATAGAATTGGGGGTGGCTCCAGAGAAAATTATTAACACTTAGTGTTCTAAAAAATTTCCGAAGCCACAGAGAATTATCATGTTGCTGTAACCAAGCAAAGCAGGGCCCATGCACATGGCACCTTGATGCATGACCCAACAAGTAGTGTTGGAAAAAAAGAGGTTTCTATTTACAGGAGTGAAACCTTTGTGGGGGGGGAGGGCAGGGCTGAGAGCATTTCTGCTCAGAGCCCTGTTCTCCCATGAGCCCCAGCACTTCCCTTGCTCTCCACCAAGCTACAAGCGAAAACCAAGCCCAATAGTTCCCCATCTCCTCATCTGTTCTTTAAGCTGCCTGTGCAAAGAGTTCTCCACCCCCTCTGGAGAGTACACTGATGGGTTTCAAAGTCATCATCCTCTCGCAGCAGCTTTCTCCTTCAGGATCTGATGTGCCTTGTCCTCAGCTTCCATGTAATAGCCCAGAAAAACCTGTTCCATGTTGCAGTGAATCATGGTGAAGTCCGGGAAGGCACAAGGCCTAAGAGAGTGGCATCTCCACATGTCCTGAGTCCCAAGTGTCCAGATAGAGTCCGTGTCTGTGAGGCAGCAAGTCAGTGTCTTGCAAGGCAGAGTCATTGGTGGATTCAGAGTTGGCGAGAGTGGGCCTGATTAGCGCAGTAGCATGTTGTTCTCTTTTCCTCTTGGTGGCTGCTTCCTCACTACATGAGGCTGCATGGCCAAATTCTGACTATAAACCATAGCTGCTTGTTGCTGCCTTACTAAGACACCATAGGGGAATCTTTAGAGGAACAGAGGTAGCTACTCCCTCACTACATGCAGCATGGCAGAATCCCTTTCACATGGCTGCCCCCTTCACTATAGACCAGCACATCTGCTACCTACTCTCTCAGTTCTCATGGCGGACCAGCCTCTTCTCTCTGCTTATGTGACCTCCTCTTTGGCTCCTCCCAAAATATGCTACATTTTCCAGTCTCCCCCTATCGTTGACATTCTCTTGGCTGCCATTGTCAGTCGGGGCAAGAGTTCTCAAGACACAGGGCTTTCTAAGGAGAGCATTTACCTCCCCTAGCGACATCAGGAGTCCCTGAGTGTTCTCAGAGTCTTGTAGACACCTTTGCCTGGGGAGGTAGCACAGCTATTAGCTTGCCTTTTTTTATACAAAGTATATTAAGCCCTATCATCTACTTCTCCCCTCTCCCAACTGAGGTTTGTGGGGGGTTTTCTTCTATTTTCTGGTGAGCACACTTTGCACCCCATTACATTGTTACAGAGACATTACTTCCCCCCTGCAATATTTATGGTGCTGAAGTGAGCATCTAGCAATCGCCTCAGACCTGTGGGTGAAGGTTTTTATTTCTTTTTTTGTCTTTCTTGCATTTTTTCCCATTACCATTTCATCCCCTTATACTCCTCCCCACAATGGACAACAGAGTGGCAACTGAAGTTCTTTTCATTCACATTTTTGTCACGTGGGCATCGAGATGAGAGCACCAGAGAGAGTGTGGCACCAGCATCCTGCTACTGCAGCCCTTGGTTTTTTGAAACAGAGCCTTCCTTCACCTGTCAGTGCCTTCTTTGAAATGTGTTTCTTGATTACTGAGATTTATATATAACATTATCAATCTCTGAAATAGAGAACACTAAACTTGGCAAATGGCAGAGATCATTTCTCCATGTGAAGCAACATCACAATTGATTAGGCCAGGGGGTAGCTTGGTGTGATGTAGTGATTTTCAGTAGCGGACTACTGGCATAGGGGAGTGTGTGTAGGTTGAAGAAACACAGCTGGAATTAAATTTTATACTTGAAAATAAAAAATGATTTGATTTATATTACAAATACAGGGAATGAATAGCCTTGGCTATTGAGAATATACAGATTATAGTGATTTATCTTGAGGCTGCATATTAGGTCACCTGGGGCTGAGATTTTCATGTTTATGAAAGTCACAAAAAGGTTTTAGAAGTTTGAAAAACTGGTGTAATTAAAGTAAAATGCATATTATAGCCAGAAATCCTGTATTTGACTCATACCTGCTTGTCTCATGGCCTGGAGCATCTGACTTACACTCTTTTAATCTTATTTCATTGGTCTACAAATTGGGGATAATAATATCTATACGTAAAGTTAGACAATCATATCTGTAATTAATATTTAAAATTACATGTTATAATATTTAAAGTGACTGGCACATGAACTTACTTCATAGTAATTCAGTTCTCCCAATTTTTATTTTTCTCTTCCTTTCATTTTGGCCTTACCTTTCTAGTTTTCCCATCTCCATTTTTTCCCATCCAGCATGTAAATGTACTCAAGAAGTAATTAAAAACTAGAAAGAAAATCACCTCTATCATTCTTAGGCTCCCATCTTGTTACCAGAGTGTCCCTCTTCTTCCCTTCTTGGTCCGCATGCCCTGTCTCCACTTTCCCATTGTCCAATCAAGCCTCCACCCTTGGCAACTGGCTTTGATCTCTGTATGTCCACTGTAACTGGTCTCACTGATGTCCCCCACTCCCTCTGTTACCAAATTTAATCAGTAGTGTTCAGGGTTTTCTTCCTGAACCTGATCTTTAGAACACTAGTGTTGTAATTATTGATGCATCCTTCCTTGATGTCTTCTCCCTCAGCTCCCTCACTGCTAGTGCTTTCACTCTCTCCTTATGGTGTTCACTTAATTTTGCCTGTCATTTGTATATTGTCACTTTTATGTTTTCATCTTTAGTGTCCTTTCCTTCTCTTTACAAGGTATTCTGGAAATGTTTATCCATGTCACTGGCTTCAACTATTCTTTATTGCTGCATATGGGGTCTCCTGTCATTTCTCATGGCCCACTCTGCCATGGCCACTACCATGGTGATGTTCACTAGTCTCCCCACTGTCCTCAATCCAAGCATCTTCTTCTCTGTCCCCACCACATCCCGTCAATCATCAAGCCCCTCCTTTTCACCCTCACTTAGTTCTTGTGTTCCTCACTTTGACTAACAGAATAACCTCAGTTTCCTTGCTGTAGTGGTATCACTCTTAGGTCTGTCCTCCATCATCCTACAGTACTGCACAAGTGGTATTCCCTGGTTTAAATCAGTTGCTAGTCCCCCAACAAGCCTCTGAGTAAATTCCAAAATTCTTTTTTTAAAAAAAATATTTTATTTATTTATCTTTTTAGAGGGAAAGGGAAGGAGAGAGGAAGAGAAACATCAATGTATGGTTGCTTCTCGTGCATCCCCTGCTGGGAACTGGCCCCTGCCGGGAAATTCCAAAATTCTTAATGTTGTCTGTGAACCCTGCCTGCCTTCCAGATCATCAGCTGCCATGCCTGGCTTGACTCTAATGACTGGCAATTTACTTCAGGCTTTCTGCTCTTGCCTGCCTCCAACCCTTTGGACACGTTTTTCTTTATGCTTGGGATTCCTTCTACCCCTGACTAAATCCTACTGTAGCTTCAGTACTTTTTTGAAGGATAACCCACAAAGGTCCCCTCAGTCAACTCTCCACTTCATGTGGACAGAAAGATCTGCATGCTTGCTTTTGTTTGTTTGCTTGTCTGTTTATTTTTCACAGTGATCTGTGCTTTTCTTTGTTGTGGCACTGATCGTCTTATATGGTATCAGAGCACTTGTCTGTCTGCACTTGTAGTCTGTGAGAACAACTTTCACTTTCACTTTAAAATCTGCCACACCACACACAGTACCTAGCACATAGTAGGTATTCAGTATACAATTGTTAATGTATTGGCTTGTGAAGTACTAGTTCTTTCAGGACGATAATGACAGCATGGTGAGTGGAGAGGAAGATACTATTCAAAATGTCTTGTGTCGATGAGTCATGGTTTTATCAACTAATACTCTCATTTTTAAAAAATCATGTTTGTGAGAAATGTTTAAAGAGCATCTGTTTTCTTAAAAACTTAAGCATAAATATTTAAAACTTAACTCTGGAGAAACATATCACTACAAGTGTCATAAGGCATAAATGCATGAGAGTGTTAACATCTGGTTAGCCTAGAAATATGTTTAAGTATGGGTATTAAGATGCATTGCATAACTAAACTTGTCTAAACTCCAAACCAGAAATTTATTATTTGGAGGCAAAATGAAACCAAAAACTGACCTTTAAATATAAACACAGATTGGCCAGAGGAAGAACAATGAAAACACATCAAATTCCTTAATTCTTGCAAAAGGATAGAAGTAATTTTTCACTTTTTTATGTTTTTTTCATTTTTTTCATATTTTTCAAGCACATCACAGAACAGAGCTTTCTCATTTGTGCTATATGTCTATAACAAACTGACAGGGACGTTCTGCTTTGTGTTGCCCTCAATTTGGGCAAAACGATACAGGTCCCATTAACTTGAGAATCAGTAATTGATGTGAAAGATGGAAAAAGGAGTGTTATCTTTGTTAAATTTATCTCTAATAATTTTTTCATATTTTACTATTTTATTGTTGTTTAAGTAGTTGTCTCCATTTCCCTCCTAACCCAACCCCCATCCCACCCATTCCCACCTCCCAGCCTCAATCCTATCTCTGCTTGGCTTTGTCCATGGGTCCTTCATATGTGTTCCTTGACAACGCTGTTCCTGTTCTCCTTAGTTAGCCCCCTCCCCTCTTCTCTCTGGTTACTGTCAGTTTGTTCTTTATTTCAATGTCTCTGGTTATATTTTACTTTCTTGTTTGTTTTGTTGATTAGGTTCCACTTATAGATGAGATCATATGGTATTTGTCTTTCACCACCTGGGTTATTTCACTTAGCATAATGCTCTCCAGTTCCATCCATGCTGTCACAAAGGATAGGAGTTCCTTCTTTCGTTCTGCTGCATAGTATTTCATTGTGTAAATATACCATATTTTTTTGCTCCATTCATTTACTGACAGGCACTTAAGTTGTTTCCAACACTTGGCTATTGTAAATAGTGCTGCTATGAATATTGGGATGCATAGATTTTTTTGAAGTGGTATTTCAGAATTCTTAGGGTATAGTCCCAGTAGTGAGATTGCTGGGCCAAAAGGCAGTTCCAGTTTTAGTTTTCTGGGGAAATTCTGTACTGTTTTCCACAGTGGCTGTACCAGTCTGCATTCCCACCAACAGTGCACTAGGGTTCCATTTTCTCCACAACCTTGCCAGCACTTGTTTGTTGATTTGTTTATTATGGCCATTCTGACAGGTGCAAAGCAGTATCTCATTGTGGTTTTGATTTGCATCTCCCTGATGGCTAGTGATGCTGCATCCTTTCATATGTCTCTAGGCACTCTATATGTTTGCCTCGGAAAAGTGTCTGTTTAGGCCCTATGCCCATTTTTTAATTGGGTTGTTTGTCTTCCTGGAGTAGAGTCATGTGAGTTGTTTATATATTTTGGAGATCAAGCCCTTGTCTGAAGTATCATTGGCAAATATATTTTCCCATATGTTTGATTCCCTTTTCATTTTGCTGCTGTTTTCTTTAGCTATGAAGAAGATTTTTAATTTGATGTATTCCCATTTGTTTATTCTTTTCTTTATGTCCCTTGCTTTAGGAGACATATTGGTAAAAATATTGCTGCATGGAATATCTGAGATTTTTCTGCCTATGTTCTCCTCTAGAACTTTTATGGTGTTGTAACTTATATTTAAGTCTTCTATCCATCTTGAGTTTATTTTTGTGTGTTGTGTAAGTTGGTGGTTGAGTTTCATTTTTTTATGAGTAGCTATTCAAATCTCACTATGCCATTTGTCAAAGAGGGTATTTTTACTCTATTTTATGCTTCTGTCCCCCATGGTAATCAAAACAGTCTGGTACTGGCATAAGAACAGACACATAGATCAATGGAAGAGAATAGAGAGCCCAGAATAAACCCAAGTCTCTATGGTCAATTAAAATTTTTCACATTTTTAAAATAAGTGCTACAATCCCACAGTGATTTGGCAGATTCCGCTCACTTAATACTAAGACAACACATATCAGAAATGAAAGAAACATATATGTTTTCACCTCTGATTTTAAACAACTAAGAATACCCAATTCAGATAACTTTGAAATGTTTTAACGTATTTTCAGTGTTCAGTATATATAATATTTATTTGAAAATAAAAGGATAATATGTAATAATTTGTCGAGGTACAACATAAGAAAGAATGAAAATTAAAAACCAACACTGCATTTCTGTTTCTCTGAATATCCTCTTTTCAATCCACAACCCAAAGCAAAGACTCTAGGATTCTTTTTAAAAATATGTGAGCTATTTGTAAAACTGGTATTGCAAATCCATTCTTTTTGTTATGAGCTTAATAGAGTGGAAAGAATTTTAAATGAAAATTCAAAAGATCCAGTTTTGTTGGGGCCACTTACCAAATGTGTGGTTTGGACAAATCACTTATCACCTTTGAATCTCAGTTCACTCCCTTGTGTAATAAAAATTATTCCTGTTTGCATACTTAATAGTTATTTATTCAATAGAATGATCAAAAATATATGGACACTCTTGTGTAACTTTACATGTATATTAGCTAAAACATCAGTATATGTAATGCACTGCAACTTTAGAAAACATTACATTTTTTCAATGTCTGACCACATTTATCACCTAATTTTTGTGTGAGGATCACCTCTTATCCTATTCTTCATGAAGATGAATTAGGATAATCCAACATAGCATCTTCATTTCTTAATAACCTGTGTATAATATCAATGACTCTTAGATGCACATGCCTAGCATAGGTTCTCCAGCTACATTTAGAGCCTCACTGAATCAGTGCTGGGATACACCATAATATCTCCTCTGAGCTCACAGATAACTTTCAGATTCTTTTGGTCCTTGACTACTTGGTCAGTTTCACTGTTCATGAAGTCAATTGTGAGCAGAGCTTTGCCATGCCCCTGTTGCCAGTATCACCAGTGGAGATGGTGATGTGCTTTCTGGGAGGTGCTTTCAGCACTTAATCTCCCAGAATCCTCTCTCCTGGAGTTACATGGTAGTCCTTGAAACTCTGGGGAGAATACTTTTCCCCCTTACTCTGTGTCATTCTTAATTTTCAAGTCATGAAGTACCCTGCTGGTGCCCCAGCATTTGTCTTAAATATGCTGCATGAAAATAATTTGCCAGCTGTGTGATTTTTCTCTCTAATGAGATCAGTCCTTGAAGTTGATATAAGGAGCAGTATGTCATAAGAAAATGCTGAAATCTTTTTTACAGTGACTACATCATTTTGAATTTCAACAGTACATGAGTTTCAAGTTGTTCCACCTCATTGCATGTGCTGGGTAGTCTCAGTCTTTTTAGACAAGTTGGCCTTTAATATTTGATTAATTAAATATTTATATAATTACAGAAGTAATTTCTTAAGAAGACTGCTTTATAATATCTGTTCTTAAAAACCTACTAATCTTTCATCTTCTATGTAAAAAAAAAGATCTGCAGTCAGTCAACTAGTAAACAACATAGTGTTCACTATTAGAAATTCCTAGCAGCAGAAGCCACAAAATTTCTACCAACTCTCAGTATGCTCACCAATGAAGATCAATACAAGTGAAATATGAAAGTTTACAAAAAGAAGCCAAATAGAGAAAGAAAACTGCTAACTAAAACAACATAAAGATATTTGCTCTGCTTCTATTCAATGCAGTATTGGGAATGCTAGAAAATGCAATAAGATAAGAAAAAGACATAAAAGTTATCTAGATTTCAAAAAGAAGTTAATCTGTGTAGAAACTTTAATGGAATTTATTTTAGAAAGACCCCTAGAACTAATAAATGAGTTTAGTAAGATGGAAGAATAAATAATATTTACAACAGCAACAAGAAATTTTAAAATGATCAGTATAAATCTGATAAATAATGTGCAAGGTCTATACATTAAAAAACTGTAAAACATAGCAAAAATGAAATTTAAAAGTTGTAAATAAATGGAAAGGTACACAGTGTTTATAAGTATAGTATGTTTATGGCTTGGAAAACTGCTAAGATGTTAACTCACTACAAATTATTCTATAATTCAATACAATTCCAGCAGGCTTTTTTGGTAGAATATTAAAAGTTCATTCTAAAAGTTATGTGAAAATGCAAAAATAGTACATTATATTACTACAATAGCAACTTTCAAACAAGTAATAAATTTGGATAACTAATACTGTCTGGTTTCAGGACTTATTAAAAGCTATAGTAATCAAGAGAGTATGGTATTGGTATTAGGTAGGGAAATGAAATGAAATGTAGTCTATAAATTGACCCAAACATATATGGAAAGTTGACTTTTGACACAAAGGTAATTTAGCAGAGAAATGATAGTCTTTTCAACAGATGGTGTTCCCAAAAGTTAGATATCTAGATACAAAAATAAAATAAACTCTCATTAGTACCTCACATCATATATAAAAAATAACTCAAAGTGGATCATAGACTTAAATGTTAAACCTAAAACTATAAAATGTCTCAAAGAAATTATGGCAGAAGAGCTTAGGGATCTTGAATTAGGCAAATATTTCTTAGATAGATATCATACAAAATATATAATTCATAAGATTAAAAGTTGAGAAGCATAAATGGTAGGTACAAAATAAACAAGGGGAGGTTAAGAATAGTATAGGTAATAGAGAAGCCAAAGAACTTATATGTATGACCCATGGACATGAACTAAGGTGACGTAACAATGGTAGAAGGAGGGTACAAGGCAGAGAAGAATAGAGGGGAGAAAAATGGGGCAACTGTAATAGCATAATCAATAAACTGTATTTTAAAAAAAGATAAATTGAATATCACCAAAGCTTAAAAAAAACAGAAATTCTGATTTTCGAAAGACACTGTTAAGAGAATAAAAAATATCATGAACAAGGAGAAATATTTGTAAATCATCAATGTAAAAGAGGACTTATATTAAGAATATATTAAAAATCCCTGGCTTGGCGTAGCTCAGTGAATTGAGCATGGGCATGTGAACCAAGGGGTCACAGTTCAATTCCAAGTCAAGGCCATGCCTGGGTTGCAGGCCAGTTCCTAGCAGGGGACCCATGAGAGACAACCATACATTAATATTTCTCTCCCTCTCTCCTTCCCTTTCCCTCTAAAGATAAATAAATAAAATCTTTTTAAAAAGGACTTTAAAAAAGAATATATAAAAAACTCTCAACACTCAATTAAAAAAAGAAGAAGAAAACTTAAAAATGGGGAATAATTTTGAAGACACTTCACCAAAGAAGATACACAAATGGCAAATAAGTACACAAAAAGACACTTATAGCAGTGAAGCATTACTTATTAGCATACTTTAAGTGAAAACCACAAGTTATCACTACGCAAATATTAGAGTGACTAAAATTAAGAACAATGACTATATTAAGTGTTGGTAGTAATGTAGAGGTACTAGAACTCACACACTGCTGTTGAAAATGTAAAATCATATGATCACTCTGGAAAAAATGTTTAGCTGGTTATTAAAAAGGTACACATACTCCTATATAAAAACAACCATTTCTTTCCTGGGCACTTACATGAGATAAACAAAATCATACATTCACATACAGATTTGTATGTGAAGGTCCATTGGCTGTGTCATACACAAATTGCGGTTCATCTGTACAAGGGAATATTATTCAACCATAAAAAGAAAAATACTTCTGTTATATGCAATGACATGAGTGAGTCTTAAAAACCTTGTGCTTCATAAAAGAAGATCCCCACCCCCTGAAAAGGCTATTGTCTTTATGTATTCATTTATATATTTAAAAAAACCCAAAACTATCTAAAAGAATGTATCAGTGATTGCCAAGAACTAGCAGTAGAGAAAGAAGTGATAGGAAAGTACAATGATGAAAGTTTTAGGGGTAATGAAAATTTTCTAAATCTTGCCCTGATAAGACTGGCTACTTGGTTGAGTGTTGTCTTGCAAAGTGAAGTCACTGGTTTGATTCCCAGTCAGGGCACATGCCTGGGTTGTGAGCCCAGTCCCTGGTTATGACATGTGCGAGAGGCAACCTATTGATGCCTCACACATCAGTGTTTCTCTCCCTTTCTTCCTCCCTCCCTTCCCCTATATCTAAATGTAAATAAATATAATCTTAAAAATATTCTAGATCTTTATTGTAGTGATCATTACATGATGGTACACATTTGTTAAAATTCACTGATCTATACATCTAAAAATTATTTTTTAAATATTTTATTTATTTATTTTTAGAGAGGGAAAAGGAAGGCGAAGTGGGGGGAGAGAAACATCAATGTATGGTTGCCTCTCATGTGCCCCCTACTGGGGCCTTGGCTCACAACCCAAGTATGTGCCCTGATGGGGAATCAAACTGGTGACCCTTTGGTTCACTGATCAGCACTCAATCCACTGAACCATACCAGCTAAGAATTGTCTTTTAATTTACAGGTTATATATCAATAAATCTGACTTTAAAACAGTAAAGTCACACACACTAACAATAAACAGAACTGAGGAATAGAAGAAAAAAACTGAAATGTAGAGAAAATCAGGAAGTGCTGATATGACCAAGGAAAATTTCCTGGAAGGTAACTTGAACTTAGTTGGAAAATAGAGTCCCTACCTGAATGGACAATGAGAAAAATAAAATGAGATATCAGTTAGGGCATACTTGCTCTAATAGTAGCCTCATATCCTAGTGGCTTAGCATAGTACATACTTCCTGCTTACATGGTAGTCCATACCAATATTCAGGAAGTATTCTTCCAAAGGATGATGCAGGAACCCAGGACCTAGAAGGTCTAGGTCTTTTTGGAATCCTCCACTACATCCTTTGTATCATGGAATAAAGATAAGGAAGTAGAGAAGGACCATGCAGACTGAGGGGGAGGTTTTAGAAACTAGGCATGGGAGAAGTGTATATCATTTCTTCCTATACTCTATTGACCAGAACATGTTATATAGCCTCAATTTATTTGCAAAAATTCTGGGAAATGTAGTTTTAAGCTGGGGTCCCAGGAAAAGAAAGAAAGAAATTTGTTGAGTATACAGCAGTGTGTCTGCCACATTTAGGAACGTGTGAGAATGAGATGTACACTCACAGAGTGTTGAGGAATCTGTTTGGATGTAGGAAGCTGGTAAGGGGACTGGGAGGAAGTAGAAGAGGACATTGCATGCCAAAATTAAGAAGTTAATATTATCTTTGGGGCAATGACTAGCTAAAAGATATCTTTGTAAAATAGGATGATACTCACCTACCACTTAAAGGTGTGCTGAGGATGGAACAAGGTAATATACAGAAGTTGTCTTTCAGGTTTGTAAAGCATGAAATGGGTATGACATATTTTTAATTAACTTGAAGTTACTGCAATTGTAATTTTTTTCCTGTTCAATGACTTTGCCTGTTCATTCAGTTTTTTCCACAACTTTTGAACTTTGCTAACTATTCTCTCCATACCACCCCTCCCCCCAAAGAAATAGTTCTATCCTTCATCTGTTTTGTTCCTCTTTGAGAAGAAGATGTTAAGAAATTATTAACTATAAAGTAAAGAAAACCACAGGATTTCTTAGAACACTTGTCTTCTTTGCAATCCTGCTGTGTTATGGAAAAGAATATAGTATAAAAATAACAATAATGTACAAACATAATATTGAACTATAGAATGATAGGCTATTATTTCAAAAAATAAAATTAAATCCTGTTTTGTTTTTTTCTTTCTGAAGATTTCATTTTTGCCTTAGCTATTTTTGTTTTATCAGTATGCTTATGGTGTCCTGCCTTAAATCACTCTGGTAACTCTGCTTAGTACTATCTTCCAACTGATTACTTCTAAAACCAATTTTCTTCATTATATTGTCATTCTCTCCCTTTTTCTTTTAAAACTGACTTCTCAATGACTGAATCTAATTTTAACTATTTTATTGACCTACAGGACAATTTTTCCACTGTTCTTGAGCTATTCACATCCATTACATGCAGTTATTTCACCTCTTCATATCTGCATGTGAGAAACACTCTTAAAATAGTTTTTTTGGTATTTCCTCCAAATGTATTTTCATGTATATTTTTACCTGTGTACGTCTACAAAATAAGTTTGTCTTCACCAATTTTCTCTTATTGACTTTCAAACAACCACTCATTTTTTCTAATGATACTAATTGCAATGACTTATTTGCTATTCAAATTGAGTGAACTCATCCTTTTTTATTTTTGATATTTTTTTATCAGAGCCCACTGAACATGGATACAGTAGTAAATGTTTTATAATCTTAGAGGACATTGTAATTTCTTATTGAGAAGCTGGCCCTCTTTCTCCTATCACTTTGAATAAATATTTGTTTATGCTTTCTAAACCCCTCATTTCATTAATAGAAATGGACATGTTTAAAGTTTTGGTTAGGTGTTAAAACAATAAATTGTCTTTATGAAATTATAATCATGGTATATGTTTAATATTTTGAACATATTCCATTCTACAAAACAAATCTCAATGTAAACATAAAATACTAATTTTTCTATACCTGATTTTACAACATTTGAAGAAAGAATATGGTTATATAAAATAAAGAGATAGTTTTATGGTATTGTTTCTTATCAGAATTAACATAAAATTGAGTTTCTTAAATAAACATGAAAACATATCCAACTTTTCACCTAAAAGGAAAACCTAGATTTCATGAAGCTCTTATAATTTGCAAACCCTCTGCTTTTTTTTTCTGCAGTAAATCTCATTGTCATTTTTTTCTAAAACACAAGATTAATGCCTACCCTATAAACTTGGTAAGGACAAAGGAAATAGTATTTCATTTTAAAAAGGAAAAACAAACATGGCACATTGGGAATAAGTTATAGTGCTGATCTGAAATTTAATAAATTTTGATTGAGTGCTATGGGATACATACTGTGCAGAAAAATGCATACACTTTGCCACCAACGGAATAAAATAAATTTTTCATGTTGTTTTCCATATGCTTCCAATTCTTTGTAATGTAACTCATGCTTTATCTGAACAAATACGTAAATATACAATTGGATTAAACTAAAAACTATTTGTTGAACAATTTATGAATGTAAGAAGAAAGGAAGCAGTAACCATGTGTTTTTTCTCCATGGATCAATCACATTTACATGATCAGGATGGTTTAAAGTTTTTAAGCTCTGCTTGATCCCATTCCCTTATTATCACAATTATTCACTTATTCTATAGCTATTTCTGTTAATCTCTAGATTGTTCTATTTTATTTCACATAAAATATTCTACCTTTTTAAAAATGAAAGTGGGTAAAAAACCAAAATTTATAGGGATTGAGTTAATTTACAATTTATTATTATGCAGAGATTTGCTTTTTAAAGTTCTCAATGATTTTAATTTACATTTCAGGAGCTTTGTGAGAGTTATAGTGATTATTTTAGCACTTAGTTATAGCATATTTTATTTAGCACTTCAATTTTTAGTTTTAACAATGTATAAGTGATAACTGCATAAACCACATCCATCTATATTGGAGTCATGAAATTTATCTTTATTACTACATAACTCATTTAATTATAGCATTAGGCTTTACACAACAACCTTGCCATACTTCTGAGTTATTACATATGTTATATGTGGTATTTTTTTTGTGTGCTCTACGCTGGGAATGATTTCGTTCTGATTTAGACTATAATTATTAAACTTATACAGAATAATCAACAGGGCCTGCCATCTGAGAAAAATAATAATTTCCCCAGTGGATGTTGTTTTTCAAATTGAATTTTCAATATAACTGTCAGTGCTTTAATGTTAAATGTAAAAAATATTTAGTTTAAAGATAATCTAAATTATAATTATATTAATTTTACTATTAGAGAACTGATTTTGAGATAAACAATTTTAGCAATAATTTTAGATTATATATGATTTTATAAGCATTATAATTTTTTAATATTTTACTTATTTATTTTTTAGAGAAGGGAAGAAAGGAGGAGAGAGAAGGAGAGAAACATCAATGTGTGGTTGCCTCTTATGTGTCCCCTACTGGGGACCTGGCCTGCAACCCAAGCATGTGCCCTAGACCGGGAATCGAACTGGTGACCCTTGGTTCGCAGGCCAGCACTCAACCACTGAGCCACACCAGCCAGGGATTATAAACATTATAATTTATTATTAGAGTTATAGATAATCTCTTGTGACTTGAAGGCTATTCTAAAGTATTTTCTGAATATAAAGACATACAATGCAGACTTTTATACCATGAAGGAAACTTAGAAATAATTTACAGCGGAGATCAGCAAATGATAGCTCTTGGGCTAAATCTGGCTGGCAGTCTCTTTTGGTAAATAAAGTTGTATTGGAATATTTCCACCTCTTTATAGGAGCATAACTCCTACCCCACATCCTGAGAATCAGCATCTCTTACACAACAGAGTTGAAAGTTGAGTATGGAAAGCACAAATCACCAAAGTAGGTCACTGGAAGAGAGTAAAAGGAGTCATTTCTAGTTTGATTCATGGTTCTCAGAGTCATGTATTCTAGCTATTAGAGACACAGCATCATACAAACTAGAGGTTTACTTGTGCCTTTGAGAGATTAACCCAACATTCTGGAAGAAATCAAGTGCCCATCAATACAAAAGGAATTAAAAAGTTGTGGTACATATATATAATAAAATATTACTCAGCCATAAAAAGAACAAAATCTTACAATTTGTGACTGCATGGATGGACTTAGAAGGTATTGTGCTAATTGAAATAAGTCAGTATGAGAAAGACAAATACTATATAATTTCATTTACATGTAGAATCTAAAGAACAAAATAAATAGAAATTAAGACAGACTTGTACAAACAGAGAACAGATGTATGATTGCCAGAAGTGGGGGAATTGGGGAATTGGGAGACAGGTGAAAAATGTGAAGGGATTAAAATGCACAAATTTGTAGTTACAAAAGGTCATGGGGATATAAAATACAGCATAGGGAAAGTAGTCAAGAATATAAATAACAGCCCTGGCTGGTGTAGCTCAGTGGATTGAGCGCGGGCCTACGAACCAGAGGATCCAGTTTGATTCCCAGTCAGAGCACATGCCTGGGTTGCAGGCCGGTTCCCTGCAGGCCAACTCCCAGCAGGGGACGCACGAAAGGCAACCACACATTGATGTTTCTCTCCCTCTCTCCTTCCCCTCTAAAGATAAGTAAATAAANAAATACAGCATAGGGAAAGTAGTCAAGAATATAAATAACAGCCCTGGCTGGTGTAGCTCAGTGGATTGAGCGTGGGCCTCCGAACCAGAGGATCGAGTTTGATTCCCAGTCAGAGCACATGCCTGGGTTGCAGGCCGGTTCCCTGCAGGCCAACTCCCAGCAGGGGACGCACGAAAGGCAACCACACATTGATGTTTCTCTCCCTCTCTCCTTCCCCTCTAAAGATAAGTAAATAAATAAAGTATTTTAAAAAAAAGAATATAAATAACTACACATGGTGGCAGGTGGGTACCGGAAATATCAGGGGAACACTCTGTAAAGTATATGATTGTTTAACCACTATTCTGTATACCTGAAACTAATACAAAATAATAATGAATGTAAACTTTAATTTACAAAAGCAGGTTTTTTAAAAAATATATTAATCCAACATCATGTCAAGCCAGAAGATTTGAGTTAATGAAATATATTGTAAAGTGAGTGATATCTCACAGGCATGCACAGTTGGTCACCTTTTCTTTGCTGTAATCTGGGCCCTTTCATTCAGGAAAAAAGCTGTTATACAGAATCCCATGACCACACATCTCCCATCCTTTGAGCCCTCAAGTAGTATTGCTGCATGAGACACTTAGGCAGAAAAAGCAAACCCATACCAAAAGACCTATCAATCTCAGTGATAACAAATAACTGCCCTTTTCATGAAGGAAAGTGCCAGATATCACCAGCTTACAACTAAGTGGCTGGTTGGTTTTCTCAAGGAATTGTGCCATATAAAGTGATCTTTGTTGGTCTCTGATTATGACAAGTCATTCAACAGAGGTAGTGGCTAGATCAGCCTCATAAGAGAGAGTCCATGTGTAGCCTAAATCTGTGCCATAGGTAACTACTCTCCCCAAGGGCCATTACACAATCATAGCCAAGTCAAGGGGAAACTTGTTCCATTAGGCAGGTAAGTATATCCATTTGGTTGTTTAGTGTCTTTACTTCAGAGGACATTTGTTCAAAAAGCAAAGATCTACATATTTTATATGTCTACTTCTATGAAGTCCTTTAGCTATTCCTTCTTTGGACACTATTATCTCCAGTCTTCCAATCCTCTTCTTTCCAAAGCCTCTACCCATGCAGTAATGTCACTTCCCACTGCTCGGTATTTCACATACAGCCTCATCTGGGGCCCTTCACATGGTTAATGGCCAAATAAAGTTCTTTTAAAAAAGATTTTATTTATTTATTTTCAGAGAGGGGGGAAGGGAGGGTGGAAGAGGGAGTGAAATATTGACGTGCAAGAGATACATCAACCGGTTGCCTCTTGCACACCCCCAGCTGAGGACCTGTCCTGCAACCCAGGCGGGTGTCCTGACTGGGAATCAAACCAGCAACCTTTTGGTTCACAGGCCAGTATACAATCCACTGAGCTGCACCGGAACCAGAACCAGACAGAACCAGGTGACCTTATTAAAGTCCTACCCAGTGGGAGGATTGCCTGATATTATTGCCATTCAAGGTTATCACTGAGGACGTAATGTGGCATTTTCATCCCCCAACAATCTATTATAATGGCCTAGCAGTGAACCAAGCTCATGTTTTTAATCAAGCTCCAGCAGCTGGAGAACTCCCCATGCAGCCACTGCTGAGAGATGTGTCACTGCAACACAGAACTCTAGTCTACCTGCTCCTCAAAGTCACTTATGCTCGTTTAGTAAACTCAGTGTATCAGGCTCCATCCCAAATGTAGCATTCCCAAATGTATGAATGAAATGTCTTCAAATCTAAAAAAGCCATGAAATACTATGTTTCTTTCTCAGCGCTGGAGGTACAAAGTACAACTTGTTCTTTACCTTGGAGCATATATCCTGGCATGTTTTGGGCAACTGGGCTCCTACCAGCTTCAGCAATGTAGCATACCCATGGATCATTGTAGAATTTAGCTTCTGCCTGCCATCAAACATAGGCCCAGTATAGGTTTGCTTAGCACTTGCTGTTGTTCAAGTTTGAGAAGCATGCTGTCATCAATATAGTGGACCAGGGTGATGATCTGCAAAATATCCAAGTGAACAAGGTCTCATCACATGATATTGTGTCACAGAGCTGGGGACCTCACAGTCCTGGGTCATGATCATGAATAAACACTGCTTTCCAACCACATAAGGCTAAGTTGCTTCTGACCCTAATTTCTGATGGGTATTGAAAAGAAAACATTTGCCAGTTCAATAATTACATACTATGTGTGTATCAGAGGCTTTTTTAATGTCCTCTAAAGAAGATGAACACATTTAGCTTAGCCACAGCAAATGGAGCTATTACTTAGCTTGCAGTTAGTAGACTGTCATCTGCCATCATCCAGCCTGTTTTTGTAGGGCCAGAATGATGGACTAATTAGGGATATACAGGAGAAGACCATCTGTGGTATCTTTATGTCTTCAATGGTGGGATTAATCTCTGCCATAATCCCCAAATGCTCTATTGCACTTGATTTATATTCCTGGCCAGAGGGAAGGAAGCAGGTTTTTGGACCCGTACTTGGACTTTCCAACCCTAATGCTCTCATACCATTATGTAGAATGGCAGAATATACAGGAATGCCAAAGCCTAAAGATTTGGATATCAATTCAAATTTCTGTTGGTTACTTAGTATATCAAGATTCCTTATTCAGAGATGAGGGTAATGATCATAGGATAGATCCATGGACATAACAGACACACCATGAGATAGACTTGGACCAGGACTCAATTATTATCCAGCCTCTATAATTCTGGCATCTATAAATGTCAGTTCTTCATGGTACTTAAGGTACGTTGGTATCTAACACACTTAATACAAGAGATGTATTTTTCCCCCAGCATACAGAGATCCTGGCACTTGCTCTTAAATATATTTGCTCCGCTGTTGCGATGGTTTTAGCTCTAGAACTGATGCTGCTCTGGAAACTGGCCAATTTTAAATTCTCATTATGGTAGCAATGATCAGCCTTCTGCTCATCTGATCCTGGTGTGTGTTTGTGTATCCAACTTAATATCCCACTCCATATATTTCATCCCTGTATTCTAGTTTTCTCAAGATGAATTCTCAGGCATGTTCTCTCAGTTTTTGCTCCTGCAGCATCTCCCAGAAGGAGGGCTGAGAATTGAACTTAGTTTTTGTCAGGGGAAGATCAGCTTGTCAGACATCAACTTTAGGTACGGCCTTTGCGTACTTTCCAGGGAAGGAATGGCTGCTATTCTTTAACAAGGGGAGGGAGTCACCTCTTCTAGGGTTCAGGGGAAGTTGGGAGTTCAGTATTACCAAGTGCATCCGCTCACATGTTCCCCATCCCATATATCATGGCCATGTGTTTTCTCAACAAGGCCTTACTTTAGCATAAGGGACTTTTCCGTTCTATGTTTTACACAGTAAGATCCCTGGACTGATTTACAACGTATTCCTCTAGTTATAGGAGTTATATGCCCGTTCAAATTCTGCCGTGAAAACTTTCTGTCCCTGATACCTTTTCAAGACAAGGGTGAGCTCAACTGATAATGTCCTTTCTTTCTTTAGGCATTGCAATGGCACTTAATAGCTATCCAGCTCAGTAGTTCCTAAAGCTGGCATTGCCCCCATAGCTCTCAAATGCTATGCCCAAGTGTCTCCTTCCATCTGTGCTTTATCCCAGCTCTTTACAAGTGAGCTAGTAATTGCGGTGCTGGAGCACCCCAAGCACTATGACCCCTGCAGTTAGAGCCAGCAGTGGGATTCTTCTTTCCCTCCGACCAGCAAGCTACCCACTTACAGGAGCTTGTGTATCTGCTTTTTAATATTGCAACATACTCTCTGTTTACACTTTCCCAAAAGCAGACCAGCTGGTCTCTGGAAATGTTGATACGGAAGGGGAGATGTGATAGATAGAAGAATGTGTTATCAAGCAATATCCGTGTGGGGAACCGGAGCTTCCTGAGGAAGATAGAATGTGAAACACGTGCCTGAGAGTGTCGTGCAACGGATGAGGAAATGCAGCATAATTATGGTGACCACTGTTCTTGTCACTTATTTGTTGAGGCCAATTCCAGAGTGAGGCATGACCCAGAGTGGGCACTGACATCCAGAGAAAGTTTCAGGTCAAGAAGTAGGTACTGGATGTTAGAAGTGGAGGAGGCACGCACTAAGGTGGTAAAGCCCGAGCAGATAGAGGCAAGGCACTGAGAGCGTCCGCTGTACGTGACTGGCCTAACATCCCAGACTCTAAAAATGGTACAACTGAAAGAAGAGTGTAGGCTTTTTGACTCCGCTTCTGGTGGCCCTATACTAAGCTGTTTTTGTCACATGGTGTCTGGATTATACTTGAGAGTGGAATGTATACAAGTGACTCCCAATTCAGTTTAGCGAGCAGACCCCCTCTTTGTTGCCAGCCCAAAGGAGAAAGAAAAACAGGTGTCATCTTTCCTACTTTGAGCCCAGGAAATGGAGTTTACTGAGCGAGAACAATGCTCTTACATAAGTGGGAGGAGGGAAGAGGAAAAGAGGATAAGTAGGTGTTTTTTTCCCCACTAATGGAAAAACAATCAAAACAAACCAAAAAAGACAGTGGAAGCTTTATGCAATAGGCAATAGCTTTTGTAACCCTGGGAAGAGCCAAAAGTTAGTTTACAGTTAACCAAGGCTGTGGCACAATACAAAGCTTAATCTGCCCACTGGCTTGCAGATTAGAACTAAGAGCCTCCAAAGGCAATTTTGCCAGGTGCTTCTTATAAAGGTTAAGTGTCCTCTTCACGACTTAGCCCCATTTCTCTTGTACCGGGCTGTTCTCTTGTATGGGGCTGTTCTGCCTCACTGTTCTGCCTTTAGGGAAAGGTTAGATATGTATAGGAAGGTTTTCCCAGAAGCAGCCACGCACACACTGACATATCCACGTGCTTGCAAAACCAATGGTGCTTTCTTTCTTCCATGCACTTTTCTTGACAAAGCAAGCACGTATGCACCTCCGTTTCACCTCCATCCTTTTATGTGTATGACAGTGTGGGGAAGTATCAAGAGCAACAGAAAGACAAGGACAATGTGCATGGTGGGATGGGAGCTCGGCAGCCCAGAAAACCTGTTCGTGTGTTCTACAGCAATCCCAAAGCTCAGGGGGAGGCAGTTTACCTTCAGTTAGTCATCTTTGGCTCCATTCCATGGACTTGAATGCATCGCATATACTTTTATTTCATTTCACCATGGGTATATTTTTAGTTTCTGTACACTGATGGGTTGAAATTGAAATATTAAAGTATTACCTTGCTTAAAATATTCAATCAGTTGTGAACTCAGAGTTTTATGTCTTGTCTGAGTCCCAAATTTAAGTTGATTAACTAGTAAGAGAAGTCTGTTTGACTAGATTATGGTGGATTTCTTGCCAATGCACAGCACATTGCATAAATGTGATCTCCAAATCCCAATGTATCCCAATTTATCTTCATTATAAAGAGTCATTAGTTAGCAACACCCAGGATCCTGCATTTTTGTAGTACTTATTTTGTGATGTTAAATCACACATTTCTCTTTCTCTCTCTACATATATATTATATACATGATATAGATCATGTATGTATAATATATATATATATATGAAATAAGGTTTTAGATAATTTTAAATGAGGACCAATTTGAACAGTTTTAAATTCCCAATCCAAATGACCATCAGAGTAATATTGGAGAACTTACTGGAAATTCTGAAACTAAGCCATGGGTATATCCCTAGAGATTATGATTAAGTGAGTCCCAGGCAGGGCCTGGAAATCCACATTTTGAAAAACTCTCCAGATAATTTAACGATCCTCCAGGTTTAAGAAAACAATGTTGGAGAAGTCACTCTATTTGCCTTTAAAATTTTGGTTACCACTTCCAACTAAAACACTTTATGACCATGCCATAGTAGATATGACTTCAGTTCTCACATTTTTTAACTCAATTTATAAAGTAGCAATGCATTTACCTATTATTTTGAAGGGTCTATTTTAGTTCCAATAAACAGACTCACCCAAGTCATCTGAAGAAAACTGGGTAGCTCTAGGGACCAACGCCCTGTATTCTTCTCTTTTTCTCATGGGCCACAGGTCTTTCTTTTATGGCATTTCTGTTTCTCTCTGCTCCCTCCTGACTTTGATTTGCCCTGATTCCTTATGGTCTTGATTACACTGCATGGCTCATCTCTGTAAATGCCCTTTCATCTTTACCTCCCATTGTTAATGGCTAGATTCTTGCTATTTCCCAATTACACTGTTACGGGAGAGAACCTGTTGGCCCCAGCTGAACCGTTTATGCCAGGCTGCACCCTATAGTGCTAGATGCTCTATAAACTGTGTGTTCCTGGGTTGGAGCTCAGTTTTTACCCAATTAGTTTCTGTCAAAGTCATGGGACCATGTGATATTAAATCTCACAGCCTGAAGTGCATCCCATCAGAGGAACTTAGGACTTACCCTTAAAACAGGATGTGTGAGCAACATTCTCAATGTCTACCTATCACACATACTTCACAAAATTGTTCTCATGTTTAAATGTGATTACCCATGTGGAGGTACCTTGTGAATTATGAAATTATGTTCACATATGAGTTATTAATTTCAATATTATTAAACCCATAACTGTAACATGAGAAACAAGGTTAGAAATACATCCAAGAATATGTGAGAATTAAATGATTGCTAAATGTAGGCTTTCCAGCCACCAGTGGGGACAGTATGGGTTATTAGATAAATGGCACAGGAATACTAGTGATCATTTTTACAATAAAATTAACTTATTCCATGTTTCATACCACATTAAAATAAATAAAATAAATTTAGATTTTAAATAAATTAAAATTTAAAGATTAAATATACGCACTTATGAAAGTAATTTTAAACAAAAAATGAAACAGCCTGCAAGTCCATTATCATGAGAATGGTTAAATATTTTTGAGATGAGGTATGATACCCTATGACAGGGGTGTCAAACTCATTTTCACCGGGGGCCACATCGGCCTTGTGGTTACCTTCAAATGGCCAAATGTAATTTTAGGACTGTATCAATGTAACTATGCCATAACTGTTAAGCGAAAGCTCAGCATTGCCGCCGGGTAGAAAAAAGGTGCCAGGCCAGATAAAACAAGGTGGAGGGCCGGATTCGGCCCACAGGTCTTGTGTTTGCCACCTGAGCCATATGATTACAATTACATGAAATTCTACAAGAAATAAAGTTAATCTGTAGTGAAAGAAATCAGAACGGTGGTTGCCTGAGGCAGGGGTGGATGGTATAGTGATTTACAGGAAGGAATGCAGAAGATCTTTCTGAAAAGAGGAAAACATTCTACTATTGCATACATTTGTTGAAATTCATTGAACTGTGCCGTTAAGGCTATGTCTTCCACCATAAATCAATTATACCTTTAAAAATGTCATGGTAGTTACATATATGGGATGTTATATATGATATACTGAATTAAAAACTTGGTGATGAAACATGAAAATTTTTTTGAAAGATTGTAGGAAAGTGTGTATATGATAATCTTTGATAACACAAGTTGTGCTATATTATATATGCATATTTGTATGCATGCATATTGTTTGAACCTTTGGGCATTTTTGGAATGAGGAACATCAAGTATTTAATTTGAGATGATGCCAGCACTGTCTTTATCTAAGACTTTGTACAACCAGCTTCCCATTTGTTTTCTGGTTACTGTTTTGTACCCATTCCAATGTATGCTGTAAATTGTTACTGGGTTATATTCAAAATTAAATAAGTTCTATTTTTCTCCAGTGCTCCCAAAGGAAACTGGTATATTTTTCTGCTGAAAACTTATGTTTGCTCTTCACAAAGATAAATAGCTGCTGTCCAAGGCCTCAAAGGGTTTACAATCCAAAGGCAGTACAGAAGTACTTAATCATTCATACTAAAGTACAATAAATTAAAAAAACAGAGATACGTAGCATATGCAATAATGTTACTAGTGAAGGAGGTCAATTCTGCTTCAGTAGGTCATGAATAATCTCACAAAGGAAAAACATTGATCTAGTTCTTGAAGGTTGACTAATAGTTTGTCAGAGTCTCACAGTCATAAGTACACTGAAGAATTTCATTTTGGATTTTTTTTTCTACTGTTGCTCAAGTACAATTGTCTCCATTTTCACCACACCTCACCACACCCATCCCCACTTCTTGCCCTTGAACCCTTTCCCTTTTGCTTTGTCCATGTGTCCTTCATACATGTTCCTTCATGGCCCCCTCATTACACCCTATTATCCCTCTCCCTCTTCTCTCTGGTTACTGTCAGATAATTCTTTATTTCAATGTCTCTGATTGCATTTTGCTTGCTTGTTTGTTTTGTTGATTGGGTCCACTTATATGTGAGATCATATGGTATTTGTCTTTTACCACCTGCCTTGTTTCACTTAGCATAATGCTCTCCAATTCCATTCATGCTGTTGTGAAGAGTAGGAGCTCCTTCTTTGTTTCTGTTGCATAGAATTCCATTGTATAAATGTACCATAATTTTTTTGCTCCATTCATTCTCTAATAGGCACTTAGGTTGCTTATAGCACTTGGCTATTGTTAATTGTGCTACTTTGAGCAGAGGGATGCATAGGTTTTTTTGAACTAGTGTTTCAGGATTCTTAGGGTATAATCCCAACAGTGGTATTATTGGGACAAAAGGCAGTTCCATTTTTAGCTTTTTGAGGAAATTACATATTGTCTTTCACAGTGGCTGCACCAGTCTGCATTCCCACCAGCAGTGTACCAGGGTTCCCTTTTCTCCACAACCTGGCCAGAACTTGTTTGTTGATTTGTTTATGATGGCCATTCTGACAGGTATGAGGTGATATCTCATTGTGTTTTGAATTGGCATCTCTCTGATGGCTAGTGATGCTGAGCATCTTTTCCTATGTCTCTGGACCCTATGAATGTCCTCCTTGGAGAAGTGTCTGTTCAGGTCCTTTGCCCATTTTTTAATTGGGTTGTTTGTCTTCCTGAAGTGGAGTCATTTTGGAATTTTTGAAGGCAGAAGGGATACTAAAGAGTTCTACCTTGATTGAATATATAGTTTATTAAGATCTCAAGGTGGTAGTGTAGGTGAAGACTTACCTATGCAGGGAATAGGGTATGAGAATTTAGAGATGGGCAGAATACTTACTAGACAGAATTGATAGTCTAAGCAAGAGATGATCAAGATCTGTACTAAGCCGTTGCTGTAGAGAAGAGGTTATATATATTTGAGAGATAATGGAGAATCATGGACATTTAATAAGTAACTGAATATCATGGGTTAGTGTTAAGCAGGAAGTCTGAGAAAAGACTAATAACTGCACTTCTTTCTTGTCAAACAGAATAAGTGGCAGAGCTATCTTCTAAAAAAACAGTGTAGGGAGGAAAGAGTAGTTTTAGGGGAAGGCTAATGAGCTTCATTCTGGGTGATGGAAGCTGAGGCTATTGGAGTCATCTAAATAGAAAACACAAGTAGGAAGCACTGTATGTAAGTTGGAATCTTAAGGAGGGACCAGAAATGTAGATTTATTTATGTAGGTGGCAGTAGAATTTAAAGGCAGGTGAACTAAAATAAGAGAAGCAAGAATAGGACCCTGGGCAACACCCACATTTAAGCAATAGGATGATTAAGAAAATAGTAAAAAGCTATAAGGAGGAACCAGACTGTACCAAAAGGAGAAGTCAACGAGTGTCATAGAATGCACAGGAGTACAGAATTTCAAAGAGGAAAACATGGTGAAGCTCCTTAAAGCAGGCAAGAAAGGCTAGATTCCTTATTTTTTATGTATAGGATAGAGACTCACCTGGCATAGTTTTTCCATGTTCTAAGATTGGACCAAAGTTATTACTAACATTACCCTTGTTTCTCTCATGTTATCCCTAGTTAGTGTTCCTAGACAGCAATCTTAAGCTTTGGGGAAATTAGTAAATGTCCAGTTAAATATGTTTAATTCCTGGCTATAAATTAAACTAATCTTTTCATTGAAGGATATAGAGATTATGAAACTTTTAATTTTGTTTTGAATGTTGAATACACTGGATACCCTTTTATAAAAAGGAAGAGAAAAGCTTACCCACAGGGTGCACATAAACATACTGCATAGTAGCACATACATGTTCTATATACTTTTTCCCCTAAAGTTTTGGCATTAATGTAGATGAAAAGTAATAATAGAATAAAAATTAATATTAGAATTTCAGATTTAAGTATTTTTTAGTAGACATAAGGCAGCAATAAATTTTAGGTCTGGAAATCCAGTCAGGAAACTGAACAAACTGTTATACTGAAAAGCATAACTACAGAGAAATGTCCTTATTGTTAAATGTTAAAATGACTCTTCTTGAAATCTGCTTTCTCATGAAACCAGAAGAGAAAACTTAACAAAGAATAATTTGTGATTAGATAAAATAGATAAACATTAGAATGCAGGGAGTCATGTCTATCTCTAGTTTAAATAAGTTTAAACATGTTTATTTAGCTTGTTCTGGCTGTCAGGTTATCTTTGCCTCTTTGCCTCTGTGTCCTCCCATAGGAAGCTGGCTATGTGCCCTTGAGTGGTTTGGGGGGCTCTGAAAAATAACCACCCCAAACATCTTTTTTCTACTATATTTCCTAAATTCCCAATAATTGGATAATTCAAAAGTTATGCTTCTCAATAAATAAAATTTTTAAGAGAGACAAGTACTTCCATTTCCATTAGTGTATGCTTTAGAATTGATCTACTTTGCTTATATCTAAGCAAGCAGAAAGAGAGCACTGAGAATGAGGGTAAGAGGATGAGTAAATATTGATGTGGTAATGGGGGTGGGAAAGTAATAAAACAGCAAAATCAGAGAAGGTAGCAGGCACAAAGTGTTTGGGAATTACCTAAGCCCAAGGAATCCCAAGGAGTAATGGAAAACCAGAAAACTAAGATGAGGAAGTGTGATAGGGCAGAGAGACCATGAATGCAAAAGCGGATGTTGGAGCTCTAGTCTTTATTGCCCCTAAGGTAGACTTTTCTGAACTGATCCGATTCATTGGCAAAGAGAGACCTTAAGCTAGATTAGTGTAAAAAATCCTTCATAATATGAAGTTATGAAACCTGATGATTTTGTAAATTCTAATGTACCAACCAGTTCTACTATTTTATTATATGTAAGCAAGAGTGGGATTGGCAAGGTGACAAAGCAGTGAAGTCAGAAAGGGAAGTTATCATAGTGGTTAATAGAACTGCCAGAAGCAAAATTTAGCAACTCCTTACAAACCACAGGTAAGGCATTGATAGTGTAGTGGTGCTATCTATTTTAGAGTTCATGTTCTCTGCAAACTAGGTGCACACACCTGCTCTGTGTCTCACACATGCAGGAACAAATGCTACAGGTAGTTCTTGGAACACGTATTGACTTGCTAACCTTGAAAGTAACTCTGGGTAGATTTGTCAAGAATCTGTTAAGCCTTACAGCCAGGGAGGATGAGTTGCATGATAGTTATAGGACAAACATAAAGGATGCCTCAGTAAAATGCTAGTATGTATTCAAAATTGAGATAGCGTGACTGTTAACAGACAAAGCACTGGATTCAATTTCTCAGTAGTCCAGGGTGTAGCCATGACACTGTAATTTAAAAATCGGATATCCTGAGGACTTCTGCCAAGATGGAGGCATAGGTGGAAACACTGTGCCTTCTCCCACAACCAAGTTTGAATACAACAAAGGTTTGGAGAAACAAAGACACAACCAAAGGACAGAAAATTGAATTATACGGAAGTCCGACTACATCTAAGCGTTCAACGGGGACGGTAAGAGGGGCGGAGCCAGCAGCGAGCAGGGTCAGGCAGGACAGACCCCCCCCCACCCAGGAGCTCAGGGAGCCCGGAACCAGTTGGGGTGCGGGGCAGATTGACCGCGGTTGCACATTCGTGCACAGTGAGACAGACCACGCAGGCCCCAGGGGGCGAGGGCTGACGGCGGTGGCACACTTGCATGCAGTGGGACGAAATGCGTGGGCGCCGTGATGGCAGCAACTGCGGCACCGGTGAGGGCCGTGGCGGCAGGCAGTGGACAGGACGCCATAGTCCCTCTTTGACCCGCCCCCACATACAGCGTCACAACCCAGCGACTTAGTTGCCGTTCTAGTGAACACTTTAGGGCTCCGATCCTGCTACGGAACAGGCACAAACAGCCCAAAAGATGGCGCAAGAAGAACTCAAAGTCCCAGAGCCAATAACTCTAAGCAACTGAGAAATTGCCAGCCTCTCAGAAGCACAATTCAAGACACTATTTATCAGGATGCTCACAGAACTGGTAGATTATGGTCACAAATTAGAGGAACACAGTCACAAATTAGAGGCACATATGAAGGCTAAACTAATTGAAATGAAGGGAGATGCACAGGAAACCAATAGTGATGGAAAGGAAACTGGGACTCAAATCAATGGAATGGACCAGAAGGAAGAACAAAACACCCCACCAGAAAGGAATGAAGAAATGAGAATTCAAAAAAATGAGGAGAGGCTTAGGAACCTCCAGGACATCTTTAAACATTCCAACATCCGGATTATAGGGGTACCAGAAGGGGGAAAGAAACAGCCTCGAGTGGAAAACTTATTTGAACAAATAATAAAGGAGAACTTCCCCAGTCTGGCAAAGGAAATAGACTTCCAGGAAATCCAGGAAGCTCAGAGAGTCCCAAAGAAGTTGGACCCAAGAAGGAACACACCAAGGCACATCATAATTACATTAGCCAAGACCAAAATGAAGGAGAGAATCCTAGAAGCAGCAAGGGATAAGGGGACAGTCACCTACAAAGGAGTACCCATCAGACTGTCAGCGGATTTCTCAAAAGAGACCTTACAGGCAAGAAGGGGCTGGAAAGAAGTATTCCAAGTCATGAAATCCAAAGACCTACAGCCAAGATTGCTTTATCCAGCAAAACTTTCATTTAGAATGGAAGGACAGATAAAGTGCTTCTCAGATAAGGTCAAGTTCAAGGAGTTCATCATCACCAAGCCCTTATTATATGAAATGCTAAAGGGACTTATATAAGAAAAAGAAGATGAAAAATATGAACAGTGAAAGGACAGCAAACACACAGTTATTAACAACCACACCTAAAACAAAAGCAAACCAAGAGGACAGCTAGATCAGGAGTGGAACCATAGAAATGAAGAACACATGGAGGGTTAGAAACAGGGGAGTGGGAGGAGGAGAAGGGGGGAGAAGGCACAGAAAATAGCATAGATGGTAGGTAGAAAATAGGTAGTGGGGAGGGTGAGAATAGTGGGGGAAATATAGAATCCAAAGAACTTGAGACACGTGGTTATAAACTAAGGGGGGAGAATGGTGGGGGAGGGAGTGTGCGGGGGGAGGGGAATGAAGGGGGGAATAGAACAACTGTAATGGTATAATCAATAAAATATATTTTTAAAAAATTGTATGAACATTTTGTACAGGTAGCTTGATAGCTACCTGTACAAGCTACCCTTGATAGCTTTCTGACTTGGCAAAGCAACTTAACCTCTTTAGGCCTCAGTTCTTGAGCTCGGACCATTCTTTTAGAGTACACACACACTGACGGCCACATCGAGGTCCTCAGCAGCTATCAACTGCCATGATTTTATTACTACTTTCATTCTATTGAAGTGGAAACAAAATTCAAGTCTCCATTCTAATTTAGTTAATCAAACTGAATTATATTATTTAAAATTATTACATAGTAAAAATGCCTTTTGTTATTTTAATTGTTAAGAATTTGGCTTGCTTTTATGACTGTGTTTTTTAACTTTTAAATACCACATAAGTTTGAATAATTTAATTCATTAAATTGAAGACTATATTGTATTCCAGACTTAAAAATTTAGTGCTTTCACTTCATGTAAAGATAAAATTTGTTTTAAAAAAGTTCTAAGTGGAGAAAATATGTGTTCTACCCTCAGACTTTTCATTGAGATTTTTAGACTAAGTGGAAAGAGAAGAGAACAGAATAAACTTAGTCATCTAAGCAGTTTTTTAGACATAATTTGGCCAGTTTGTTTCCTCGAGTCTGGCTTTCACCCACAGGTATCTCTTGTAATGTTAATTAGAAACAACTTGCTTTGTCATTTTTAGTTCAGTAGAGTTGGTTGGAGGACTGAAAATGTGCCTAGTTTAGTATAGGAAGTTCAACACACTTCATTAATGTGTTTAAAAGTGCTCGTATTCTAGATAGTAGTCAGCAGTGAATAAAATTTGCAAGGATCTCTGTTTACATATATTATACTACAGAAAGAATAGACAAGTTAATGGGATGGATGGGTAGATGGATGGGTAGATAGGTAGGTAGGTAGGTCTATAGATAGACAGATAGATAGGTGGATAGATAGATAGATAGATAGATAGATAGATAGATAGATAGAATAAGTAAATTCCTGATTGAAGGAAGCATATAAAATTGTCATAAATCCTATGCAGAACATTCATTTAGGTTGGTGTGCACAAAAGTGACAGGGTGACTGTTATAGATTGGGTTGTCATGGGAGGGCTTCTCTGAAGACACGTCACTTAAGCTGAAGTTTTAGTGGGAAGAAGGTACCAACCACATGAAGATTAGAGAGGAATGTTCTAGGAAGAGAGAAGCACTGGTACAATGACTCTAGAAAAGAATTTGGGGGGTTGTCAAGAAACAGAAAGAAAATCGATATGAATGGACCACAGTGCACGAGACAAGCTCAGAATGGTAAAACAAGGGCAAGATTATGAAGGAGTCAGTGTAAGCATTCTGGTTTTCCGTCAATGTGATCCTGGAAGACATTGGAGAATTTAAGGATGGGGTGAGATGATCTAATTTATGTTACACAAAATGCCCCTCTTGTTCTGCCAGGAATTGGACTGTAGGGGAACCAGTGCTGGAAGCATGAAGGCCAGTGAGGGGAAGGGAGGCAATGTGTGGTTAGCTGCTCAGTACACCCATTACCTGTTTCCTTGGCACATAGTTGAATTGGCTTTCTCAGTCTCCTTTAAAGTAAAATGTAACTATATGCCTGATTTCTCCTCAACATAAGATGAATAGAAATTAGGAGCACCACTTTTATTTCTCACCCCTAAAACCTTCAACATGCAACAATCTATGCTGTTTTTCACCCCACTGGCTCAATAGGAGAGTGTCCAGTAATCATGGAAGCCACCTATTGAAAATAGTGGCAACTATGAAGAAAATAACTTAGGCCCTAAATTATCTATTCACCAGGAACTCACAACTTGGCCTTTTTATGAATAAAAAAAATAAACTTCGATTGTGTTAAGCTACTGAGTTTAGAATTTCATCTCCCATAGTGGTTATAAGTACCTTAACTAAAATAGGAACAATGCAGTAAAATAAGTGAATTACAGTGGTAGCAGTAAGGAGAGAAGGTGATAGGTAAGTGGCATAAATAGAGTTGAAAAATAAACACACCAAGGGTACTCTTACTGTGAGCATTTCCTAAAATCTTTCATGTAGGGTAAGGCTTAGAGTCCTCAAACTGAATTCAAAATCAAGACAATGGGGCTCTAATGGTATCTCAACAATTCTTACCCTAGTACTTCCCTGTGTTCTTTCACGTAAGTCATCTATCTCCTTGCCTTACTCCCAAACCTACAGGCTTTCCTTAAATAGGACAAGTTGGCGCTCTCAGATCACTAGCTGTTTGAAAGCTGGGACCTGATTTGATTGTCTCAGGGAGAAAAACAGTGTATATACTTGATCATAGTAACTTTTATTATTGCAGAACCACTTCCTTGAGCTTCTAATGCCCCAGTAATCCTAGGTGACAATTAGGTCTCAAGCATCATTGACATTTTGCACTATCCTTAGAACAAGCTGTTAAAATGGGGTTTGATAATGAACAATCTTTTAAGGGGTGTGATGCTTTTCACAAGTGTGTTGCCATGGAGTTCTAACCACTAAATTAATTAAAATCATTCTCCCTTGTCTCACTTTCACTTTATAATCTTTATAATTTTGTCAGAAAATGCCAAGTTATAGTGTGTCTCTTTTGTGTCTTTTGCTTTGGGGTCAAGACTTCAGTTCCTAAGAATGATTTTTTTAGAGGGGGATGGAAGTATTTTTTGTTTTCTTCCACAAAAACCTTCAAATCTGTATCTCTCCTTGTTAAACTAATGGTTACTAATGATTTGTTTCTAGTTAACATTGAATTGTTTTAAAAAGAGAACAGTTTCAGAAATAAAATCAAAAGCCCAAGCTGAGCCCCGTATCATTTTTTCAAATCTAAGAGTTTGTATTGTATAGCATTCAATGAAGGCCACCATTGAGTTATAAATTGTGTGTGTGTTTGTGTGTGTGTGCCTGTGTGCATGTGCAAAACTCAGGTATCCTACTTACCAGAATCATGTTCTCATATTGATAAGGTAGACTCCTCAAAAGGTAAGATATGAGCCATATGTTGTACTATGGCTGAAAAGATTTTCTGGCTGAAAAGTTCCTTCAGAATCACTGAAAACATGTCACATAGGGGACCATTTACTAGTAGGTGTAGGATTTTTCTAGCTGTACCTATGTGAACACTGAATTGATGTTCAGTATTATTTACTTTGCTATTATCTTTACTAATCCTTAGGAATGGTTACATATAAAGTTGAGAGTTTAAAAATTTGAGAGGAAAAGCATAGATTTCTGAGAAATATAGATTTCTTTCATATATGCCTTTTCTACTATTCGACAGTATAGATGTAGAGAGGTTAATTAAAGCTCTAAGACTTAGTGTTCATTCTCATTTTTAAATTAAGAATATTTTATTAGTTTTTTTGAGGAATAAAATGTTTTATGATCTTCAGATAGGTGTTATACAGTTAATTGAACGAATGGGGCTGTGAATGACAAATCAATTTAAGACTAAGAGATTATGCCTCCAGGCATGCATTTGGACTACATATTCACATATTTGGTCAACCATTTATAAATTACAAAAAATCAATCAAATTCTAGACATAATATAAGGAAATAACGCCACATTTTAGACTTGTACAGGTTTACAACTATACATATATACACACAGCTAACATGAAACTTTAATATTAGAATATGGTATAATATAAGTCTATGGGGACATCAGTATTTGGGTCCTTCAGTATGTTGTAGGTAATGGAACTGAGAGTTAAAATTTGGCGAGAATTGATGCTTTTGTGCTCAGTTTTTTTGTAGTCTTGAATTAAAGTGTCTATGACATGGATATAACAGTAACAAGGACGCCTATGCACCTAATTAGTTCACTGGAGTGAATTTCACCCCCTTGTTCCCGGAGGTGATTGATAGTGATGTCGAGGCAGGAGATTGGAGGGAAGGTTACCAACTTCACGAGTACATGTGAAGTATCAAGTCAACAGTTTACAATACTGCACTGTATACTTAAAATTGGCTCAGAGGACATATCTTAAAATAAGTCTCACCCCCCACATACAAATGGTAACTGTAGAAGTAATGGATAAGCTATTTAGCTTAATTGTGGCGTTTTTACAATGCACATAAATATTAAAACATTACAGTTAATACCTTAAACATATAAAGCTTTATATGTCAAAGATATCTCAATAAAGCTGTTTTTTAAAAAGTGTGCAGTGACTTCCTAGGACAGTGATTATCTCTTCCTGGAGCAGAGAAATAGCCTAGTAAGCATGGATAATGGAGAAGGATTTGTACAGCAGGGAATGATTAGAAAAGAGGGGTCAAGAGTAAGAGGATGATGAGGGCAAGTAGAAGAGTGGTAGAGAGGTTGAGGTTATAGTAAACAAATCTCTGTGAGGTCAATGACTTGAATCACCAGCGTTAACTGGATGATGCTACTCCAGTTTCAAAGCTAAGCTAGTGATACTAACATCCTATTTGCAGTCACAGCATCACTGTACTGAATGTGACATTGTTCCAGATGACAGAAAGTAACAGCTATGAGGAGAATACCTAAGTGGCCAATAAACAAACATACAGAACTATATTAATAATGTATTGGTTTCTTTTTTCAACATTTTGGTCTAAGGCTTATTTCTCTAAAATTTTTAACTGCAGTTAATGTTAAATTCCAAAACATTTGGCTGTAGAGTTAGAAGCTGTAGTTTTAGAAGCTGCAGTGTTAGACTGTTTGCTTATTCACTACATTAAAAACTATTTTCCTTTTTAGTCAATACTCACTAAATCAGATTGAGCGTATAAATCTAAGCACCCATTGAGAGAGGTACTTAAAAAAACATTTTCACAACCTAATTTCTTTGGACATACTGACATGTGTCACACTCCACTGACTTTTTTAGTTCCTTTCTAGCTGCACAGGCGCAGGGTGACTATAAAGCACATTGAGCGTGCATAGCTATTTCCTCTCTCGTAGCAGCAGCAGCATCTGCTCAACATCTGACTCTTTCACAGAGCAATTGCTTACTGGAGTTCAGATCAAGTCTTCTAGTTTATGCAGTTAGCATTCAGATAGGCTTCTTAAGACTACTTTGTTATGTTATTGGTATCATTTTAAAGTTACATAATCATGTGCTCCCCAGGCTTGTTTAGAGTAGTTTCCTTGAAAAAACATTTCTTTAAAAGCAATGTTCTTTTGAAAACCACTAAGACACAACACTTATTATAATACCCTTCAGAGTGATTTTTTCATGGGACATTTATTTTAAAACCAAGTTGCAGTGGAAAACCAGCATCTGTGTCATAGAACTTGAGAGTGTCACACCTTCAAATGAAAATGCTAAAGTGATGAAGACATAAAATCAGTGCTAAAACTAACACATGAAAATGACTCATGCATTTTGGAGTACACAGACTCCATTAGAATATGTCTCCTTGAGCCTTTATAGTCATGGGGGTGGACAGGAGTAATGAAGTGGAAAAACTAAAGAACTGCACAAAAATCAAGAAGCGGTTTCAGATTTCTAGATCAAACTCAATCCTGCCTACTCTCTAAATGGACTTTCAGCTATAATTCATTGTTCCTTGTATCCAAAGTCTTTCTTTCTACCCCAGAAGAAGACAGACGTCTACTTGTGAAATACGCTCTACAGTTTGTTTTTAGTATCAATGGAGAATGTGAGTTTCCTGCATCATTATCATTATTTTTTGTTCAGTTATTTAGCTGCTTCATCAAAAAGAAGCTTTCATCTTAGCTGTGCCTTATATTGTTTTTTTGGTAATTTAACAAGTCAGCAAGAAAATAAAATTCTTATTTTCAAGAATAAAGGCCCTGGCTGGTGTAGCTCAGTGGATTGAGCGCGGGCCTGCAAACCACAGGATCGTGGTTCGATTCCCAGTCAGGGCACATGCCTGGGTTGCAGGCCAGTTCTCAGCAGGGGACTCATGAGAGGCAACCATACACTGATAGTTCTCTCCTTCTCTCCTTCCCTTCCTCTCTAAAGATAAATAAATAATAAATCTTTAAAAAAATAAAGATTATGAATTGTCTCATATATTTATTTTTTCCTACTGAGACCCCCCCAACCTGATAGAAGAGTAAAATTTGGTAAACCCACAAAAACAAAGAGAAAAAAAGAGAAGGCAGTCAAGAATAGAATACTTTAACAAATTTTTGAAATATGTAAATAGGAGGAATAGTAGTAACTGTCCTAGCAGAAGAGTGACCCAGCCCATGACCTTTAGAGAAGGAATGAAGCCAAGTTTTCCAATTTTGAGAGAAAATCCTCCTCAGTCTAGAATACTCTATCAAACTGTCAACGAAATGGGATGAAAAAATGAATATTTTTAGCACTTGGAGGCTCCAAGATTTTTGTCACATGCATACTTTCTTGGAAACTCCTGAAGAATGTGGGATTTTATTTTTTCAGCAAATTGGAAAAATTTAGAAAAGAGGAAGTTATAGAATGCCATAAGGGAGTATGGCAAAGGAGGCCTCAGGATGACAGCTGTGGTTCGGATCTGAGGAGCAGTTCATCCAGAACTGCGCCAGAAGGTAAAACGCTCTGAGACAGAGGTCTCCAGAGTAAAAAGGAAATTGATGTCAGGTAAATGTATGGGATTTGGGGAGAAATATAGAATAAACAGAAAATGTTATAGAAAAAAATGAGATGATAGCTTAAGAAAATTTATAAAATCAAGGAATGGAAATATAATACTTCCTACACTACTTGGCTATATAATGAGTATTATGTACATAATCATAAAAATATAAACATTTGATTATTGATTAAGTTGTGAGCAGGATAGAACACTATTGATAATTTTCAGTAAAGTAAAATGGTTAGACATGTAAAACACATAAATCCTCATCTATAATAACAGAAAGTCAATAGGTAATATTCAATATTATTAAATCAAAAAATAGCAGAATAAGCATAACATTTTAAAATAGGAAGAAAAAATCTCAGAAGAAACAGCCAAAATATTTTAGAGTAGATATCTCTCGTGAGCAGAACCTAGAATGACACTGGATAGGTAAAGAGACTGCTAATTTGTATAAAAAGATTATATATATACATAATGTAATTATATACTATAAAATTATGCATTTAGAAATTAAATATAGATATTTGATTTTATGCCTGATTTACACTGCTAAAGGCATTTTAAAAAGAAAGCCCAAAGAAATAAGTAAAAAAAGAAAAACCCTTATATTTAGATCTTATAAAACTCTTCTCCTTAAAATAGATATTACAAAAATCTTCTATAATTTCTTCCAAATTCATTATGAAGAAGAGAAAAGCAGGATGTTTTAAAAGTTTCGTGCATGAATATAGAGTCTAGAATAATGATCACTTTTTCCAGAAAACATAACTCCTCTTTTTTCTTTGGTCATTGGTTCCCCAGGGCAGCAACCTTACAAACACACTAATAGCTACTGGGTCTTTGATCTCTGATATCTGGCTATTACTCTTTAACTTTGGGAACATAAGAAAATCACATGTAATTTCTATACTGTGAGATTATTCTAGGAGCTGAAAAACAGGCATAGCTATTAAGTCCAATGGCCATGGGATTTAAATAAATGAGGAACCAAGAGGGAATAACCTTTTACCTTATTTTATCACATGTTAGGGAGGCTTCTGGTTTGATGGTGGCATGCCTTGTGAATTTCTGTATATTACAATGGTAGGTTGTGCATGCTAATTACAGAATTTCAGAATGGTATTTTTTCTCCTACTACAGGTGTCAAAACAATCTGATCATCTACCTATTTTCAGTGAACATTCATTGCCAATTATTAATACAATAATAATAGATATAGATATTATTTATACAGTGAAAATAAGCCAAAAAATAAAATCTACTTTTTAGGAATCTTGCTAGGGTATCTATTTTTATTAACACTGGTTATTGTTTAATAGAAAATAATTTATAGAGAGTGTCTAAGAAACTATATAAAGTATCTATTTACCAATATAAGGTATCAGAGTTTGGAAAAAAATAAAGTTGAATCTTGGAATTTCAAATTTAAGCTTGCCACTATTGATGCTCTTGTTCTTACTACTCTGCACAAATCTGTTTAAACTGTGTTTGGCCTACTTTAAAAAATTAAAAAATAATTTCAAACCTTCTTGCCTTGGTCAATCATACCAGGTTTTTTCCCCTCCCCCCACAGATTTAGTCATGGCTGGGCTGCTGTAGAGAACAGGGTTGTACTCTCTTTGGAATGTCAAGCAAATACTGACTTCTGAATCTGCTCTTGTATTTGGATCAGCACGAGTTACTACTTCATTTTGTTTTTTAGCATCGACAAGTATTTGTAAAATCTTAAAGTATTGCCCATAATACATAAACATTTTTTCCACCCACCATATACCGCAGATCAAAACTATTCACATTCTAAATTGGTTTTTGTAGCACAACTTGATATACCTTTTTCCCTTTCTGGATTTGCAAAAAAGTGTGTAATAAATTTAGCCATCATGGTTCACTCTACTCTCATATCGTACATTATGTTCCTTTCACTTCTTTACATAATATATATTTCCCTTTGTGTGCCTGCCTCAAATCTGAAACATATGTGCCTATGTTCAGTCAGTTTAGTTCACAAATGTGGAACATGTGAGGAACAGGTGTATCTTTAATTATCATTGGCATGTTCTTCCCCTGGGCTTCACTGTGTGTCTGAAAGAGCCTAGAATAACTGGAGTTCAACATAGCCATCAACTTGTGATAGGAACACTTTGTACCCTTTCAAAGTCGTTTTTAGCTTCCACTTTAAGATGAATTTTGACATCTTGTTATTTTTCTGTCATTTAAATTTGTCATGGACTGTGATTCCAAAACTACCAAGTAAAGGACCTAACTTCTAAGTTAAATCACTTGTCTTGTAAGTAATGTATTGGACACTCGAATAGATTGTCATTAAAATTCTTTTTATTATTACTAAAAAGCAATCAATTTCCCAGAAGAAAATAACCATAATGGTTTAATTCCTTTTAGTTTTTCCCTTTGCGGCATATTTCCAAACAATATGCTTTTACTATTTCTTGATTTATTAATTTCAGACTTTAACAATTGACATTCATAATCATAACAGAAGAAATAGCTCTCCTACATTAACTTCACCAACTTCCTAACTCTTATCTTTTTGAAAGATATATTACACTTTATGTTTCAGTCACTATTGTTTATTGCATTGTGATTTGTAAATATTATTCACTTGCCAATTAAATAGTGTCAAATAACTTCTCTGTCTTGTATAACTTTCCCCACCTCACTTAATAATTCTTGTATTTTTTAATTACGTTTAAAAATTTTATGAATGCTCAGCTGCTCTGTCAAAGCAGAGCTCCAGGCATCTTGTCAGTTCCATTGTTCACCGGCCCCACTTCTTCCCCTAGAGACTTCCCTCTCCTTTCTTTCCTCTGCACTCCTTCAGTCTGGACGAGATTATTCACAGGGTGGGCACATGGCTCATTACAGGACTTCCCTTCTTCAGTTCCTTGTGTGACAGTTTTTGTTATGTTGTTGTTTTGGTCAAATGCATCACGCAGTGGTTTCCTGAGAAAGAATGCGTGGAGAGTCAAATTTTGGGTCACTAAATGTATGAAAATGCTCTTTTTCTCTCTTCAAACCTGATTGATAGTTTGACTGACTTTCGACTTCTAAGCTGACCCCAGGACCAGCTAAATAATGCACAAGGCCCAATGCAAAATGAAAATGTGGGGCTTCTTGTTAAAAGAATTTCAAGATGGTGACTGCAGAACACTATCCAAGGGCGGGGTCGTTCTAAGCACAAGGTTCTGTATGACTGACAAATTTCAGGCCCAGGAAACTGACCCTGTTGGGCCCTTTCAAAAGGGAGATTCTTAGTTCTGAGAAACTGACTTTTTCTTTGATAATTTCCACTATTCCTAATGTCTAGAACTCTAGCTAGCTGAATATTAGATATCCTAAACTAGACTTTGAATTTCCTTATCTTTATTAGTCTATTATTCATCTTGCTAGCTTTTTGTCCACTTTATGGGATATAGGACTTTTTGCTCTACCCCTTCTATTTACATTTTTATGTAAATCACTAGTGTTAATTTCCAAGAGCTCTTTCATCACCATTTGTTACATTTTAAAATGTTACACTATGTTCTTGTTTTATGGATGAATCTCTTTCTCAGTTTTTTAAAACTTTTCTCTTGATCTCTGTGTTTTAGTATCTTCCGCTTTTCTTTATTTTGTTTTTTTAGTCTACGTCTTTGACATTGGAGGTTTTCCTTCAATGCTTATCCAGTGTTGACAGCCCATTAATTAATTAAAGAGTGTGGCTCTGAAAAGTGATAGAGTCTCTCTGCGCTTTGGTGGTACTTGTCACCTGCTGGGCTTCACCTACGGCTGAGCGAGCTGTGAACTCTTTGTTTCCAAAATGTCATTTCTCCGGAGTTTTCAGTCTTCTGTCTGTAAATCCAGTAAATGGGTGGGAAGAAGGAGCCTGAGGCATCATTCAACGAGCTGCCTTTCACGTAATCCCCGTTTTCACTCTGGCAGTCCTGTCTTGTTTCCCGGTTTGCTATAGGGAAAGGTACGTATAGTGGGGTTGGAGAAAGGAATTTGAAAGTCCCCAAAAGATTTTCATGCTCCTAAATTATAAGATCTTCGGCATCCCGACCTCCTGAACTGTTCTGAGATTGAGTGGGGATTGTCTTGCTCTCGCCCTTTGAAAGCACTGATTTGTTTCCCCTGCTTGGATCTGCTAAGTCAGTTACCACATCTCATTACTTAATTTCTCCAAAGTCTGTTGCAAACTTTTCTCTGCTATTATCTTCTTTCCTGTTTATTCTCTCTGTAGCTCTTATATCTTGATAATGAAATTTCAGGGATGAACAGTTATCAGGACATTTTTAGATCAACTAGGCTTAAATGCAATCCACAAATCTCTTTTTTTTTTGTCTATTTCTTTTGTTCTTAATTTAAACATTATGTCATGCATTCTCATGATGACCCAGCCAGCATCAGCTAAGCCCCATTAATACCCAATTCAGGGGTCAGGCCGTCCAGTGTGGAAGGAACCCTTTGGTGTCATGCTCTCCTACATCTCCTATGAAGCAGCTGAACCTAAGCATTTTGTGCAGTTTCCATGAGTCAGAGCTCGATTTAATGAGGCGCACTACAGAAAACTAAAAGCAGCTCTCCAGCCCATGTGTTGCGCTCTCTGTGAATAGCAGTAAAAGGGTGAAGGTAAGTAGAGTGAGGCCCCGCTGTTTTTACAGCCCTATCTCTACAGCAGTTTCAACACCCACACAGGACCGTAATGAGTCTCAGGTATTAGGGCGCAGCATTGTAGGAGGTGTGATAGAATTTCAGCAAAGAAGATGACACAGTCAAAATGGGTAATTCGAGGAGCAGTTAATAAAGGGAGTGTTTATGGTTGTGGGATGAGTGTAGGGAACCATAAGGATACTGCAGTACTTCTGGACTAGTAGCATGGGCCTCCAGGGATGTGTTATCCCTGATGAAAGAGAGATGCAGAGAGATACTGAGAGAGATGGGTTAGGAGAGGGCTGCCTGACAAGTGACCTTCTCTGGAGAAGGAGAGTGACCCTCCGAGGAGAATGGAAGAATTGTGCAATGACTTCATTCTCCTCCCTCTGTCTCCTGCTGATGCTGCCCATCTGCGAAGCCCAACTGGATGCCTGGTGTAGTCCCTACATTTGCCCTCCCCACACAGGGAACAGCACAGGGGCCAGTCCCACACATCTAGAGAGACAACTAAAGATATTTAGCACAGAGTGGCTGCCTGAGCTTAGTGCTGAATGTGTGTTTTCAGAGGTCCAACAGAACGTCCTAAAATAAACTGCTCTTCAGTGGCTCTGCTGTGCATGTACCCTATTCCTAACCCTTCTTGTCTGGTTTAAATAAATACCTTACTGGTAGGTGAAGGTTACTACTTTTGTTTCATCAAAACACATATTTAAATTTATATATAAAATAAATTTACTGTATAAAATAAGTATACCTATGAGTATATTTGTAACTACAAATATATTGAAGTTTATTATATACTTCAATGTGTTTAAATACATGTGTATTTAATTATATAATATACATATTTATTTAAATATATAAAGTTTTAAAGAAAATCCTTGAGTCCACATAGACCGCAGTGTTTCAGAGGGGTAATAGTAATTGGAGACAAATGATTATTTTCCTTTTTAGGGTCAATATGTTCTTTTGCCTCCAAGGAGGAAAAAAATTGATCTTGAAAGCATTTCTAACTATTTGAATATTTGGGTCTCTGTACTTAAAGGGAATTCTTTTTTTTTTCCTAGCTGCTAAGTCTATTTATTTATTTATTTTATTTTATTCTTGTTCAAGGGAATTCTTTAAGATGCTGGGAATTATGCAATGCCAGTTCTGTAGTAAAAAGTTTACTCTTGAAGTAAAGTGATGAAGAGTTTACCTAAATTTTGAATTTGGGAAAAGTGGGAGAATAATTATATATCTTTTTGTACTTAAAAATACTTTTCCCTTATATATTCTTCACCTCAGTGAGATTATTTTCCTTCTTTAAATGTAGAATGTAAATCTGCATTAAAGGCTAATAATGTTTGCCTTAGTATTGCTCCAGTTTTTTAATGATATCAATTTTGGGGGGAGTTGTTTATCTCACATTTATTTTATTTCATAAAATAAAGGTATTAAGGAGCTTTGCAATGATAACATTTGCCCATGTAAAAGAAAAAATGTCTTTAAAAGACTTTAAATCTGTAAGCTTTGCTTCTTAGACCAAGGTTAGGATTTAGTTTCCTAAGAACTGACCTGCAGAGTACATACAGCAATTTTGTTATTTAATCACTTCTTATCTTTTTTTATCATGTTGGGATCGGAGGCAAGCAGAACTCACTGGAAATGATGTAGCTTCTTGCTCTGAATATCCCTGTGTGTGATTTGGCACACTCCTATGTGTGACCATATTTTAATGCTAATATCTGCTGTAGGTATTATTTTAGCTTTACTTCTACTTTTTGTTATAGCATTCTGAAAGCCATACCTTCTTTTTTATTTCAATCAGGTCACAAATGGGGACATTAATAGGAATGCAATGTTTTATCAATTCTCTTTTAAATTTTACTTATTAATATATTTATTATTAATGGTCCACAGCATTAGCAATAACCTTGACATTTGATATGCTAGAGTTAGTAAAGACATGCATAGACACACGGGACTTTCTATACTGAGAGTTTTCTCAGTTAGGTAGGTGGCTCTTTTGCAAGTTTGGGTCACATAGCAGGATCTTATAAAGTAACTTTACAATATTTGCAGAACTTGATTATGAAAACCACATCGTTTTATATTGAATTTTTTCATTTGAAAAGTGGCAGTTCTATATTTGGATAAAAATGCTCAATTACTTTCTATAGCTCAGTACTCTTTGTTCAAAGGTAGAAATTATTTCTCTTCAACTGCTAGATTGAATTACAGAACCAATAGTTTATTTTAAAAAATGGCATTTCTATTTTCATTTCTGTCTTCTGTTTTTTAAGTGTTCTGATCATTAGAAAGCAAGGAAGTCTCTCCAAAAAGCTAAGAAGATCAAAGAATGTTCTGTTCTTAATATTCAGGCTGATTTTAAATTTCTTATGAATTATCAAGGATTAGTGTCATTTTCTTTCAGAAAAAAACATTAAAAGTTTAATTCTCCTTTAGATTTTTCATGCTTTTGGTAGTACATATTAGAATTTTAATTATTGTGATAAAATTGATGAGAAATAAGGATATATGTAACAGAAGCATGCTACTTGAAGCATGTGTGTGCATGCATGCAGACATGCCCATTTGTGTGTGTGCACGTGTGTTTGAGAGTTCATGGTTTACAGATTATGATCCTACGTTAACTAGATTTTCTAATTGGGTGGTAAAACCTTTGTGGAATATTTTTTCAGAGCTATTTCTTATATCAGATTATAGCTTTATACCCTTGTTAAGATGTAATACTTCATAATATTTTTTAAGCCACAAAGATGTCTCTGTGGAAGGGCATGTACATGTGCCAGTGTTAGGGCCTCTTGATGTCACAGGCTCCATCAGATGTGGCCTGCTGATCTGATGAGGGTCTGATCATTTCCCTGGGAACACCTGCAGGCTGTCAGGAGTTAGGTAGATAGTTTCCCAGGGGTGTCCCCTTTCATTGATGTGACAAGTCCTCTTTTCCTGAGTTCTTCATTTTGAGTCACTTCTTATTCTTTTGATTTATTGGTTATGGACAACAGTGTGGTCATTGCACTGGGGAGCGGGTGGGGAGACATGGGAGAGGCTATGGAGGGACAAATGGTGATGAAAAATGTGGTTAAAAAATTGACGCCAGCAGCGTATCAAAGAAATTCTCAAAATAGTATTGGCTTAAACACAGAACTTTTTTCTCTTGTAGAAAATAAGTGCAGAGATAGGTGACTTCCCTCAGGTGGATTCCCAGCCTGGGATCAAGGCCACTTCCATCTCCCTTCCCTGTCATCCTTAGTAGAAGCTTTTCTTCCGCCAGGTCACTTCGTGATCCCAGATGGCTGACGGACACTGAGACAATTCAGCTGCCTTCCAACCAGCACAAAACAGGCAAAAAGAGAACCCCCTCCAGCTGAGTTAGCCCTCCTCAAAGTCATTGTCCGGAAACTCGTAACACCCTCCATTTATTCCCCTTGTCCAGAAGGCAGTGTCCTGGCAGACCTCCCTCAAAAAGGGCCAGGGAGGTGTGGTTTCTCTGTGGAGAGAATGGCTACCTTAACTGAAATTAGAGTTCATTTGTTCAGAAGGAAGGGGAAGCAACCATCTGAAGTACTTATTGTTTTTAAAACTGCACACAACCCAGGTGTACCAAGTAATCTTCATGAGAAAGACACATGAGTGATATATTTTTAAGCCATTGCAGAACTGTGAAACTCTTTTTAATTTCACACTAAATTAAGAGATCGGGTCACAAGGATCGGGTTGTGAACCTGACTGAAATCTCAAATTTCTGTAATGTTGCTCCATTATCATCACATTCTGTTTTATGCAAGCTTCAAGGTCAGACTTAATTTTTCCTAAAAAAAACTGTTCTGGTTGGTTTTGTTTAGTTTTGCTGCCTCTGTATAAGTGACACCTGTTGGTATATAGAATTTATTTTGCAATGCTACGGTCTGCTAATATTATATAATATAGAAGTGTATGGTAGAAAAAAGTAATTATTTGTAGCTTCCCAAATAAGAAGTTTTAATCTAGATGTGTCTTTGCCCCCATGCTGAAACAAAGTGTTTCTTATGAATCAGGGATGTCAAATACCCTTGCTAAAATGTTTAACTTGTCTTCACACCCTCACCTCGATACTGAAAATAATCCAAAGCATGTTTTCAGAAAAGCTGCTATACTATCTCTAAGACAATGTCTAAAAATGGATGTACTCCTTTTCTATCTGAAATACTTTGGGTCAGGAGTAGAACTAAATTTTGTCTATTGACTTAGGAAAATGAATAAATTGTCTTTACATTGTTTATCTATAGTATATAGGGAGTAAGGAATATGTTCTTTTTTACTGCCTAGTACAGAGCAGTATTTTCAGAAACATTTGGTTTTATAATTAATGCATAAAGTTTCTAAAAGTGTTAGAAATTTATTGAATTAATTTGTGTTATTCTGTTCTATGAAATATCTATTGCTACATAAAAGTTATCCCCCAAATTTAGTCCCCTAGAACAATCACATTAATTATCTCACAGTTTCTGTGAGTCAGAAATCCAGAAATCCAGATGTGTTTAGCTAATCCTTATGTCTTAAAACTCCTCAAAGAGTTGGAACATACCACCCTATAGACAAAAATCAAGAGAAAATAGATTATAGATTTGTCTCAGGTGAAAAACTGCAGCAAAGACACTAAGCATACATACATGCTCACCTTGATTATATCTGTTTGGCACTCTGCCTTTATTTTTGCTTTTATTGCTGTGTACAGTGAATTTCTACAGTAATGTTCAAAAAGAGTACCCTTTAGATATTCTCTTAGTGCAAACTCTCAATAAGCAGAAGAAGCACAGAATAAATTCTAGCATTAGGAATATCCTTTTATGAAAGTATGCATGAAAGTATGCATGTTGTCTTGAATTTTCAGAAAGACTATCCTTGAAATAGGATGCCTAAACAAGCAACCTACAGCCCAAACATTACTGAGAAATGAAGAGAATTTCTCATAGTTGTTTAAGTGATAAAAATTGATCTTAACTATACCCAAAATACCTCTGAAAAATATTTCTATTTGATGACTTAGAAAGATATGTTAAAAGTTTTACTAGATTGGTGTATTTACTATTGGAGTATTTTCTGCATAGTTATAATAAATGTCTTTGTCTCTCTTTCCCCCCGCCCCAATCTCTCTCTCTCTGTCTCCCTATGTTTGGAAATAGATTAAGATGCTTAGTGAAGCAGCTGGAAAAAGGTGATGTGAACGTCGTAGACTTAAAGAAGAACATTGAGTATGCGGCATCTGTGTTGGAAGCAGTTTATATCGATGAAACGAGGTAAGTTCTAACTTCTCCCTTTTATCTTCTGTGCCTCTGTTCCCTTTTTCCTTTTCCTTGATGTCTCAATATCTCAAACATGAACTTAGCATATCTTAATCATGAAATTAAAGCAAATCTTATTAAGTTTAAGAAGTTGTTTGTACAGCTTCTTTTTAAAATTATTTTATTGTTCAATTACAGTTGCATTTACTGCATTTCCCCCACCACCACTCCCCACCCACCCCAGCGAAACCCACCTCCCTTCCTTGCTTCTACCCTTCCCCTTGGTTTTGTCCGTGTGTCCTTTATAGTAGTTCCTGAAAACCCTTCTCTTCATTATCCCCTCCCCACTCCCCTCTGCTTACTATCAGATTGTTCTCAATTTCAGTGTCTCTGGTTATATTTTGCTTGCTTTTTTCTTTTGTTGATTATGTTCCAGTAAAGGTGAGATCATATGGTATTTGTCCCTCACCACCTGGCTTAATTCACTTAGCATAATGCTAGTGTAGCTTCTTAACTGAACTATGCATATTTTCTTTCAAAAATGCACATTTTAATACAAATGTTTGAATATCTAAAAGTAATCAAACAATATAATCATAAAATAAGCAAATTAAAGTCTCTTGTCCCATTACCCTTACTGTTTTTAGGTCCAGATTTCTAAATGTCAGAAACAGATATAAGTATATACTAATTTTCACTTATGTAGGATTTTCCTATTATCTCAAGATTTCAGAGTGTGTTCTGAGGAAATGGGTGTCACGTGGACACACACTCCATGACATGTGTCTGTCAAAGGCTCTGTGCAGGGCTTGCTTGGGGCAGTCCCAGATGTGTATTTGATCATCACCCAAACCCCAGCAGCTAGCTTCATAATTATCAGAATGGTAAAGAGATTAGAAAACAGAGATGTTTATTTGAAAACTGTGGCTTTCAACAAGGCCATTTGCCTTCCAGGGGTCATCTGGCAACCAAACACGTTGTCTTGATTGATGGGGGTGTGCTAGCTGCTGTATGTGTGATTGGTACAGGCTCGTGAGTCTCTTACACATCCTACAATGCACAGGAAAACCCTCCAATAGAAAGAATTATCCAGTTAACAGCATCGTTGTTAAGAAACCCCAGCCTAAAGTGAAAACTGTATGTTTTCTCTGTCTTTTCTAAGAGGGTCCTTAAATCATGGTGGGGGGAGGGAGGGTCCTACGGACCCTGTTGCTAACAGAAGACTCAGGAAAGTAGGATGAGGCCATGCTTGAGAGACATCCCCAGTGTCTTTTGGAGTTCAGGGAATACTGAGATTGGTCCCTGACTCACATCTCAAAAAAAGATAAAAATGACAGGCTTATCAACACTACATTGAATTCACAGTTAAGAGGGACTCTGTGGAGGGACAGACATGCAGTTCCAGAGTTCAGCAGAGAAAAGGCACTCAGTTTTTTTTAAGTCACGGGGCAGGTGGACTACAGATCTTTTAAAGGAGTAACCAAAGAAACTGACTTAAGACAGTGAAAAAGAGGCTGCATGCAGTGATTGTTGATATAAGAGCAAGGGTATAAATCCTAAATATTTAGCCCAACTGTTGGGGAATACGTAATGTTCAAGGCACCCTCTTGGTGTAGTGAGTTGTCCCTGAAGGGCCCACAAAATCCCCCCAGGAGAAAAAATAACCAACGCGTGGGCATGTGTCAGTCACATAGATGACAACAAACACGAGAGTCGTGTCAGACCGCTGACCCTATAGTTCTCTGCACTGCCCACCACATTTCGAACAATGAGAAATAGCAGAGTGCGTAGGACAGGAGGTGGGACAGGGTGCGCTGAGACCCGTCTCAGACCCCTCCCTTCTGCAGGTCCCTGGTGGGGGCAGGACTGAGGTTGGGAAGGGAGGAAATGTTAAACCGGAAGTGAGTTGGAAGTTTTTCTATATTGATGTGTACTGGGTTTAAATACACACACACACACACACACACACACACACACACACAAAGTTGTTAAATGGGTAATGAATTCACATAATTAAAAATCAAAACAATGTAAAAAGGTGCCTCATGACCCTCTTGCCTCCACCCCTGAACCAATCTACTCAAATTCCCAAATCATAAGTATCGTATGTCTATTTAAATTGTTGATTGCAAATGTTTACTTCTTATTTTTTTAGAAGAGTAACATACTAAGCACACAGTTTCTAATTATCCCCCAAATAAGGGAGCTGGGAGAAGTCCGCATATCACATATTGTACTCCTCAAGTTTTCAATGAGAATTTTCACTAATAACTGATAGGAAGTGGCCTGGTGAGGGCCATGCTGCACAGGTAATTTTTTCTTTGTCCACAGATAGTAACTCCTCTATTAAAGCATGGTTCGTAGCCATAAATCAAGAAAAATATCATAGGCACACTTTTAGATTACAAACTCTATGCAGAACTGTTTTCTTGGTTAACTTTCACTGGATGTGTGTAAGTATATATGATTCCTCCAAGTAAATAAAAATTCAAAGAGTAAATATTTAAAGTCTGACGTTGCCCCTATAACACCCCCACTCCTTCACTTCCATGTGAGCTTGTTATTGACTGAATGTAACTGAGCAAGTTTAATATTTCTCCAATTTCTCCTTGACATTTTATTTTTTTATACAACTAAAGAACTTTTTCCTTTAAGAATTACTTTGATATGTACACTATTCATCTTATGATAGCATAATGCAAATCATCTGGTATACCTGAGTGTCGTGTCCTTCATTTGATAAATAACATGTAATATTTATTAATTTACTGTTGTAATTGCTTTTCCAGAAAGTAATAATTTCATAGATATTCTGTTAGCTTAATTCCTCCTGGTCCTTAATTCATTCGAACATGTGTTACACTTCAGAGTACAGTTCCATTTATTTGAAAATGTCTCTTTTGTGGGAAGAAAAATATTTAAATGCCTCATGGTGAAATTATAAGTTTTGTTTTGTTTTTCTTTTACTCAAGTGACACAAGACTTTTCACTGTTTATTTCAATGCTTCCATTCCCCCATGGCATCTTGATTTCCAAACTGGATTAATAATCTCATAATACCCCTCATTGGTATCCTCTTCCAGGGACTCTGTTTCATCATCTCGTATTAGTCTCCCCACAATCCTATGCAATTGGCAGGACGATCATTACTTTCCGCACTTCACTAATAAGAGAACTAAAGGCCGTAGAAGTAAAACTGTTTGCCAAAGATGGCAGACCTAAGCGTCGCCAACCTGGACTGGAAGCTACGGGATGTCTTCTTATTCATTGCCCATTTCTTTCTAACCGGCTCCTCTCAGAGTACTGCTATGAAACTGGATGGTTTTTAAGGACTTCTGAAAGATTTAGGGGACAAAGTATAAAACTTTATGATTGTTGGAATCGTAAATTCTGGGAGAACAATGCCTAACATTTACTAGTACCAGCCTATTATTTTGTCTTGGAATATGCCAAGAATGCTTTTAAGAATTTTGACGTGCAGTTTTCTTTAATCATCCCAACAATCTTATGGGATGGAAACTTTATTCGTTAATATTTAACATGTGAGGGAATAGTGTCCCAGAAATGTTACGTATGTGACTTAAAATGACATAGAGAGTAACTTAGAGGATAGCAACGCTAGTTAAGGCCTTGGCAGCCCAGCTCTCAGCCTTGGGCTATTCAGCACAATTCTTATCTGCATCCCTTTAGTAATTTTGGCCAAAGGGCAATTGTGGAGACTTTCTGGAAGGTTTTTTTTTTTCCTTTTCTTTATTTAATTATTGTTCAAGTACAGTTTTCTGTCTTTTACTCCCATCCCAGCCCACCCCCTCAGCGCTCCCCACCTCCCTTATATTTCCACCCTTGTTACTTTTTGTCCATGTGTCCTTTACACTTGTTCCTGTGAACTCTTCCCTTTTTCCCCTGAAATTCCCTCCCTTCTCCCCTCTGGACCCTGTCAGCCTGTTCTCTATTTCAGTGTCTTTGGTTATATTTTGCTTGCCTGTTTGTTTTGATGTTTAGGTTCCCGTTAAAGGTGAGATCATATGGTATTTGTCTTTCACCATCTGGCTTATTTCACTCAGCATAATGCTTTCCAGTTCCATCCATGGAAACTCAGGTGCCGTCCGGGGCACAGACCGTAGCTGCATGTCCTCCCTACTCTGTCTTCAAGGATGTCACAATGGGAGTATTTGCACCATGGAAATTGAAAAATGATGCAAATCGGAAGGTTTTTTTCCTGCAGAAATGTGGTTAAACATTTATCATCATGCCACTAGTTAGACCTAAAATTACCTCATATATATCTTTTAAGTTTATGACTTCAAGTTTAAAATATCAGCTGGAGAAATTTTGGAGCAAGAATACGGGATGTGGTTTGATTTTCTATAAACTTAGTGAGGCACACCGCAGAAAACAGGCTAGTTTTGTTAAGAGGTGTATACAATGATTGAAGTTGCATTCACTCTAGAAATATTTGTAGAACAGATCATTTAGAAAGGAGGAATGAGAAGCATTTAGTTGCTTTTAAACTTCAAATTAAAAATCTGCTGACTTCTGAGATGTTTTTAATGGAAAATTCTCTTTCTAGAAAAAATGTTTCAGTGAGTATTCCAGAAAGGCATTTAAGAAAAAAATTGGACTGGGCCGTATCAAAAGGTCAACACCTAATAAAGCAGAAATTATGAATTGCTTTAAAAGCCACACACACACACACACACACACCCCTCCTCCTTGGTGACTTGCTGAATGTAGGGTTTCAGCTAAGAAAACAAATCAAAACAAAAATCTCTTTTGAAAAATGATTTTAGTGAAAAAGAGTTTTTAACGGAGTCTGCATTCTGACCTTCTCTGAGGGATCCTAGCACAATTCCCCGATGAATACGACTGTGTGTTGGGTTTTTAACAAGACATTTCAAATGCAAATGCCAATATGTTGTGAGCGCTGCTTTCAGATGTGCCCCTGGAGGCTATTGTTTTTCAAAACTGCTCAGTTGTGATCCTGAAACATGTGGTCAAAAAAAAAAAAGGTCTTTTTTTTTGTCCTTATTTGGATTGGGATTTTGCCTGGCAAAGTAGTGGCCTCCTTCCCTCATGAATTTCTAATGTGTGAGGGTAGGCAGCTGATTGGGAAGTACACTTTTACAATGGATATTCTGCTTACTAATATCCCTTAACAACACAATTTATAACTTCATCTTCTTAACGTGAAACAATCTAAGTTTTATGATTACCATAGTGAGAGCACAGACACTAGATTCAGTTGTTCAAAGCCTGATCCTTCACTCAGTATTCTCTTTCTCTAAGCAAGTTACTTAACATTTATATTTCCTAGCTTCATTTTCTGTAAAAAAAAAGCATAATGATAATGCTGACTTTACAGGGTTGATTTGAGGATTAAATATAGCATAATATCTGACACAGTAAAAGTTATATTATAACAACTTTTTTAATTATACTAACAAAATGCAGATATTTCTGGATACAGAACACATTAAGGCATATAACACCTCCTAGTGAAAAAACCCAGTGATTTATTAAGAGCAGTTTTTGATCATGAAAAAAAGACAGGTAGGCTCAAGTTACCAGGAAATGAAAGTAAGGTGCAAACTGATGAAAATGCACCTTAAAAAGATACACATTGTGATAAAAAAATTCTTAATTGACTTCTGTGTCTTACTCAGTGTCAAGGTCCTTAATTCTGAGAGATTATCTTGAGTAAGACTGTGTGGATATCAGTCAGTACTTCAAGAAGTTAGTCTGGTAGAAATTGATTCAAGTCCATGTGTTTAAGGCTAATAAGTTCCTTCAAATCAAGTACCTCTGCAGGGATTTGCTAAAGAATGTTCACCCCTGAAATGACTATTTATAGTGTACCTGAAGTGAACACCAGGCACAGCAGTCATCAGAATTAGGAGTACAACTGCGTACGTACCTGGTGTCTAGAAAAGAGTTAAGAGCTGGGGGGATAAACCTAAGCCGGAGGCCCAGTGCTGCAAACCAGAAACAGGGAGTGTCAGAGCAACGGAGAGAAACCCAGGCACGCCGGCAGATGGCGGGAAGCAGCAGCAGTAAATTGCAACCAGAGCAAGCAACCTGAGATAAGAATTGTGCTGGGTCAAGATTCCAGGTAGGATCCCACAGGTATTGCTTAATGTTAATGAATTTTGTTCTCTGACAAAAGCTCTCCATGCCCATTCTTAAAGACATGGCTTCTAACAAAAGGACTTAAGGTTAAAAACAAAGCCTGGAGCATGCTAGACATATGGATACTAGACTCAGAACTATGGTGTCAGATGTGAATTTGGGATCACAACCCAGGGCTCTCACATTTTGGGGATGCTTTATTTCTATTTCAATAGTCATTGCTTCTTTACTGTTTTGATATTTTTCCCATCCTAAAGTTGTTGAGGAAGCTCAACAAATGTTTATTTATTTTAACAATCTGTCCTGCCTGTCACTCTCCCCTGCAGCCAGCTCTCTGGCTCCAAACTGCTGAACTGTTAGCCTGCAGGTCACCTATTTTCCCCTCAAGTCCAGCTATCCACAGACTGGCACTGCTTCCAGGCATGGGCTCAATTCCTTCCTCCAGTTCCCTAAACTGAAGCTAGAATCAGCGTTAACAGCTGTAAGACCATGCTCAGGGAACCTACAACTCAACCCCTTCCATAAAGGTCCCCTACCAGATGTTTCTCCAAGATCTAAGCCCAGGCTGTAGAAAGAAGGCAATTTACCATCCTCTGTGAAAGTCGCTTTTGACGTGTTTTCCTATCCTGAGTTCAGGATCTCAAGCTCTGAGATGAAGATGAAAAAGGGGAGCTATCAAAGTTAATGTCAAGTTGTGTATTCATCTCCAGAATCAACACCTATGCTCAAAGACTATGCAGTCTAAATCTATATTTAGAGAAAGTGATATTTTCTAAAGGACACATAATCTACACTGACACAGCTGTGCTCACAATGAAGACAACTATGTGCATTATTGTTCAGAGATGTATAGCCTCTTGTAGACAAATTGTCTCAATTTTCTATAAGCCAGGATAGGGCCTCCACTTTACTTTTGTGTAACTTAAAGACCTATTCATAATATTTTTTCATAAAACAAGAGAGCAGTCTGCCTCTGAAGGTAAAATAAAACTTCTTTAGGATAAAACAAATTATTTTTGAGTTTTTGAATGTCAGTTTTTCTTCCTTCTAACCTTTAAGGTTTCAAAAACTCTTGCAATTCCATCTCAACATAGTTCCCTATGTTAGCCCAGTAACTAAATTCAAGGAAGAGGATGAGACGCCAAGTAGAGGTGTATAGTGAGAGGGTAGTTAGAACAGATGTAAGGAATGCAAGCATTGAAAGTTAGGCATGGAGCTACTGAAAAAGGAAACTTAGAGGAATGGCTATAGCAGCCGGAGGCATGCCTGAAGAACGTGGAGTACTGACAGCTAGCAGAGAGCAGGGGGACTGAATGAGGGAAGTCAGGTGCCACGGGGAGAAGCACTGGAAGCAGTTAGGAGACTCCCAATGGCTCTCGAGTGGAGTCCTAGTAAAGAGAATAATCTACCAGCCAGATTATGGTAGCATGAGGAATTCCTGTGGAAGAAAGAAGTGCAGACTATTTTTCAAGAATTTTCTGGTATGGGAAAAACAAAATATAGTACAATGTATCAATAGGGACATACACGTGTTTGTTTGTTTGTTTTTATACTGTTTTTACAATGGAAGGCTAGCACCTGTAGCCTAGATATAAAGTGTTTA